>NC_035439.2:24903371-25543713 GCF_002127325.2 Helianthus annuus | reverse complement strand
GACATATGAGTTTTCGTTTATCAAAAAATTGTTTACCTTTGCAAAACTTGCATGTCTTTCCATCCCCGAAAACATTTGTAAAAACATAAAACTAGGAAAAAGTGGGGGTTATGAACTCACCTGGATATTCCTGTGCAAAGCTAGCTTAACGTGATTCCGTGATGTCATTCCAAGAATGTGAGCTAGCTAGCGTACAACTATAGCATCCCTACGAAGGAATACTTATGAGTTTTCTAAATAAACGTTGCTAAACTACGTATCCGAGCTCTACCGAATCGTTAACTCAACGATTCTATTAAGGTGTTATCATGATTTAGAATAACCATTCTATGGTTAATTGATCCCGTTTACAATCGGGATAAAACTAAGTTTCGAGATCGACTTAGTTTTCGAGTGATTTTGGATATATATATATATATATATATATATATATATATATATATATATATATATATATATATATATATATATATATATATATATATGAGAACGCTAAATATCACGAGAACCGTGAGAACGAATGAAAAAACCACGAGAACTTGGTCAAAAACAATTCAAATTCAAAATTTCTTTTTACACTTATCATTATTATTCGAATACAATGTTAGAAATTAAATTTACAAGTTTAAATTTTCGTGAATTCGTAAATAAAGAAAATTTACACATGTGGAAGTTTGCCATTTACACATGTGTAAATTTGTTATATTTACACTTGTGTAAAAAATCTAGTAAGAGTGATTTTGAGAGGATAAATGAATTACTTGATGTTGTAAATTCATTTTTGATGTTGTATTTTTATTACAATGAGGTTTGTATTAAAAAAATCGGTTTTGATTGTTTTTTCATTCGTTCTCACGGTTCTCGCAATATTTAGCGTTCTCAAGATAACCCTCCCCTATATATATATATATATATATATATATATATATATATATATATATATATATATATATATATATATATATATATATATATATATATATATATGTATATATATATATATATGGGAGGGTTTAAATGAGA
Source organism: Helianthus annuus (assembly GCF_002127325.2). Classification (NCBI taxonomy): domain Eukaryota; kingdom Viridiplantae; phylum Streptophyta; class Magnoliopsida; order Asterales; family Asteraceae; genus Helianthus; species Helianthus annuus. The sequence goes on along the minus strand of NC_035439.2, from coordinate 25,542,690 downwards.
ACGCTAAATATTTGTGAGAACCGTGAGAACAAATGAAAAAACCATAAGAACTTGGTCAAAAACAATTCAAATTCAAAAATTTTTTCTACACTTATCATTATTATTCGAATACAATGTTAGAAATTCAATTTACAAGTTTAAATTTACGTGAATTCGTAAATAAAGAAAATTTACACATGTGTAAGTTTGCCATTTACACATGTGTAAATCTGCTATATTTACACATGTGTAAAAAATCTAAAAAGAATGATTTTGAAATGAGAAATGAATTATTTGATTTATAAATTCTTGTTTTGATGTTGTATCTTAATTACAATGAGGTTTGTATAAAAAAATTGGTTTTGATTGGTTTTTTTCATTCGTTCTCACGGTTCTCGCAATATTTAGCGTTCTCAAGATAACCCTCCCCTATATATATATATATATATATATATATATATATAGAGTAGGGTTTAAATGAGAACGCTAAATATTGTGAAAACCGTGAGAACAAATGAAAAAAATCACAAGAACTTGGTCAAAAACAATTCAAATTCAAAAATTTTTTCTACACTTATCATTATTACTCGAATACCATGTAAGAAATTCAATTTACACGTTTAAATTTACGTGAATTCGTAAATAAAGAAAATTTACACATGTGTAAGTTTGCCATTTACACCTGTGTAAATCTGTTATATTTACACATGTGTAAAAAATCTAAAAAGAGTGATTTTGAAATGAGAAATGAATTATTTGATGTTGTAAATTCTTTTTTTGATGTTGTATCTTAATTACAATGAGTTTTGTATTAAAAAAATGGTTTTGATTGGTTTTTTCATTCGTTCTCACGGTTCTCGCAATATTTAGCGTTCTCAAGATAACCCTCCCCTATATATATATATATATATATCCATAAATATAAAATACATTTACATAGCCGTGCTAGTTGTCGCGAATAGAAATATGTAGATAAGATCGTACGTATTCGAGATGTCGTATGTGATGCGGTAACCTACTATTGTAGTTTTCGTAGGATGGAAATTAATAAATAAATATATGTACATATATATATAAATATATATATATATATATATATATATATATATATATATATATATATATATATATTTGAAAACTAGATGTTTGAAACGAATATAAACAAATATATTCACTTTGTAAGAATTCGAATTCTAGGCGATGGAAAGAAATATAAATAATCATATTGATATTATATAATTTCCAAATATTAAATGCTAGAAAAGTGAATCCCGAATTCCGACATTTGGAATAAATATAACATTATATTCATTGTGTAGAAGTATTCGGAAATATCGGTGTTCGGAATAAAATAAATAATTATATTTATTTGTAAAAGTGTATCGGGTTTCGATGTTTCTAAACGTTGAAAATAAATATAATAATTTATATTTATTATATAGAAATCCTCGAGTTTTATTAAGTAGTAATTCAAGTTTGGTGGAACGTTATAACTTTGATTTTGAAATTCGTAAAACGTCATCAAAATAAACATATCTATATATTTATTTTATAATAAAACCTCGGATTTTCAACAAGTGTCGTTTTTAGAATATTACATTTCGTGTTTCGGGTTTTTGACGAAAATCGGACAGAGTTTCCTCTGTTTCTAGAATAACCTCGACATCCAAAGTGTCGATATTTTAGTCAAAACGCAACAATTTTTAGCAACAATTCAAGCAATTTATATCAAATTTTTGCCAAAGCGTCGTAATATATAATAAATCTTGTAACATGCGCCCAAGATAAAACAAAATAACTAAGGTATCGGTCAAGCTCGATTCACGTAGTCTAAACATCTAAAAACTATATCGATCTGAACCAAATCTCGCGTCAAAAAAAAACTTTTCCGGGTCGCGTGTTGAAGACTCAGAAACCAGTTGATACGAACTGGCCAGAGTATAGCTTCAGATGATCCGACAAGAGACCTGCAAGATCACAAGAGACAAGCACACCGTTAGCCTCGTCACAGGGAGGGGGGCCTCTCTGTGACCAAGCTCGGGCGTGAGAATAAGTATTTGTGAGGAGGAAATAAGTCAGGGAGAGAGAGAGTAGCGATTACCCCTTGCTGGAGGCTTTGGCGGGGTATTTATAGCTTTTGGGTGTGCTGACGTGGCGAGTTAGTTAGGGTCGGACCAGTCGCTATCATGACGGTTATGGAGGTGGGGCCTAGTTAGTTACAACGGACCATCGTAGTGTCCGGTTCGTTTCGTGGTGCAAGGCCCGGTCCGATCTGTTTGTAGCAATGATTCGGTCCGGTTAGGGACGTATCCTCATCAAGTCCCCCTAGTTCGTAATGTTTATTTAGCAAAAATATCGAACTATTTGTCGAAGTGTTCTGGAGTCCACGGTCTTTTGCTTGGCGGTTGTTTAAAATTTTGAAATTGGGCGGTGATCTAAGATTGGTGACCGTCAGTCGTTTTAAATTTCCCCCGATGTGACGGTTGGTGCGCGTCAGTTATCATGACGTGTCGTCATTTGATTGGGGCTTTTGAGGCGGTTTCACATCCCTATAAAAGGGGAAAGGTGATTTCTCGATTTTACTTTTCACTTTATACTTTTAACCTTCATCTTCCTCTCTTCCTTTCTTCATCTTTGTTGGCGAGAAAAAATCGATCCGCTTATTCAGGTTAGTAAGTTCTTTTTTCTGTTATGGCGAATAAAAGCAATCTTTCTGGTTGCTTTAACGTCTTGAATCAAAAGGGGTTAGACTGGTATGTGGAGAGTTATGCGATTCCTAAATCGCTAAACCCTATTCTTCCGAAAAAAGATACGCCTATCTATCCTTTCGTCCCGGGGAAGATTGGGATTTATACCCGTTTTTTCGACTACTGTAACTGTCGTCTGCCTCTGACGAAGTTCTTGGTTGAGGTTTTACTTTTTCATGAGGTACACTTGACTCAGGTGAATCCTTTTGGCCTTGCCAAGATCAGTCACTTTGAGTTGGCTTGTCGTAGCTTAGGGTCCGAGCCGGATTTGGATGTGTTCCGGGCCTTCTACAAGTTGAACCGGTCCGGAAATTGGTATACTTTTGAAGTTAGGGACAAGAGTTCTTGTTGCTATACATGGATCACCACGAGTATAAAAGACTGGAAGGATCACTTTTTTCTAGTTGACGACCGGTGCGTTCCGGAATTCATGGTGTGGAGGATAAAAAAGTCGAAACTCCCGCCTCCTCTTCCTGAAGATTTTTCGTATAACGAGAAGCTGTACGCCGATTTGATAAAAGAGGCCGGACGTATACAGAAATATCCGGAACACATCCTCGTCATGGGTCGGATCAGTACGATGTGGGCCGAACCGGAGTGGTATCCTACCCTTCGGTGGAACAAAGAGGGTTAGTTGTATGGAGTCTCTTGTATATTTATGTGCTACTTATTTATCTTCGAACCCCCCCCCCCTTTTTTTTTTGTTGGGTTGGTAGATATTACTTATCATTTGTCTTCTTGTGCAGTTATGGGTTTGAAGGAGGCGCTACGGTTGAAGTCCTTCGATTCGAAAGAGCTGGATGTTCGTGCTACCAAGACTCCGAAGGGTGATACCCCGTATTTGCAGCTTGTGCAACAGAATCTTTATCCAATTCGTGAGCCGGAGGCTCCTGGTGGTCAAGGTGTTTCTGGTTCGGCCCCTATTGTGTCGCCAGTTGCTCAGATTCAGGCGACGTTACGGCGGATGATGCTGGGGGTCGGAAAGCTGGTTCGTCGATGACGAAGGGTTCCGGTTCTAAAATTATTATCGAGGATGAGGGGGTCCATCTTTCTGTCGGAGATACCGAGACGCATGCTAGTGGTGAGAAAGGAGGTAATGATCGGAACGAAGATGAGGACGTCGGGAGGATGGTGAAGATGGAGGTGAACAACCTCAGATTGTTTTGAAGAGAAAACGGGCTGCTCCCACTAAAACTGACCCAAAGGCCAGGCAGCCGAAAAGGACGAAGGCAGATTTTAAAACAATTACACTCGACGATGACGATCAAGTTACCGAATTCTCTACCGCTGGAGGTGTATTAGAAAACTTGGATGCTCATCTCCATAAGGGCCGCACCCCACGGGATCATCCGCTGCAAACTCCTGTGAGCCCATTGTCCTTTGGTAAGGGTGGTGTTAAGGTTGTTACGGACTTGCGCACGTCCGATCCCAAGAAAATCGTGCCTTCTCCTTCGGGTAAGTTTACTACGGGAGTTGCATCTAATGTGTCTAGGCCAAGCTCTTCGCCGTTTGATGGTGGGGACAGTGCTTCTTCCTCCCCTCTTTAGTATGACACAGAGGCTGTGTTCTTGTCTCGGGAATTAGGTTCGGGTGATTTTGAAGGTGCGGATGCGGCTCATGCTTTGGAGAAGTATGTGCCGGAATGGTCGCTGGTGAATAAAGACAGGATCGTGGATGCCCTTTCGGCCAAGATGTCTTTGTTTCATTTAGGAACTCCTGCAGAACATTCCCATTACCGCAAGATGAGTGGACCGGAGCTTGGAAATACCTTGATGCTGAATCAAGCTCAGTCGAACTCTCTGGTGGTGGAGACGTACAAACGTTGGGTTGAGTCGGAGTCATTGTGCCACAAGCTTAAACGCGAGATTGCTCATTTGAAAGGCGAGGGTGATGTTCGATCTAAAACGAAACAGGAGCTAGTGTCCCTGCGATCCCAAGTTGACCGACTGAAAGGGCAGGTATCGGAAGCCAAAGAAGTTACCAAGTCTTCTCAAGCTTCGGCCGCTGCAGCCCATGAAGCTCGTGACAAAGCTCTTCAAGATTTGGAGACTTCTAAGTCGAAATTTGCTGATTTGGAGAAAAAATTAACCGGTGTAGAGATGAAGCATGCCGCCGAGCTGAAGGAGATGCAGACATCTCATGATCAACTTCTGGCTGATTACCATCGCTTGGTTGATGGCATGTTTACAATCTTCTCGTCTTCCCCTTTTTTTTATATTATTATTATTGATCCTTTGGAGCATCGTCTCTTTGCAGCTAAAGACGAAATAGAGAGATCTCGTGACAGGGAGATCGAGTCGCATAAGACAACGATTGATGAAGCAAGAGGGATGTTGATTCGGTGCGAGCGTGATATGATTGAGGCATACGCGCAATTATCGGAGCTCAAACTCACTAAGCAATGGTTTTTGACCGAGGGGGTTGCATGGGTTGTGAAGTTGGTGCATCAAAGCCCTGAATTGGAGAAGGTGGTTGCTGACCTGGTCAACAGTGTCAACGCGGTTGGGGCGAATGAAGGGATAAAACAGGGTTTTAAGGCTGCGCAGGATCTGGTTGGTTCTGCGGAAGAGGTTCCGGGTTATGATGCCGGAGCTCAGAGTGCCCTGGACGCTGCGGTGAAAGCTTTTGATGAGCTTAATATCTCCGTTCTTGACAAGGTAGCTGATTTGATAGACGAGCCCCTACCGGTTATTCAACAAAGAAGCAAACTTCCCATTGTTGGGGATGATGATAATATAGTTCAAGTTTAATGTTTTTTCTTTGTAATCGTACAATGTGTTCCGTTAGTATGCTTCGCTTGAAACAGTTTTAATTGCACAACGAATATGCATGACTATTTTTGTGTTAAGTCATTTTATTTTAGCTTAGTTACTTAGCATTCGGTTTGCGTCCAAACCTTTGCCGTATACTTTAACTTGGCGATCGCACCGAATGAAGGTGCTTCACCTGCTTAATAGATTTTAATTCTCTTTTGAACTATTTAAGCCTTCTCGATCAGCGCGAGGCATGGGTCATGGCCCGTTCGTGCACATTTAGGAATTTTGTTCGAACTTATACATATGCTATCTTTATGTTTATAAAGATATAGATCGCTTTATTCACTGGTTCGGGGAAAAAAACATCCCGATTACAAAGGAAATAAAAGGTTATCGGGGTAATACCCTCCCGATTTACATATTGAAATCTGGAAATACTAAAAACGTAAATTAGCGATCTTCTTCAGCCGTAGCTGGTTGTTTACATGAAGCACTTTTTTAAGTGTACCCCATTCCATGTTCGAGGCACTGGGGTTCCGTCGAGCTTCTCTAGCACATACGAGCCCTTCTCACTGGCTTCCTTGACTCGGTATGGCCCTTCCCACTTTGGGGTTAGTTTGCCGGGGGTTTCGGTGCGACTTGCGTCGTTGTTTCGGAGCACATAATCTCCGACGTTGAACTTGTAGATTTTAGCCCGAGCATTGTAATACTTTTCGATTTTCTTCTTATACCGAGCCTCTTTGATTGTCGCTATGCTTCGGCGTTCCTCCAGCAGGTCAAGGTTGGACCGGAGTTCACGTTCGTTTTCTTCCCAATTCTTGCACCTTTGATTTGGGAGCCTGATCTCGGCCGGAATCACTGCTTCGGTACCGTAAGTCAAGCTGAACGGTGTTTCACCGTTGCTAGTCTTGTGCAGTGTTCGGTGTGCCCATAGGACGTTTGGCAATTCGTCCGCCCAACCTTTTCCCTCCTGACCTAGCCTTCTTTTTATGCCGTCGACGATGCGCCGATTGATCTGTTCAACCTGCCCGTTGCCTTGGGGTGGGCAACCGAGGAAAAAACTTGGTTGATTTTTAACCTTTCACACCATCGCTTGAAGGGACTTTCTGCAAACTGTTTTGCATTGTCGCTTATGATGTAGAGCGGTAGACCGAATCGGCACACTATTTGCTCCCAGAAGAATCGTGTCACATTATAGCCGGAGATGGTTGTAAACGGACGAGCTTCTACCCACTTGGTGAAATAATCCACCGCGACCAACAGATATTGTGCGCTTCCGCTTGATCTCGGAAAAGGTCCGACGATATCAACTCCCCATTTTTTAAAAGGCCATGCGGCGGTTACTGGTATCATTTCATTTTTAGCTCGGAGGCTGGTTGGTGCGTGCCTTTGACATTCGTCACATTGCTGGAGCTCTTTTACGGCGCTTTCATGCATCCCGGGCCAGTAGTACCCTGCGTTTTTTATCTTTGTTACGATCATTTTGGGTCCGGCGTGGATACCACAGATGCCATAGTGTATTTCCCGTATGATGTAACTAGCTTGCTCCGGATCCAGACACTTTAGCAATGGTCCGAGAAAGGTCTTTCGGTACAATCCTCCTTCCTGCATCTGATACTGGAGGGAGTTGATCTGGATCTTCCTTGCCTCCGCTTTGTCGGTTGGCAGAACGTCATGCACCAAATAATTAATTATCGGCGTCATCCATGTTTTCGGTGGAGCTTCGACTTGCATTACTTGCGGAGCTGCGATTGACGGTGTAGCTAAAACTTCCACTCTTACTTCTTTGGCTAGGTGGCTGAATGATACCGATGCCAATTTGCTCAACGCGTCCGCTTTTTTGTTTTTGCTACGGGGGATATGCTCGACCCTACATGCTTCGAACAAAGCCATTGCCTGCCTTACTTGTTCGAGATACTCGATCATGTTTGCTTCCCTCGCCTCGTATTCTCCATTTACCTGATTTGCTACGAGCAGCGAGTCTACATGGGCTATAACATTCTTTGCTCCGACTGTGACAACTCGGACTTTAGACCTATCTTGTGTAACGTATGTGAACGTGTTATGATTACGAGCTTTGATTTAATTGAATGTTATGTTACTATGTGCTACGTGTATTGAGTATTTAATATGTTGTTTATTAATGAAATCGAATCGCACAACACACTCGGCCCAAGGGCAGCCCAAGCGGATGGGCCGGCCCATTCCCATACGCGCACAAAAATTAAACACCTTAGGGACTTGATTGTTTCTCATTGTTACAAAATATCTTAACACACACTAAACCCTAGCTAATCCCTCTCTCTCACGCAACCGGACGGCATAAACAAGAATCGGATCACCTTTTGTAATCGGTTAGTGTTTAATCGTTTTGCTTAATTGAATGATTTCTGAATCGCATGTTTAGTTGGCTAGGGATATGTTTGATTAAGTTTTGTTCGATCGGCCGGACTTGTTGGATCGGCCGGACGTGAATGTTGTTAGAACCGGATGTTAATTTCATGATCGTAATGATGTTGATGTTCTTGTTAAATCGGATACGGTATAGATCAATCAATTCGTGAGATAACCGGCCGAACATGTTTGACGATCGGCCGGACTTAATTGTTAATCGATCGGATAGTGTTAGGGTTATAAATCGGATATACTTGTGTAATTGGATGGTTAACTTGATTAATTGGTTTGCGAATAGGTTAGATTGTTGATAATTCGGATATGCTCAATTAGGGTTCTTGATAAACATGTGAATTATGCTGGTTTGATCTTGTTGGTGTTAGCTAAATTGTTGGAATTGTGTTAATTGATAAAACGATAAGTATGGAAACCATTAGTGGAAACCGATTGCATGAATTCCGACCGCACAACTGAACTGATCGCACAAGGTATGCTGTTCACACGAGTCCCAATCCGGACGGATTGTTAATCCGGACGAACTGACCTATCACACGAATTCCGATCCGGACGAACTGTCAATCCGGACGGATTGCAAACCGGACGAATTGTCCATCCGCATGAACTAAACTGCTGATCCGCACGAACCGAGCTATCCATCCGGACAGGATGTTGAATCGGGCGGATTGACTCTCGCACGGATTGTCAATCCGGATGGACTGACCATTCGCACGAACCAACTGCCCGCACGAAAGGTCCAATCTGGATGAACTGCCATCCGCACGAACAGACCATCCGCACGAGCTGACAGTCCGCACGGATTGTCACTCGCACGAACTGTCCACCCGGACGGACGACTAAACCGTACGGATAGCCACTCGCACGAAACGCCACACGCATGATTGATTTGTTTGGGCCATGAATGACTTATGCTTGCAACTTGTTACCTCTGTGTAAACCCTACGTGCTATACGTGAATCGAACCTGACTTGAATAAATGCATGATAGGACGTGATTGACCATTACTTGCTACCTGTTCACTTGTGTATCTGCCGAGCAAACCAAGGTGAGTTCACACAGCCAAGGCATGGGATTCCCGGGTTGGGAATTGGGTTGGATATGTTATTGTTTACAGAGTTACTCGTACTTACGCATATACCAGACTATAGACCATCGTCCTCAGAATAGTCAGGACACGTTACGTAAAGCCTACGTAACCCAGTATATTTGCCATATGTCTCCCGGGTCGGGAAGGACACGTTACGTAAAGCCTACGTAACCCAATACCATTCACTGGCTTCCAGGTCGGAAGGCCACGCTGCGTAAAGCCTACGTAGCCCCCACGCGTACCACTGTCCTCGGGGAAGGGCACGTCACGTAAAGCCTACGTGACCCCGTACGTTTTCCTGTTCTCGGTAAAGAAGAACACTTGGTCGGGAGGTTAGTCTAGTAAGTACCGTTAATGAGAAGCCCTCATTAGCCAGGATAAACATGGGAAGCCCCCACTAGCGATACTTATGCACTATATTATGAACTTACTTCCTGTGAACTCGCTCAACTAGTTTGTTGATTATTTGCTGCATGCCTTGCAGGACCTTAGGTATACTTGGAGCTTGCACCAGAGGAGAGGCGGGTCGTTGTGGACAAGAACTCGTGAATGCTTATTAAACACTTTTACATTCACACATTGATACTTATGATTTGGGGTTTTACATTTAATGCTTCCGCTACTTAAACAGTGTTTGGTTTTGAACATCAATTATGTCTTTGAATATTATTAAATGCTATGTTTGATATAATTGGTGGCTTGATCCTGGTCAGTCACGCCTCCAAGCGGTGGTACTCCGCAGTGTGGGATTTTGGGGGTGTGACAGATTGGTATCAGAGCCATTGGTTATAGAGAACTTGGTTTTAATATGGGAAAACGTTTTTATTAAAACCGGACTATAACCAGAACAGTGCTCTCAACGATCCACAACGACGCTTCACTCCACGTGCAAGACTCGACATTCTAGGTAATAAGGTTTATATTTATTGCCTGTTTGCTAGAACTGCTTAGAACATTGCTCGCATTATGCTTAGATACACATGCCTTTGTTATATGAGAACGCTTATATGCCTACACTTTTCTGTCATCGCCCTACTCGCGAACAATTCTTACGTATGCTACCTTTTTACAATGAAGATCATGTCTGGACGAGTTAACATGACACAAGCCCAGCTAGAGGCTCTCATTGCTACGGCAGTTGCAGCCGCTCAAGCAGGTCAACCCGCTCAGCAACAACCTGTGTGTACCTTCAAGAATTTCATGGACTGTCGTCCAAACACCTTCAGCGGCACGGAAGGAGCAGTGGGACTACTCCACTGGTTCGAGAAGCTAGAATCAGTCTTTGAAATGTGCGAGTGCCCTGAGGCCCGCAAGGTCAAGTTTGCTACCGGTACTTTGGAAGGAATAGCACTGACTTGGTGGAACGCCCAAGTCCAGATCTTAGGGTTGGCAGCTGCTAACGCCACCCCATGGAACGACTTTAAGGAACTCATCAAGCGTGAGTATTGCACGCGGGAAGACATACACAAGCTGGAAGACGAGCTTTATAACTTGAAAATGGTTGGATCGGAAATCGAGGCGTATACCAAACGGTCCAATGAGCTGGCCGTTCTGTGTCCTACTATGGTGGACCCTCCCTACAAGCGCATTGAGTTGTATCTCAAGGGATTGGCGTCAGAAATTCAGAGCCACGTGACGTCGGCTAACCTCGAAAACATCCAAGAAATCCCGCGTCTTGCTCACCGTATCACTGATCAGGCAGTGGATCAGAATAGACTGCCCAAGCGTGTTAATGCTACTGCTAATGTCACCACCTCAGTTACTCCTGCTACATCTGGTGACAGTAAAAGAAAATGGGATGGAGATTCTAGCAAAGGTTCAGCATCTGTTCAGCCACAAGCTCAGCAGCAGAAGATCGATCACTATCAGAGTCCCAGTCAGCAATCCTCTAGTGGTCACAGACAGAGGAGATATCAGGGTAGTCAACCTAGGTGCCACAACTGCAACAGGCATCACCACGGCCCATGTAACAAGGGTCGTTGTCAAAGGTGCCTTAAGATGGGGCACGAGGCCAAAGACTGTAGGAGTCCACGGCCTGCGAATCAGAATCAGCAGCCTCAGCAACCAGCTCCACAGAACCAGCAGCAGCAGCAGCAGCCACAGCGTGGAAACCGGGGATGTTTCCAGTGTGGGGCTGAAGGTCACTTCAAACGCGATTGCCCTCAGTTGAACCAGAACCGCAACAACAATAACAACCAGGGCAACGGCAACAATAACGGCGGGAACAACAACAACAACGGCAATGAAGCTCGTGGTCGTGCTTTTGTGCTAGGTCGAGGCGACGCAGTGAACGATCCCAACGTTGTTATGGGTAAGTTTCTCCTCGACAATATTTACGTTACTGTTTTGTTTGATTCGGGTGCGGATACAAGCTATATGTCTGTGAAAATGTGTCAACTGCTAAAACGTGCACCAACACTTTTACCCACCAAACACGTAGTAGAGTTAGCTAACGGTAAAAGTTTAGAAGCCACGCACGTAGTTCAGGGTTGTAATCTTATCTTAGCCGGTCAAGCCTTCTCTATTGATCTCATTCCCATAGTTTTGGGTAGCTTCGACGTCGTGATTGGGATGGATTGGTTATCCCAACACCAGGCAGAGATCTTATGCAGTGAAAAGATCATTCGTATTCCTCGTTCGGGCCAGGAACCTCTCGAAGTTCAAGGCGACAAGAGTGGTGCAGTGGTAGGCATCATCTCTTTCTTGAAAGCGCAGAAATGTTTACGAAAGGGGCACACTGCCATTCTGGCACTCGTCACAGACGCTTCAGCAAAGGAAAGGAAACTGGAAGATATACCAGTTGTACGTGACTATCCTCAGGTGTTCCCTGAAGACTTACCTGGACTACCGCCTCACCGTCAGGTCGAATTTCAGATCGAGCTCGCTCCGGGAGCAGCACCCATAGCTCGCGCACCATATCGTCTAGCTCCATCAGAATTGGAGGAACTGTCAAAGCAGCTACAAGAGCTCTTGGAAAAGGGCTTTATACGTCCAAGCTCTTCGCCTTGGGGAGCTCCAGTACTTTTCGTGAAAAAGAAGGACGGTACATTCAGGATGTGCATCGACTACCGTGAACTCAACAAGGTGACGGTGAAGAACCGTTATCCTCTTCCGCGCATCGACGACTTATTCGACCAGTTGCAAGGGTCGTGCTACTATTCGAAGATAGACTTGAGGTCGGGGTACCATCAGCTGAGAGTCCGGGATGAGGACGTCTCCAAGACAGCCTTCAGAACTCGTTACGGTCACTACGAGTTTCTTGTCATGCCGTTTGGGTTAACGAACGCGCCTGCTGTGTTTATGGACCTTATGAACAGGGTGTGCAAACCCTATCTCGACAAGTTCGTCATTGTTTTCATCGACGACATTCTGATTTACTCCAAGAGTCAGGAGGAACACGAGCAGCATCTTCGCCTTATTTTGGAACTCCTTCGGAAGGAACAGTTGTACGCCAAGCTTTCTAAATGCGACTTCTGGCTTCGAGAAGTCCACTTCTTAGGCCATGTGGTAAACAAGGATGGGATCCATGTCGATCCATCCAAGGTAGATTCGATCAGGAACTGGCCTGCACCGCGTACGCCAACGGAAATACGTCAATTCTTGGGTCTGGCAGGTTACTATAGACGGTTTATTAGAGACTTTTCGAAGATTGCTCAGCCGCTTACGCTACTGACACAGAAGGGTGTCACCTACCGTTGGGGCAACACGCAGGAAACTGCTTTTCAGTATCTGAAGGATAGGCTTTGCAGCGCACCTATTCTTTCATTGCCAGAGGGCACAGATGACTTCGTAGTATATTGTGATGCATCAATACAGGGTCTGGGTTGCGTACTTATGCAGAGAGATAAAGTTATTGCCTACGCCTCTCGTCAGCTAAAGGTTCATGAACGGAACTACACGACGCACGACTTAGAGCTGGGAGCTGTTGTTTTCGCGCTTAAGATATGGCGACACTACCTGTACGGTACCAGGTGCACGATTTACACCGATCACAGGAGTCTCGAGCATATTCTTAAGCAGAAGGATTTGAACATGCGTCAACGAAGATGGGTCGAGCTACTTAACGACTACGAATGTGCTATTAAGTATCATCCAGGCAAGGCCAATGTTGTGGCTGATGCCCTCAGTCGGAAAGACACTCTACCACGGCGCGTGCGAGCGCTACAGCTTACGATCCAGTCTAGCCTTCCTACACAGATACGAAATGCTCAGGTAGAAGCATTGAAGCCCGAAAATGTCAAGGCTGAAGCCTTACGCGGCTCACGACAACAGATGGAACAGAAGGCAGACGGCGCCTACTATGTAACGGGCCGGATTTGGGTCCCTCTTTATGGCGGCCTACGCGAACTTGTGATGGATGAAGCTCACAAGTCTCGCTATTCGGTACATCCAGGGTCGGATAAAATGTACCACGACATCAGCACTACCTATTGGTGGCCTAGTATGAAGGCCCACATTGCTACGTATGTTGGAAAATGCTTGACCTGTGCGAGAGTCAAGGTCGAATACCAGAAACCAGCTGGCCTACTTCAGCAGCCTAAGATACCGCAATGGAAATGGGAGGAAATTTCCATGGATTTTGTTACGGGTTTGCCCAGATCCCAGCGTGGAAACGATACGATATGGGTCATAGTTGATCGACTCACCAAGTCTGCACACTTCTTGCCGATTAAGGAAACGGACAAGTTCTCCACTCTCGCAGACGTCTATCTTAAAGAAGTTGTCTCGAGGCACGGGGTGCCCACGTCTATCATTTCGGATCGCGATGCACGATTCACGTCAGAACTTTGGCAAGCAATGCACAAGTCTTTTGGCTCAAGGTTAGACATGAGCACAGCATATCATCCTCAGACGGATGGGCAGTCTGAGCGGACGATTCAAACACTCGAAGACATGCTTCGGGCATGCGTTATCGATTTCGGCAACGGCTGGGAAAAGCATCTCCCTTTGGTGGAGTTTTCTTACAATAATAGTTATCACACCAGCATTCAAGCCGCTCCATTTGAGGCATTGTACGGGCGTAAATGCCGGTCACCCCTCTGCTGGGCAGAGGTGGGAGATAGTCAGATCACGGGTCCAGAGATTGTAGTGGACGCCACAGAAAAGATTGCACAGATACGACAACGCATGGCGGCAGCACGTGACCGTCAGAAAGCCTACGCGGATAAGCGTAGAAAGCCATTGGAATTCGAGGTCGGGGACCGGGTTTTATTGAAAGTCTCACCCTGGAAGGGTGTGGTACGTTTTGGCAAACGGGGCAAACTAAATCCGCGGTATGTCGGACCATTCGAAATCGTAGAAAAGATTGGCAAGGTAGCCTACAAGTTGAAGCTACCAGCTGAACTCAGGGCAGTTCACAATGTCTTTCACGTATCGAACCTAAAGAAGTGCCTATCAGATGAAAACCTCATCATTCCTTACAAGGAACTCACTATCGACGAGCGGTTGCAGTTCGTCGAGGAACCAGTTGAAATCACGGACCGGGATGTGAAGGTCCTCAAACACAAGAGAATCCCTCTTGTCCGAGTTCGTTGGAACTCCAAACGTGGCCCAGAGTACACCTGGGAACGCGAGGACAGGATGACAGAAAAGTACCCCCAGTTATTCGGGAACAAGGCGACCACTACTGAGGCTGAAGCTACTACTTCGGAATTTCGGGACGAAATTCCAGATCAACGGGGGGAGGATATGACACCCCAGGAAAATCAGTGAACAATACAGTTTACCTAGCTTCCTCAGTAAGTGCATACCAAATTTCGGGACGAAATTTCCAATTAGTTGGGGATAATGTGACAACTCGGACTTTAGACCTATCTTGTGTAACGTATGTGAACGTGTTATGATTACGAGCTTTGATTTAATTGAATGTTATGTTACTATGTGCTACGTGTATTGAGTATTTAATATGTTGTTTATTAATGAAATCGAATCGCACAACACACTCGGCCCAAGGGCAGCCCAAGCGGATGGGCCGGCCCATTCCCATACGCGCACAAAAATTAAACACCTTAGGGACTTGATTGTTTCTCATTGTTACAAAATATCTTAACACACACTAAACCCTAGCTAATCCCTCTCTCTCACGCAACCGGACGGCATAAACAAGAATCGGATCACCTTTTGTAATCGGTTAGTGTTTAATCGTTTTGCTTAATTGAATGATTTCTGAATCGCATGTTTAGTTGGCTAGGGATATGTTTGATTAAGTTTTGTTCGATCGGCCGGACTTGTTGGATCGGCCGGACGTGAATGTTGTTAGAACCGGATGTTAATTTCATGATCGTAATGATGTTGATGTTCTTGTTAAATCGGATACGGTATAGATCAATCAATTCGTGAGATAACCGGCCGAACATGTTTGACGATCGGCCGGACTTAATTGTTAATCGATCGGATAGTGTTAGGGTTATAAATCGGATATACTTGTGTAATTGGATGGTTAACTTGATTAATTGGTTTGCGAATAGGTTAGATTGTTGATAATTCGGATATGCTCAATTAGGGTTCTTGATAAACATGTGAATTATGCTGGTTTGATCTTGTTGGTGTTAGCTAAATTGTTGGAATTGTGTTAATTGATAAAACGATAAGTATGGAAACCATTAGTGGAAACCGATTGCATGAATTCCGACCGCACAACTGAACTGATCGCACAAGGTATGCTGTTCACACGAGTCCCAATCCGGACGGATTGTTAATCCGGACGAACTGACCTATCACACGAATTCCGATCCGGACGAACTGTCAATCCGGACGGATTGCAAACCGGACGAATTGTCCATCCGCATGAACTAAACTGCTGATCCGCACGAACCGAGCTATCCATCCGGACAGGATGTTGAATCGGGCGGATTGACTCTCGCACGGATTGTCAATCCGGATGGACTGACCATTCGCACGAACCAACTGCCCGCACGAAAGGTCCAATCTGGATGAACTGCCATCCGCACGAACAGACCATCCGCACGAGCTGACAGTCCGCACGGATTGTCACTCGCACGAACTGTCCACCCGGACGGACGACTAAACCGTACGGACAGCCACTCGCACGAAACGCCACACGCATGATTGATTTGTTTGGGCCATGAATGACTTATGCTTGCAACTTGTTACCTCTGTGTAAACCCTACGTGCTATACGTGAATCGAACCTGACTTGAATAAATGCATGATAGGACGTGATTGACCATTACTTGCTACCTGTTCACTTGTGTATCTGCCGAGCAAACCAAGGTGAGTTCACACAGCCAAGGCATGGGATTCCCGGGTTGGGAATTGGGTTGGATATGTTATTGTTTACAGAGTTACTCGTACTTACGCATATACCAGACTATAGACCATCGTCCTCAGAATAGTCAGGACACGTTACGTAAAGCCTACGTAACCCAGTATATTTGCCATATGTCTCCCGGGTCGGGAAGGACACGTTACGTAAAGCCTACGTAACCCAATACCATTCACTGGCTTCCAGGTCGGAAGGCCACGCTGCGTAAAGCCTACGTAGCCCCCACGCGTACCACTGTCCTCGGGGAAGGGCACGTCACGTAAAGCCTACGTGACCCCGTACGTTTTCCTGTTCTCGGTAAAGAAGAACACTTGGTCGGGAGGTTAGTCTAGTAAGTACCGTTAATGAGAAGCCCTCATTAGCCAGGATAAACATGGGAAGCCCCCACTAGCGATACTTATGCACTATATTATGAACTTACTTCCTGTGAACTCGCTCAACTAGTTTGTTGATTATTTGCTGCATGCCTTGCAGGACCTTAGGTATACTTGGAGCTTGCACCAGAGGAGAGGCGGGTCGTTGTGGACAAGAACTCGTGAATGCTTATTAAACACTTTTACATTCACACATTGATACTTATGATTTGGGGTTTTACATTTAATGCTTCCGCTACTTAAACAGTGTTTGGTTTTGAACATCAATTATGTCTTTGAATATTATTAAATGCTATGTTTGATATAATTGGTGGCTTGATCCTGGTCAGTCACGCCTCCAAGCGGTGGTACTCCGCAGTGTGGGATTTTGGGGGTGTGACACCGACTCTCTGTGCTAGGCGTAGGCCGGCTAGGAGAGCTTCATACTCAGCCTCGTTGTTGGAACTTTTGAATTCTAGCCGGAGCGCATACGTTACATCCGTTCCGTCTGGATCGGTGAGAATTAGGCCCGCTCCTGATCCTTCGGCACTAGAGGCACCGTCGGTATACAAAGACCATGGCTTCTCTGGAGCTTTACCTGCCTCTTCAGTTTCTTTCTCCTCCGGTATTTCGACCAAAAACTCCGCTATCACTTGTCCTTTCAACGGACCTTTAGTTCGGAAGGTAATGTTGAATGCGCCCAACTCAATCGCCCATTTCGCCATTCGGCCTGAGACCTCGGGTCGTCGGAGAACGTGTTGGATTCTTTGGTCCGTTCGTACCTCGATTGGATGGGCCTGAAAATATCGGCGAAGCCTTCTTGAAGCATGGACTAGGGCCAAGGCTAATTTTTCCAAGTTTGAATATCTTGTTTCGTAGTCTTTTAACGTTCGGCTTACATAATAAATGGGGATTTGTTTTCCAGTTCGGTGGGCAACTAATACCGCGCTGATGGCTCCGAACGATGCAGCTAAATATACCGTTAATACCTCGTCTTCTTCCGGTACGGTGAGGGTTGGTAGGGTGCCCAAACATTCTTTAAGCTCTTCGAAAGCTCGCGCGGCCTCTCCTGTCCATTTAAACTCCGATCTAAAGCTCTTTCTGAGAACGTCCATGAATGGGAGCGATCGGTCTGCAGCTTTTGACAAAAACCGATGGAGAGCAGCTAATCGTCCATTTAAGGACTGAATTTCTTTAACTGATGTCGGGGGCTTCATTGTAAGAACAGCGTCAATTTTGTCAGGATTGGCTCGTAAGCTTTTTGACCCGACCATGACTCCGAGAAACTTGCCTTCTTCTACCCCGAATGTACATTTTTTCGGATTCAACTTCATGTTAATGCTTCGGAGCCAAGTAAATGTTTCGAGTATATCTTTTAGCATGGCGGCCTCATCATGACTTTTTATCACGATGTCATCGACGTACACCTCCACGTTTCGTTCGATCTGGTCCTTAAAAGCTTTGTTCATCAGACGCTGGTACGTAGCACCGGCGTTTTTCAAACCGAACGGCATCTTAGTAAAACAAAACACTCCATCATTGGTGACGAAGGCCGTCTTATCCTCGTCTTCGACCGCCATTTGTATTTGGTGATAGCCTTTGTAAGCGTCCAAAAAACATTTTAGCCTGAATGTTGCAACGGAGTCAATCTTCTCATCGATCTCTGGGAGAGGGAAACAATCTTTCGGGCACGCATTGTTTAGATCGGTGAAATCGATGCACATTCTCCATGAGTTATCCTTTTTTCGTACCATCACGGGGTTTGATACCCATGTTTGATACCGAACCTCCCGAATGATCCCTGCGTCTAGGAGGCTTTTAACATCTTTTGCGATGGCTTTTGCTCGATCCGGTGCCATGTGTCTCTTTCTTTGTGCTATTGGTTTGACTGAATCTTTTACATTTAGGTGATGTTGTGCCATCGATCTGGGGACTCCCTGCATATCAGAGTGCTGCCACGCAAAGACATCTATCGAGTTGCTTAACAATTCCCATAAAAGCTTCTTCGTTCGTTTTGGGAGTTGAGCGCCGATAGCCACTTGTTGTTCGGGGAAATCCGGATTGATTGCCCATAGCTCCGTAGGTACTTCGGACTTCTTAGAGCTTGTTTCGGCCGTATGTCTTACTTCAGCGACCAGTGAATTCGATTCTGAACAGATGGTTGCAACGCCGGCTTCGGTAGGGAACTTAATAGCTCCGTGTATTGTCGAACTGATTGCTCCAAGAGCTCGTAATCCGGGGCGTCCGAGTATTATGTTGTGCGAAGAATGAGTTCGAACAACAAGGAAAGTTAGTGGCACCGTCCTGCTTTTGCTACCGTCTTTGAATGTGGTTGGAAGAGTAATCTGTCCTATCGGACGGACTACTTCTCCTGAGAAGCTTATCAATGGGGTAGATACTTCGATTAACTTCCTTTTTGTTTGGGGATTCAGCTGTTGGAAACACTGGATATACATGATCTCAAAGGCGCTTCCTCCATCCACGTAAATACGTCGAACCAGGTGTCCGGCGACAACAGCTGAAATTGTGATCGGTCCGTCCCGAGCGTCTTCGGGGTCGACCGGAGGAAAATACGTCGGCTGACGCATCCATGCTGCCATATGCTGGTTCGACCGTTTAATTCCTCTCGGTTCTGCTGACCGGATCATATTGATTCCCGGTTCGGTGTTCGGATTGTCAACTACTGTTGCTGGCTTCTTCCCATCTTTTACTTCTTTTACAAGATGTGAGAGTTTACCGGATCGAACGGCCTTTTCGATTTCTTGCTTTAGAGCCCAACATTCATCAGCTGTATGGCCTTTGTCTCGGTGATATTCACAATATTTCTTGGAGTGCTTATCCGAGGTGGGCCGTTGCTTTGATGGCGTGGGGAATCGAGTGTTTTCCGTGCTGAGGATTTCGCTCGGCGATTTTGATAATTCAGAGAAACTGTTGAATCGTACGTTTCCTGTCCGGAAACTACTTCGATCGGATTTTTGATACGGACCACGGTTTCTGTTCCAGTTATTGTTCCTATCTTTTGGTGGCGATGCGTTCCGTCTCCATGACGTGGTTCGGGCTTTGGAGCTCCTGGCAGTCGCTTCGTTCGGTTGGCCGCAAGCACTCTTCCCTCGAACAAAAGCTCGAGCCCGTTCCATGAGTGTCTCCATGGTCTTTGGGAGATCTTCGTGAAGTTTTTCCACCAATTGATTGTTCCGTACACCATGACAGAAACCCGATACTCGGAGCTGATCTACTGCTCCACTTATCTGCATACTTTCTCGGTTGAAACGGTCTATAAAATCTTCTACGGACTCTCCGTCGCGGCGCTTGATGTGGTGTACCTCAGTAATATCTTTTTTGCAGCGACGCTGCTGGCTAAAGTTTTGCAAGAATATACGTCGGAAGTCCTCGAAGTGATCGATCGACCCCTCTGGCAACCCATCGAACCAAACTCTAGCCGATCCGGTGAGAGTTTGGGCGAACATAAGACACCAAGCCGGCATTGGCCATTGCTCGACCTTAGCCGCTCCGGCAAACGCGAACATGTGGTCGTCCGGGTCGGACGTACCATCGTAAAATTTTAACGTGGGAGGCATCTTTAGCTTAGCTGGGAGTGGAGCATTGACAATCCGTAGCGTGAACTTTGACTGCGAAGTCATAGACGTGGGATGATATGGCATGAGTAGCTCTTGGTCTTGGGGGTTTAAACCCAGAGATCCCAGAGATCCAGAAGCGAAAGGACCGACGGAGACAGGGTTTCCCCCTGAGTAGGCACTGGTAAACAAGTTTGTTCGGAGACTTTGCAGCATCTCATCTCTCTGCTGTTGCTGCTGTAACTATCGCAACAGATCAGCGTTCCTTAAGAGGAAAGCGTTGTCGAAACTCGGTAGTGGCGTGACAACTGGAGCGGTAACGGACAGTGTGGTGACAGAACTTCCACCCACAACATTTGCAGCTGGAGGAGCCGATGCGGAGCCTATCGAGACTGCTGAAGCGATAACTGCTGCTGGAGCGATTGTGGAATTAGCATTTCCTTCCCATATATCATTGTAAGATGGGAAAGGACTGGTGGAGATTACTGCTGGTAATTCTGCCATTACTTCGAAAAAATGAGAACAACGAAATGAATTATGTGAATTCGAGGGGATGGCGCCACTGAAGACTCAGAAACCAGTTGATACGAACTGGCCAGAGTATAGCTTCAGATGATCCGACAAGAGACCTGCAAGATCACAAGAGACAAGCACACCGTTAGCCTCGTCACAGGGAGGGGGGCCTCTCTGTGACCAAGCTCGGGCGTGAGAATAAGTATTTGTGAGGAGGAAATAAGTCAGGGAGAGAGAGAGTAACGATTACCCCTTGCTGGAGGCTTTGGCGGGGTATTTATAGCTTTTGGGTGTGCTGACGTGGCGAGTTAGTTAGGGTCGGACCAGTCGCTATCATGACGGTTATGGAGGTGGGGCCTAGTTAGTTACAACGGACCATCGTAGTGTCCGGTTCGTTTCGTGGTGCAAGGCCCGGTCCGATCTGTTTGTAGCAATGATTCGGTCCGGTTAGCGACGTATCCTCATCACGTGTCGACTGCTTGTTGACCCGACAGTTGACCGTTGACTTTTGTTGACCTTTTTTGACTGAACAGAAATCTGATTTTGACCACAACTGTTGACTTGTTGACCCGCTGTGAAACCCGAACATGAACCTGAACCGTAACAGTCCCGAACCTTCTCAAATCCGAACCGAACCGTGACCCGGACTGTGGTTGACCGAACCAAACAAAATCTGACCTGAAAATCCGAGACGTAATCTGAAAAGACCCGAAGCTGAAAAACTCGATACAACTCGAAATCAAACTCAGTACTGCATATTATTCGAGCAACCCGGTCGAACTGAACCATACTTGGACTGGATCACCAACCGGAAACCTGAACCGAGTCCCGATCTGCAGCTGACTCGAATCTGAACTGAGCTAAAATCAGAATCCCCACTTCGGTTGCCTGTAACACCGTCGTCGGCACCGACGGTTCGTCGGAGAAGCTCCACCGATATAGACGACAGCTTGTCTGGCGTCTATCGTCGTCTTCCTCTCTCTCTCTCTGCAATCTCTCTCTCTACCTCCTGAACTCTCTCTCTCCCTCTCGTCTGTTTTAGTGCTGTCGTACACCACCACCGGTTGGTGGTGGTCGGACGTAATTCTGCAACAAAAAGGGGGGTGTCGTGTGGTGCTGGTTTTGTCGAAAAATAACAGCCGGCCGGTAATCGGCTCCGGTCGTTGATGACCAGACACGAGAGTGAGAGAACGAGGATGATGTTATGTGTTTTTGTCTAGGGTTTCACAAAGAAGAACTGTATGCAGAGATGAGGGTCTGGTGTGGTGTGCGTGAGTTTGTAATTGAGAATGATAGGGTTTTGGACTTATAACTTTCCTTATATACTAGGTTATTAAAGTGGGCTTGGCCCCAGGCCCGTTAGCCCGTAACTTTGGCTTTTGTGCGGCCCGATAATAATTGTGAAATCCATTTTTGCAACCAAGTGTCGTAAATTGTCGTAATATAAAATTTTAGTGTCAAAACACTAAAAATTGCATCGGTTATCGATATATGACGCAAAATTTGTCGGTTGCATTATAATGCGTAAAAACCGTTTCATTTATCGTTTCTTGTTCGTTTTTCGATCCGTTTCTAATTACGAATAGTAAAATTTGAAAACAAAGTTAAATATATCATAATATATTAATATTGCGACGTAACTCGAGTCCGATGCTTCCATTTCGTTATTGATTGACGGTGTGTTCTGATTTCTTCGTTTTCGCTCTCGCTTGCGTTTTGTGCCGTTAGAAAGCGTGATAATTTCGTAAAACGAAATCCATAAATTTAAATTATACGTATAAACTTCGTATTTGTCGGTGTTGTCAGTTTGTTATCATTTGATGCTCAGCCAGTTTCCCGAAAATCACCATACGCGCACTATAAAGTTAGATAGGCGTTCCTATGCGTTCCAAGAGCCTAATTAAGTTAATTCGTGCCTTAAACACTATTTATTATCCCCTTAAACATTTGTTAATTGCGTAATTAGAAGCCGTTAATTACCAGTTGTCACACGTTTTTCCACATCCGTCTGAGGCGCATAAACATTAAGCATGTTAACCGCCTCACCACTACCTTTGATAAAACCGGAACAAACCAAGTAATTCCTATTTGTATCCTTCACCTGCATGTCAAAAATTGAAGTATCCCACATCGTAATCAACCCTCCAGACTGACCAGTCGGTTCCATACTCCCGAACCCAAAGGTACCCCTACCCTAATACGCTTCCAAAGTCTTTACATCAATAGTTGAACAAAGCGTTTCTTGAAACATTACACACCCAATATTATGCTCTATCCTTCTATTTCAAAACCAAGACCTCTTAGCTCGAACCCCCAACCCACGTACGTTTAGAGTTAAAAAATTCATGAGGTAACCTGTTGTAAACCTTCATTGACAATCGACTGAAGCACTTGGTTTCGGAACACATCAATATCCTCGACTCCTAATCTATGACCCAGCTCAACCGTTACATTTGCCTCCTCTTCAAGTTGATTTTGTTTATTACTGCAAGGTCTCGAAGAAGAAGAATCATATTGTGGATGGTTGTTCAAATCTGGTGTACAAAACTCCTCCACCTCAGTCGGTCCCAATACCTCAGTTTCAATATGTTCCCCCTGATTATTCCCATATTCACCATGACTTGGGCCTGATTCACTATCAACAATACCCAGTAATTTATTTAGCCCAAAAATGTCTCCACTTCTGGCCCGTTTAGATTTCCTACAATTATCTTGTGGTGACTTGGACGTCTTTCTTCCTTGTCGGCCCACTCTTTTAAACTTTTTCAACACCCCATTTTCCCCACCTTTTTTACTACCAAAAGAATATGCAAAAAATTGTCTTTACTACTGTAAGTCTTGCCATCATTTCCCATAATAAATTGATCCACATTAATGCCACCATTCAACCCATTACTAGTTACCATATTAATATTACTGACCGGAGTCGTACTTGAACGGTCTGTTGCTTCATTGGTTTCCGGTAAGACACGATCATCAAAACGTTGGCCAGCTTCTTCTTCCTTCCTGTCATTCTGCATATTTTTATTAAATTCCGATTGTACCCCCCCCCCCCATTATGAACATTACTAGATTCATCTTGAACTGCCTCCTCCTCGAATTCTTTTTCCAACTCCGACATAACGTCTTCATCATACTCCTCCTCTAAACAATCTGGAATCCACTCCCTAGATTCCTCTTCAACCCAAACTCTAATCGTCTTATCTTGCCATTTAAGAGACAACACTCTTTTAATCCGATTTCCTTCACCACTAAGAATTCCAACACAAACATAGGAAAGATCATTATCTTCAGACGAGATTTCCGCCGAATGAACCATGGTCCCAATTCTACCCCCAATTGCATTAAAAACCGGATTAATCGCAAGGTGCAAGGGTACACCATAAATTTTAATCCAAGCAATACGTTCGTACGCCAACATCTGACCTTTCCAAACGTTAACATTCACAAAACATTCTATCCACACCACTTCATTGCCCATGAATAGCAAAGCATTTTCAACACAATCAAATAAAAGTAGATCCATTTTACCTCCAACATATTTTATTTGAACTTTCCTAAGCTCCTTCTCCCGCAACCATCTCCTAAGCTTGATCAAGCTCTGAAAATCCCGAACCCTTCCCACAATGGCTTTATCATGCCATTGATTGAATGCATTAATAATAGGAGCCAAATCGATCAATTCAACATTCTTGGAAGGAATATTCTTTGTAAGGTTATCAAGAAACGATGGACCGGATTCTTGATAATTGGCTTCAAAACTTGTCGGCTCCATCATAACTGACTTCTGCTTACCACCTTCTTTAGAATTATCCTCCTTAGGCACCCGGTTCTGATCATTCTTCTTGTCAGCCTTCACATAATCTCTGTCAACGAATTTTGCAATACTAACAAAGATTTTATTCTCCCCAATCTTGATACTCCTTAAACTCGATTCTAACTCGAACTTATCCGCCACCTTTGAAAACATAACAAAAGTAAATCGTTGTCCCATCTTCTTTCTTTTTCTTGCTATGTAAATGCCTTCTATATCCCCATGCATCTCCATGAACCGCCTCAAATCATCCCTAGAGCACCTCTGCGGAGTCTTAGCCACGTAAAACTTAGTCAGATCCAAACGTTTTGTGTTGTTCTCATGATGATTCTTGCTTCCTTTTGATCTTATCGGCACTTCCTTCCAATCTGCGTCGCCGTTAGGGTTTGTTTTCCTCATCCGCCATTAGGGTTTTTGTTGGTGCATGCATCTGTTGACTTCGTCTTGTATCGAGTCTTAGTCTTAGATTATTAGATCAGGGCATGTTATTTGAGAAAACAGGAGATTGTATAAGTGTTAGCCTTAGGTTTCGCTTGTATGGTCTTAGGTGTTAGTTCCGCTTGAATGTCAATTGAAGGTTCCGCTTGAATGACATGTATACTCAAGCGAAACCTTAGCCACTATATATAGTCTCTCAAGCGAAATAGTTGTAACAGTCTTGTAACTCGTACCGAAGTGCTGTCGGATCGAGATTTGAATGTACACTGTCAGAAATCAATGCAAATAGAAGTTTAAAGTGATTTGCTAGCTGTTCCTAAGTCAAATACTTATTTTCCGCATCTGTATTTGATAGAATATCCTCTGAACGACTCGTTTGGGTCGAGACACGATCCTACAGTTGGTATCAGAGCTTCAGGAGGAGGAGTTCTGCATAGAATAGCTGGAATTTGTCAAGATTTCTTACTTCTACACCTTCTTTCTTCAGTTTAGACATTTTCACCAGTCAAAATCAGCTCAAAATCTCACGGATTGTGTGTAATAGTATATAGACAAACCCTGGAAAGTTTGGAGTTAAAATTCACATTAAAAAGGGGTTAAAATTACATTCGAATAGGTTTTGCTTAAACGGACACCTCATAGTTCTGCTTCTAGGTACACTTCATCAGGAGATTCCGCTTCAAAGAACAGAGTAGTTCCGCTTATTATGTCATCTTTTCAAAGATTCCACTTCAGTGACTCAGTTATTTCGCTTGAAAGGTTCTGCTTCAAGAGTCATTGTAGGATCGAATTACGACCCAAACGAGTCGTTCGGAGGAGCTCAAATCCGTTTCAGAGGCGGAAACAAAGAAACGGATGTGAAAACAGCTTGATTCACACTTTAAACCTCTTGTATATTGATTTTACAGCTATTACATTCAAGAGAAATACCGGCAACACTTCGGTATCAAATGTGAAAAAATGCTACAAATGAATAGACATGACACTTATTTATACTATCCTAGGTTTCGCTTGAAACATACATGCTTCGGTTCAAGCGAAACTCCTCAATTCAATTCAAGCGAAACCCACATGTTAACATATCAAGCGAAACCTTCTATTCTTGTCTTCAAGCGAAACACATGCAATCTGATTTGTAAATTGCTTTGACTTTTGTGATGTGATGCAATGATGATGTCACTTTAATGATGTCATCATTGTATAAGATGACATCCTGCTTGATCAGATCTGCAATGAACTCGAGACTCGACATAAGACGAAGACGACAGATGAATGCACTAACAGACTCCCCCTCAGGTGTTGACGAGTCTTAAGTGTCGAGTCTTCACAATCTTCAGTCTTGATCTGTCTCTGGGCTTCACTCTTAGTCTTTTCTCGCAGGACTTCAGACTCCCCCTTGCGATATGCTGGCATTTCTTCAGTTCATCAGCATCATCAGCTTTAGGATCGTTGTCTGGCTTTCTATCTCACAATTTTTCAGAATCAATCAGCTTCGCTCTTCATGTTCCAAGATCGTTGCCTGACTATCTCCAATCAGAGTCCTCAGGTATTGGAACCTGGCTCTCATCTAGCTCAGATCTCAGGAACGAATAACATGGCACAACTTGACCTGCATAAGCTCTACCCCAAAGTAAATTTCTCTCACATATATATTTCAAACATAAACACATCCACTAACTTAGACTCTTCTTCAAAACAAACACAAATTTTGATGAACCACTTGAAAGGTTAGATTATGAAAACATTTAATTCCAAACATACACTCCCCCTCAAATATTGCTCATCATGTTTAGCACTCGGAATTTTGAAAATCTGCTTTTCAATACCAGTTGTCAAAAATCTTTTTGAATTTTTGAAACTTTATGCTAAAACACACTGAAAATCTTTTTGGATTTTGAAATAAAGAAACATGTAATGCAGTAAAGAAATATTTACAAACAATATTTTTGTGAGTTCGTGTAAGAGGATCAGATCAGTTTTTGAGACAAGTCACCAACACCGTTAAGCTTCATTTCATTTTAAGTTCTAAACAATTCACCTAGATTGTCAGTATATTTGTCCACTTAAATTTTCACACAAAGTTCAATTGTTCCGAGATACGATGTTAATGTCTTAATGACTTAAACTTATCCGTGTGTCCCACTTCTTGAATATACTCCCGTATCCAGATCCCAATATTCAGTCTTACAGGTGAGTATACCACAGATGATATTTGTTCAGGGGTTAAATGCGAGGGCCGTGAGAGCTCAGGTCGATACATCCGTATACGCAGAGAGATGACGGCTTCGACTTTTCGATGTGTCCCCTTTAGAGGATCTTTTAGTTTCAACAGCATCGACTATCAATTTTATTGTTTCATTAGCTTGCTGAGGGCGATGCTATGTTTCAAGCATTTGCGGAAAGCATTATCCGGGGACTAGGTCAGTATTTCTATACAGCAGAAGTCCCGGGATAATACCCCAGATATCACTGAGCATAAAGACCTAGTATCTCAGAATAAGGGACCTTTCAAACAAGATTTCAGGGGTTACCTATATATCCAAGATGTTGTTCCCCACAGAATAAGCAAGTTTGAATTTTTAGGTTTATATCTCGTCACAATCTACTAAATGTGTAAAAACCTACTGGCATATCCGCAGTGAGATTGTTTATCACATTTTAACTTTCCAATTCTTTAGCATGTTGTGACAGTCCACTGATGTACTATCATTTCCTCTTTTCACAACGAAACTCATTTTTGAATTTTATCATGTTTTTGGCTTTTTCAAATTTTCTAATGTTTTTGGATTTTCAGAAATATCTACTCCCCCTAAAATGTAAACACATTAACAAAAATTTGAAAAACAAAACTAAACTCTTGACCTACTTGAAGAAAATTCAAAACAAACTGTACAGAAACATGACAACCGATATCAAATCGCCTCAATTCACCATTCACTAGGCATAAACAATCTGAACTCCCCCTTTCACAAACCATTTTCTCATTTTAGATTTCAAAACACTTAAGTTTGTTTTAATCAAAATGATTTTTCCAGAAAAATGAGTTTGTTTTTACCACTTGTAAGTTTACCACTTAGTTAAGTACGGGGATATGGTTCATCATCTTGTTTTTTGTGTTATCACGAGTTAGTAAATTAAGTACAAATTAATGTCCCTGATTTACCATTAAGCAATTAAGCAACAGGTACCACTTTGTAAAAATAATCAAACAATACCACTTGTAGGTATGTCACCTCTACACAAATTATTTTACCAATCAGAATGCCGATTCCTGCTTCGCACTTACCAACCTGGAAGCTCCGGCGTAGTCCTTTAACCTGTAAAGTTTTAACAATTTTAAGAACTTTCAAAACAACCTTATTAAACATGAAAGATGCCGATTCCTGATCTACGATTACAAACTTGGGATCTCCGGCAAGTCAGGTTTTTCAATCGAAGAAAATGTCCACCCAAGCCTGACCAGCCTTGGGTGATTTCAATTCAGATTTTGTTGGGGTGTAAGTTGCTTTCTTCTTAGCGTAAAAGTCTTTTACCCCTTTCACCTTCCCATCAACCATCTTCCCAAAAATCTTCTTTACTTTACCATTAAATGCTTTCTCAACATCAAAATTATCCTTTTCAGAATAACCCTGAATTGAGATTTCAGACTTTCCAACTTTTCTCTTAAAATTCTCATTCCTCAATGGTGGAAAGTTCTCATCATCCATTGAAGGAACTGAGTTTTCATCATTCTCATCAAACTGTGGCTCCTCTGATTTTGTGAAATCAGATTCATCACCAGATTTTACCTCAGATTTCTTAACAACCCATTTTTGGTTGTTAAGTTTTACACTTCGCCTGTAAAATCTCTTCGAACATTCACCAACTTCAAATGTTGAATTTTTGAAAACTTTAAATTGTTCAGTTGGAGGTTCGGTTTTATCAACAACAACTTCTTTCAGTTTTCCAGAAACTCCCTGTTTTGTGTTTGTCGCTTTCGGACAGTTCCATGCATTGTGACCAGCTTCATTGCATCGGAAACAGATTCTTGTCTCTTTCTTCACATAAGCTCCATTCTTTCTCTTCTCGGCAAGAAATTCTTGGTTAGATTGTTTCCAGAATGGGCTTTTTGCTTCCTCTTCCGAGCTTGTACCTGAAACAAATTTCGTATTTGTTTTAGAAAATTTTTCATTTTTATAGTTTTCTTGTGGAGTAAAACCAAGTCCTTTCTTTTTGTAGCTACGATTTTGGTTTGGTTTCTTTTGAAAACCAGTACCAGAATTGTAACCTTTTTTCTTGTTTAGTCGTTGTTGAACTCTTGAGGTGTAAAATTTAGGTTTACCATTAAGATTTAAATCTTTTATTTCAGAAATATTAATTTCTGTTAATTTGAAAACCTTTTTGATCATTTCTGGTTTAACACCTCTTATTGGAAACTCCTTATCAAAATATAATTTGCCAGAATCATTCAAAGTATATGCAACTTCAAACGTTTCGTCATTCAAATTTGATTTTGACAGCAAAAATTCTATAAACCTGTTTTCCTGATGATTTCGAACTCTTTTCGGACGAATTTGAACTCCCTACTGACTGACACGAACTTTCGGACTCGGACTTTGACTCTGACTCCTCATCCTTATCCAACACCTGATCGACCACTTGTTTTATCAGTTCGGACTCATGATCTGTGTCGGACGCTGTGAACATGACGTCAATATTGTCCGGTAAACCATCGGTTATCTCGGATTCTAGTTTAATATTGACCGCCTGTTTTAGTTCTTCCTCATTAGGTTATCTAGGCGAGTACCCTTCCCAAATCGGAGGCGGACACTTATTATAACAGACACCATGTTTCTTACCAGTATCCTTCTTCTTCTTCTTTGGCATTGTTTCTTCATCTTTAAACGCTTCAAATCCTTCAACTGTTGGATAAATTCTATCGATTATGTAGTCACAACCTTTGTAACTTTGCAGTAATCTTCTGATTCTTTCATTCTCAGCTGCTTCATTATCCAACTCTTTCTTCCACTTTGCACATTCTTCTATGTACATGTTGATCTCTTTCTGCTTTGTCATCATGGTAGCATTCATCATTTTCAAAGCTTTCTCTCTTTCAGAGTTAGTCTTCTCCAGACTATTCACATGCCTGTTCAATACATCATACGACTTTTTCAAGTTCTTTACATCAAACAACAATTGTTCTTTCAACTTTTCTAACTCACTAAACCTCTCATCTTTTTCTATACATTGTTTACAAGAATCTAAACATGTAAGATAGGGTTTTGTGACTTCAACGATCTTCTCGACTTCAACTTTCTTTTCAACTTCCACAATCTTCTCAATCACTTTGACTTCTTTCATTTCCTTTGCAGCTTTCCTCTCTTTCAATTTCTTCAATTTTTCTGCAAAATAAAATTCAAAAGTGTCAGAAGATAAATGAGTTTTTCCCAAATTTATCTGTTCCATTTCTTCATCATCACTTGTTTCTGATGAATTGTTTTCAGAAGAAACAGATCCTTCATCTTCACTTTTCTCTTCATCAGATAACACTTCCATCCATTCCTTCAACATTTCTGGCTTTCGAATAATATGTGCAATGAAAGCATGAACATTTGAATCAGCTGGAATAAACTTGTCCCAGCTAAAACCTTCAGCCATTTTCTCATCATCTTGATCAACAATGCAATAATAAGATTTCCTATTTGCATCCTCGATCATTCTTCCATGTGCCGTTTGAGGTTCTTTTTGTTGATGTGGTTGATGAGTGATTTGCTGATAAATGGTCTTCCTATAATAATCATCTTTTCCAAAAGACTCCTTCGCTCCTCTCGGCTCCTGATTCTTGCACTCCCTTTTAAAGTGACCTTTCTCCCTGCAACGAAAACATACAACTTTAGATTTATCAAATCCAAGATTAGAAAGGTTTGCATCCAAGAAATCAGTTCTCCCTGTAATCAATCTAAACTTTTCAGCTCTCCTCAAAACACTCGCCAAGGCCCACTTGATGTCCATCAATTCTAGCTCCTCTGCATCAATCTGGTCATAATCTTCTTTTGTCAGCTTTGGATTGCCAATTCTTCCTGCAATCAACCCTTCATAAGATTCCAATGCAGTGACCAATAGACCCATATGACTCTTTACAACTTCTTCAGTATAATTCTAA
The DNA here is from genome assembly GCF_002127325.2 of Helianthus annuus. NCBI lineage: Eukaryota > Viridiplantae > Streptophyta > Magnoliopsida > Asterales > Asteraceae > Helianthus > Helianthus annuus. The sequence goes on along the minus strand of NC_035439.2, from coordinate 25,511,590 downwards.
CCGTTTTGAAGATGTAGAGCCACATTGCATTGTAACAGATGACCATTTCCAACTGATGTACTTTGAGCACTTGGAGGATTTACCGTTGAAAACCCACTAGTATTGGCAGATCCTTGACTGCTTGGTTCAGATTGATTTCCAGCACTAAATGCAGTTTGTATCTTTGGACTGGCTTCAGCAGTTTGAACATTTCCTTTATAGTACAGTTTGATATCTTGCTGATGAGTTGAACTGTTCATTCTAGCAATTTTCTGCTGCTCCAGATCATGTGCCTCCAGTTTCTCGATAAACTGTGCAATTGATAGCCTGCTAAACTGTCCGGAATTCTTCAATATCATCAGATATGTGCCCCATTCCTTTTGCGGTAATGCATCAGCAAGCTTTTCAACCCATTCTGCCGGAGTTTTTGTTATCTTCAGCTGTGACATAGTGCGTACAAGATGACAGTATCTCTCAATGAGAGTCTTGGTCGTCTCACCAGGCATACACGTAAACAACTCAAACTCCTTTTTCAACAAAGCTGCTTTACTTTGTAACATTTCAGTACTTCCCTCAAATTTCTTTTTAAGAGCTTCCTAGATAGAATAAGCATTTTCATCGTGTTGAAGCAACACAAATATATCCTCCTTAACAGCTTGTTGTAGCAAATTGATCATCATCTTTTTTGCTTTATAATTCTCCCTCTCTTGTTCACTGAATTCAGAAATGATTTTATCAACTCTCATAGCGTTTTGTGGTCTAACATATTCAGTTTCGATGCTCTCCCAAGCTTTTAGATGATTCGCCTGAACCCAATTCTCGAACCGCTTCTTCCATCCGTGATAATCTTCAATTCCCATAAGTTTCGGGGGTTTTTGCATTGTTCCGGTTTCATTCTCCATTGTCATAGTCTTTGTAATGTCAGACGGACTAGCAGGGGTTGTAGCAAACGCGTTGTAAAACTCAGTATCCATGTTTCACACCTGTATCACCGGCGTACACAAACAAACAAAACACAATCAGTTTAATCACTTATCAATTAACTGAAACAAACTGATACTCTATGCGAACTGAAACACTCGAACTGATGAATATTCCGTGCAGACTGAAGATTGACACACTGTGCAGACTGAATTTGATGTGAATTGAGTTTGTTGTCAAAACATGCGAACTACTATGACCCGGATTAAATTCAAACGACCAGATTCACTATGAACGAACTGATGGACTTTCAAACGACCTTGCCCGACTTCCAACCGACCTGGTTCAAAATTCAAGTGAACTGGAACTTTAACAAAATAATAGAAATGAGAATTCTTGGGCTGAATATATGGGCTGACAATAATGAAACATGGACCGAGAGTTTTGCTTTAACTGTTGATTGGGCCGCGAATTCCACTACTGTGATTGGACTCTATGCTGATTGGGCCGAACTATATAATATGACCGGTTCAAACTGTTTCTTTAAACTACTTATCCCTCATTGGATCTTTGAAAGCATTATTTTGACAGTGTGATGCATCTAATTGAGCCGCAACTATTTAGCTCTTATAACAATTTTTTATTGGACCTCCAAACATGCATTAGACAGCTATCTTTATTCATATGTAATGATATCAATTTCCAAGACCTAGAAACTTATGAACTGACAATATTCTTTAGATGTGTACCTTCCCAACAATCAATATGTCTTTTTATTCAAGAACAGACGAGATTTCACACAACAATTCACATGCAAATAGCTCACTTATCAAGATTGAGCCAACCACTTCAATTGTTTACTTAATTGATTTAGTCGATACTTTGAACAAATCAACAGTCACATGGGCTGACACAACTCCATTTAAATTCACAGCATGCTAAACAATTTCTCATTGGACCGCTTATACCAATTCACGAGAATCACATGAAATAACAAAAGAGTCTGAACACCTCATGCAAACTGACACAAGAACTCGTGATTTCTTGACCCAACTAACTGACAACCTCGATCAGAATGTTAAACACAATTCAAGCAGTTTATATTCACATAACGTGAAGTCCCGAGACAATTAATAAAGCAGATTACTGTTGACAGACACTTTCAACTTTCAAGCATTTTTCAAGCGAAAGGTCGTTTTCAAGCGGAACCTATTAATCAGTGACACAAAAGCGGAACATGATCTTATGAGTGGTCACAGAAGCGGAACCAAGTGTGTCATATAAGCGAAAGGTGTATTTCAAGCGGAACACCATGTAAATTCAAGCGAAAGTCAGATTCAAGCGAAAGCCGACATGTATTTCAAGCGAAAGGCCAGATGACATCAGCAAATACGAACCAATTTCAAGCGAAACACTGATTTGAACCAGATTTAAGTCGATTTTAAAGGTGAAACTTTCCATGATTTGTTAATATATGATTACGCACAAGATGTGTGAATTTGAGCCAATTTTAACCGTAAAAAATTATTAAGTTTGAAAAAGAATGGTGTAGAAACAGAATTTGTGATGAAAACAAGTTGTTTTGGTAAGAACTCCTCGTCCTGAGCTCTTATACCACTTGTAGGATCGAATTGCGACCCAAACGAGTCGTTCGGAGGAGCTCAAATCCGTTTCAGAGGCGGAACAAAGAAACGGATGTGAAAACAGCTTGATTCACACTTTAAACCTCTTGTATATTGATTTTACAGCTATTACATTCAAGAGAAATACCGGCAGCACTTCGGTACCAAATCTGAAAAAATGTTACAAATGAATAGACATGACACTTATTTATACTATCCTAGGTTTCGCTTGAAACATACATGCTTCGGTTCAAGCGAAACTCCTCATTTCAATTCAAGCGACACCCACATGTTAACATATCAAGCGAAACCTTCTATTCTTGTCTTCAAGCGAAACACATGCAATCTGATTTGTAAATTGCTTTGACTTTTGTGATGTGATGCAATGATGATGTCACTTTGATGATGTCATCATTGTATAAGATGGCATCCTGCTTAATCAGATCTGCAACGAACTCGAGACTCGACATAAGATGAAGACGACAGATGAATGCACTAACAGTCATTTTTGGTTTCGCTCATAGGGTTCCGCTTCAAAGATCAATTGGTTTCGCTTGTTTGAACATCAAGTAGTTTCGTTTGTGTGTACTCAATAGTTTCATTTTTGTGGTTCCGCTTATAAGGACTGTTGTGAGAATTTTGTAAAAATTAAAAATGGACGAAGAATTTTTCAACGCATTCGCTACTCCGGTTACACCGATCACTTTTGCACAAAATACAATGCTCGAGAATGAAACGGGTACGATGCAAAAACCACCCAAACTCATGAACATAGAAGAATTTAAAGGTTGGGAAGGTCGTTTTGAAAATTGGGTACAAGCTAATTATCTAGATGCTTGGGAATGTGTTGAGACAAAATATGTTCGACCGATGAATGATGATGAAGAGCCTGTTCCGATAAAAGATCTAACTGCTGATGCTAGAAAGAAATACAAAGATGAGAAAATGATGTTAAGTCTTCTTCAACAAGTAGTGAAAGAGGATATTATGGTGCTTTTGCAACACAATGGAACTTCATATTCAATTTGGAAAGCTTTAAGGTCAAAGTTTCGTGGTAGTGAAGAAATGGTCAAAAGCAAGAAATCGCTTCTAAAGAAAGAATTTGATCTGTTTCGAGGGTTAAAGAATGAAAGTACAAGAGAGATTATCGAAAGATACTGCAATTTGCTGGCTAATATGAAGAGATTGAGTATTGAGAAAAACAATGAAGAGTTGATCGAAAAACTTGCTGATGCTTTGCCATATGAAACTTGGGGCACATATCTTATGACGTTAAGAAACAAGAAGGGTTTTGGCAATTTGACACTCAGCAAGTTCATTGAAAAGATCGAAGCTCAAGAAATGGAACAACAAAAAGTTATTCGAATGAAAGATTTTGATGGTGAACAGGATATCGGATTATACTATAAAGCAGGGGTGAATGAGAAATCATCAAATCTATCTCCGAAAGTTGAAACTGCCTACAGTGTTAAAAATTCATCTGAAAGCTCATCTAAAGGATCAAGCAGCAAAACAAGTTTTACATCATTTTCATCTTTTGATCCAAACATTTCAGCAACAAAAAATGGGAAAAAACTTCAGTGCAATATTGTATTAAATCTTGAAAATGATCAAGATTATTCTGAGGAAGTTGCTAAAAACCAAATGTCTTTATTAGGAATGGTTTTAGAATCTTACAGTTGTTTTGTTGCAGGTCGTATTGGGAATCCAATGCTAACAAAGGAAGACTACGACCAGATAAATGCTGAAGAGATGGAGCTGATGGACATAAAGTAGTGTTTGGCTAGCGTGTTACGTAGAGCTGAGAAATTCAAGCAGATCACAGGGAGAGATGATCTTCGTGAGGCTAATGTTTCTACTTTAGGTTTCGACAAATCTAAAGTCACTTGTTTTTGGTGCAGGGAAAAAGGACACTTCAGGAGGGAGTGCACTAATCGTCAAGCAAGTGGAGCTCAGAATCCTTTCAACAACAGTAATGATTACTATCGTAAAGCCATCTACCATCAAGTTGCTCAACAACCATCTCAACAACATCAACAACAAGCACAAACTGCACATGGAAGACCAATAATTGAAGATTCTGGAAAGAGAGCATGTGTGGTCAATCAAGATCAAAAGAAGTCATTCAACTAGGTTAAATATATTCAAGATAATGGAAAAGCTTGTTTGATTGATCAAGAAGATGAAAAGCTACCAGAGGGAATTAGCTGGGAAAATTTTACTTGGGATGATTATATTCCTGATCAAAATAATGCTTACACTGCTTTCATGGCAAAGGTTGAAGATGATAGTGATGATGATACTGAGTATTGGGCAAGAAAATTCAAAGCTGATATGAAGTTGCTTGCTGAAAGTGATAGTGATGATGATAAAGTGAAAAAGAAGAAGAAAAAGGTAAAAACACCAGTCAGCAGTGATAATGAAGAAATTTCTGTAAACAGAAGGCAAAAGATGAAAGAGGTTCCAAAGTTTAAAGTTGATGCTGAAGTTAATGCTAAAAAGATTCCGGTGATGTGTGAAAACTGTGAGATTTTCAAGAAGAAAAATAGTGAACTGATTAATAACATAAATCAGTTAAAGGAATCTTATGATGTTTTAAACAAGTCCATAAATCACTACAATCAATCAATAAAAGAACAAGCTACAACAATGAAGACACTTCAGGAAGCTTTCATGATCAAACAGAAAGTTGTGAATAACTACATTGAGAAATGTGCTGCTTTGGAACAAAAGCTTGAGTTGCAAAGAATTGAAACTGAAAGGGTTAACCGTTTGTTAAAAAGTTACTCATGTACATCTTATGTAATTGACAGGATTTATCCGACAGTTGAAAGTATGAAGGCATGGGAAGATGAAGAGGTAACTGAAGAGAAGGAAGCTGGAAAAATTGCTGATGGAAAGATTTCTGAAAAGAAGAAGAATGACACGAAGAAAAAGATTGATAAGAAAGATTCTGGTAAGAAACAAGATGTCAGTTATAACAAGTGTCCACCCCCGCTGGAAAATGGATATTTGCCAAGATACCCAAACGATGAAAGAGTCAAAAAGGCAACAAATTTACAATGGGAGTCGGAGTCGTCAGTCAATCTACCAGATAGTATTGATGTTGTGTTCACATCGTCTGACACTGATCAACAGTCTCAACTAATGAAGAAAGTCGTGGATCATGTGTTAGAAAACGATGAAATAGAGGAAACAAAGTCGGAGTTCGCGTCAGAGTCAAAGTTTGAGTCAAGCACTCCATGTCAAACAGAAAAACAGGGCAAATTCGTTTATGATAGAAAATTTTTGTTATCAAAATCTAATTTGGATGATGGATTGTTCAAAGTTGCCTACACTTTGAATGATTCTGACAAATTATATTCTGATGAGGAATTTCCAATAAGAGGTGTCAAAACTGAACTGATAAAAAGGGTTTTCAAAATCACAGAAATTAATATTTCTGAAATAAAAGACTTATGTCTTAATGAAAAACCTAAGAAATACACCTCAAGAGTACAACAAAGATTAAACAAGAAAAAGAATTACAGTTCTGGTTCAGGTTTCCAAAAGAAATCAAACCATAACGGTAATTTCAAAAAGAAAGGTCTTGGTTTTATTCCTACAGAAAACAGAAAAATGAAAAATATATTCGTGATTTTAAATCCAAAATGAAATTTGTTTCAGGAACGTCATCTGAAGAAGAAGAAAAGAAAGGTTTCTGGAGACAGTCAAACAATGAATTCCTTGCAAAGAAGCAAGATAAATTGAAGAAGATGGCTGAGGAGAATACAGATACGAGAACCTGTTTCCGATGCAACACTGTTGGACATATTGCCAAAGATTGTTCTAAGGCAATAAAATCAAAACAGGGAGCATCTCGTAAACTCAAAGAGAAAGTGGTTGAGTTCGAACCACCAATTAATAGAACAAAATTGTTTCAAAACTCTACATTTGAAATTGGTGAGAGTTCGAACAAGTTTTACAAGAAGAGAGCTAAATCTGACAATCAGAAATGGATTGTTAAGAAGGTTGATGAAAGCTCTAGCGATGATTCTGATAGGTCAAAATCAGATGAGCTATCTTCTGGCGATGAAACTGATTCCACAAAGTCAGTTGAGCCACAAGTTGTTTCAAAATGTGAAGCTGTTTTAAAAGATGAACAATCAGTTCCGACTGTGAATGATGAGGAGTTTCCATCACTTCGGGCTGAGAATTATAAAAAGAAAATTGGTAAAACGGAAATTTCTAACCAATTTTATAATGACAAGCAGGATTTTGATGTTGAGAAGGTCTTTAACCCCAAGGTAAAACATATCTTTGGCAAAATGATTGATCGAAAAGTCAAAGGGGTTAAAGAATTTTATGAAAAGAAAACAAAGAAAGAAAAGGTTGAACCATCCCTGGTTTGTGACTGGGATGGTACATATTATGAACAGTAAGTCTCAGGACATGCCGGAGCTCCCAGGTTGGTAAGCGTGGAGCATGAATCGGCATCCTTCTTAAGTTCTATTCGGTAACGTCAATCATACAAATGGTAAAGAGGTTTGTTTATGTTTGTTGGTTATAATTACAAGTGGTTAAACGATTTGATTGGATATGGTAAATCAAGGACATTAATTTGTACTTGTATTTTCCTACAAGTGATTAAGAGACAAGATGATGAACCATATCCCCGATCCTATGCTTGATAAACCTACAAGTGGTAAAATCAATCAAACTTATTTTTCGGAAAAAACCATTTTGATTAAAACAAACTTAAGTGTTTTGAAATCTAAATGGGAAAATAGTTTGTTGATAGGGGGAGTTCTGATTGTTTATGCGCTAGTGAATGGCGAATTGATGCAATTCGATATTGGTTGTCAAGTTTTGTACAGTTTGTTTTGTGTTCAAATGTGTCTAGAACTTAGATAGTTTTTCAAATTTTCTTTAATGTGTTTGCATTTTAGGGGGAGTAAGAAATTTGAGAAAATCCAAAAACATTAGAAAATTTGAAAAAGCCAAAAACATGATAAAATCAAAAATGAGTTTTTTGTTGCATAAAAGAGGAAATGATAGTACATCAGTGGACTATCACAACACGCTAAAGAAATGTAAAATAAAAATGTGATAAACAATCTTACTGCAGATGTGTTAGTAGGTTTTCGCACACTTAGTAAATTGAAACGAGATATAAACCTAATTCAAACTTGCTTGATTCGTGGGTAACTATTCTTGAATATATGGGTAACCCCCGAAATCTTGTTTGAAAGATCCTGTATTCTGAGATACTAGGTCTTTATGCTCAGTGATATCTGGGGTATTATTCCGGGACTTCTGCTGTATGGAAATACTGACCTAGTCCCCGAATAATACTTTCTGCAAAAGCTTTGAAATATAAGCTCGCCCTCAGCAAGCTGATGAAACAATAAAATTGATAGTCGCTGCTGTTGTAATCAAAAGATCCTCTAAAGGGGACCCACCAAAAGTCGAAGCCGTCATCTCTCTGCTTATACAGAAGTATCGACCTGAGCTCTCACGGCCCTCGCACATAACCCCTTTACAAATATCATCTGTGGTATACTCACTTGTAAGACTGAATATTGGGATCTGGATACGGGAGTATATTCAAGTGGAGTGATACACAATTAAGTTTTAAGTTTCTAAAACATTAATTTCGTATCTCGAATCGATTGAAATTTGTGTGAGAATTTAAAATGGACCAATATACTAACAATCTAGGTAAATTGTTTAGAACTTAGAATGTGTAAAGCTTAACGGTGTTGGTGATGTGTTTTAATACTGATATGATCCTCTTGCACGAACTCACAAAAAAATATTGTATGTAAATAGTTTATTTCTGCATTTACTTTCTTTCAGAAAATCCAAAAAGATTTTTGTGTGTTTTAGCATAAGTTTTGAAAAAGTCAAAAAGATTTTCGACGACTGATATTGAAAAACAGATTTTCAAAATTCTAAGTGCTGAACATGATGAACAGTTGGTTTGGGAGATTGTGTTTGTTTGGATAAGAAAAATGTTACAAATCTCAAGTGGTTCATCAGGATCTGATTGATTGATGTGTTGGTGATAGTTTATATGCTTAAATGTTTGTCATAAAACTTATGTATGTGGTAGAGTTTTGTTCAGGAAAAGTCATTATTTGAGGGGGAGTGAATGTTGGAGCTGAGAAACTCAAAAGATGTCAACATTGGACATGCTGTTGAAAGATGAGTCCTCTGTGCACATCAAATTATTCCTGAAGCCAGGGGTGATAAAAAAAGAGAGAAATGAAGATAGAGAGAAGCCCAGAGACTATTCAAGACTGAAGATGTGAAGACACAGCATTGTCGTGACTCGATGGACGACTCCGTCAACATCTGAGGGGGAGTCTGTTGGTGCATGCATCTGTTGATTTCGTCTTGTATTGAGTCTTAGTCTTAGATTATTAGATCAGGGCATGTTATTTGAGAAAACAGGAGATTGTATAAGTGTTAGCCATAGGTTTCGCTTGTATGGTCTTAGGTGTTAGTTCCGCTTGAATGTCAGTTGAAGGTTCCGCTTGAATGACATGTATACTCAAGCGAAACCTTAGCGACTATATATAGTCTCTCAAGCGAAACAGTTGTAACAGTCTTGTAACTCGTACCGAAGTGTTGCCGGATCGAGATTTGAATGTACACTGTCAGAAATCAATGCAAATAGAAGTTTAAAGTGATTTGCTAGCTGTTCCTAAGTCAAATACTTATTTTCCGCATCTGTATTTGATAGAATATCCTCTGAACGACTCGTTCGGGTCGAGACACGATCCTACAGTTTTTTTTCCAATACTCACACCAAATGATTTGACAGCAAAAGATAATCTCATTCATCACTAAAAAAGTTGGATACAAATTACATGGTTAGTAAGCAACTAAGCCAACCACCCACTACTTTACAAAATAGAAAACATCACCAAACTACCGACAAACTTGGATTAAGAACAAAACATACGATCAACTTGCCATATCGAACCGCAACCATTTCTTCCATTCCATCCAACCCTGCTACACTCTCCCTTTTATCCACATAAAAGTTGTTGCTTGCATCTCTCCGAAAATAACATATATATTGAATCTTTTTCCGGAAAAAATACATTCATTCCCTGCTTTCCAAATCCCCCAACATGTTGCCAAAATGATAAGTTGAACATAACGCCTTCATAACTCTTCCATTATCGCTTTCTTGTGATATTCCAATAATTCTTTCATTGTAAAAGCAAAGATATGTTGAGTTCTACACGACATACTAACTTTGTGCCATAGAACCGCCGACACGTAACATCCCGTGAACCGATGGTCCGCGTCTTCATCTTGTTCACCACATAATTTCCATGTTGGATTTCCTGTTAGCATGCCACTTTTTTCAAACCTTTAATTGTAGCTAAACGATCTTGTACCCCTTGCCACCTAACAATATTCACTTTCTTCGGCGCTGATGTAACCCACTCGAAGGAGTAATATGGTGTTGCAAATCTGTTCATATAGGATCTTTCTGCTCTTACCGAGAATGTCCCGTCTTTAGCTGGAATCCAGGACCATTTATCCGAGCCAAATTGTGACAATCGGCACGAAACCGGTAACTTCCGTACTACTTTAATATTTATTTATTTCCTGCATTTATGTGTTTTAAACATCAACATTATATGCTTGCATGTCATACATTTAAATCATGCATGTTACATATTTCAATTATCGCATTGTGCAATACTTTAAGCGTAGCATCGAAACAATTAGAAAACTCAACGGTTAGACAAGCTGTGTCAGCACAGCTTCAGTACTCAGTTAAACGATAGATTTAGGACTTAGATGTAGGTCCGACATCAAAAATATACTAAAACCCAAGTGGGAGAACAAGGGTTTACATTAAAACTTTCCGGAAGCTTAAACAAGTACTAAAAACCGTCCGAAACGCATTACAGACAACAAATTCTGCATAATTCAGCAAAATTCAGCATTGATAAGTTAAAATAACATGCAGAAAGTAGTATAAAACATCCAGAATAACTTGTAAAGTGTCGGGAATGAAACCATGGCACAAAAGGTACTTCATACCTTATAAATTACACAATTTGGCACCTTAACGAACCGACAACCGAACAATTAACCGAACACTACCAAAACTTCAAAAATAAACTAAAAACATAGTTTTTATGATTTAAAGCTAGTATCGGTCATAACACACAATTAAACACATAAAATCACTTAAACACACTTAACACTACATTTAACCCCCCAAGTTACCTCCTTAACCCCTAAACTTCCAACATTTGACATTTTACCCCTCCCCCCTTTAAGTGTGGTCGGCCCCCATGAAGGCCCCACATCATCTTCAAGTTGAACAACCCTTAGTTGGTCACAGATCCTAAATTATGGCCCTTTGGTTAATTTCTTGGTGGAGGATTATAAGAATACCTACAAGACTCAAAACCTAATCACTAACTTTCATTTTCTCACATTTCAAACTCACCAAACTCTCTATTGCTCTCGGCCACACCAACACCACATTCACCACCATTTTTATTTCACTTTCATGCAAATCCAAGGGTATTCAAAGGTGTATGAAGGCTATCTAAGGAAGCTTCAAGCATTGGAAGGTAAAGGACCTTTTGGAGGAGCTATTAACCATCTTCTTTGCATCATCTTCTTCCTCATTGTGTTCTTGCCACTTTCCTAGCCACTAGAGCTAGAAGTAAGCTTACTAATCTTCATTTTTCTTCATGTTAGTAGTATGTACAAGTTACACCATCAAGAAAGTTAAACTTTAAAAGATGAACATAAGAAGAACTAACATAATCTAAAGAAAATCAAGTGTTTTTAGTGTTGTTTGATTTATGTTATGAAGTTGTTGTTGTTGATCTTGTGTTTTTGTTTAGATCCATCATATGTAAGCTTGTTAGAAGTTTAGATCTAACAAGTTTAAGCATGGATCTTGAAAGATCCATAAAGTAACATGATGATGAAATTGAAGATATTTAAAGTGAACTTGAAAGTGGTTTTAAAATGGATTTCTCATGATCATGAACCTACTAAACTCATGGATGATCAAGTTTATAAAATAAAGTTTCATTAAAGTTTACAAAAAATTAACAAAGAAGCTTTGATTTTAGTAAATCTATATGTTTAGTGTATAGATCTAAATTACTACATATTTTTATGAAATATCAAGTTCACCACATGAAAAAGTATGATGATATTAGTGATGATTACTTGCAAAAATTGTAGAATCTTGAGTTTTGATTAATAAAAGAAAATAAACACATGTTTTAATACATGGGAAAACCTCTATTTTTAAGGAAAACTATGTCAAAATTTTTATAAAATTTTGACACTTAGAAAAATATAAACTTTTGTGAAACTTTTTCTACAAAAATTGTTCAAGAAAAAAATACCAAATACAATTATTATTTTCAAAAAAGCTAATTATGCCAAATACAATTATTATGATCAAGCTAATTATGCCAAATTATTATAGCTAAAACATAATATAACATGAAGCATCACAATTTATTTAGACATCCTTTTAGTTAAATGCCTAAGTAGTTCTTGATATACATGCAATCTTTGTGCATCCTCAGTTGGATGTTACATTCAACAGAAAAAAATAAAAATAAAATGAAAGCTGAGAACCACAATAAAGATATACTTAATACCAGTGGCGGAACAAGTCAAAAAAGTTAAGGGTGTCATAATTTTTTTTTTTTTTTGGATCAGTGGTATCCTTTATATAACAGAAACGGAGTTTAGGGGTATTTATACACTACGGAAATAGAGTTAAGGGGTATTTTTACACTACGAAGACGGGGTTAAGATGTAGCCCATGCTACCCCTATTAATACTATATGTCCGCCACTGCTTAATACACCTGCATATATATATATATATATATATATATATATATATATATATATATATATATATACATATAGAAGGTGGATCCGTTAGAAACCACCCTTTATTGCGAGAACCGCGAGAACCAATGTGAACGCAACCAAAAAATACCTAAAAAATTCCAAAAAAACACCCAAAAAAAAACTTTTTTACTATTTTTTTTGGAAAAATCGCCATATTTCGTCAATAATAAAAAAAATTCAAAAAAAATCGAGTAACAGTTATCCATGCACATGTGCATTTGTATCATTTCTTTGACAAATTTCGTAATTCATTACAAATATCAGACAATTACATTTTCATTTACACTATCATTCATAATACACTACTTTTTACATTAACAATAATAGAAATGCACATGTGCATCTATATGTATGAACTTGTTATAACATTAACAACACTAGAAATGCACATGTGCATCTATATATATGAACATGTTATAACGTGTTTTAGTACACCACTTTGAATACACACTCCCTTTCATCTAACATACCATCCATACTACACTACCATTACCTCCTAATATCCTTAATACAATACCATTGCTTTTTACCATCCATAACACAATATTATTACACATATTTCACTTTATTATATGTACATCAACACCCTTTATACCTTCCAAAAAACAAATTACATCATAAAGTGATAAATATAATCAAACCATCAACCAATAGATATAACTAAATAAAACACATGTATATGGGCCTACTTCATCATTTAAAATCACAAACTTTTTGTACTAAAACACCTTATTTCAAATGTGCATTTCTAATATTGGTAATGTAAAAAAGTAATATCTTACATATGGTATTGTAAATGAAAGTGCATTTTTTCTACTACTGGTAATACATTACAGAATTTTTCCAAGAAATGATACATATGCACATGTGCATCCATAACTGTTACTCAAAAAAACAAAGTTTTTTTTGTCACAAAATATAGCGCTTTTTATTAGAAAATTATTAAAAAAATTTGTGGGTTTTTTGGATTTTTTAGGTATTTTTTTGTGTTCACATTGGTTCTCGCGGTTCTCGCAATAAGGGTGGTTCTCAAATGAACCTTACCCTATATATATATGTGTGTGTGTGTGTGTGTGTGTGTATATAGGGTCAGGATTTAGAGAAAACGGGGGAAAGTGTGAGAACGGTGAGAACGCTTATGGATCGTCAGATCAAAACAATCCATGGACTAGAACTACGCGGTGGCGTTTTCATAAATAACATCAATTTTATTATGTGGGACGCGCTTCATTAAGGGTAAAAGGTCTTTTACCGCTCAAATTCAAAACGCCAACAAATGATAACACGCCATTAAAAAAAATAAAACGTCATTAAAAACAAAACGCCAAAAAATTAGTGATAAAACGCGTTGCATATTACCAGAAGAGGAAACAACACAGTAACGGAATTTCAGTTACTAACATTTATTAGAAGAAATTCCCTCCTAAATTACGCGCCAAAAACATCATTATATAAACGACGTAAAACATCGCTTCCATAATCACTTCAATCTATCATTTCTGCAAAAACATCTTTAACCAAAAACGCCAATTTAACCAAAATGCCATTATTTTTTTTTCTTTTTCACTTTATATTATTTTGTTATCAAATTATCTGTTGTTTTGTTATCTAATTCTCTACAAATAAAATACATTATTATATAAAACACCAAAAACTACAAACAGCAAACGCTAGTAGTATGAAAACTGTGAGAACGGGTGCTGGCAAAGCACCTTGTCAATGTATTAAACGCCAGAAAAATTGACTAAACGCCATAAAAAAACATTTGGTCTTATTGTAATCTTATGAAAATATTAATGACTCGTAGTGAATTATTATATAACGCCACAAAATGCCAAAACAATTGACCAGAAAACGCTGTAACGCCAATCAATTATCTATATGACACAAAAACAATTAATTCAACGCCAAAAAGTTTAATGAATACAATTAACGCCAAAATAATCTTAGACGTCAGAAAATGTTATAGCGCGTTGGGAAAATAAAAGAAGATTGAAAAGACAAAAAAACCCCACACCCTGATCATATCCCGCGCCACGTGTTGGGACAGGATGCGTTCTCACCGTTCTCACACTTTTGGGCGTTTTCTCCTGATCCCGACACTATATATATAGGGTGGGGTTCTAGAGTGAACACTAGTGTATTTGTGAACTGTGTGAACAAATCCTGGCCATTGATCTACACAGGTGTATGGCCAGGATCTCATCATCAAATCGTAAAATACACTAGTGTATTTCAGCATCAAATCCTGGCAAGTGATCTACACACATGTATGGCCAGGATTAGTTCACTCAGTTCGCAAGTTACACTAGTGTTCACTCTTGAACCGAATCCTATATATATATATATATATATATATATATATATATATATAGGGGACCGCTAAAATGAAAACCATCCCCAGTTGTAAGAACTGTGAGAATCACTCTCCACCAATCAGATAATGACAACCAAAAGGATAATATAGTCATTTAATCAAAACCATCAAATCATTTCCCTCTCCTCATTAAAGTCTCTATTTAATCAAAACCATCAAATCATTTCTCTCTCCTCATTAAAGTCTCTTTTTAAAGTATTTTCAATTTCTCTTTCTTCACATTTCTCTCCTCTTTTTATTATTTTGTAAAAAAATATAAAAAAGTTTTTGTAAAAAAATTTTAAAACCGTAAAAAAATGTTTTCATAAAAAATGAAAAAAAGTTTAAAAATGTTTGTGTAAAAAAAGGTTTTTGTAAAAAAAAGGTTAAAATCGTAAAAAAGATTTTGTATAAATTTTTGTCTTTTGTTAAAAAACATTTATGAAAAAAAATTTTCTTAAAAAAGTTTTTGGTAAAAAAGTTTTTTTGTAAAAATAATTTAAAACTGTAAAAAACGTTTTCGTAAAAAAACGTAAAAAAGTTTAAAAAACGTGTGTGTAAAAAAAAGGTTAAAATCGTAAAAAAAATTAATATAAATTTTTGTTATTTGTTAAAAAGTTTTTGTAAAAAAAATTATAAAAAAGTTTTTTTTTGTAAAAAAAAAGTTTAAAACCGTAAAAAAAGTTTAAAAACATGTTTGTAAAAAAACGGCGCGTAAATACGGGGTGAAAAAATGGGGCGTAAAAAACGGTGCGTATAAAAATAGCACGTAAAAACGGGGTGTAAAAAACGGTGCGTAAAAACGGCGCGTAAAAAACGGCTCGTAAAAAAACGGGTGATAAAACGACGCGTTAATACGGGGCGTGAATACGGGGGCGTAAAACGGCGCGTAAAAAAACAGCGTGTAAAAAAAGGCGTAAAACGTTGCTAAAAAACGGCGCGTTAAAACGGAGCGGAAAAACGGCGCATTAAAAAGGCCGGTGTAAAAACGGCGCGTTAAAAACAACGCGTGAAAAAGCCGGCCGTAAAAACGGCGCGCAAAATAAAATTGTTTTGTTAAAAAGCTGAATTTAAAATGATTTTAATAAAAAAAATTCTATTTAAAAAATAAAAACTAATATAATAAAAAAAGTAATAAAAAATAATAAAGACAAAAAGTCAAAAAAGAGTAATTTTACTAAAGTGCCCTTTTGCATTAAAATATTAAAAACATAATAAGACAAAAAATATTTAATATTAATTTTAACTACTTTTAATCTCATCCATCTATCTTGTAGATTTAGTGGCTAGAAAGTGGTAGGGTTCATGCGAGAACCACCTTTATTGCGAGAACCGCGAGAACCAATGTGAACAGGGGGCAATTTTGTAAATACCAAACATTTTTGAAAAACACGCTTACCTGCGTTTCCCTTTACCATCGGACTTCAACATAAATTAAATTACATTGAATCAAAACTTTCACGTCCACTATCATCTAAACTGTGATTCAATCAAAATATCTCAACATTTTTCAACCTGATTCTCTCAACAATTCATCGCTTACAATCGTTTTCATAATCGTCCCTGATACATCATCACTTCACCATCATCCGTTCACCATATCGAAGCATCTGGATTCAGATTGTATCTCAGATTTGGGATTTTACCAGCAGATATTTCATATTTCGTCATATAATCGAGGTTAGTTCCCAAAATTCATCCAGTGATTATAAGAATAGTTGATTCAATGAGTGTGTCACTACGACGGTATCGTCGGGAATCAATCGTCATCGGAATCGTCATCGCCGACGGAATCGTTGACGGATTTGTAACATAGATATTGTCATATAAATCGAGACACCTTTTGCAAGTTTATACAATTCGTTTATACTGTTATACAATAGATAATTTGTAGTTTGTACTTTTATATGATAGATAATTTGTAAATTCAAACATCGTTTTGTATTGTGTAATATATATAGTTATGCACATGTGCATATTTTGACATCATAGGTTTAATAGAATTGGATATTAAGGTAATTTTTGTGTGATATGTAGTTATGCACAATGCACATGTGCATATTGTGCAATAACATGTGAATAAGGTAGTTAATGTTGATGCACATGCCATTGAATAAGGCATTTAGTTGTATTTTGGTGTGATGTATAGTTATGCACATGTGTATTTAACGTTAGATTATGTTAATAAGGTAGTGTTATGTGATATATATATATATATGCACATGTGCATAGATTTACAAAATATGTTAATATGCACATGTGCATAATTTGTCATAATAGGTTAGTAAGGTATTTAATGTTTATCCACATGTTCATTGTATATAATCAATGGAAAAAATCGAAAAAAGTAACATTTGTATTAAAGTCAAGGGATGAAGGGTCATCAAGAATGCCTGGCGCAACACCCGGACGCAACACGGAAGACGAATATGAGAATGTTAAACAAAAAGGTAAGAATCTGTTTATTTAGTATTAGGTTAACAATGTCATTTATGATGGTGTACATATGTATAGTTATGTACACATGCATATTTTACCATAATAGATTTTTTGATTATTAATGTTATATATGGTTAGTGATAATACGAATTTTGATTTGGTATATGATAAGGTTTATTATTGAAGCAAGCCTGTTGATGAGGTCAATAATGTTAATGCAAATGTGCATAGTTATGCACATATGCATGTTTTTGATAGAGTAAGTTAATAAGGGTAGGCATATGGATCACAGATGCAAATGTGCATAGTTATGTATATATGAATACTTTGACAAAATGGGTTAATAAGGTCATTCATGCTGATGCACATGTGCATATTTTGCCATAATATGTTAATAAGGTCGTTTATGTTGATGCATATGTGCATAATGTATATGGTGATGATAAAGTTAGTGTTAATGTTAACGCACATATTAATTGATAATTCATGTTTATTGATCCTATTTTTTTGGTTTGTTTATTATTGTAGATCAACAATGGAAGAACATCGAAGAAAGTAACTTTTTTTTTTGAAACCAAGGGAAGAAAGGTCAAATAAAATGTCGGATGGAATGGAATATGATTACGCGACGGTTAAACAAAAAGGTAAAAAGGTTGATTAATGTTTGATGATACAGTTGGAAGTTTATGCACATGTGCATCCTTGTATTAAATTCATGTTAAATGATATCATTTATGTAAAAATATTAAATATATCGTGCAGGTGCGCAATAAGAAATAAACACAAAAAGGCGGGCAATTAAGCGAACTCGTGATGAAACATAAAAAAAAGGGAGGTGATGGAGTGCGTGCGATAAAGAACAAAAAAGTTGGCAAGATCAACGATAACGGCGACAGTTGATACTGATGACCATATGTTTTATTCATATTCAACATAGGGTATCCAATATAGCGTGTCGTTAGGTTTAGAATGTAAAATAGTTGTAATTGTTCCTGTAGTGTAGAAAATACAACACTTGAAATTGTTCATATATACATAAAAATTAAAACATATAACATTATAATTAATAAGGTATGTGGCGTGTGTACGCACTTGTTCAACATTTATTCGGTGATGATTACGGGGCGTTGGCAATGTGATGCACATGTGCATAACATTATGTACTGATGGTTAACAGTTTATTTTTGATGGTCGTGGATTGTTAGCAACATAATGCAAATGTGCATGATTATGTGATATATGAAAATAAAAGTAACGACTGTAAAAAAAATAACGGTTATTTGTTTAATGTTTATTAGTGATGAGTACTGGGGGTTAATAATGTGATGCACATTTGCATAATTATGTATTGTTGGTTAACAGTTTATTTTTTTGATGATTACGGATGGTTGGCAACATAATGCACATGTGCAGGATTACGTGATGTATGAAAATATAAGTAAATTATGTAATAAACCAGTTGTTTGTTTAATGTTCAATGATAAAAAATAAACTGGTTAATAATTAAACATGGATTATGGGGTATTGGCAAAATAATGCACATGTGCATTATTATGGTATGATTGTAAATAAATGTGATTTACTTGATGAGAGAATAATGGAGGATGTAAGAGTAAACTACAAAACACACTTTAAAGGATATAATAACGAATCATGTGAGTGTAAACTACGAAACACATATAAATGTATAATGCCTTCAATCTCAAACCGTATGAATTGCAACAATTGTTAATTTAAATTTGTAGATGTTGCGGTTGATGTTGAGGTGGTATCACAGGAGACTGAGTGTTAAAAAATGATGGCATTGTCTGCTTATATACAAGGGTCAAAAACTCGAACCAACCATCGATGACTGAGACCACCCATAGGGTGAAAATGACCTGCATGTCCACAAGTTATTTTTGCATCTTTCAAGAAGATATTCAATACATTCAGGTGATGAACACTTTAATGACATTTCCATGAAATATATATAGGCACATCACAAAGCGATGATTCTTAAACTCAAAAGACATGATCTTCACAGCCGTTGTAAAATTACAAATTAAAGCCTTGACAAGAAACTTGGAAATCTTAACTGAAAAAAATAGAAAAAAAAAATGATAGAATGCAAATTAAAGCAATAGGGGATTATGTAACCCTAGATTCATAAATCGCACTTTGAATCTCGACCACAACTAGATCGTCACCCGATTCCGATTCATTGACATGATTTCTTACCTCACTTGTTTGTTTAACCTAAGTTGTGCTGCTGCCCTCTGCATACACTACCATATTTCATTTGCTCTTTTTCATGCCTTCGACGCCTGGTGTTTTTTGATCCGTCTTTGTTGGTAACCTGCCTTTGACGCCTTTCCTTGCTAACATACTGGCTTTAGGTATAGCCCAGCTGTTCCAGGTAATTACAAAGCCACTCGACATGTCCCCACTTGTGACACACAAATCCTCTCTGACGGTTTTAACATTAAAAGTCGACTTATTTTCCGAGTGCCAACCCCACCCATATTGACCCGTCTTCATTCTGATGTCTATCAGCAGCGCCAAAAGCTGCATAAAATCCACTCATGCCTCCCCGGTTGTTGGCTTGTTCTTCCATTACCAATCCCACACAGTCACCTCCCCTATTTTGTTGTAGTTGTCTGCCACCCAAGACCATTTGTTTGTTTAACCTAAGTTGTGCTGCTGCCCTCTGCATACACTACCATATTTCATTTGCTCTTTTTCATGCCTTCGACGCCTGGTGTTTTTTGATCCGTCTTTTTTGGTAACCTGCCTTTGACGCCTTTCCTTGCTAACATACTGGCTTTAGGTATAGCCCAGCCGTTCCAGGTAATTACAAAGCCAATCGACATGTCCCCACTTGTGACACACAAATCCTCTCTGACGGTTTTAACATTAAAAGTCGACTTATTTTCCGAGTGCCAACCCCACCCATATTGACCCGTCTTCATTCTGATGTCTATCAGCAGCGCCAAAAGCTGCATAAAATCCACTCATGCCTCCCCGGTTGTTGGCTTGTTCTTCCATTACCAATCCCACACAGTCACCTCCTCTATTTTGTTGTAGTTGTCTGCCACCCAAGACCATTTGTTTGCTGCCATTCTGTACATAATTGGATAGTTATCCATAAGGCACTTGTTCATAATACATACATAACGACATAGTCTAATTTCCAATATAATGCACATGTGCATATAATTTAATACAATATAATTTGCAATCAACATAATGCACATGTGCATATAATTTAATACAACATCATTTGCAATAAATATAATGATTTACAAAGTATATACATCATTTACAGTCAACATAATACCTTTAGTCACAAATCGAATGAATTGCAACTCTTGATGTTCTGTATTTGTAGGTATCTTGTGACTATAGACTGTATTATCAGTGGATGGACCAACAATGTCAGCATCAGATGATGTATGATGAGGATTATCAGAGATTGATAACGAGCAACATCATATGTGTGAGGATCGTGATGAATCAGATGATGCCATGTATAGGGTGTAAATAGTGGGTTGTTCGTTGTGAATGCCGCCGGAAACGCCGTGCCCGGATGTCGCCGCCGTGAACTCCGGTGAGTTGCGTGGACACCGTCGGTCGTCGTCGTCAATGTATACAACAATCTAATCTGATGAATGAAACCCTAATAGTTAAAAGCTGTAGATCGTGAACAGAGTGGTGAGAAGAGGGGCGCGTGTTTTGTAATGAATATCACATAATTACAATTTTGCCATGTGTTCACACTGGTTCTCGCGGTTCTCGCAATAAAGGGTGGTTCCTAACGGATCTTTATCCTATATATCCTATATATATATATATATATAGGTAGAGGATCCTGTAAAAAGTGCTCAAAGTGTAAGAAGTGTGAGAAGTGTATTATAACACTATATATAATACTATATAACACCATATAAACACCGTATAACAATATGTAACACCATATAATACCATATAACACTATGTAACACTATATATCATTATATAACAAATATAACACTATAGGTTGTCTGATAGCATGTCTATGATAGATGTATAGTGTTATATTTGTTATATAATGATATATAGTGTTACATAGTGTTATATGGTATTATATGGTGTTACATATTGTTATACGGTGTTTATATGGTGTTATATAGTATTATATATAGTGTTATAATACACTTCTTACACTTCTCACACTTTAGGCCCTTTTTACACTATCCTTACCCTATATATATATATATATATATATATATATATATGGTTATAACTATACATCATAGTCCATAGTCCTTGCACAACATATTCTTCTTCCACTTGTATGAATTGATTCTTCCATTTTGCTGTCACTCAACTCTAGAAGTTCATGCACCTTGCCTCAAGATTTGAATTTACGTTTTCAGCATTCAACAATCTATTTGTGTTTATGTTTTGTGAAAGCTTATTTGGTAGTCCTTCAATATATATATATATATATATATATATATATATATATATATATATAGGAGAAGGATGTATAGAAAACCCACTTTAATTTAGAAAACCCAGGAAACTCAAAGCTCTCGATGTTTTTTTTTCTTGAAAAAATTTACACATGTTATATACATGTTTTTAAGGGTTTTGGGCAAAAAAAAAATCAAAAAAGCACCGGGTAGATATCTTTTAAAAAAATAAACAAGTTTTGGTGTAACACATGTTACATTCATCTGACATATTTGTAACATGTGTTACACCAAAACTTGTTTATTTTTTTTTAAATATCTACTCGGCGCTTTTTTGATTTTTTTCCCCAAAACCCTTAAAAACATGTATATAACATGTGTAAATTTTTTCAAGAAAAAAAAAACGTCGGGAGCTTTGAGTTTCCCGGGTTTTCTAAATTAAAGTGGGTTTTCTATAGATACTTACATTATATATATATATATATATATATATATATATATATATATATATATATATATATATATATATATATATATATATATATAGGGAGGGACTCATGCGAGAACTCCATTTATTGCGAGAACCAATGTGAACACAACCTAAAATAGCTAAAAAAACCTACCCCCCCCCCAAAACCTAAACCCCCCTCCAAGCTAAATGCTAAAAACTAAAACCCCAAAAAACCTAAAAAAACCTAACCCCCCCCCCCCCAAGCTAAAATGCTAAAAACTAAACCCCCAAAAACTTAAAAAAATCGAAAAAAATAAAAATAAAAATCTAAAAAATGTTTTTTTTAATATTTTTTATGCTCAAATCGCTACTTTTAGGTGCAAAAAAAAATTGTTTTAAATTTTCTTTTAATATTATTTTTTGTTTTTTTTGGCTTCGAAAAGTAGCGATTTTTATATAAAAAATATTAAAAAAAATTTGTATGATTTTTAGCTATTTTTGGTTGTGTTTACATTGGTTCTCGCGGTTCTCGCAATAAGAGGTGGTTCTCACATGATCTTCTCCATATATATATATATATAATAAAGCACAGTTATATACATAATCAAGCAATTATTATGATCAAGCTAATTATGCCAAATTATTATAACTATTATCACAATTTATTTATACATCCCTATAGTTAAATACCTAAGTAGTTCTTGATATACATTCAATCTTTGTGCATCGTCAGTTGGATGTTACATTCGACAGAAAAAGAAGGAAAGCTGAGAACCACAATATATATATATATATATATATATATATATATATATATATATATATATATATATATATATATATATATATATATATATATATATATATATATATATATATATATATATAGGATTAGGTTCAAACGTGAACAAAATCCAAGAGTGAACTGCGTGAACTGATCTGGGCCCTTTATTTTTATGATCTTGAGATTAAAGTGAGTGACATGATGGTAATTATTTGGTTAATTTTTTCCATTTAATTAAATACAAAAATGGTATATGTGTAATTTCAATCTTAAATTGATTGTGTAAATCTCTCACAAATCAAGTAATCAATTATCCTCTTAAATTGATTGCATAAATCTCTCACAAATCAAATCAAGGATTAGGAAAGATGTAACTTAATTTAATGATTAAAATAATTATTTGTTTAAATGCGATGTACACATGTGTATTATTTGTGTATATATATATATGTGTGTGTGTGTATATATCAATATGCTTATAACTATACATCATAGTCCTTACATAATCAAGCAATAATCTAACAGAGAGATAAGATGGAAGTCACGATCTCTGGACATATTAGATATAGTTAATTAGTATTCCAAACCCGTGCTTGTTTGTATGTGTTTTAGTATGAAATTATCTGTTGTTTTTTATCTAATTCTCTACAAATAAAATATATTATTATATAAAACACCAAAAACTATAAACACCAAAACGCTAGTGGTATGAAAACTGTGAGAACGGGTGCTGGCAAAGCACCTTGTCAATGTATTAAACGCCAGAAAAATTGACTAAACGCCATAAAAGACAATTGGTCTTATTGTAATCTTATGAAAATATTAATGACTCGTAGTGAATTATTATACAACGCCACAAAAATTGACGAGAAAACGCTATAACGCCAAAAAATTATCTATGTGACACAACAACAACCATACCTAGTATAATCCCACATATAGCGAAGCTATTGATAGGGTCTGGGGAGGGTAGGATGTAGGCACGCCTTACCTCTATCCCAGGGGATAGAGAGGCTGCTTCCAGTGAGACCCCCGGCTCCAAAAACCATAACCAAGAGATAAGCTTTTAAAAAAACATATATAAGCACGCCACTACTACAAAAGATAGAAATAAAAATTATAATAAACGGATAAATAAGTAAGTGCTTGTTAGTAAAACTACGACACCGAGAATAGGTGAAAACATATATATATATATATATCACACCTCATAGAAACTGAAAAAATAAACTCATAAGATAGGAACCTAAGCTAAAAAACCATGCCAAACTCCTAAAAATCTTTAACCTTAATCCTATGTCTCCATGAAGATCTGTCCTCGACCATGTCCTCAAAGAGGTGCAAATCTAGCAAATCTTGTCTAATCCGCTCATCCCACATCATTTTCGGTCTGCCTCTACTCCTCCTTCCATCTACCGCGAGTGTTTCAACTATTCTAACCGGGTCTGTCGTCTGCCTCCTCCTGACATGCCCAAACCATCTCAGTCTCCCCTCCCTTATCTTGTCTGAAATACTAGCAACTCCTAATCTTTCTCTAAAAACTTCATTTCTTATCTTGTCCAACCTAGTGTGCCCACACATCCATCTTAGCATCCTCATATCTGCTACCTCTAGCTTTCGAGCATGAATTTTCTTGATGGCCCAACAATCTGTTCCGTATAACATAGAGGGTATAATTGCAACCCTATAAAATTTCCCTTTTAATTTAACAGGGAACCTCTTGTCGCACAACACCCCTGTGGCTGCTCTCCACCTACACCATCCAGCCTGGATACGGTGAGCTACGTCACTGTCTATCTCTCCATTGCTCTGAACAAACGATCCTAGATACTTGAACTTAGTTGCCTGTGGAACCACCTGGCCCTCAATAGTGATCTGGGGTGCTCATCGCCTGCTCCACTAAAATCACAGTAAAGGTATTCAGTCTTAGAGCGACTTATCCTCAAACCTTTGCATTCTAAGGCTACCCGCCAATCTTCTAACCTCGCATTCAAGCTCTGTTTACTTTCTTCAATCAACACAATATCGTCTGCAAAAAGCAAGCACCACGGAACTGACTCCTGAATCGACTTTGACAACTCATCTAGGACAATCGCAAATAGAAAAGGGCTTAACGCTGACCTTTGGTGGAGTCCTACTTCCACAGGAAAGAAATCAGTATCCCCTACCGGTGCACGAACACTAGTGTTAGTCTTAACATACATATCCTTAATTAAGTCTATATACTTACTAAGTACCCCTCTATCCTCTAAACTGTCCCATATCTATGTGACA
This sequence comes from Helianthus annuus, assembly GCF_002127325.2. Taxonomy (NCBI): domain Eukaryota; kingdom Viridiplantae; phylum Streptophyta; class Magnoliopsida; order Asterales; family Asteraceae; genus Helianthus; species Helianthus annuus. The sequence continues at coordinate 25,486,420 of NC_035439.2, read as the reverse complement.
CAAAAACAATTAATTCAACGCCAAAAAGTTTAATGAATACAACTAACGCCAAAATAATCTTAGACGCCAGAAAATGTTATAGCGCGTTGGGAAATAAAAGAAGATTGAAAAGACAAAAAAAACCCTCACCCCCTAATCATATCCCGCGCTACGTGTTGGGGCAGGATACGTTCTCACCGTTCTCACACTTTTGGGCGTTTTCTCCTAATCCCGACACTATATATATATATATATATATATATATGCTTATAGGGAGCCGCTAAAATGAAAACCACCCCCAGTCACTCTCCACCAATCATATTCATCCAACAAAAAGGATAATTTGGTCATTTACCCCATATGTCAAATCTCTCTTTCTCTCTCTATCAACATTTAATATCACAGACTTTTCATCCCATCTAACATCTCTCATCACTCTCTTCATCTCACATCTCTCTCTTAAAAATCCTTTCACCCCCAAATCTCTCTCTCTCTCTCTCTAACTAAACCCACCGGCCGACTTCCTCCACCAATTTGCCACCCCCGTCAGGATCCACCACCAGCCACCCCCCACTTGCTCGATTTTGTCATGTTGGCCCAATCAGGGGGTCATTTTTTAGTGTTGTTTCTTCACCCCCAAATCTTTCTCTCTCTAACTAAACCCGCCGGCTGTTTGTCATGTCAAGCTCAAAATCGACGTTAGGGTTTAGTCGTGAACCGGAGACTCGTCGACAAAGGAACGGTCAGTTAACCGGCGCCACTCCAGTCGCCGGAGCCGGAGAAGAGAGGCGAGAGGAGAGCAGAGGTGGTTGTTTGGTTGGTCGAAAGACAGGGGGTGGTGGGTGATGGTGGGGGCGGAGGTAAATGGAGGTGATGGTGGTTGGTCGGTGGTCGGAAGACAGGGGGTGCCGGCGATGTCGGTTGTGCCGATGGTGCGATCGATGTCGGTTTTGGGGGGTGGAGGAAGAGGGTGTTTGTTTAGGGGTGGTGGCTACTGGTCGAACTTCTTGTGTTGTTTGGGTGGTGGCTACTGGTCGAACTTCTTGTGTTGTTTTTGTTGGAGCTATGGTTTGTACAGCTTGTTTGTTTTGATTATGTTTTGTTGGGTTTTTCTTTGATTTGTTTCTGTTGGATCGATGTCGGTGGTACCTGTACAGCTTGTTTGTTTGATTATGTTCACATGATGGGTCTGTACAGCGGTTGCCGATAGTGCCCGGTGGTGCCCCGTGGTGCCCGCTGGTGCCGGGGTGCCCCGTTGTGCCGACTGAAACTTTTTTTCGCCGACAATTGATATTGACGATCGTTCTTGGCAGTGATGATGCAAAAAAAACGCATTTTTTATGACGATGGCGCGGCAAGGATGGTGGAGGGTAGGTCTTTGAACGTGCAACCCCACTTTGCAGCCTCTAATTATCGGAAAATCTGAGCCAAACCCCGTTTTTTTTTCGAGATTCACATTGTTTTCATGTTGTTGGTTTTTTTAATTTTTTCCCACCCAGTCGATGATGATAGCAATCTATCTGAGACACCTACCGAGTGTGCGATTTATGGGTGCGTTCGTTTTAACGTAAAACGTAAAAACGTAAAACGTAAAAAGTTTTACGCAAAACGTAAAAAGTTTTACGTAAAACGTAAAAAGTTTTACGTAAAACGTAAAAATTTTAACGTAAAAAGTAAAACGTAAAAAAATTTAACGTAAAACTTAAAATATAAAAAGTTTAAAAACTTTAACGTAAAACGTAAAACGTAAAAAGCTTTAACGTAAAGCGTAAAACGTAAAAAGTTTTTCGTAAAACATAAAACGTAAAAGTTTTACGTAAAACGTAAAAAGTTTTACGTAAAACGTAAAACGTAAAAAGTTTTTCGTAAAACGTAAAACGTAAAAAGGGGCGTGAATGTGGCGCATAAAAACGCCGCAAAAAAACGGGACGTAAAAAAACGCCGCGTTAAAACGGGACGTAAAAAACGTCGCGTTAAAAAAAACGACGCTTGAAAAAGCTGAGCGTAAAAAACGGCATGAAAAATGACCCATTAAAAAACGATGCGTAAAAACGGCGTGCAAAAACCGGCGCGTTAAAAAAACGACGCTTGAAAAAGTCGAGCGTAAAAAATGGCGTGAAAAAACGACCCATTAAAAAACGATGCGTAAAAACGGCGTGCAAAAACTGGCGCGCAAAAAAATTGTCTTTGTTAAAAAAATCTGAATTTAAAAATGTTTTTAATAAAAAAATCTTTTAAAAAGATAAAAAAGTAATATAATAAAACTAAAAAGTAATATAATAAAACTAAAAAGTAATATAATAAAACAAAAAAGTAATTAAAAATAATAAAAAGAAAAGGACAAAAAAAATATTTTTACTAAACTACCCTTTTGGATTAAAATATTAAAGACATATTAAGACAAAATGTTTTTAATATTAATTTTTGTTACTTTTAATCTTATTCATCCATCTTGTTAATCTAAAGACTAGAAAGTGGTTCTCATAGTTCTTACAACTAGAGGTGGTTTTCATTTTAGCGATCTCCTATGCTTATAACTATACATCATAGTACTTGCACAACATATATTCTAATTCCACTTGTATGAATTGATTCTTCCATTTTGCTGTCACTCAACTCTAGAAGTTCATGCACCTTGCCTCAAGATCTGAATTTACGTTTTCAGCATTCAAAAATCTATTTGTGTTTATGTTTTGTGAAAGCTTATTTGGTTGTCCTTCAACATATATATATATATATATATATATATATATATATATATATATATTATATAATAAAGCACAATTATATACATAATCAAGCAATTATTATGATCAAGCTAATTATGCCAAATTATTATAACTAAAACATAATATAACATGAAGCATCACAATTTATTTATACATCCTTATATAGTTAAATACCTAAGTAGTTCTTGATATACATGCAATCTTTGTGCATCCTCAGTTGGATGTTACATTCGACAGAAAAAAAAAAAAAAAAACGAAAGCTGAGAACCACAATATATATATGTGTGTGTGTATATATCAATATGCTTATAACTATACATCATAGTCCTTACATAATCAAGCAATAATCTAACAGAGATAAGATGGAAGTCACGATCTCTGGACATATTAGATATAGTTAATTAGTATTGCAAACCCGTGCTTGTTTGTATGTGTTTTAGTTTGAATGACTTCAAAGAGAAACCTGAAAGTATGCTTCAAGTTTTCTCTTTAGAGTGGCGTGCTCTTGTTTCACACGTTGAAATGCCCTTATGCATCTGTAATCATGATATCAACAACAAATTTGATAAAGTTCAATAATTACGTGTTTAAGTATGAATTATTGAACTATAAAATATTACCCATCATCATTCCTAGCTTTGCAACATTCTTGAAACTGTGTGCATTCGTTTCTCACCTTTTTTGCACCAATACTACATGTAAAAAAAATTAGTTTTAGTTGTAAGTTCAAGAAAAAGGTGGAACTCATGAGAATGAGAAAATATGACATTAAACACTTGTATTTAAGAGATTTTTGTTGGTTGGATTTTATAGAATTTAGAATTAAAATGTTATAAAACAAATGAGTTTCCAGTATGAAATTCTACAGACGAGGCATATGAATATCCTTTACATATAGTGAGCAAATTGCAAAATCCTTCCAAAATATACGTGTTAATTTAAATATTTAAAACTTAATAATTACTAAATAACTGATTTTTTAAATATTAACAATTATATATAAATGCTTGTTATTAATTATTTAAGATTTAAAAAATGGTACTCAATATTTAACTTGGTTATGCAATAGTTAACATTAATATTTATATTTATATTTATATTTAACATTTACATTTACATTTACATTTACTTTTAAATTTTGTTATCATTTAATAATCAAATAATCATTTATTATTTACAAATCAGTATTTATAAACATTACATTACTTTAATTTAATTTAATATTAAACTTTACTCAGAAATTAACCTTTACTTTTAACATTCCAATATAATATTCGATATTTTGATCAACTTTTATTTTGTTTCTATTATAATAAATGTTAGATTCAATAATAATAATCACCAAAGGATATATTCAATTTATAAAATTAATCATATCGTGTTAAAGGGTTTTTTTTTACGACTTAAACTACACAAAATTCGTTTTCGGCGAAGCTCGAATCCTTAACTGCAAGGGTAGCAACACCTTAACTTTAATAGTTTTGCCAATTACACTCAACCCCTCACTCTATATCGTGTTAAGTTACAAGTTTATGTATTAGTAATGATAAGTTTATTTTATGTATTAGTAATGATATTGTTAAAGATAACGGAAAGAAGATGTATATCTTAAAATTCTTTAGCATAATAAATCCTTCTAGATTTGCATTAAAAAAAAATCAAAAATCACATTAATTTTTAATAGACAAGTATACAGAATAGGAAATTATGTATTATATTTGTTATGCATATCTCTCCTCAATATGAGGAGATTTGTTTTGTACCTATATATATTACGTTATATTGAATGAGAAGGCATCAAGTTTTACCAATCTATCATGGTATCAAACCCTAGCCGATCCTAACCATTTTTTTCTCTTTTCCCTACCTCTTCCCTGCGCCGTTTGTTTCTTCACAACCATGTCTTCTTCATCTTCTTCTTTACACCCGGCAGTCACAGTCACCTCCATAAAAAGTCTTATACCCGTCACTCTCGACATTGAAACCGGTCACTATACAACTTGGTCCGAGATGTTCAAGATACAATGCAAAGCACATCTTGTTTTCAATCACCTACAACCTAAACCGGCTACGGAAACTCCTTCCTCATCGGACACGAGCAAAGACAAAGAAAAAGAACAGACCACACCAACCGAGACATGGGAGCGACTTGATTCCATTGTTCTACAATGGATTTACAGCACTATCTCAACCGATTTGTTACACACGGTTCTCAAACCTAACACCACGGCATACGAAGCATGGACTACCATCGCCAACATTTTTCAAGACAATAAAGCCACCCGTACAATCGACCTCAACAACAAGTTCGCCAACACTCACCTGGACCAATTTCCGAATATGTCCGCTTATTGTCAGGCTCTCAAGGTTATTTTTGATCAACTGTCCAACCTGGGATCTCCGGTCACTGATGAACAACTCGTGTTGCAACTTCTATCGGGGCTGACCGAGCAATATGAGAATACCGCCTCTGTCATTCAGCAGATGAAGCCGCTTCCGGATTTCTATGACACTCGTTCGCGACTATGTATGGCCGAGTCACGCAAGCTTAGTCAGGCCCGTCATTCGGCTCAATCGGCCGGAACCGCACTAACCGCAACCACTGAATCGCGACAACGAGATGACCGGGACAAGTCTGAACATCGAGAGCAGAGAACGGAATATTCCGATCGGGGTCGTGCTCGGGGCCGCGGAAGGGGCCGTGGTGGTCGCGGCCGGAATGGCGGTGGCCGTGGAAGAGGTGGTTATGGCTATTCAGGTACTGGTAATACACAAAGTGGAAGCAATAATTTTTCTACGTACCCTACTGTGGGCGGCTATTATCCATGGCCATGCTACCCAACTTGGGCCGGCCCACATGTTTCTACTCCACATTCTCAGTGGGCCACTTGGAACCCTATTCCCCCATGCCCCTACCCTACAGTGAACAAGCCCAGTAATAACAACTCACCAGGTATTCTAGGCCCTAGACCACCTCAGCACATGCCAACCGATCTCAATCATGCTATGTATGCTATGTCGCTCACCGACCCCTCTTGGGCCATGGACACCGGCGCTACAGGTCATATGACTTCTAACTCTCACTTATCGTCTGTTTTTAATAAAAGCATTAACAAAAATATTATTGTGGGCAATGGTCAAACCATTCCCGTGCATGGACAAGGCGACCTTACCCTACCCCCTCCCCTACCACCATTTAAATTAAACCATGTTCTCTACGCTCCATCCTTAATTAAAAACTTGCTTTCTGTTCGCCGTTTTACTACCGATAATAAATTATCCATTGAATTTGACCCGTATGGTTTTTTGGTGAAGGATCTCAAGACTCGGACCCCTATCCTACGATGCAATAGCTCGGAAGGCCTCTACACTTTTGATCCATCCCAAGTCACCAAGATCATATCTCCCACCGCTCTTACTGCAATTTCTCAAGACACATGGCATCAACGTCTCGGTCATCCGGGACCTTCTTTATTGACTTCACTTAAAAACTCTAGTTTTATTTCTTGTGGAAACTTGAAAAATCATGTTTGTCAATCTTGTGTGTTTGGTAAACATATTCGGCTACCTTTTGTTGATTCTAATAATACTACAAACATGCCATTTGATATCATACACAGTGATCTTTGGACTTCCCCAGTTCTTAGTACGGGGGGTCATCGTTATTACATACTGTTTATTGATGATTTTTCTAAATTTCTATGGACTTACCCTCTCACCTCTAAATCTCATGTTTTCTCCACCTTTACCACATTTTATAATATGATTCACACCCAATTTGAACGAAAAATCAAACAATTTCAATGCGATAATGGAACGGAATATAATAATAATGCGTTCCACCAATTTTGCAAATTAAATGGCATGCAATTTCGCTTCTCCTGTCCTTATACCTCCTCTCAAAACGGTAAAGCCGAACGAAAAATTCGGTCCATTAACAATATTATTCGAACTCTCTTGGCCCATTCTTCGTTACCCAACACCTATTGGCATCATGCCTTAGACGTTGCAACCTACCTTCACAATATTTTACCTAGCAAAATTCTACAAAATATTTCTCCTACTCAGAAATTATATAAACATATACCTTCATACTCGCACCTCCGGGTTTTCGGTTGCTTATGCTACCCTCTTATACCCCACACTAATATCCATAAGCTTCAATATCGTTCTATGCCATGTGTCTTCCTTGGCTACCCCCTAATCATAGGGGTTATAAATGTCTTGATCTCAATACCCGAAAAGTCATTTTCAATCGACATGTCATTTTTGATGAGATGATTTTTCCTTTTGCCAATAATTCCCCACCTTCCCCATCAACCTATGACTTTCTTAATAGTCACATTCATCCTCTCTATAAATTCAACACCCATCTTAACAGTAACCCCACTTCACACCATTCACAGTCCTCGGCCCAACCCAATCCCAATTCTCAATCTAACCCCACCACCTCTTCGGCCCCATTAATTACTTCTCCACCTTCTCTAACCCACCTGCCTACCACACTTCTCGGACCACCCTCAAACACCTCTTCGGCCCAAAACTCTTCGGCCCAAACTATCCTACTACCCAACACTTCTGTCAGCCCACACTCCCCCAATCACGGCTCCTTCCCCACATCACCCTCCGGCCCCTCTTCACCCTTCCACAGCCCGTTACCCACATCATCACCTGACTCGATTCCTCACTCGACTGCTTCCTCTCCAATTTCACCCTTCTCACCCCCACCCCCACCACCCCCACCACCCCCACCCCCACCCCCACCCCCACCCCCTCGCACCATCCGTACTCGTTCTATGGATGGCATCCATCGACCAAAGCAAATTCTTAACCTTACCTCCTCGTCCATTGAACCCATCCCTAAAAACCCAAAAGACGCTTTGTCCAGCACGGAATGGCATAACGCCATGACCACAGAATTTAATGCTCTTATTAAAAATAAGACCTGGGTGTTAGTTCCGAAGCAACCTCATATGCATGTTTTACGTAGCATGTGGCTTTTTCGTCACAAGTTTCGCTCGGACGGCACATTGGAAAGGTATAAGGCCCGTCTTGTTTGCGATGGGAGCAATCAACAACTTGGGGTAGACTGTGGTGAGACATTTAGTCCGGTTGTCAAACCGACTACGATACGTACCGTCTTATCTATTGCTTTGTCACAATCATGGCCGATTCATCAATTGGATGTTACCAACGCTTTTCTTCACGGTAACCTCACCGAGACTGTCTACATGTATCAACCCATGGGGTTCCGGCATCGTCAATATCCTGATCATGTGTGCTTACTACAGAAATCACTCTATGGATTAAAACAGGCTCCACGTGCCTGGTATCAACGGTTCACTGATTTCGTTCTTTCTTTGGGGTTTCGGCAAAGCAAATGTGACAATTCTCTTTTCACGTATCAGCACAATGGCAATACGGCCTATCTCCTTATCTACGTTGATGACATCATTCTCACCACCTCCACAGATTCTCTTCGGGTTCATATTATGTCTCGTCTTGCAGCAGAATTTGCAATGAAGGATCTCGGGCCTCTGAGTCATTTTTTGGGCATTCACGTACAACGGCAAGGTACCAAACTGTTTCTTTCTCAACAGGCATACGCGAAAGAAATTATTGACAGGGCTGGCATGTCTTCGTGTAAACCCGCCGCCACTCCTGTTGATACAAAACCCAAGCTCGGTTCCCACTCGGGTGCCGATTATGACGACCCGACATTGTATCGCAGCCTTGCAGGGGCTCTTCAATATCTCACCTTCACGAGACCCGATATCTGCTATGCTGTTCAACAAGTGTGCATGTACATGCATGCACCCAAAGTGGATCATTGGAATGCTCTTAAACGAATCATTAGATATCTTCAAGGCACTTCCTCTCATGGTCTCACTATCGGTGCTTCTACAGACTTCTCATTACGAGCCTACACTGACGCCGACTGGGCAGGATGCCCAGACACAAGGCGGTCTACCTCCGGCTATTGTGTCTATTTCGGCCCCAACATTATCTCATGGTCGTCTAAACGTCAATCGGTTATCTCTCGGTCGAGTGCTGAGGCTGAATACAGGGGCGTTGCTAATGTGGTTGCGGAAATTTGTTGGCTTCGAAACCTTTTGCTCGAATTACATAAGCCCCTAACAACTGCTAGTCTTGTGTACTGCGATAATATTAGTGCCATTTATCTATCCGGGAATCCAGTTCAGCATCAACGTACAAAACACATAGAGCTGGATATTCATTTTGTGCGTGACCTGGTTCAACGAGGCTCTGTTCGGATTTTACACATTCCTACACGCTTTCAAGTTGCAGACATTTTCACCAAAGGTTTACCTAAAGTGCTCTTTGACGATTTTCGGTCCAGTCTCAGCATACGGCCTCCTCTCGCTTCGACTGCGGGGGTGTAATAGACAAGTATACAGAATAGGAAATTATGTATTATATTTGTTATGCATATCTCTCCTCAATATGAGGAGATTTGTTTTGTACCTATATATATTACGTTATATTGAATGAGAAGGCATCAAGTTTTACCAATCTATCAATTTTATTATGGTATTTTATAGGTCTAGTGTATATATACCTTGAGCTGCTACCCATGAATTGATGCATATAATCATCGAGCTTGCAAAAATCCAAAGGATAAGTTTCCCTGTGAATAGAACCTTCACTTAATTAGTACAAAATATCTGCAAATATATGTTTCCCCACCAAGAATCAATAAATTAGCAACCAAGTTTTGTTGATCATAAAAGGCACAAGAGTAGGTAACAAGTTGACATATGTTTGTTGGCTACTTACAGTGCAATCTCAACATTTCGAATTAACCGCGTTGAATCAGAGAAAAACGAAGTGACAATTTCTTCAACAAAGTTAGGGTTTGCATCATCTTGCAAATCCTCAAGTTGGGTGAATTGTTCATCCAAATAACCCTAAAGAAAGAAATCACATATTATTTTGATGTAAATCCAAAAAAAAAATTAGCTAACCCTTAAACCAAACATGGTTTATCATTTCTTTTCTAACAAGAAAGATATGATTTATAGAGCACCTAGCAATATGCTAGCTAGAAATTGCAAAAGAGAGAGAGAGAGAGAGAGAGAGAGAGAGAGAGAGAGAGAGAGAGAGAGAGAGAGAGAGAGAGAGAGAGAGAGAGAGAGAGAGAGAGAGAGAGAGAATTTAAGCATGTGATGTATTAACAATGATCCTCTGAGCTTAGATTTTTCTTGGGATGAAAATTGATATATTGATAATAGAATAAAAATAACCCAATTGAAATCAACTTATGTAGGAATATGCATGAAAAGGCATCCACTGAACCAATAAAATGGAAAAAAATGATCCTTTCACCTACTTACACTCAAACATCATTAAAGGAAATTTAGCTTAGCGGTATCCAGGTCTTTCCTTTGATGATGTATTAGTGTTAGTACGTTTGTAAACCTAGACCCCATAAATAGTTATCTTATGAGTGAGATTATACAAAGTACATTTAGTTTGGTATTCACATTTGTAAAATAGTGCTCCTTTACAAGAGGTCTAGAGTTCGATTCATTCATTGGATAAAATTTGTTAAAAGTAGATTAGATTGTTGTTCTTAAACTATACGGTCAAACTTCAATGAAATGATCGAGTCCCGCATTGGATAAAATTTGTTAAAAGTAGATTAGATTGTTGTTATTAAACTATATAGTCAAACTTCAATGAAATGATATGTGACTTATTGTGGAAGACATGAAAAATGCCCCGGTGAGATGACGAGGTAGAGGAGAGCCGATTCAGCATAGAGGGGATCAAAGCAGGGTACATTAGAGACCAAAACAAGTCAAGACGAGCGCATTCGAGGTGTTAGTCGAGTGAGAGGGTAATGAAGTGGAATAAGAGAAACATTTAGTTAGAGGTCCGGATCGTGGCAATGGAATGTTAGTAAATTTGGAGATTTATAAGAAAGAAACAAAGTAGGATTAAGTATTAAGTATTAACCTACTACTTATAGAAATTAGAGTTTGCCCTTGCCTGGCTAGATGTGGACTTCCAATAACAGAAAAAGAATCTTTTGATTTTTTTTAACGGTCCAGAGAATCAATCCTGAGCATTCTCGGGGCACTCACTGGATCAAACGGAGTACTCTAAGAGTAACCCGAGTCCACCACCAATTCCGGGGAAAATCCGGTAACCCACCCGTCCGTGTACACGACGGTGAAACTACCAGTAAAACCCTTTTGGCTCAAGGATCGAACTCAAGTTTCTCTAGGTCTCCTATCATTGTCCAGCAATGCCTCACTCTGCACCAAGTGAGAGTTAAACTTGCATCTTTTAAGAGAAATGCAAGTCTTTTATCACTTGATCTAGAGATTATTGGCTTGATTTTTTATAATAGCAAGATTATATTTAACAAAAGCAACTAGCAAGATGCTGAATTACAAATATTGAAATTACCAGTAGAAATTTATAATTACACCAAAATTCCGAAATCAATATTGTTATATTATCTTTCTTTCATACTTCATTATTTTGCACTTTTAAAGAACTATAGGAATAAAGATCGAAGAAGCCGAACGAGTATAATTTATATTTTGGTTATGTAAACCGTTGAACTCAGACAAATAACATAAATACATGTAATGTAACCTGTTCAAAGAGGGAATTTCTGGTGACTTTAATCTGCCTCTTCGTGTGATTCTGTTCCATCTTTAGTAAAGAAATGATTTGCTACACTTCTTTCCTTTAGCGATTGCTTCTTTCTATCAAACCAAACTCATGCATTGCTTTTATAGTCACGATTTTTTGGGGTAGCTGCAGGTAGGGTTGAGTATGGTGGGGTGGGATAGTTGCATGAGAAGAGAGATAGAGAGGAATCAAAAAGACAAGTGTCGTCTCCATAGGATCTACAACACATCGAATTACAAAAAAGCTATAAAACATTACCTAATCATTCCTGATTCATATGTGTCTCTATATGCAAATAACAACACCTACAACAATAATATCTTGATTTGATAACAAAACCTACAACAATAATATCTTAATTTGATAGATCCAAAGAAAAATAGTAACTACTCAAAGAAATATAAATATCTCCTTATTTCTGATTCGTCTTGTAAAAATATAACCATTTATTAAATAATTTTAATTTAATATATAGGTTACTAGTTTAGAACCCCGTGTATTACACGGGTTGAATAAATATAATTTTATATATACTAAATAAAAAAATATTATATTTTTAAAAACCTCATTTATTACATGTATTGAGTAAATATAATTTTATATATTAAATAATAAAAAATTATATCTTCAAGAACCTCGTTTATTGTGCGGGTTGAATAAATGAAATTTTATATACGAAACAATAAAAAAGTTATATTTAAAAAAAACCCTGTGTATTCATGGGTGGAAGAAATATAATTTTATATACTAAATAATAAAAAAATTATATTTTAAAAAACTCCGTGTATTGTACAGGTTGAATAAAGCTAATTTTATATAGCAAATAATAAAAAAATGTTATATATTTAAAAACCCTGTGTATTACACGAGTCTATCTATTGTTAAAAAAATCTTTAAAATTATATCTTTAAGAACCTCGTTTGTTGTGCGGGTTGAATAAAAATGGATTTTTTTATTAATTTTTAAATTAGGTTAATACTATTTTAAATTTTTGGTTTGATTAATAAGTTGTTTAATATAATTTTTCATAGTTAACAATAATAACATTAAAAATAAATAATATGCATACAATGTTTTTTTGTTTAGATAAGACTTTACGATTTAAAGTTAAGTTTATGCCAATAATTTAGGGTTGAAAGATTTATATTAATTTGATTAAATAATAATTATCTACAATTAAGGATGGTCTAGAATAATGACAAGTGTCCCAAAGTTGGTTTTTTTATTATATAAAGTATAGATCCAGACATAGATGTTACATATTTAGCTAAAACTCAATTTAACGTGTCTTATATAAAAATGTTAAATATTTTAATGAAAAGATGAAAAAAAAATGAAATTATTATGTTAAATTTAAACATGGTGTTAAGATCGTAATCCTTGATCGGATTGTTTTTATCTTCGCAAGATAATGATTATAACCTCAAATTAGAATATATTTAATATTTTTTTAATATTATAAAAAAATCTTGTTTTAATGTTCATCCATGATAAGATTTATATTAATTTGATTTAAATTAAGTAATAATTATCTACAATTAAGGATGGTCTAGAATAATGACAAGTGTCACAAAGTTGGTTTCTTTTATTATATAGTATAGATAGATGCCCCGATGAAACAAGAGCAAAACGTTAAATGAATAATCTTAATTAAATATTTTAATTGAAATGGTTTATAAAGATATCACATATATAGATAAATATTGCATATATGGAATGGAAATTTAAATTACATCTTTTTTAACGGCAAATTTGGATCACTAACGAAATACTGGAGTATTATCATGTCACCAGCGAAACCATCCGATTATATCCATCTCCACTAGGCTTTACACACCAATTCAAGAGCAAACCCAATAAATCTAGGAAAAACCCACTTATAGGAATCAAACGGAGTACCTAATAGCCAATCTTGCCTTGTATTTTTAAGTGTTTAACAGTAATCTACTTTTTTCCCTTTTCAATAAGTATGTTATAATGTTTTAATTATTTTGGTAAAACAAAACTAATTAAATCCTTTATTTGATTCACTTGGTAACCTGAAATTTGAATGTTCAATTAGCAAGTTACTCCAGCAACTATATTTATTAGTTTCATAATTTGAATAACTAGTAATAATGCTCACGCGTATTGCGGCGCGAGTACATCGCAAACATCAAATAGATTAGTTCAACTGTTATATGTTGTGTTAACCACACAAAAACACATGTTTAACGTATCCGGTTGAACTTAATGTACCCTACATAATCATTTCAATTGGATCAAAATATAAGTAAATCAAATTTATACCATACAATTATAACGTATTATATGTGACCCGAATCAAACATATAAAACGTAGCGGGTATAAAGGAAAAATAAAGACGTTTAATCAAAAGAGATTGATTAGAATTAAAAAAAACACACAATTTGACTTCAATCGATTCGGAACAAATACCAAACAATCATAAAATAAGCATGAAAATGTATTAGATTTAAATTGACGCGTTCCCAAATAGTTTACGTCGAAATGTTGAGCAACTCGAATTTATATCGACAGGTGCATAAAAATATGCACGTAAAATGGTTTTTTCTTAAACGTAAACGTATTATATTTGATCTGACTCAATTCCTATTAAAAGTAATCACGTCAAAATGAAGATAACTCGAATTTATAACAAGACTTACATTAAAAATTTTCTTTGAAGTAAAGGAACAATACGTAATATAGTTTAAATAAAGTAATTTAACTTGTAAAAAGCTAAGAAACTTTAAAGGAAAATTAAATATATTACTTGCAAACAACGTAGATAGAACATTGGTTTTTGGAAAAGTTAACCAAAGTACACAACCAATTACTCTAGGAATGCATTTGAATTTAAAGCAAAATGTAAAAAGTAGAAACTTGGTGGTGTTCGGTGGCTTTTACGACCGACATTTATGATTAAGATAGATATAATTCACTGAATTTACTAAATTGCTATTTGATAGAGTAAATATACCTTGCTACGTGGTTGCATCTCACATATGTTATACTTGAGGATCTGGTTGGTATAGGTAATGGGATAGACGTGGAAATGGAATGAACAAATGAATGAAATTAATTATTACTTTTTGTTATTTGTTAGGCGGAAAAAGAGAAAGGAATAAAATATGTGTTGTGTAGTGGTGGAGGTAGGTGGCTATGGTGGATAGTGGCAGCGGTAGGTGGGTGGAGGTGGCGGCGGTGGTGGATGACGACAGTGGAGGCGATGGTGGTACGTCATTGGGGCGGTGGTGGGTGGTGGCGGCTATGAAGGGTGAAAGTGGGAACGAAATGAAAAAATTAAGGGGTAAATAGAATGATTTTGGGGGTGTTTAGATGGAATGAGATTCCTTGCATAGTGGGTGATTCTATTTCATTGACCAATAAAATACCTTTTTTTTCATTCATTCACGATGATCCATTTCATTCTAGCTCTCATTCTTGCATATCAAACACTACATGGGTTAGAAACTTACATATTACACGGGTTTAGATCAATGAGATATTATATAGTTATTAGGGTAAATTGCTTTTTGAATCCCTGTGTTTTTGGGGATTTAACCACTTGAGTCCAAAATCAAAATGTTTAACGCCCTGAGTCCCTATAGCCATTTTTCTTAACCATTTGAGTCCAATGTTTCAACACCATCCAGCTAATTTGTTAACTACAAGGGCAATTTAGTCATTTACACACAAAGTACAAGTCTCTATGCACAAGGTATTCTTTCACCTTTTTATATATATTCATACTCACAAAGATCTACAATATATATCTTTCTCTAACTCTCTCATTTAGCTCCACCACCCACCACCCACCACCATCCACCCCTGTTAAAGAACCGCCAACCACCACCCACCCCATACCACAATCCACCCATGTTTAAGAAGAAAATGTGCTTTTTCAGAGGATTGAATCATCACCCCAACCATGGCTATTACAGATTCGAATTCAATATCCTTGTTTAGGGTTTCCCTTTCATGTTTTCCCTAAATCAATTAGCTGCTAAGAAAAATTTGTAACCAAACTCAATGGCGTCTTCTATAAATTATTCGCTTGCAATTCCGCTCAAAACTTCCGTGTTCTTCATGTTCTTAACTTTATCCGTGTTTATCCGCGCTCATCAGTCTATGATTATTCTCATAATAACCTAGGGCAAAATCAACAACTTCGCAAGTGAAAGTACGCAATAACTAACATTAAATTAGAAACTATCGGTGATGTATAAAAGAAGTTCGATCGAGTGGAGCTACATACATGGAGTAAGAAAGAATGTAGGAAATTGTTGATCGGTTGTGGTTTAGTTGCAGAAATTGTTGCGATGATGATGAAGAAAATGATGAAATCTGGAGAATTTTGATATAAATCACAAAGTTCTACTAGTGTTGGTTTTTGTTGTTTGATTATGAAGAAAGGGGAACACACTTCTCCTTCCCTGAGAGAAGTTTGTTTCCCTAAGAAATAAAGGTGATCAAGTTGGAAGAGATGGGGGTACTTACATTGTAACTGTTTAATAGCTATAATGCTTGGTCCTTTGTTTTCATTGCAGCTGTTTAATAGCTAGAAACTAAGGTTTTGTGTGTGCAGGTGTATGTATTTACTTTTTTAATGATAATAATATAATACAAGGGTATTTTAGTATTTTAAAGACAAACTAACTGAAAACTTAAACAGATTTAGAAATTTGGACTCAAATGGGTAAGAAAAGTGGCTATAGGGACCCAGGGAGTTAAACATATTGATTTTGGACTAAACTGGTTAAAACCCCTAAAACACAGGGACTCAAAAAGTAATTTTCTAGTTATTAATAAGTGCAAAAAATAAAGGAAATAGTTGAGAAAAGAAATAGGGTAAATTACTTTTTGAGTCCCTGTGTTTTATAGGTTTCAACCACTTGAGTCCAAAATCAAAATGTTTAACGCCCTGAGTCCCTGTAACCACTTTTCTTAACCATTTGAGTCCAAATTTCTAACACTATCCACCAAGTCTATTAACTATGAGGGTAATTTGGTCATTTACACACAAAGTATAAGTTTTATATGCACATAAAGGATAGTAGATAAATATTAAGATATAAAAACTATAAACCAAACACTCAATAGCATTTGAATTACAGTAAATATCTTGTGGAAAAAATATTAAAACTACAAACTACTAACCACTTTCGAAAAAGAAAATTTGTTGAGAAAAAGCCTAGACAAATAAACTTAATTCATGTTCTCTTTGCAATGGATCAAAAAAAACAATGTACATGTAATTATATCTCCCAGTATGAACAAAATAAAACATTGCTCGCAAAAAAATTGAACATACAAGACATGTTCCTAGCGGAATATATATTATATACATATAAATGTGTTTAGCATTTACTTAAGGGTTTTAACTTCAATATCAGTTATGGGTTTTGGTTTGTCATCTATAAAGACAATGACAAACTTATCCAGGTATGGCTTGCAGACTCGATTCATGAGGTCCATGAATGCTGCGGGTGCATTAGTGAACCCAAAAGGCATCACTAAGAACTTATAGTGGCCATACCTTGTTCTAAACGCGGTCTTAGGTACATCTTCAGTTCTAACTTTGAGTTGATGATACCCCGACCTTAGATCGATCTTTGAGAAGAAGCTTGCCCCTTGTAGCTGATCAAACCGATCGTCGATCCTGGGCAATGGATAGCGGTTCTTGATTGTTACTTTGTTTAGCTCGCAGTAATCAATGCACAGACGCATTAAACCATCCTTCTTCTTAACAAGATCAAATAATTAACAGGGTTTGCAGGGATTTTCAGTGAAGAAAGTTCATTGAACTTTACATTCAAAGTCTCTTCCACACACCTAGTCCTTGTGTTAAACACTTTATAGGCCTTGGGAGTGGTTGAGTATCCCAAATGATAACCACAATCTACTTTGGCTGCAAATTCTGAAATTGAATCTTTTAAATTTAAAATAAATCATGGGCAGCCAAAGACTTTGAAGTATGAGATTAGTGGTTTAATTTTGAACAGAGTTTCATAGGCAATCTATTGATGCCTGGGGTTGATCAAAACTCTGTTCTGCACATAACAAGCAATGTTTACAGCCTCTGCCCAAAAAGTTAAGGGTAAACCTGAGTCTGCAAGCATTGTTTTGGCAGCTTCAATCAAAGTTCTGTTTTTCCTTTCAACCACCCCATTTTGTTTTGGTGTTCTTGGAATTTTGTACTTCCTTACAATCCCTTTTGACACACAAAAATCATCCAACTCCTTGTTTCTAAACTCTGTTCCATTGTCACTTCTAAAGATATTTACTGGCAAGTCAAATTGCTTTTCAACCTATTTGACAAAGTCTTGCAAAATACCTGCAATCTCATCTTTAGAATGTAAAAAGTAAGTCCATGTAAACCTAGAAAAATGTAGGATCGTTGTCCGACCCGAACGAGTCGATTAGAAGAGTTATACTCAGTTTGAACGGCGGAAACAGACAAACCGAGCTCAATTCAGCAAGTAATACACTTTAAACTGTCTCTTTGATTGATAAAATGACTTTTACAGCGTGACGACACTTCGGCAGCACTTTATGGCAAAACCGGAACAATTGATACCTGATTCCGCTCCAATGTCACACCCCGATTTCCACACGTTTCACCGGTGGGCCCGGTGGGGGATTACCGTGACGTAGTTGGCAACAATATAGTCAAACCACACAATATTTAAATGCACAGCGGAAGCATAAAGATAGATTATATTTCAACCATCGAATGTAATATCCAAGTATCACAAGTAGTCGAAATAAATCCACAGGGGATCAAAATAAAATAGAAATATTGTTCAACAGATAGTGGCATCCCAAGCTTGCGAGACTCCAACGATGCTAAGGAGTGGCCAGCCTATTTCGTGTAGAACCTGCATTTAATCTTTTTGGGGAAAATACGTCAGTTTACACTGGTAAATACATTCAACCGGCACTTTTTGTAAAAGGTTTAATAAAATTGATTTGAATGCACAAGGCACAAACTCTTTATAACTTGGGATAATTAATCAATCAAATCTTGTAAAAGAATTACATGTTCACTATGCGTTCAGTCCCCCGGGTCGTGCCGGGTTTAAGGTTAATTGACACACCACATAGCATAAAACCGTGGCGAGAAAACCAACGGTTATACCTTTATAAATATGGACACATTGTCGGGTGTACGCCTACACCCGCGTGTCAAGGTCGTGGCCATTTCATAAAATGATGCCAAGGATATCCGGGACATGGTCATTAAACTCCTAAAGGCGTAAAGCCAACAAAACCAATTTTTAAACGGGTCACATTGATAATACCCAACTACTAATGAGTTAGGGTCAATTGCCCGACCAAGTGGTATTTTATATACCATATCCCAAGCCCGTATAAGGGGAAATAAGTTAAAAGTATTTACCTGAGCAAGTATTAACCACAATAAGCAATGCAAGTATCTTTTACTGGTCTCCTATTCTGGAACGAAGGTTTATAATAACCTATTAGAATCCTAACGGGTCTTTAATTTAGCCTTTGCTTAGACCGGTCAGTTTCAAAGGATAAATACGGTTTAATCGCATGAAAGGCGAAAACCGGGAATGGAATGTGGTGTGGACCCAACCAGTTTGAAGACTTATTTTATATGGGTAATATAAACACATTCTGGATTTTGAAGTAAAAACGATAAGGTTGGACCCGTTTCGGCTAATTTATGTAAACTAGTTACATAAACCAAACCGGACGCGTAAAAGGCGTAACGGGTAACCGTAAGTGTCCTACACAGGTTTCCAATGTCAGTATGCTCTAAAGAGGTTGTGGTATCAGTAGGATACCTTCCATTATGCCCATAACGCGTTTAATCCCAATATACGCCCCGTAGGGGTATTTTGGTCATTTTAAAGATTATAAAAGAGATTTCCGAGCTCTACAGGTATTCTGAGTTTTCTGAACAGGTTATACAGTTCAAAATACTTTATTTATTATATGAAATCAGTAGCAACTGGATTCGGGTCAAAATACCACGTAGAACTCATTTTACGTCTGAAAAGGTTATATTTGGTATTTACCTAATCAATGCCATAACCGCAGGTTATGAGCAGGTTAAAAATAACTAACAATCTTTAAAAATCCCAAAATATTATTTTACATCAGTGTGTAAAAGGTTTGGCGTCGAAATTTGGGTTTAGATAGGTTTTATGCTAATTGCGCCGCTTAATTACTAAAGTTTCCGTAATTGCGCTATTTAGCATAACTCCTATTCTAGACCTCGGACTGACATGAAATTTTAGGGACATGCTTAGAAATCAGTAACTAAGGTCATTGTTCTTTCACATGTCCAAAATTCTCGTTTTAAAGTAAAAAGGGCATTATGGTCAACATTTAAGCATATTACGGAAATGTGCAAAAGACTCGGACAAACAACGAACCGGTCACAGAGGGTTATACCATCATGTAACCTGGTCGTAAGAGAGTCCTAAGGCATATCTAAATCATACCATAACGGGTCAGAACTGAAGTCAAAGCAAAAGTCAAAGTTTTGCGACTTTCGGTTCCGAACCGGGTCAAAACAGTAAATGGTCGGATCGAACAAGCTTAGACCAGTTATAATACTTATTATCATGTTATATGAGTGATAAAACAGGTTACATGCCATCTACATTACTGGTTATGCATAAAATCGAAAGTTAGCATTCTGTTGACTTTTTCTAAGCAACTTTGACCCGACATTTGGACTAGTTAGAGTGGGAATCAGAGGGTGCCCTTTTAAGGATTTAAAGCCCACATGATTACCAACGTATAACTACCTTTGTTTCGATTAATCACTGGACCATTTGTGATTAACCGTTAAGTCAATCATTAATTACGACGGATTGACTTTTAAGCTATATCTAAGCAAAAACTAAACCATAAAGGGTTAAGCACACTTACAGAAGTTAAGTACACGACCAGAGATGCTAAGAGAGTATACTTGAGCTCCAGAAGTGATCAAGAAAGCAGATTGAGGTGTGTTTACTAAGTGTGCACTTCATGCCCTTTTATAGTGAAATTGGAAGCATAAGATCATTACAACAATGCCTACAAGTGTTTCTAGATGATCAACAACTGTCCCTGAGTGCTAGGGGACGTTTAGGGGGTGCCCATGCTCATAATAATGGCTCCAAGGTCGGTTAAAACACTCAACAGTGCTTCTATCCGAATTATCTGCATCTGGGAGGCTGACGCGGCCCGCGCAAATTATCTGAATCCTAATGTCAGAGCCCATATCTTTACTGCTATCGCGGCCCGCGTAAGACCCTTTGCTACTTTTACGCGGCCCGCCTGAGACCTGTTAGTAAGATTTTCAAATCTTTTTCATTATTGCAGTTGGCCTTTGGCGGTTCGAAGGGGTAACTTTGCACTTTGGGCCTCTTTTATTTACGTATAAGGGCCTCGTGACTTTTACCCGCGTCGTTAAGTCCTCGGTTAGTTTATTACCACCCGAAAAGTCCTAACTTTCAATGTTGACGCTTTTAACCCCTCGCGTACGAATTCGATCATAACTTTCTCATTTTAAAACGGAACCTTGCGAAATTTATATCGTACATTCTAGTGAGCGTAATTTACTGCTACAAAGCCTCGGGTTCGTTAAAGGGTCACTCAGAGGTGTAACTTAAACATGTTGACACATTTAACCCTTGTAGTTTGTAATTTCTCACTTTCTTCCACATTTCGTTCCGTATGATCCATGATTCATTCGTTTGAAGGTACAAGCATCATTTAGGGTTACTGTAAAGTATATTTATCCCTTGTTGATATTTTGAACCCTCGATTTCACATACTTTCCATGTTTGTCAAGTTTTAGTCCCTCTATAGTATTTATTACCACGTGCAAACTTATGACACGTGTCAATACTTTATTGGACGCAAAATTTCGAGGTGTTACATCCTCACCCCCTTAGAAGAAATCTCGACCTCGAGATTTATTGAAAAAAATGAGGGTACTTTTCTTTCATCGTGGACTCTACCTCCCACGTGTACTCGGGACCTCTACGGGCATCCCATTTTACCTTCACAATCGGTATATACTTCCTGCGAAGTTTCTTAAACTGTCGATCCTCGACCGACACAGGTTTTTCAACGAACTTTAAGCTCTCATCGATGTGTACATCTACATGCGGTATAACCAGTGATTCATCAGCGAAACACTTTTTCAGATTACATATGTGGAACACATTGTGGATACCACTGAGCTCTTCCGGTAAGTTTAACTTATAGGCAACCGATCCAACGCGTTAGATTACCTCGAAAGGTCCAATGTATCTCGGGCTCAACTTGCCTTTCTTACCGAATCGCATCACCCCCTTCTAGGGTGATACCTTAAGCAATACCTTGTCGCCTACTTCGAAATTGAAGGGCTTACGCTTCAAATCTGCGTAGCTTTTCTGCCTATCTCGGGCAGCTTTCAATCGATCGCGAATTTGGACATTCTTGTCCGTTGTTTCAAAAATTATATCAGGTCCTGTCATCTGGACATCTCCAACTTCTGCCCAACAAACGGGCGTTCTACACTTTCTACCATATAAGGCTTCGAAATGTGCAGCCTTAATGCTCGTATGGTAGCTGTTGTTATATGAGAACTCGACTAATGGTAGGTGGTTATCCCAACTGCCACCTAAGTCGATCACACATGCACGAAGCATGTCTTCCAACGTTTGGATTGTACGCTCACTCTGTCCATCCGTCTGAGGGTGGTAAGCCGTACTAAAGTTCAAACGTGTGCCCAAAGATTGTTGGAAACTTTTCCAAAAGTGTGACGTGTACCTGGTATCTCTATCAGAGATAATAGACACAGGCACTCCATGGAGGGATACAATCTTATCTACAAACAACTAGGCTAACACATCGGAGCTGTGAGTCTCCTTTATGGGTAGGAAATGTGCTGACTTAGTCAGTCTATCAACTATTACCCATATTGTATCGTTTCCCTTCCTTGTCTTTGGTAACTTGGTGATGAAATCCATCGTCACCATTTCCCACTTCCACTCGGGAAGTTCAGGCTGTTGTAGCAAGCTTGACGGCTTTTGATGTTCAGCTTTGACTTGCGCACAAGTCAAACATTTTGCTACATAGGTGGCTATAGACTTCTTCAAGCCTATCCACCAAAAGTTTGCCTTCAAATCCTGGTACATCTTATCAGCACCAGGATGAACGGAATATCGGGAACTGTGGGCTTCCTGAAGGATGACGCCCCGAAGACCTCCATAAACAGGAACCCATATCCTTCCATTTAATCTCAGAATTCCGTCTTTGCCATAGGATAACTGTTCTTCAGTTACTCCTAGCTTTTTGTTAGGATAGTTAGCTTCTGACACAGCTTCCTTCTGTGCAGCTAACAATCTTTCATTCAGACTTTTCTTGATTTCAATGCTCTTGGCATTGATCCTTATTGGTTTCATCCTTTCTTTTCTGCTCAAGGTATCTGCGACTACGTTGGCTTTGCCTGGATGGTATCTTATTTCACAGTCATAATCGTTCAGAGTTTCCATCCAACGTCGCTGCCTCATATTCAAATCTTTCTGATTGAACAGGTGCTGGAGGCTCTTGTGATCAGAATAGATCATGAATTTAATGCCATACAAATAGTGCCTCCATAGTTTTAGTGCAAATACAACGGCACCCAACTCCAAGTCATGGGTGGTGTAATTCTTTTCATGCACTTTCAACTGACGTGAAGCATAGGCAATGACCTTGCCTTTCTGCATAAGCACACATCCCATCCTGGTGTGTGATACATCACAGTATACTACAAATTCTTCCATTCCGTCCAGTAATGTCAACACAAGAGCATTGCTCAGCTTCTGTTTAAGGATATCAAAAGCTTCTTGCTGCTTAGGGCCCCAATTAAACTTTAATTTCTTTCTAGTTAAAGAAGTTAGGGGTGCAGCAATCCTTGAGAAATTTTCGATGAAGCGCCTGTAGTATCCCACTAGCCCTAAGAAACTGCGAATCTCCGTAGGCGTCTTCGGCTCCTGCCAATTCATGACGGCTTCAACCTTGGCGGGATCCACTTGGATACCACGCTCACTGACTACATGTCCAAGGAATTGGACTTCTCGTAGCCAAAATTCACATTTAGAGAATTTGGCATAAAGCTTTTCTTGATGAAGCAGTTTAAGAATACATCGAAGATGCTTCTCGTGGTCAGCTTGACTTTTTGAGTATATGAGGATGTCATCGATGAAGACAATGACAAATTTATCTAAATACGGCTTGCAAACGCGATTCATGAGATCCATGAATGCGGCAGGTGCATTAGTGAGCCCAAAAGGCATCACTAGGAACTCGAAATGACCATAACGAGTCCTAAATGTAGTCTTGTGCACATCTTCGTCCTTGACCTTCAATTGATGGTAGCCTGACCTTAGGTCAACCTTGGAAAGTAGCTTGCTCCTTGCAACTAATCGAACAGATCGTCGATCCTGGGCAAAGGATACCTATTCTTGATTGTAACCTTATTAAGCTCACGGTAATCGATGCATAGACGCATCGAACCATCTTTCTTTTTGACGAATAAGACTGGTGCTCCCCATGGAGACGAACTAGGTCTAACAAAACCTTTGGCTAGCAGATCATCTAGCTGCGTTCTTAATTCTTTCATTTCTGTGGGCGCCAATCTATACGGTGCTTTTGCAATAGGCTCTGCTCCTGGAATGATGTCGATACTGAATTCCACTTGCCTATCTGGTGGCAAACCAGGCAGTTCTTCCGGGAAAACTTCAGGGAATTCAGAGATGACTGGAATGTCTTCAATCTTGGGTTTCTCCTCACCAATGGTCACCTGTGCCATATAAATGACACATCCCTTCTTCAAACATCTGGATGCTTTTAGCATAGACACTTGCGCAGGCAATCCATGCTGAGTATCTCCCTGAATGGTAAGTGGTTCTCCAGACGGAGTCTTGATCACCACTTGTTTCTTGTTGCACACAATCTGGGCTTGGTTATGCGATAACAAATCCATACCCAACACTATGTCGAAACCAGCTAGTTTAAAGGGTAACAGGGATAAAGGAAATGAGTGATTCCTAATGGATATAACATATCTATCTAACACAGTTGAGACTGTTTCCATAGTCCCATCAGCTAACTCTACCTCAAAATTCACATTCAAGGCTTTAACAGGCAATTTTAATAACTCACAAAACTTACTATCCACGAAGGATTTATCTGCTCCAGAATCAAATAATACTCTTGCGAATACATCATTAATGAGAAACGTACCGGTTATGACGTTGTCGTTCTGGATAGCCTCTTGAACATTCATCTGAAAGACCCTGGCATTGGTCTTTTTCCCTTCTCCAGCCTTCTTTACCAGCTTTGGGCAGTTAGTCTTGATATGCCCTTTTTCATTGCAACTATAACAAGTTGCATCCTTCAGTTTCTTGCACTCAAGAGTCCTATGCTCAGAGGACTTGCAAATCCCACATGCCTTCGGCTGGGATTTCTGTTCATACCTGCACCTTCCGAAATGGTGCTTCTTGCAAACATTGCACTTGGGCCTATCGCCCGACTGTCGGTCATTCTTCTTGGTCTCTGATCCCTTCTTGTGGTCACGATTTCCCCGATGCTTCTTGCTTTACCTACGTGAATCATCATCTTCACATTTCCTCTTCTCTCTGTCAGCATTTCTCAATGATCTCTGTCTCACTGCATCTAGTGTGAGAGACAGAGATATATCTGCCACAGATCTAAATGTAGCGGGCCTAGAAGCCTTCATGCTAGCTTTGATTTCCGGGGCCAAACCCCCAATGAAACACGCGATCCTTTTGGGTTCCTGGGTCACAAGGTACGGAACCAATCTGGACAAGGTGTTGAAACTTGTGAGATAAGCCTGGCAATCCAGGTTCTTCATGACCAGTGATAGGAAATCAGACTCTATCTTCTCAACCTCATGCTGAGGGCAGTAGTTTTCCTTGATGAGAGCAATAAATTGCTCCCATGACATGCTATACAAAGCAACCTTCCCTGAGGCTTGAACCAATGATCTCCACCATTCTAGGGCTTCGCCCTTAAATGACTGGGATACAAACTTCACCACATCCCTCTCCGCACAACCACTAATGTCCACAACAGTGTCCATTTCGTCCAGCCAGGTCATGCAATCCACAGCGCCTTTTTTCCCAGTAAAATCGCGGGGCTTGCAGGAAACAAAGTACTTATACGTGCAACCCTTGGCGCGAGGTGCATCAGTGAACACTAATTTCTTGGGACGGACACTATTCTCATTTGATGAGTGTTGATCGTCATCCTTCTTAGGTTTAGACTGGGACAAGGGTGGTTTGCTGTGAGGTTCAGAATGGGTTCTTGGCTTTGAGTGTGGTGCAGATAGGATCCTGCTTCGAGACTCGCTATACTCTTCATATTGCCGTTCTAAGGCCGTTTTAACAGCGTCGTCTACTAAAGCTTTTAATTCAGCGCCCGTTATATTAATTTGGGCGTTATCATTGTCATTCTCCTTCGGATGACTATTATTCTCCTCCGAGTTAGCCATTGTAAACTTGATCTGCTACAGAAGATAATGACAAAATTTTATTTAGGAGTTTATTATGGAATTGTCTTTTATGGCAATTCATTAACCATGGTAAACACATACCATATTTGGTTAATTTGTTACTCACTTTTATTTAGGATTTGAATATAACTTATCCTAATTATAACAATATTGTTAGCGGCACAAAAGCCTAGTCACAAGGACGTTTTATAATATAAGCCACGATTTCAGAGAATCAAGGCACGAAGGTTTGAACATAGTTCTTTTACCTTTTCTGACAGGGAGTCATAGACCACAACTGTCTTTTGTCTTATATGACAATGAGTATGGCCCGTAGGCACTACATCACTAATGGATGTTTGATAAGTAATCATCTTAACTGATGATTTAAACCCATGATTTATAAATCATTAATTTAGGTCTCGGAATCCTTTGAAGGATTCTTATATAAGAATGACGCGTGTGATTTTAACGAATCACATCCGCCAAGGATGTTAACATGTTTACAGAGATTAACAGGAATCTGAATCCTTTAGTCAGGTCTCACCATCTTGGCCGGGTCTTATAATGACACCAGGCTAGGTCTCACCATTAAGATTCTTTACTTAATAACTGGTAGGCAAATTTATTTAAAAGGAATGATTCTTGATTTATTTCATATAATAATGCATATAATGACAAAAATGAAATTTATAACTTAACATTCCATTAATCATAAGAATGATTACACACTGCCCTAAACGGGACTTTCAAATAGACAAATACCTACGCAGAGGTTTACAGAAAACAAGTCCACGCAGGGACCAAATATAAGGATAGATGTCCGCACAGGGACAAAAAGATAAGTCCACGCAGGGACTGAAAGGCAATGGTCCACGCAGGGACTAAACATACAATAGATATCCACGCAGGGACTAAAACAAATAAATGTCCACACAGGGACTTGATTACAATAGGAAATACAATAGAACATATAAAGACTAATGATCTCGCTTCTTCTTCCCCTTTAGCAGGTTTGCTAAGCCTTTGAGGAATCCACGATTGTTCTTACGTTCTTGCTCAAAATCTCGTTCTACCCTATTTAAACGGTGGAGGATTTCTTCCTGCTCCGGTGGGGAAAAACGTGGCTGCTGTGACGGTTGCTGAACCGAAGGTCTAGCAGGTGCTGGATACCCATGAGCTGCGTATCCTAATCCCCAAGGATTTCCATAAGGTCCTTCGGGATGGAGGGCGTTGTAATTGGCCGCTACCAAGTATGGGTCGGCGTCAGCATAATTATAGTGAGTGTGAGTCGGCCACTCAAACGGGTTATATGTTGTGGATCCGGCGTATGTAGGTATCGGGTTATCGGGTTATCGTAACCGAATGGTGGCGGAGGTGGTGCAACTGGTGCAGAATTCACCTCTGCTAGGTGGTTCGAAGGTTCACCCATTTATGGGTCTTCAGGCAATGGCGGAAAATGACTTCCACTTGAGTGGCGAGGGGTGCTAAAGTGAAAATCCCCTCCTCGTGTGGACATCCGCGCGCCTGATCTCCTACGCCTTGGCGGATCTGGAGGTGCTTGATGAACTGGTGGCAGAGGAGGCGGTGGCGTGACTGCCACGAAACGCGAATGTGACAACCCTCACCAAACCAGGTATCCGTACGAATTAATTAGTGTTTAATTACTGCTCAATTACTGTGCTTGCTTACAGTGGTAAATAAACTTCTACATGATTTCTGAAATATGTATAACCATGCCTTATACTCTATTTGTTGTTACTCTATTATTTATATACAGAACTTTAGTGACAACCTTGATGCACAAAAGCACAGTAGCACAAACGGATAACCCAGTAAATATGCTGATGTAGTCAGCACCAGGCAGGCACTGCCTCTAAGACCTGTATGAGCCAGAGATAGTTGCTACACTAGTAGAGAGTGTAGGGATAAGAGGGTTGTAGAATTGTGTCACTAGGTATAAGTTATAGTGACCGGATGTGCCTAAAACGTACTTTAAGTACAAAATTCAGCACTTTAATTAAAAAAAAAAATTCAGCATTTAGCTAACTAATAAAGTGCCAAAACATGAGAAAAATATTACTAGACACTTTCCAAAGTGTCGGGAATAAGTGGTGTCACTAAAAATTGTAATAACGACACTTTAAAGCTTTGTTAAGCACTTTAACGGATCACTATCCAACCGAACAACCGGACTTTACCCGGAACATAAAAATATTGCCATCAACACTGTTTATCTTTTTCTGAGCCAGTTAGGGTCCCCGAATACCCTAACACCCGCTATAACGCATAACATACTAGTAAATGGTTTAACCTCCTAATCATCTAACTAGACCCTAACTTTCTAGTTGAAATCTAACCGAATACCCCCCCCCCCCCAACCGAATTCGGTCACCAATTGGTGACACCATTTGTCCTTGGATGATTAAAATAATCCTCTTGTCTAATATCAAGGTGACACAAAACCCATTGGTTAATCTTGTAGAAATTTGCCTATAAGTAACTAACTTAACACAACATAACCTTCACCACACTTAACATCACTACACATCTCTCTCTCCTCTCTTGCTCACCTTCGGCCGAACACACCCACATCCACCCATCCATTTTTCGATTTTGATCTTGCCATTCCATACAACTACAAGTGTTAAGGACCTCATACAAGGAAGCTCGGTGCACTCGGATCGTGAAGGACCTTGTTACTTTGCTTTTATCCACCCAATCTTCGACTAGTTTCTTCCCTAGCCTCGAGCTAGTAGTAAGTGACTATAAACGCCCTCTTGATCTATTCTAAAGTGGTTAAAATGAACTTTGTCGGTTAAAATTTATGAACTTACAAGAATACATACTAAAAGTTTCCATAAATGATGAAAATGATGGTTAAAAGCAATGATGTTGTGTAAATCTTGTAAAACTTGTTTTGTTGTAATTGTTTAGTGCCGATCTATGTTGTGGTAGCTCGGATCATCATCTAACCCGGATTAGTCATGTTCATGAATCATGACATAGAGTATGTTTAAGTGTAAAGAGGGTTAAATGATGAACACTACCACTTACGAAGCATGAACTTGTGTAAAAACGACTTTACTTATGAAATAGTGTTCTAAACTAGTAGATCTACGGATCTACAAACGGTATTTTCAAAGAACCAAGTGTCAAAAGAAAACATATTTTAAAACCGGATCTTTCATGAACAAGAGTGATTTTTAAACACACAAGTGTGTAAACACTTGTGTAACACTAAGTTTCGACAAAGAACTATTTTTGTCAAATTTTACAAGAAGATGTGAAAATATATTTTCTTTAAAAACGAGATTCACAAGAAACCAAGTAGATTATTGCAAAGATCCACTGAAAGTAATGGAAATTACTACATATTTTGGACAAACCACAAGTTCATGTAATTTTTGCAATTTATATATATTTTGACTAGTTTGATGGTTTGGATATTGTTATTGTTGATAGAGAAAATTGTTGATTGGGATTTTAAAAGAAAATGATACGCTTGAAAGCGTGGCCACCTCCAGTTACAGGGGAAACTCTGGCAAAATTTTTCCAAAAACCTAACACTTGGAAATATTTTCACTACAAGTATTATAAATATATTTCTAACTTGTTTTCAAAATATAGATTTCGCCACGATTTTTATTTACAAAATTTCTAAGTGTCGGAGGTGGGATTTTCACAAAATAAAACTTGATAAATATATATTTAGTATATATAACAACACTTGTGAAATTTTTATGATTATTTTGTGAACTACGTAAATATTATTTTTAGGGTAAAAATAATGTTAGCAAATGTTAACAATTCCAAAATAATATGAACACCTTCACAATAAATATTAAGTTACAACGGTATTATTAATACCACCCGATCTTTAAACGTAACTTACGCATTTTCGGAAAATACTAATGAACGTGTATTTTGACAAGGATATTATTTTGGAAAATTATATGGGATGAAATATAATATTTTTGGGAAGAATATTTATATTTTGGAAGTACAGTATTTTGGATAAATGGAATAAAATATATTTTTAAGTGAGACTTAATAATATATTTCCAAGATTTACAAACGCACATGTATTAAAACCCCCATCCTTGGGAAGGAATATATTTACCAAATAATTACAAAGAGTACATACGAAATAGTTGTCTAACTATTTCCCAAAGACATTAAACCTTAAGCTAAGGCACGGCCGTCCGTCTAATAGAAGTTAGTACGTGTAGGTCGTCGCACTGCAGATTGATCAGGAGATTTTCTTGATAGAGACGCACCACTGTGAGTTCATGTCCCCCTTTTCTCTTAACTGTTTTCAGTTTTCTAAACTGCGGGGGTGAAATACATGTTACTATGATTACAAGTGCTTTTTGCATGGTATGAATAGCGTAAGGAGGGTTATTATTTAGATCATGTGAGTGGGTAGGCGAAAACTTGAGGCCATTAATCCTCATAGTAGGACCGAGGGACAGTAGCGGTAGATCTATCTGGGTATAGCGAGCCCAGCCCCAGGCCCAGCGTAACGGACCTCGGGGTGACTTTGTACCCAACGCAAAATATGCTAGGTTTGAGTCTTCCTACTTGCACTTCACACATATCAATGGCCTTGCAAACCATTGGTGATCTCTTTTTCCTTATTTGCTACATACCAGGATTTTATACTTACAAAGGTTTTTACTTACTCACTACACATGAACTTGCTCAACAATTTTTGTTGATTTTTCCAACTTACATGTATTTCAGGTAATTAAGGATCTGGCATGGTATGCTACATTTTTCACGCTGCTTAAAAGTTATGAGATCATCCAAGTTTAGGGGTGTGGCTTTTACCTGGACGAGTCACAGTCCTTAAACTGCGTCTGCTTTACGTTGTGGTTATGAAATCTGAACAATGTTTTATGTTATTAGGTTGTAATTTCCGATGCATGTGTCAGCAC
Organism: Helianthus annuus; assembly: GCF_002127325.2. Classification (NCBI taxonomy): domain Eukaryota; kingdom Viridiplantae; phylum Streptophyta; class Magnoliopsida; order Asterales; family Asteraceae; genus Helianthus; species Helianthus annuus. The sequence goes on along the minus strand of NC_035439.2, from coordinate 25,455,592 downwards.
TTTTAAAACAATGTTGTGGTACTTTTATTTTGAAACTTAAATCAGTGGATGATCTGCATGTTTTTAATTTCATATAGCTTTGTTATGATTAAGCTATGGTATTAAGAAGTCACACCAAATTAACCACGCTTCCGCAAAGCCAGGGTGTGACAGCGAATCCTCGGAAGGATCCTACTGTTGCTGCTGGTGAGGTGAAGAATGGTGAGAGGGTGTAAAGTACCATTCACACTGGTTGAACCTTGCCTGGAAACTGTCTGGACCTTGATAGGGTGTTCCGTGGAAGGATGACCCATCAGAGATCTCGATAGGATGGTTGGGGGTACCTCTTGCAGGTTCGATGGGATCCGTGTCCTCGTCCATGTCTACCGCATTGTCTTCGGAGAAGTGGTCCTCTAGTCGTAGAGGGTTAAAACCTACTGGTTCTTGGACATAGTCTGCCGGGTTGAACTGGCTTTGGAAGAAAGGAGTAGGGTTGCCATAGGAACGGTGCGAAATAGAACGCTGGAGAGGTATAAATGAAGGTTGAGGGTTATCGGGTTAGTTTTCTGAGTTCGGCCCAAAAGAGTGACGGTATGAAGGTGTCGAACTATGCGAGGTAGACCGTCTAGCGGGTTCAAAGAGGTTCCTCCTACGCCTCTGAGGTTCTTCACTCCTTGTGCTGGAAGGAGCTCGCATATGTGAAGGTCCGGCCTAATGATCATTGTGGGTAGTGATCGGCCCTTTGCCTCTTCCTCCTCTTCTGATTGCTGGTGGCATATTTCCTGCTTAAACAATTTTAAATCAACAACAAACAATAAAGACAAACTGGAGCCACAATTCGAATTTGTCCTATGTTCTTGTCTAGACTCGAGTATGTGCAATTGTGTCATTGAGATTAAACACATAAGGATAGTGTTTAATTCACTCAACGTTGGCTCTGATACCAACCTGTCACACCCCGATTTCTACACGTTTCACCGGTAGGGGATTACCGTGACGTAGTTGGCAACAATATAGTCAAACCACCCAATATTTAAATGCACAGTGGAAGCATAAAGATATATTATATTTCAACCATCGAATGTAATATCCAAGTATCACAAGTAGTCGAAATAAATCCACAGGGGATCAAAATAAAATAGAAATATTGTTCAACTGATAGTGGCATCCCAAGCTTGCGAGACTCTAACGATGCTAAGGAGTGGCCAGCCTATTTCGTGTAGAACCTGCATTTAATCTTTTTGGGGAAAATACGTCAGTTTACACTGGTAAATACATTCAACCAACACTTTTTGTAAAAGGTTTAATAAAATTGATTTGAATGCACAAGGCACAAACTCTTTATAACTTGGGATAATTAATCAATCAAATCTTGTAAAAGAATTACATGTCACTATGCGTTCAGTCCCCCGGGTCGTGCCGGGTTTAAGGTTAATTGACACACCACATAGCATAAAACCGTGGCGGGAAAACCAACGGTTATACATTTATAAATATGGACACATTGTTGGGTGTACGCCTACACCCGCGTGTCAAGGTCGTGGCCATTTCATAAAATGATGCCAAGGGTATCCGGGACATGGTCATTAAACTCCCAAAGGCGTAAAGCCAACAAAACCAATTTTTAAACGGGTCACATTGATAATACCCAACTACTAATGAGTTAGGGTCAATTGCCCGACCAAGTGGTATTTTTTATACCATATCCCAAGCCCGTATAAGGGGAAATAAGTTAAAAGTATTTACCTGAGCAAGTATTAACCACAATAAGCAATGCAAGTATCTTTTACTGGTCTCCTATTCTGGAACGAAGGTTTATAATAACCTATTAGAATCCTAACGGGTCTTTAATTTAGACTTAGCTTAGACCGGTCAGTTTCAAAGGATAAATACGGTTTAATCGCATGAAAGGCGAAAACCGGGAATGGAATGTGGTTTGGACCCAACCAGTTTGAAGACTTGTTTTATATGGGTAATATAAACACATTCTGGATTTTGAAGTAAAAACGATAAGGTTGGACCCGTTTCGGCTAATTTATGTAAACTAGTTACATAAACCGAACCGGACGCGTAAAAGGCGTAATGGGTAACCGTAAGTGTCCTACACAGGTTTCCTATGTCAATATGCTCTAAATAGGTTATGGTATCAGTAGGATACCTTCCATTATGCCTATAACGAGTTTAATCCCAATATACGCCCCGTAGGGGTATTTTGGTCATTTTAAAGATTATAAAAGAGATTTCCGAGCTCTACAGGTATTCTGAGTTTTCTGAATAGGTTATATAGTTCAAAATACTTTATTTATTATATGAAATCAGTAGCAACTAGATTCGGGTCAAAATACCACGTAGAACTCATTTTACGTCCGAAAAGGGTATATTTGGTATTTACCGAATCAATGCCATAACCGCAGGTTATGAGCAGGTTAAAAATAATTAACAATCTTTAAAAATCCCAAAATATTATTTTACATCAGTGTGTAAAAGGTTTGGCGTCGAAATTTGGGTTTAGATAGGTTTTATGCTAATTGCGCCGCTTTATTACTAAAGTTTCCGTAAATGCGCTATTTAGCATAACTCCTATTCTAGACCTCGGACTGACATGAAATTTTAGGGACATGCTTAGAAATCAGTAACTAAGGTCATTGTTCTTTCACATGTCCAAAATTCTCGTTTTAAAGTAAAAAGGGCGTTATGGTCAACATTTAAGCATATTACGGAAATGTGCAAAAGACTCGGACAAACAACGAACCGGTCACAGAGGGTTATACCATCATGTAACCTGGTCCTAAGAGAGTCCTAAGGCATATCTAAATCATACCATAACGGGTCAGAACTGAAGTCAAAGCAAAAGTCAAAGTTTTGCGACTTTCGGTTCCGAACCAGGTCAAAACAGTAAATGGTCAGATCGAACAAGCTTAGACCAGTTATAATACTTATTATCATGTTATATGAGTGATAAAACAGGTTACATGCCATCTACATTACTGGTTATGCATAAAATCGAAAGTTAGCATTCTGTTGACTTTTTCTAAGCAACTTTGACCCGACATTTGGACTAGTTATAGTGGGAATCAGAGGGTGCCCTTTTAAGGATTTAAAGCCCACATGATTACCAGCGTATAACTACCGTTGTTTCGATTAATCACTGGACCATTTGTGATTAACCGTTAAGTCAATCGTTAATTATGACGGATTGACTTTTAAGCTATATCTAAGCAAAAACTAAACCATAAAGGGTTAAGCACACTTACAGAAGTTAAGTACACGACCAGAGATGCTAAGAGAGTATTCTTGAGCTCCAGAAGTGATCAAGAAAGCAGATTGAGGTGTGTTTACTAAGTGTGCACTTCATGCCCTTTTATAGTGAAATTGGAAGCATAAGATCATTACAACAATGCCTACAAGTGTTTCTAGATGATCAACAACTGTCCCTGAGTGCTAGGGGACGTTTAGGGGACGCCCATGCTCATAATAATGGCTCCAAGGTCGGTTAAAACACTCAACAGTGCTTCTGTCCGAATTATCTGCATCTGGGAGGCTGACGCGGCCCGCGTAAATGATACATCAACTCTTACGCGGCCCGCCTGAATCCTAATGTCAGAGCCCATATCTTTACTGCTATCGCGGCCCGCGTAAGACCCTTTGCTACTTTTACGCGGCCCGCCTGAGACCTGTTAGTAAGATTTTCAAATCTTTTTCATTATTGCAGTTGGCATTTGGCGGTTCGAAGGGGTAACTTTGCACTTTGGGCCTCTTTTATTTACGTATAAGGGCCTCGTGACTTTTACCCGCGTCGTTAAGTCCTTGGTTAGTTTATTACCACCCGAAAAGTCCTAACTTTCAATGTTGACGCTTTTAACCCCTCGCATACGAATTCGATCATGACTTTCTCATTTTAAAACGGAACCTTGCGAAATTTATATCGTACATTCTAGTGAGCGTAATTTACTATTACAAAGCCTCGTGTTCGTTATAGGGTCACTCAGAGGTGTAACTTAAACATGTTGACACATTTAACCCCTGTAGTTTGTAATTTCTCACTTTCTTCCACATTTCGTTCCGTATGATCCATGATTCATTCGTTTGAAGGTACAAGCAACATTTAGGGTTACTGTAAAGTATATTTATCCCTTGTTGACATTTTGAACCCTCGATTTCACATACTTTCCATGTTTGTCAACTTTTAGTCCCTGTGTAGTATTTATTACCATGTGCAAACTTATGACACGTGTCAAAACTTTATTGGACGCAAAATTTCAAGGTGTTACATCCAACTACCCTATTTATTGGACTGGAGGTTCCGCTTGAACACATCTCAAGCGGAATCGGAACCTTAAATTCAAGCGGAACTAGACGATTAATCTCGAGCTGAATCAGATCTATGTGATTTCGCTTGAACATGGCCTAATGCCATTTCAAGCGGAATCAGCTCTAAACTCTACTATCTCGTTTTTCATGCCCTGATCTAACTAACTCTAAACAAGACTCGATACAAGACGAAATTGACAGACGGATGCACCAACAAATTCCCCCTCGGATGTTGACGGAGTCTTCAGTGTCGAGTCTTCGTATATTCAGTCTTTATCAGTCTTTGGGCTTCTCTTTGAAGTATCTGACGCTGTAAGTATCCTCAATCTTTATCTTCTCTTCTCTTTCATCATCAACAAACTTTTTCCCTTGGATGTTGACGTCTTCTCCATTCATCAGCACCAACATACACTCCCCCTCAAATATTGATTCTTTAATCTCGTCAGCAACAACAGATTCAGGATCAGAACCTTGCTCTTTGTCATTCAGACTCCCCCTCTCAATCAGCTGGGATCGCAATCTGGCTTTCACAGGTTCAGAATCGTTGTCTGGCTCAAATCTGCACATTCTCTACCATAAACATAAGTTTTATGATATTAAACTTTAACACACTCAGACATCACTTGTAAAAATCACAAAATGATATATCTTTTAGACTCTGATGAACCACTTGCAGGAGTATCATTTATAAAACTTCTTATGATCACTTGTAAGATAGATTTTAAACTCTTGTACTCAAACTCCCTTTCACAAAATGTTATCATGTTTAGCACTTGGAATTTTGAGAATCAGCTCTCCAACACCAGTTGTCGAAAATCTTTTTGTATTTTTCAAAATTTATGCTAAAACACACTAAAATCTTTTTGGATTTTTGAATAATAGAAATGCAGTAAAGAAATATTTACAGACAATCTTTTTGTGAGTTTGTGCAAGAGGATCATATCAGTTTCTGAGACAAATCACCAACACCGTTAAGCTTCATTTCATTTTAAGTTTTAAACAATTCACTTAGATTGTCAGTATACTGGTCCACTTTAAATTTTCACACAAAGTTCAACTATTTCGAGATACGAAATTAATGTCTTAAGAACTTAAACTTATTCGCGTGTCCCACTACTTGAATATACTCCCGTATCCAGATCCTAATATTCAGTCTTACTGGTGAGTATACCACAGATGATATCTGTAAAGGGGTTAAATGCGAAACCGTGAGAGCTCAGGTCAGAACTTCCGTTCAGCAGAGAGATGACGGCTTGACTTTAGGTGTGTCCCCTTTAGAGGATCTTTTCTTCAACAGCACATGATTAGCATTTTTCAATGTTTCATCATTTTTATGTTGAGGGTGGTGCTTTATTTCAAGCATTAGCAGAAAGTATTATACGGGGACTAGGTCAGAATTTCCATTCAGCAGAAGTCCCGGAATAATACCCCAGATATCACTGAGTATAAAGACCTAGTATCTCAGAAAGAGGGACCTTTCAAACAAGATTTCGGGGGTTACCCATATACCCAAGAAATTGTTACCCACGATATAAGCAAGTTTGAAATTTTAGGTTTATATCTCGTCACAATCTACTAAATGTGCAAAAACCTACTGACATATCCGCAGTGAGATTGTTATCACATTTGACTTTACATTTCTCTAGCATGTTGTGACAGTCCACTGATGTACTATCATTTCCTCTTTTATACAACAAAACTCATTTTTCATTTTATCATGTTTTTGTCTTTTCAAATTTTCTAATGTTTTTGGATTTTCTAAAATTTTTACTCCCCCTAAAATGCAAACTCATTTAAAGAAATTTGAAAACAAACTGTACAGAAATATGACAACTGATATCGACTCACCTCAATTCGCCATTCACTTGGCATAAACAACAAGAACTCCCCTTTCAACAAACTATTTTCTCATTAAGATTTCAAAACACTTAAATTTGTTTTCATCAAAAAGATTTTTCTGGAAAATAAGTTTGGTTGATTTTACCACTTGTAGGGACGGGGATGCGGTTCATCATATTGTCTTTTAAACCACTTATATGAGAATTACATCAAGATCAAATTAATGACCTTGAGTAATCTCTTTGTAAGAACCAACCTCTATACCACTTGTACGTAAAAACAATCAAATACAAAGAATGATGCCGATTCATGTTCCACTCTTACCAACCTGGGAACCCCGGCAAGTCAGGTTTTTCATTCAAAGAAAATATCCACCCAAGTCTGACCAGCCTTAGGTGTTACCGAGTTACCAATGCTCGGTTTCTTACCTCCCATCTTCTTCTCATAGAACTCTTTAACCCCTTTGACTTTTCGATCAACCATTTTTCCAAAGATATGTTTTACCTTGGGGTTAAAGACCTTTTCAACATCAAAAACCTGTTTGTCAGAATAAAATTGGTTTGAAATCTCAACTTTACCAATTTTCTTCTTAAAATTTTCAGCCCTAAGTGGTGGAAAATTATCATCATCCACAGACGGAACGTACCAGTAACGACATTTGGATCTTGGCGTGCTTCCCTCGCACCGATATTAAAAACTCTTCCTTGTGCTTGATTGAGTTTTGGGCATTCCCGCTTAAAGTGTCCCATATCTCCACAATTGAAACACCCTGGTCCTCGACCATTCCCATTACCATTACCGCCTCGATTGATGTTCGCTCCCCGGTTACCAGCTTGGTTCCCAGCATTTCCACGATTTCCATTCCCGCCATTTCCTTGCGGACGGTTTCCATTACCATTTCCATATCCTCGCTGACCACCACGACCAGCACCAGTACCAGCCCAACATATTTCTTTTGAGTGGCCAGTCTTCCCACAAGACTCACATTTCCTTAATCTGCACTGGCCAGAATAATGATGCTGGCATACATCACACTTGGGCAGAGCACCCATATATCCTCTTCCCTTGACTTCAGCACCAGTTTTAACTTCCTCTGGTGGGTTCACATTCTTCTTCCTGCTGGCGCTGCTGGTACCCTTTTTAAAATTAGAGAACTTCCTTTTGTTTTCTCCTGAGGATTCATCATGAGTTTTTTTCTTCTTCGGGTCGGAATTCGAAAACTTGTTTAATCTGATAGCTTCTTCAGTCAGTGACACGCTCAGATCGATAGCTTCAGTAATTGTTGCAGGCTTTGACGATGTGACCATACTCATAATTTGAGGTGCCAGCCCCCAGATGAAACGCTCCAGGCGTTTGAATTCAGGAGTAACCATGTATGGTACCACGTGAGACAGATCATGAAATCTCTGAACATACTCGGCAATCTTCGGGCCGTCCATCTTAAAGTTCCAAAATTTAGTTTCCAGCTTCTGAATTTCGGCCCTGGAGCAATACTTTTAACGCATGAGCTCCTTCAGCTCGTTCCAAGTCAAAGCGTATGTTGCTGCCTCTCCTAGAGTTTGGACCTAGAGATTCCACCATGAAAGTGCTCCATCAGTGAACAATCCGGAAATGTAGGTGACTTGCTGTTCTGGTGCGCATTCACTCATCCTTATCACTGAGTTGGTCTTTTCTGTCCATCGAATATAAGCCACAGCACCCCCGGTGCCGTCAAAGTTTAGCGGTTTGCAGTCTAAAAATTGCTTAAAGGTACAACCTGTACAAGCAACGTCATTTACAGGAATCATTAGCAATTGCACATGGAATGTCCAAATGTAATGTAATGTGTCTCAAGCGACTTAAACATTACCATGCGGTGGGTTGTTCCTTGAGGTACCCCCGCTAGTTTTGGCGCGTGAGGCCTCGTAATTCGCTATTGCTTGGGAGATCCTTGTTTGCAATTCGGCCTCAGTAGTAGGTAAACGATTTTTCCTTCGTGGTGGCATCTTCTATAAGAAGATTGTATAGGTCAGGCCATAATAAGTATATTAAGTACGTAATACGCGCATGTATTAACATTCATCAACACAATAACACATAACATCCCATGTTATAACACAAAACGAATAATCCAACAACGCATGTAATGAGAATACTGCGATTGAGCTATCATATAACAAGACCACAAGTACAGTTTACAAGTTTCACAATTGTATCATACATCAAAAGAGACTAAGGGTCACATCACCCTTGTCTGAATCGTATAACAATCTACAACAACCAAAAGTCAAAAGTCATCATGTGGTCTTCAAAATGCTGTGCAATCAGGCTCAATAGCTGAACTCTCATCAAAAGCATGATATCTGCATCAAACCAAAAACCTCTAAGCTGATGGGAGAGGAGGAGGAGGTGGAGGAATGAAAAGCAAACAGCGCATACGCGCTAGCTCCTCCTCGAGGGTATGAACAAGCTGCAACAAACAGGCAATCTGCCGCTCCATAGTCAAAAATCGGATGCCGAAATCCGGGTAAGGAAATAGTGGAGCAGGTGGGACAGCAAATTGTGACGGACCAGCACCAGGTGGAGGATGCGGGATCCTCTCGAGCTCAGTGACTCTACGACTCAACATATCCTGCTAGAGCTACAGGGATAAAACCAGATCATCCGTAGAGTATCCAACGTGGAAGGGATGGTACGGATCAAATAAAGGCATGACGTTGGGTGAAGACCACATGAATGGCTCGCCCGTGGGTGTAGAAGAAGAAGCCATGTGTGGAAACTGTGGCATGAACTGATCGGCTCCTGATACAAAAGGTATGTGAGTGTGTTGCTGACTAGAAGGTCCTTCCCTTGGACGGGGAGGAGGAATGTCCTGAAGAAATTTGACTGGTAAATCAGTGCGATGAACGTCTGACACGTGAGGGTGAAACTGGGTGACATCAACGGGTGCCTGAACAGGTGCAGCAGGGGGGTAACTGATCTGAAAAAAGGAGGATAGTCGTCGTCATCCTCAATCCACCCATTACAGGTGTGAGCATATCTAGGGTCAACGTGTGTAGCAAAAAGGGCGCGATCAACAAACACAGGGACCGGGTCGGGCAGAGGTGCAACAACTGGGACATCAGCAACTGGTGGTGCAATAACTGGAACATCAACAACTGGTGGTGCAACAACTGGCACCTCAACAGGGATAGGGTCGTGCACAGGTAAAGGGTCGTGAGCAAAAACGGGCTCTGGTGCTAACTCAGGCTCTAGGTCGGCGGGAGCAAGCTCATGATCAGCGGGTACATCAAGGTGCTGATCATCAGGAAAGACAGGTGCCTCAACAGGCTACTCCTCAGGGATAAACTCAACCTCATGGTCTGGATCAAGGTCGTGCGGAAAATCAGGGTCAAACTCATCATCGAACTCAAAATCCTGCGGCGAATCAGGCGCTACAGACATCGCAGTGTCGGAATCAGTGTCTGTGGGATATCGATGTAATCCCAGTGCATGAAGAGTAGAAGATGACACGGACTCAAACGAATCAGGACCGGACTGGTCAGATAAAACCTACACAACGGGAACCTCGACAGGTAGAATGACATCAACAACAGGAATCTCATCAACAGGAATAGCAACATCATCATCAATCGGAGCCCCGCCATCCTGGTCATCCTCAAGGGGACCCTTGATAAAGAGATCGACGTCGTCATCGGATATATCATCAAGAGGCAAATCCTCCAAAGGATATGCAACCAGCGGAAAAGGAGCAGGGATCTGAATGAGAGGTAGATCCCCATAATGGAAACCATCAGCTAAAGGTAAATCATCTCCGAAATCCGGTAAGGCAAAGGGCTGAAAGTCATCGTCATCACTGCTCGTGGTATCTGAAGTGAAAACCTCATCCTCTGGAAGAATCTCGTCACCTGATACTATAGCTATCGGGTCTATGGTGTCTGACACTCCACTCTCGGAGGATGACGACATGGTATCTGTGACAAAACAATCACACATACGCACATATATCAACAATCAGCAAATAAGCATGTATGCAGTAATAACAATGTAAGCAAGCAATCATCCGAGTCTTCCCCAGACTATCCCACCCAGTCTCTTAGACTGAACTCCCTAGTCTCTTAGACTACCTCCCTGGTCTCTAAGACCAAACCTTCCCAGTCTCTAAGACTAAACCCCTGGTCTCTAAGACCAAACCTCCCAGTCTCTAAGACGAACTCCCTGGTCTCTAAGACCAAACTTTCCCAGTCTCTAAGACTAAATTTCCCTAGTCTCTAAGACTGAACCTCCCTCAGTCTCTAAGACTGAACCTCCCTCGGTCTCTAAGACTGAATTATAAATATAAGTTTTGAAATGTGTATTTGTGCCCTTTTGTTTGTAAAAATGTTTGTTCCCTGGATCTGGACGTTTTGTGTATGCAATGTAAAAATGTTTTCATGAGAGCCCTGATGATCATAGTCTAGACTCGAGAAAGAATCCTAGTTCGCTATGATCGAGGCTCTGATACCAAGCTGTCACCCCCTGACTTTTGCGGAAGCGTGGTTATTTGGTGTGACCTCTTAATACCATAGCAACAATCACAACAATGCTATATGATAAAAAACACGAGATGTTTATCCATTAATAAAGTTTAGAAACTACCACAATACCATTGTTTGAAAACATCAATACCAAATTAAGTTACAAACCATGATGTTTAAACGAGTTCACAAAGACTCAACAAAAGTACTTGAATAAAACCTGAGTTTAGAATTATGTATCCCGTCCAGGAAAGGAATACACCCTCTAAACTCAACAACCCTGGATAACATCTTTTATTCAAACGCAGCTTGACACATGCACACCCCGCCAGATCCACTAGTTCCCTGAAATAAATGTAGTTTGAAAAATCAACAAAAGTTGAGCGAGTTCATGTGTATGTCTGTGTGTATAAACCTTTAAAGTATGTCTGTATGTATGAAAGTCCCTGGTATGTTGCAATTAAGGAAAAAGAGATCACCAATGGCTTGCAAAGCCAATGGTATGTGTGAAATGGTGCAGGAAGACTCAAACCTTGCAAATTTGTACCGGGCCTCCGGCTGGAAGACATAGTCACCACTATGGGCCACCCTGGTCCCTATAGGTGTGGGCTCGCTACACCCAAATAGATCTATCACTCATGTCCCTCGGTCCTACGACGAGGATTAATGGCCTTAAGTGTCGTACCCACCCTTCACATGATCTAGTAGTAAACCATCCTTAAGCTAATCATACCATGTATAAAACGTTTGTAATAATCGTAACATGTATTTCACCCCCGAAGTATAAAACTAAAAACAGTTAAAAGAAAATGGGGACATGAACTCACAGTAGTGCGTCTTCAGTATCGTCAACTCAAATCTCTGCAGCTAATCATGACTACCTACAGTGTACTAACGTCTATTAGACGAACGGGCCGTGCCTTGGCTTAGAGTTTAACGTTTTGAGTTGCGTGTCTTATGTTATTCCAATATTATTCCAAGTTATAATTATTTGTTAAAATAATAATCATTTTAACTCTACATTATATTTAATGTATAGAATAATTGTTTAAACAATATTTTGTGACAATACTTCTTAAGTATATATTTCCGTATTTCCTTCCCAAGGATGGGGGTAATTTATATATGTATATTTGTAGTTCCGAAAATATATTTTTAAGTCCCACTTAGAAAATATATAACCTATTTGTTAAAAATAATGTATTCCAAAATATATATTTTTCCCAAAAATAATATATTTTAACTTCTTGTTTCCAAAACAATATTTACCAAAAAATATATTTGTAAAAGTATTTTCCGGAATATTTCATAAGTTACGTTTTTTCGTTCGGTTTCACAATATCAAGTGTGTAACTTAAATATTTATTCCGTGCGATTTTTGGTACTATTTTGGAGTTGTAATTGTCATGGTATTTGTTAAGCTATATTATTTTACCCTAAAGTAATATAACTATTCCACCAAGTAAGCAAATATTCACACAAGTGTCTTACTATAAACTATATACTCTAAATATATATTTATCCATTTTTATTTACAAAAACCAACCTCCGATACTTTGTATTTTTGTAACAAAACCTATGGCAAAGTTTATATTGAAAAACAAAGTTAAAAATATACTTGTAACACTTGTTTAGAAAATAATTTCTAAGTGTTGGAATTTTTAGAAAATTTCGCCATAGTTTCCTTTGTAAATGGAGGTGTCCAAGCTATTTAGCATATCATTTTCTTTTCCAAAAATCATTCAAACAATCAACAATCACACTCTAAACAATATTACACTTACCAAGTGCAAAAACTATTCCATATACAATACAACATGAACTTGATTTTTCTCAAAAACGCGTAGTAACTTGGTAAAGTGTTTAATGGGTTTAGTTACCCTCCAAAGTGTGTTTACTTCATTTAAAACCTCATTCTTGAAAATACTTGGTGTTTACAACTTGTAAACATTTTTCACAAAAATGTTTATTTATGACATCTTCTTGTTTCATAGATATTTCTACACTTATTTTACCACTAAAAATAGTGCAAGTTAAATATAAACCATGATCTTTCAAAAATCGTCTCTTGAACTTGGTTTGTTTAGAAAAATCATTTGTAAATATCAGATCCATATGATCATCAACTCACTTTGTTTACTTATATTTCAAGAAATCATCTTATTATCAAGTTCATATCTTTATTAGAAGATGATTATTTTATGTAGAGACATAATCATCTCCTAACTTGTTAAATCATGTTCTTAATCATAATCTAACAAGTTCAATATGATGATCAACATCATATTATCAAGAAATCAACAAGCGATCATCAACATACTCAAAACAACATCATTCTACCAATATTACATCATGTTTCATCTTATGTAAACTTTATGTTCAAGCTTTAAGTTTATGTTCTTTAGTGTTCTTGTGTTAATCATCAAACATCAACTTTTAACCACTAAAATCATGAAGTAAACAAAGATCAAAGAGTCTTACTACTAGCTTAAAGCTAGGGAAGAACAATGAGGAAAATGGAGTGGATAATAGCACACAAGGGAGGTCCTTCAAGATCCGAGCTCACCAAACCTTCTAATATGGCTCCTTGCACCTTGAATGAAGCTTGGAATGGATGAGTGAAAATCAAAAATAATGGTGATGTATGGATGGTAGTTCGGCCGTGAGTATAGGAGGGAGGAAAAGAAGAGTTATTGTGGTGTGTAGGTGAAGGTGTTCAAGCTCTTATAGTCCCTAATCACTAATATACAATGGGTTTCTTGTCTCCATAAGTACAAACTAAATCTTATCATAATCCAAGAGAAGATTGCATGGGGATTTAGAAGATTAAGTAAATCTTGTTGTGGGGGCCACATTAGGGCTGTAGATTAGCGCGTGTGTGGGGGGGGGGGAGTTAAGTGTTGTTTAGAATGATAAGTAGGTGATTTAGTGGAGGTGTTAAGTGTAAAAGTCTAGTGTTTAGTGTGTATCTTGCATTATGTAGAATGTTTAAATGTTTTCGTGAGAGCCCTGATGATCATAGTCTAGACTCGAGAAAGAATCCTAGTTCGCTATGATCGAGGCTCTGATACCAAGCTGTCACCCCCTGACTTTTGCGGAAGCGTGGTTATTTGGTGTGACCTCTTAATACCATAGCAACAATCACAACAATGCTATATGATAAAAAACACGAGATGTTTATCCATTAATAAAGTTTAGAAACTACCACAATACCATTGTTTGAAAACATCAATACCAAATTAAGTTACAAACCATGATGTTTAAACGAGTTCACAAAGACTCAACAAAAGTACTTGAATAAAACCTGAGTTTAGAATTATGTATCCCGTCCAGGAAAGGAATACACCCTCTAAACTCAACAACCCTGGATAACATCTTTTATTCAAACGCAGCTTGACACATGCACACCCCGCCAGATCCACTAGTTCCCTGAAATAAATGTAGTTTGAAAAATCAACAAAAGTTGAGCGAGTTCATGTGTATGTCTGTGTGTATAAACCTTTAAAGTATGTCTGTATGTATGAAAGTCCCTGGTATGTTGCAATTAAGGAAAAAGAGATCACCAATGGCTTGCAAAGCCAATGGTATGTGTGAAATGGTGCAGGAAGACTCAAACCTTGCAAATTTGTACCGGGCCTCCGGCTGGAAGACATAGTCACCACTATGGGCCACCCTGGTCCCTATAGGTGTGGGCTCGCTACACCCAAATAGATCTATCACTCATGTCCCTCGGTCCTACGACGAGGATTAATGGCCTTAAGTGTCGTACCCACCCTTCACATGATCTAGTAGTAAACCCTCCTTAAGCTAATCATACCATGTATAAAACGTTTGTAATAATCGTAACATGTATTTCACCCCCGAAGTATAAAACTGAAAACAGTTAAAAGAAAAGGGGGACATGAACTCACAGTAGTGCGTCTTCAGTATCGTCAACTCAAATCTCCGTAGCTAATCACGACTACCTATAGTTTACTAACGTCTATTAGACGAACGGGCCGTGCCTTGTCTTAGAGTTTAACGTTTTGAGTTGCGTGTCTTAAGTTATTCCAATATTATTCCAAGTTATAATTATTTGTTAAAATAATAATTATTTTAACTCTACATTATATTTAATGTTTGGAATAATTATTTAAATAATATTTTGAGACAATACTTCTTAAGTATATATTTCCGTATTTCCTTCCCAAGGATGGGGGTAATTTATATATGTATATTTGTAGTTCCGAAAATATATTTTTAAGTCCCACTTAGAAAATATATAACGTATTTGTTAAAAATAATGTATTCCAAAATATATATTTTTCCCAAAAATAATAAATTTTCACTTCTTGTTTCCAAAACAATATTTACCAAAAATATATTTGTAAAAGTATTTTCCGGAATATTTCATAAGTTACGTTTTTGCGTTCGGTTTCACAATATCAAGTGTGTAACTTAAATATTTATTCCGTGCGATTTTTGGAACTATTTTGGAGTTGTAATTGTCATGGTATTTGTTAAGCTATATTATTTTACCCTAAAGTAATATAACTATTCCACCAAGTAAGCAAATATTCACACAAGTGTCTTACTATAAAATATATATTCTAATTATATATTTATCCATTTTTATTTACAAAAACTAACCTCCGATACTTTGTATTTTTGTAACAAAACCTATGGCAAAGTTTATATTGAAAAACAAAGTTAAAAATATACTTGTAACACTTGTTTAGAAAATAATTTCTAAGTGTTGGAATTTTTAGAAAATTTCACGATAGTTTCCTTTGTAAATGGAGGTGTCCATGCTATTTAGCATATCATTTTCTTTTCCAAAAATCATTCAAACAATCAACAATCACACTCTAAACAATATTACACTTACCAAGTGCAAAAACTATTCCATATACAATACAACATGAACTTGATTTTTCTAAAAAACGCGTAGTAATTTGGTAAAGTGTTTAATTGGCTTAGTTACCCTCCAAAGTGTGTTTACTTCTTTTAAAACCTCATTCTTGAAAATACTTGGTGTTTACAACTTGTAAACATTTTTCACAAAAATGTTTATTTATGACATCTTCTTGTTTCATAGATATTTCTACACTTATTTTACCACTAAAAATAGTGCAAGTTAAATATAAACCATGATCTTTCAAAAATCGTCTCTTGAACTTGGTTTGTTTAGAAAAATCATTTGTAAATATCGGATCCATATGATCATCAACTCACTTTGTTTACTTATATTTCAAGAAATCATCTTATTATCAAGTTCATATCTTTATTAGAAGATGATTATTTTACGTAGAGACATAATCATCTCCTAATTTGTTAAATCATGTTCTTAATCATAATCTAACAAGTTCAATATGATGATCAACATCATATTATCAAGAAATCAACAAGCAATCATCAACATACTCAAAACAACATCATTCTACCAATATTACATCATGTTTCATCTTATGTAAACTTTATGTTCAAGCTTTAAGTTTATGTTCTTTAGTGTTCTTGTGTTAATCATCAAACATCAACTTTTAACCACTAAAATCATGAAGTAAACAAATATCAAAGAGTCTTACTACTAGCTTAAAGCTAGGGAAGAACAATGAGGAAAATGGAGTGGATAATAGCACACAAGAGAGGTCCTTCAAGATCCGAGCTCACCAAACCTTCTAATATGGCTCCTTGCACCTTGAATGAAGCTTGGAATGGATGAGTGAAAATCAAAAATAATGGTGATGTATGGATGGTAGTTCGGCCGTGAGTATAGGAGGGAGGAAAAGAAGAGTTGTTGTGGTGTGTAGGTGAAGGTGATCAAGCTCTTATAGTCCCTAATCACTAATATACAATGGGTTTCTTGTCTCCATAAGTACAAACTAAATCTTATCATAATCCAAGAGAAGATTGCATGGGGATTTAGAAGATTAAGTAAATCTTGTTGTGGGGGCCACATTAGGGCTGTAGATTAGCATGTGGGGGGGGGGGGAGTTAAGTGTAGTTTAGAATGATAAGTAGGTGATTTAGTGGAGGTGTTAAGTGTAAAAGTCTAGTGTTTAGTGTGTATCTTGCATTATGTAGAATGTTTAAGTGTTCGGGAAACAATACTAGCTCAAAAAAATAAAAACAATGCTTTTAGCAATATTTTAGTGTTCCGGGTAATGTCCGGTTGTCCGGTTAGATACCGATCCATTAAAGTGCTAAGTTATTCCGTATAGTGTCCCTTTATGTAACTTTTTGTGATACTTTTAATTCCCGACACTTAGGAAAGCATACAGGACCATTTTGCCATGTTTTTACACATTACTAGAATGTTAAAATGCTGAATTTTGATGATAAATGCAGAATTCTGCACTTTGAGTGGGTTTTAGGCACTTTCCGGCACTTAAACTATCACCTAGTGACGCAGTTTTATGGTCCTTACTTCCCTACACTCCATACTAGTGTAGTACCTTGTCTCTGGCTCATACTGGGCCTCAAAACATTGTTTATCTATGTACTGGCACTGTCAGTATATATCTGAGTTATCCGCTAACTGTGCTAACTGTGCTTTGTGCATCATGTATGTCACTAAAGTTTGTATATAATAAATGGAGTGACAGTATGAAATGTGATGCACATGTATGTATGATACAGAAATCATAAAGCAGTTTATATCATCAGTTGTAATCAAGCACAGTCATTAAGCACAAACTTAATATTAATTAATTGTACGGATACCTGTAATTATGAGGGTTGTCACAAATAAGGCTTTGGATGGGGTCACAACAAGATCAACCTCAAGTCTAGGAACATGGACAGTGGTTAGCTCTGGATTTTGAACAGTTTTTGAAACATTTTTCTCTAACCACTTTTGTGGACCATTTCCTGTCAGATGTTAAAATCCAAAAGGATGCCTGTTCACTTGGGGTTTAGAAGGCCTTTTGTAGACCTCATAAACATGTTGGACCCTTTGGTATGGAGGTTGACCTTTTCCTCTTTGGAATTGGTTTGAAGGTGGTGCATCTATCACTTGTACCTCTCTAGGAGCAGAGGTTTTGTTCAACTGTTTTGTAACAGCTGTTTGGACAGACACAAATGGTTTTTGTTTTTTGATAGATGATATTGATGAACTCTCAAGTGTTTTTGAAGTGTACTCTTTTCTTTTAATCTCAAAAGTTTTGAGGTACACACACTCTTGAGTGAGATGATTGGTTTTTCCACAGATGGTGCAACTTGGTGCATGCTCAATTATACTTTTTTTGTTTATGTCAAAAGCTTTTAGATGAAAAAAGTCCTTTGTGGAATGGTTTCTCTTTTCACAAAAATCACAAAACATATTTTTAACTTTTTCTCTTTTCTTCCTCTTTTCAACTTCCTTTACAACAGAGTTTTTAACCTCTGTTGGGATGTCTTTAAGAGTAATGATCTTAGCCTTAGGTGCTTTAACACCCTCAACTGTGGAAAAACCATTGGTTTAAAATTCTTAAGGATGTCATAATCAACTGACCAGGTGGGTTTGAATTGATATTTTTCAATCTCTTCAAAGGTTGATGACCCCTCTAGCCTTTCCAAAATGATTTTATTACCATTTTTATCAGTGATTTTAATTTCTTGACCATCCTTGTTTGTTGGTATTATCTCAACTAAACCAAAATCATTTTCAGCAGTGTTTTCAGTTTTGTAATTTTTCCTGAAACCTATGCCAAACTTTACATTGCTTTTGATCTATTTCTCTAACATTAGCTCATAACCTTTGCAGTATTCCACCCATTTCTCACAAGTGATTTGGGTGGATTCCAACTCCTTTTTACAAGCTTGGTATTTTTCTACCATAGCTTGGAATTGATCCTTGGTTATGCTGTGTTCATGTTTCAGACTACAGATTTCATTATCCTTTTCATACAATTTGTTTCTCAATTCTTTAACAGATTTTTCAAATTGTACTTCATCTTTTAAAATCTTATCCCTAAGGTTTTCATTCACCTCTTTTATATTAGCAAATGCTATAATGCATTTGTCTAAACATAGGTTTTTCAAGACCTGAGGTGATACCTTAGCTGCAACCATCATGGCACAATCACATTCATTCTCACAAGCACTGGTAACCTTTTCCCCTTCATCAGCACTCCATGGGTCAGCAAGAGGTTCCAATAGTGGTTCAGGTTCTGACTTCTCTAACAGTTGTTCACCAACAACAGCAGTAACCACTGGTTCAGCAACTTCATCCACTGTTTCAGCACTGGGTTCCACTTCTTCAGATTCCTGCCCTTCTAGAATTGACTCTAATGCCATAAAACATAATTCATCATTGGAAAAATCAAATTTAGCAAATACAACAAAATTATCAACATTCAAATCATCAGGCATGCTACACCAATCAACAAAGCCTTGAGTAAAGAAGCTTTGCTGACTGGCCTCTGCTGGAGCAGATGTTTGTGCAACATGTTGTGGTGCAAGGTTGTTGAACTTGCACCTGAGAGACAGGGGCTTGGACATACTAGATTTGTGGAACAGTGGTTTGAACATATTGCTGATTCAAAATCTCCCTGTTGTTTTCTATAACCTCTTTTGTTCCACCGAACTGCTCTTTCAGTGCATCCCAAAGCTTTTCGGCACTATTACAGTGTAACAGTCCAGCATATGTGACATCTGTGCTTGTAATCCTTGTAAACAGTTCAGTTATCAATGAAATAAAGTTATTTGATCCCAATGTTTGTTTATTTGTGTTTGATGTTTTTCATGTTTTGACTTTTATTCGATTTCAAACTCTATATCGCTTTCTGGAGAATTATGCGCAAACTGGTGCAAAAACATAATCAATTATATGCGAAAAATACTCCGGAACATCAATTTATGCTTAACATACCTTAAATAACCTTTACATAACTTAGAAATAAGTTTTGAAGGCTTTGGTATGGCAAAATTCAAGTTAATTCGCTTTCAGGGACTAAAATTGACAAACTGCGAAAGTATGCCAATCTGAACTGTAACGAACATTCCGGAACATGATCATAAGTTAAACACACCTTAAATATCCTTTACATAGCTTAGAAATAGGCTTTGAAGGGTTCGGTGTGCTAAAATAAACTTTATGCTCATTCAGGGACTAAAAGCGTCAAAAAGTGCATAAGTTTGCATTTTCGCGCATAACTTACGTTCTGAATACATCCGGACATCCAAAAATTTATGTAAGCATTAAAATATTATGTTTTAGTGTTTGGCATGAGAAAAATCCATTCGTCGCGCAATTTGGATCGTTTTTCGCGCTTATGCGCATTCCGTCGTAATTAAGCGAACATCGCGATCGTACGACCAAACGAACCGACATCCGAGATATTTTTGAGCATGTTTTAGGTCCCCAATGTTTAGGCATCATTTTAGGGCCTTAAAGTTGGCTTTACGGGCCTTAGAAGTGTTGGAAATGGCTTAAATATGCAACAGGGACTAAAACTGCCATTTCTGAAAGTTGTGCAGATCAGACAAGGCCAGGCGGCCCGCCTGACTTTTGTCTGTATGCTGACGCGGGCTGCTGAGATGCCCAGTAACAGAAAAACCATTTTTCAAAACAGCAGCTTGTATTCGTTGAACTTGGACATGTTTTTTATCAATCTAGGGGCTGATTTTGATGGTTTTTAGTCACCCCTTGTATTGTAAAACAATGGGCACAAGTGGAGGGCCAAGATTGAAGCTCGATTATCGAGAAACGATCCTAACGGTTGTGCCTTTCCTATAAATACCCAACCCCACTTCATTCTTTTCCCACATTTGATCTGAGTTTTCTCTAAGTGGTTGTGTTTGTGCACTTCCTACCTGAGATTACTTAGAATCAAACCTTGCAGGGACCTTCTGTAAGTATTCTTTCGCGTTTTTCGTTCGTTTTAGCGTTTAAGTCAAACTGCGTTTGACTTTCTGCATTGACCAGTTTATGGTCAACGCGAAGTTCGTTTGAACTTAATAACGTGAGCGTAATCACGATGGTTATAGTCCCTAGTGACTATACCTACTGATTACCACGTTATCTAGACTCAGTGACGAGTCGTAGTTTCGGCCAAAATGCGTTTTCTCGCGTATTTTGTAACCAAACTACTCTAGGGTATTAAAACCGTTTGTTTTAATACCAAACCTATTTTCTAACATTACTAAACATGTTCTAGCATGTTTAGCTCGTCACTTTTAGATTGTGCGTGTTTAGGGTCGTAAAGGTAAGCGATCTAATCAATCGCTCATGCTTACGAACCCGACCCATTTGGTCGATCATTAGGATCCGACCAAACACTTTAGGTGACCATAGTTGTATAGGGAATAACCTTCCGAGGTTATACCTTATGGTCACGACGTTTAAGTAGTTGTATGATAAGTAGTTCTTATGCCTTAGGTAAATTACCAAAATACCCTTTTTACGCCAAAATTCATTTTAAGCCTATGTAACATAATTTTTGGTGTCTAAACTGATTTAACAACAATATTAAACAGGTTAAGGCATATCTTGCTTGTCATAGGGCTAGTTAGGCATTCCGAACGCGTTTTACGGAAACGACGCGTTAAAGTAGCATAAGCTACCTAAACGGGTCGTAACGGGTCAAAAGCACTTAGGATAGGTTTCGTTTTAGTACATAGGCTTTGTTAAACCATGTTACATAAGTTCCCCTACTTATTTGGTTTACGAACCCTCGTACTACCCGATCCTCCGATAGGTCCGTTTATTAATGTAGATACCTATATAGGTGCCGTTTGATTCCGTGATCTACTAGCATTGCTTGGTGGTTATCCTACGACTTCTAAGCAATCTCAGGTGAGTACATAGTACCCTTCTTTTACTGTTTTTCAAACATTTTGGGGTGAAACACATGTGCCTACTTGTTACTTTCGTGCTTTCTTGCTTTCACATCATATGCTTGCTATGTTCTTTAGTACACTTATAGTACATGATTTCATTACATTGTTTTGCTATGTATGTTAACTTAGCATGCTAGCACATTGATTTACATTACATTGTTTTGCTACATATGTTTACTTGTCATATTAGCACATTGATTTACATGACTTTTCTGCTTTGTATGTTAACTTAGCATACTTAGTACATTGTTTTCATATACATGTTTACATTTGGTATAACATTTGGTTTGCACAAACGGGACTTATATACATTCATTAACATTAGCTACGCCGCTCGGTAGTAAGTAATGGTACCATAGGACTTGACAAATCCCGTTCCTGACATCCTGGGTTGGTTTGGATGAAAGGAATGACTGAATCCGAAAACATTTCTTTTGATAACCTTTGCTTAAGGTTATCTGTCTGTCTCAAGGCTTGAATGTATGCGTTAACTTACCACATAAATGTTTGTATCATTTAAAACATGCTTTTACTTTGCAAAACATAACTTTTTGATATACTCAAAATACTTTGTTTTGTACAATTATACATTTGGTTTAAGTGAACACATTTTACTTAACATACATGACATTTGTTACATATACATGACTACATTTTGGGACTTTTAACATATGACACTGGTTTAGACAAGAACATTTGATGGTTGGTTTAAACATGGACTTTATACATTGGTGGTTGTTTAATGACTTAAGTAACGAGACGTGTGTAGTATGATACAAGCATGGTGGATACGCCGCTGGTACTTCCTATATATAAGTGCTTGTATTGTATTACATGTCGTAGCGTTATGTAAATCATTTAGTTTATACATCTTTATACAAATAACACATTTTCACAAGACTTCGTTTTACAAAAACAACTTGCTTTATACAACTTATTTTTACTTGGTTATTATTTTAACCATACGTTATTCTTTTATTTATACATATCATCTGATTTTATCGCTTTTCAAATGATTTACAAAACAAAACATTTTACAAGGTTCATGACTAACTTTTATTAAACACTTTTCTTAAACCTAAGTCATGAATCAAATTTTCACAAAACCTATGTTACTCACAGGCATTTTTATGCTGACGTACCTATTTTCACATGTGTTTCAGGAGCTAATGCATAGGACGATCGTGACACGCTAGGGTGGACTTGGGCCTTAGTGACATAAAACAGAGCTAGACTTAGTTTAATTACGTTATGTACTCTTTATTTCAGTAGTTTTAAGACAATGTAACATGTTGGTTCTTGTTTTGAATGATGTATTCCACCCTTGGGTGATGAATAAAATATTATTTTAATTACCTTGGTTGTGGAACAATAATTCTGTTACAACACTCCCCGACGTTTCCGCCACGATTTGATGTTTTACGTGGTCGGGGTGTGACAGAAGAGTTGGTATCAGAGCCAATGGTTATAGAGAATTAGGTTATTAGTAATGCTTTGACCTAGACTATAACCTTTCTAGGACCCCAACACAAGTTGTCTTGTTTTTAGATTTTTAAAACATGCACTTCACCTATCCTTAGGTGATTACAAAAACAAGAACCCAGTTTTATAAAACGATTTTTGAAAAGACAATCCTCTGTTTTCAAATGATCTATTATTTGGTTTTGAACCCTTCCAGTTTGATTTTTGGCCTTGTGCCTTCCAAGTTTTCAAAATCTCGTCAAAGTTTTGGGTTCTAAATAGTGTGAACACGTGCAAACTGGAAGAGTGAATGCCTGTACCCTGGGTTTTCTGTCTAAGGCTAGAGTGTTCGTACAAATCCACATAATCGGACCAGTCACTCTTACCTGGGAACTCTTGGGGTGAGTGTTCACTTATAGGCGAGCATGTCTTCGCTAAGCATTGTTTATGGACCCATTTACTTTGATTAGTCACTGTGTGTCGTTTGTTTGCTTTGTGATACGGACAAATGACCACCATCCTTGCTTTGTTGATTTTGTTTCATCTCGTTCTTTTCATCTAATCATCTCACTCGTTTCTTCTCGTGTTTTCCTCTTTTTAGCATGCCTCCTCGACGCGAAAATCCGCTACCGAATGCCGAACTGGCGGAAATCATCGCGCAGCAGATGGCTACTGCATTCCCAAATCTTATTGCTCAGTTAAACCAAGCCAACAACAATCAGAACGCTCCTTGTAACTTCAAGAGCTTCAATTCGGCTAAACCACTCAAGTTCAGTGGTACTGAGGGGGCAACTGGGCTCCTTCAATGGTTCGAGAGCATTGAGAATACTTTCCGTCACGTTCAGTGTCCTGATAATCGCAAAGTCGAGTTTGCTTCTAGTGTTTTTCAAAAGAGGGCGCTTACATGGTGGAATAGGGTTATGAGAGATCGTGGTGCTGAAGTTGCTTTAGCACAAACATGGGCTAAGTTAAGAAATCTCATGATGAGTGAGTTTTGTCCTCGTCATGAACTACGAGAATTGGAAAGGGAGTTTGACGATCTAAAGCAGTTTAGTGGCGAGCACCGGGCATATACTGATAGATACGAGGAGTTGAGTTTGTTATGCCCAACAATGGTTACCCCACTTGATAAGGCTATCGAAAGATACATCGATGGTCTACCTGACTCTGTGCAAGACATCGTTACTGGTAGTAAACCTACCACTGTTCGTCAGGCAATCGAACTATCTGCAACGTTGACTGAGTCGCAGATTCGAAAGGGTAAGTTGCATAGAAAGGGTGACAAGAAGGGTAAGAAGCAGGATTCTGACAAGAAGGATAGCAAGAAAGGTAAAAACAAGAAGGGGAGTGATGCAGGTTCTTCGAAGGGGTCTAGGAAGCGGAAGGCTTCACAAAACTATGCCGTTACTACACAGGCTCAAGCTGCTCAAAATCAGCCTGCGCAACAACCTGCCAAGAGGCCTTATCTTGGAAACACACCTTTGTGCAACAGGTGTAACGGCCATCACCAGCCACATCTCCAATGTCGTCAATGCACCAACTGTGGGAGACCTGGTCATCTTGCTGCCACCTGCCATGTTCCTGCTAATCAGAATCGGGCAGCTCAGAACCCGGCTCAACAGGTTGTTCAGCCTCTTGCTCAGCAACAAGGTCAAGCAGCACGACCCCACTTCCCACCAGGCTCTTGTTACAACTGTGGGGATCTGACCCACTACCGTAATCAGTGTCCAAGATTGGTGAATGCGAACCCGGTTCAAGCTCAGGCTCGTGGACGAGCTTTTAACATGAATACTGTTGAGGCGCAAGCAGACAACGAAGTGGTGAACGGTACGTTCTTTGTTAATAATCAACCTGCGTCTGTTCTTTTTGATTCAGGGGCCGATAAGAGTTTTGTGTCGTTATCTTTTGAGCCCTTGCTTCGCGTGTCTAGAACAAAACTAGGTAAGCCTCTGACAGTTGAAGTTGCGAGTGGTGAACCTATTATTCTTGATTCTGTTCTTCGCAACTGCCAGTTGAACCTTAGCGACCATCTTTTTCCTATTGACCTCACGCCTATGCAACTTGGAAGCTTGGACATTATTGTTGGTATGGATTGGTTAGCCAAGCATCGTGCAGAGGTAGTTTGTTTTGAGAAGATCGTTCGTGTGCCGCTTTCGTCTGGTGAGATACTACAGGTTCGTGGTGAGAAACCTGCTAGTAGCCTCAAGCTTATGTCTTGTTTTCAAGCTCAGAAGTATCTGCGAAAGAACTATGTGGCCTTCTTGGCACATGTTACAGCAGATAAGGGCAAAGGTAAGTCTATTCAAGATATCCCAGTTGTTCGGGATTACCCGGAGCTGTTTCCTGAAGAGTTAACTGGTCTTCCCCTAGCATGCCAAGTCGAGTTCCGTATTGATCTTGTACCTGGTGCAAATCCTATTGCCAGGGCTCCATATCGTCTTGCACCGTCTGAGATGCAAGAGTTGTCTAAGCAGTTTCAGGAGCTTTCTGACAAAGGTTTTATCCGTCCTAGCTTTTCACCTTGGGGTGCTCCCGTTCTTTTTGTCAAGAAGAAGGATGGATCCTTCAGAATGTGTATCGATTATCGTGAGCTGAATAAGCTTACTATCAAGAATCGATATCCCCTACCTCGCATTGATGATCTCTTTGACCAGTTACAGGGTGCTACTTGCTTTTTGAAGATCGACCTTCGTTCTGGGTATCATCAACTTCGTGTGCATGAAGAGGATATTCCCAAAACAGCTTTCCGCACTCGATATGGGCATTATGAGTTCAGAGTCATGCCATTCGGTTTGACCAATGCTCCTGCTGTTTACATGGACTTGATGAATAGGGTCTGCAAACCTTATTTGGATAAGTTCATCATCGTTTTCATTGATGACATCTTGATTTATTCTAAGACGCGAGCTGATCACGAGCGCCATCTTCGTCTTACTCTGAAACTCCTAAAGAAAGAGCAACTTTTTGCCAAGTTCTCCAAGTGTGAATTTTGGCTTAAGGAAGTTCAATTTTTGGGACATATTGTCAACAAACAAGGTATACATGTAGATCCCTCCAAGATCAGTGCGATTAAGGATTGGGATACACCTACTACTCCTACTGAGGTTCGTTCTTTTCTTGGTCTTGCGGGTTATTACCGTCGCTTCATCGAGAACTTCTCAAAGATTGCAGTTCCTCTAACTGCTCTAACTCAGAAGAATAAACCCTTTGAATGGGGTTCTAAGCAAGAAGAAGCGTTTCAGACCTTGAAGCAGAAGCTTTGTAATGCACCTATTCTGACTTTGCCTGAGGGCAATGATGATTTTGTTGTTTATTGCGATGCATCGAAATTGGGTCTTGGCTGTGTTCTGATGCAAAGGAACAAAGTCATAGCCTATGCATCAAGGCAATTGAAGGTACATGAGAGAAACTACACCACTCATGATCTTGAGTTGGGTGCAGTTGTCTTCGCTCTCAAAATCTGGAGACACTATTTGTACGGTACAAAATGCGTAGTTTTCACTGACCACAAAAGTCTTCAGCATATCTTCAATCAGAAAGAACTCAACATGAGGCAAAGACGTTGGGTCGACCTCTTAAACGACTATGATTGCGAAATTCGCTACCATCCTGGTAAAGCGAATGTTGTGGCTGACGCATTAAGTCGTAAGGAACGTACTGTGCTTCATTGTGTTCGTGTTCAATCTGCTATTCAAGCTCGATCTGATATCCAAGCACGCATTACTCAGGCTCAACAGGCTTGTGTTTCACAAGACTTGATGGGTAAGGAATTTCCCTATCACATTAAGCCTGATCTTGTGCTGAAGGAAGATGGATCATATTATTTCATGGACCGTTTGTGGGCCCCAAGCCAAGATGATCTTCACACTTTGCTTATGGATGAGGCCCGTAAGTCTCGTTATTCTATTCATCCTGGCTCAGATAAAATGTATAAGGATCTTCGTACTCAGTATTGGTGGCCTGGTATGAAGAAAGACATTGCCTTGTACGTTTCAAAATGCCTTACTTGTCTAAAGGTTAAGGCTGAACACCAGCATCCTTATGGTCTTTTGGAGCAACCTGAGATCCCAGTTTGGAAATGGGAAAACATTGCTATGGATCTCATTACCAAACTCCCGCGCACTAAGAAAGGTCATGATGCCATCTGGGTAGTTGTTGATCGTCTTACAAAGTCAGCACATTTCCTGCCGATCCGTGAGAATCTATCTGCTGAAGATCTAGCTAAAATCTATGTGGATGAAATCGTATCTCGACATGGTGTTCCCCTGAACATTATTTCGGACAGAGATGCTCACTTCTCGTCTCGTTTTTGGAGAACCATGCAATCTGCTATGGGGACCCAACTTAATCTGAGCACAGCTTATCATCCACAAACAGATGGCCAAACTAAAAGAACAATCCAGACTTTAGAGGATATGCTTAGAGCTTGTGTGATCGA
Organism: Helianthus annuus; assembly: GCF_002127325.2. Classification (NCBI taxonomy): domain Eukaryota; kingdom Viridiplantae; phylum Streptophyta; class Magnoliopsida; order Asterales; family Asteraceae; genus Helianthus; species Helianthus annuus. Next base: position 25,428,268 of record NC_035439.2, on the reverse strand, counting down.
CTTTGGTGGTAGTTGGGATTCACATCTTCCATTGATTGAATTCTCCTACAACAATAGTTATCACTCCAGCATCAACATGGCTCCTTTCGAGGCTCTCTATGGTCGAAAATGTCGTTCACCAGTCTGCTGGAATGAAATAGGTGAGGCTCAGCTTACTGGACCTGACCTCATTCTAAAGACAACTGACAAGGTTAAGAAAGTTCGTGATAACCTACAGACAGCTCGAAGCCGTCAATAGAGTTACGCGGACCGACGACGCAAGCCCTTGGAATTTCAAGTCGGTGATCGTGTATTACTCAAGGTCTCACCTTGGAAAGGTGTGATCAGATTTGGAAAAAAGGGAAAACTTGCACCTAGATACGTTGGACCATTCAAGATCGTCGAAAGAATCGGTAAGGTAGCTTACAGACTTGCACTACCTCCTAAACTTGGTAATGTTCATCCAACCTTCCACGTATCCAATCTCAAAAAGTGTTTAGCTGATGAGAACCTCCACATACCGCTTGATGAAATCCGTGTTGATAAAACACTTCATTTTGTTGAAGAACCTGTGGAAATTATGGATCGTGAAGTCAAATGGCTTAAACGCAAGCGCATTCTGTTGGTCAAAGTTTGCTGGGAATCTAAACGTGGACCTGAGTTTACTTGGGAACGTGAAGATCAAATGAAGGCGAAGTATCCACATCTTTTCTCACGAGTTTCCTCTAAACAAATTTCGGGACGAAATTTCCACAAGTAGGGGAGACTGTGACATTTGTGCTTGTAATCATTGTAAACAGTTCAGTTATCAATGAAATAAAGTTATTTGATCCCAATGTTTGTTTATTTGTGTTTGATGTTTTTCATGTTTTGACTTTTATTCGATTTCAAACTCTATATCGCTTTCTGGAGAATTATGCGTAAACTGGTGCAAAAACGTAATCAGTTATATGCAACAAATACTCCGGAACATCAATTTATGCTTAACATACCTTAAATAACATTTACATAACTTAGAAATAAGTTTTGAAGGCTTTGGTATGGCAAAATTCAAGTTAATTCGCTTTCAGGGACTAAAAATGACAAACTGCGAAAGTTTGCCAATCTGAACTGTAACGAACATTCCGGAACATGATCATAAGTTAAACACACCTTAAGTATCCTTTACATAGCTTAGAAATAGGCTTTGAGGGGTTCGGTGTGCTAAAATAAACTTTATGCTTATTCAGGGACTAAAAGCGTCAAAAAGTGCATAAGTTTGCATTTTCGCGCATAACTTACGTTCTGAATACATCCGGACATCCAAAAATTTATGTAAGCATTAAAATATTATGTTTTAGTGTTTGGCATGAGAAAAATCCATTCGTCGCGCAATTTGGATCGTTTTTCGCGCTTATGCGCATTCCGTCGTAATTAAGCGAACATCGCGATCGTACGACCAAACGAACCGACATCCGAGATATTTTTGAGCATGTTTTAGGTCCCCAATGTTTAGGCATCATTTTAGGGCCTTAAAGTTGGCTTTACGGGCCTTAGAAGTGTTGGAAATGGCTTAAATATGCAACAGGGACTAAAACTGCCATTTCTGAAAGTTGTGCAGATCAGACAAGGCCAGGCGGCCCGCCTGAGTTTTGTCTGTATGCTTACGCGGGCCGCCTAAGATGCCCAGTAACAGAAAAACCATTTTTCAAAACAGCAGCTTGTATTCGTTGAACTTGGACATGTTTTTGATCAATCTAGGGGCTGATTTTGATGGTTTTTAGTCACCCCTTGTATTGTAAAACAATGGGCACAAGTGGAGGGCCAAGATTGAAGCTCGATTATCGAGAAACGATCCTAACGGTTGTGCCTTTCCTATAAATACCCAACCCCACTTCATTATTTTCCCACATTTGATCTGAGTTTTCTCTAAGTGGTTGTGTTTGTGCACTTCCTACCTGAGATTACTTGGAATCAAACCTTGCGGGGACCTTCTGTAAGTATTCTTTCGCGTTTTTCGTTCGTTTTAGCGTTTAAGTCAAACCGCGTTTGACTTTCTGCATTGACCAGTTTATGGTCAACGCGAAGTTCATTTGAACTTCATAACGTGAGCGTAATCACGATGGTTATAGTCCCTAGTGACTATACCTACTGATTACCACGTTATCTAGGCTCAGTAACGAGTCGTAGTTTCGGCCAAAATGCGTTTTCTCGCGTATTTTGTAACCAAACTACTCTAGGGTATTAAAACCGTTTGTTTTAATACCAAACCTGTTTTCTAACATTACTAAACATGTTCTAGCATGTTTAGCTCGTCGCTTTTAGATTGTGCTTGTTTAGGGTCGTAAAGGTAAGCGATCTAGTCAATCGCTCATGCTTACGAACCCGACCCATTTGGTCGATCATTAGGATCCGACCAAACACTTTTGGTGACCATAGTTGTATAGGGAATAACCTTCCGAGGTTATACCTTATGGTCACGACGTTTAAGTAGTTGTATGATAAGTAGTTCTTATGCCTTAGGTAAATTACCAAAATACCCTTTTTACGCCAAAATTCATTTTAAGCCTATGTAACATAATTTTTGGTGTCTAAACTGATTTAACAACAATATTAAACAGGTTAAGGCATATCTTGCTTGTCATAGGGCTAGTTAGGCATTCCGAACGCGTTTTACGCAAACGACGCGTTAAAGTAGCATAAGCTACCTAAACGGGTCGTAACGGGTCAAAAGCACTTAGGATAGGTTTCGTTTTAGTACGTAGGCTTTGTTAAACCATGTTACATAAGTTCCCCTACTTATTTGGTTTACGAACCCTCGTACTACCCGATCCTCCGATAGGTCCGTTTATTAATGTAGATACCTATATAGGTGCCGTTTGATTCCGTGATCTACTAGCATTGCTTGGTGGTTATCCTACGACTTCTAAGCAATCTCAGGTGAGTACATAGTACCCCTCTTTTACTGTTTTTCAAACATTTTGGGGTGAAACACATGTGCCTACTTGTTACTTTCGTGCTTTCTTGCTTTCACATCATATGCTTGCTATGTTCTTTAGTACACTTATAGTACATGATTTCATTACATTGTTTTGCTATGTATGTTAACTTAGCATGCTAGCACATTGATTTACATTACATTGTTTTGCTACATATGTTTACTTGGCATATTAGCACATTGATTTACATGACTTTTCTGCTTTGTATGTTAACTTAGCATACTTAGTACATTGTTTTCATATACATGTTTACATTTGGTATAACATTTGGTTTGCACAAACGGGACTTATATACATTCATTAACATTAGCTACGCCGCTCGGTAGTAAGTAATGGTACCATAGGACTTGACAAATCCCGTTCCTGACATCCTGGGTTGGTTTGGATGAAAGGAATGACTGAATCCGAAAACATTTCTTTTGATAACCTTTGCATAAGGTTATCCGTCTGTCTCAAGGCTTGAATGTATGCGTTAACTTACCACATAAATGTTTGTATCATTTAAAACATGCTTTTACTTTGCAAAACATAACTTTTTGATATACTCAAAATACTTTGTTTTGTACAATTATACATTTGGTTTAAGTGAACACATTTTACTTAACATACATGACATTTGTTACATATACATGACTACATTTTGGGACTTTTAACATATGACACTGGTTTAGACAAGAACATTTGATGGTTGGTTTAAACATGGACTTTATACATTGGTGGTTGTTTAATGACTTAAGTAACGAGACGTGTGTAGTATGATACAAGCATGGTGGATACGCCGCTGGTACTTCCTATATATAAGTGCTTGTATTGTATTACATGTCGTAGCGTTATTTAAATCATTTAGTTTATACATCTTTATACAAATAACACATTTTCACAAGACTTCGTTTTACAAAAACAACTTGCTTTATACAACTTATTTTTACTTGGTTATTATTTTAACCATACGTTATTCTTTTATTTATACATATCGTCTGATTTTATTGCTTTTCAAATGATTTACAAAACAAAACATTTTACAAGGTTCATGACTAACTTTTATTAAACACTTTTCTTAAACCTAAGTCATGAATCAAATTTTCACAAAACCTATGTTACTCACATGCATTTTTATGCTGACGTACCTATTTTCACATGTGTTTCAGGAGCTAATGCATAGGACAATCGTGACACGCTAGGGTGGACTTGGGCCTTAGTGACATAAAACAGAGCTAGACTTAGTTTAATTACGTTATGTACTCTTTATTTCAGTAGTTTTAAGACAATGTAACATGTTGGTTCTTGTTTTGAATGATGTATTCCACCCTTGGGTGATGAATAAAATATTATTTTAATTACCTTGGTTGTGGAACAATAATTCTGTTACAACACTCCCCGACGTTTCCGCCACGATTTGATGTTTTACGTGGTCGGGGTGTGACAGCATATATGTCATTTGGAAGAGCTGAATCTACAATGCTAAAAGCCTTTGCATCTAATTCAATTGTTTTTTAAAATCCCGATCTGAGTAATTTTCAAGGCTTTTAGGCACTTGGGCCTTCGGATCTTCTGTGCTAGGCACCATTGGAACATGTGGTCCAAAGATGACTAACTTCCAGCAGCCTGTATTTTGCTGAGCTAACACATGGCCCATCCTACGTTTCCAGATATTGTATTCTGATTTGACAAGCATAGGTGGCTTGAATAGTGTTCCGGTGTTATGAGGGTCCTGTGAGAGTGAAGTCATCTTGATTGTTTTACAGAAGTTTTTGAATAATCAACTTTATACATGATTACACTTTACTCTGTTTTTCAACTGATATAAACAACTTTAGTATCAATGGATTAGAGCTGAACTTTTATGTCAAATTGATTGTTAGATCGAATTTGAATGTCCTATGCTCTGATACCAATTGTCAGGATCTGAGTTTGTTTGATTGTGTTGTTTAACCAAATGAATAATGAAAGAAGATAGATCAGAGGATAATTGCAGCGGAAATTGAAGATAAACTTTATAATACAATCAAAGAAGAATAGTTATCAACAAACATGATTTCATAAGTAAAAAGATTGTATTGATTACAAAAGTTTAACTATGCATGCACGTATACTAAACTCCCCCTCAGCCTGAGCTAACTAGTTTGTTCGTACAAGATGATTGGTCAAAGAGAGCTAATAGAACAGTACAGGTACTGTTCTATTTATAGTACAAATCTAACCACTGGGCATCTAAGCTGACGTCACCTAGATAGTGATATCTAACAGACTAACAACCTCTAAACAGTGATACTAATAAACACTGTTACATTAAACAACTGATATACTAACTACTGATGCTTCTATCCGTTGTTGATGCTGAACCACTGATGTAGCAAAGCAGTGCTTTCCTCATAGGTTGATCAGGCCTTTGAATCAGCAGTACTTGGACTCCAATAGAGCTTTGACAATCATCAGTTGATAAGGTCTTCATCAGGGCTTTATAACCAGCAGTCTTTAGGAAACAGTTGTTGAGTAGATCAGTCTTTAGGATGATCAGCTGATAGAAACACTGTCATTGGAGGGAACTTAGAACATGCACTGCTTATTGTGAATCAACTGTTGAGAACCAGTTTTGGCTTTTGAATCATCTGTTCTCCAAGGATTGATCACATGGGCCAACACTTTCCTTGGCAACACTTCATCAACCAAGTGTTGACCGTCCACTAAGGAAACACAAGCAATAATTTGGCCTCATGAGTAGAAGAAGATCTTGCCAAACCTTACAAGCCTAGCAATTTGTCTTGTTTCATCCAACAAATTGCCGATTATGATTTTCAAACCAGATTAAGATGCCATTCCACATAAGAACCTATGACAGAACTGAAGATCCTGAAGACCACCTCCAAATCTTTACCGGGGCAGCGGGAATTGAAAAGTGGTCCAATGTTGAACGTTGTCTCATATTCATGCAAATCCTTGTAGGGTCCGCTAGGATATGGTTCAACGACCTACCTGAAAGAAGCATTCGAACCTTTGATGATCTAAGCAATGGATTCCTTGCCAACTTTTCACAGCAATAGAGGTATGTCAAGGATGCTACAGTGATTTTCTAGATCAAGCAATGAGATGACGAAAGCCTTAGAGATTTCATCGAAAGATAAAAGAAGAAAGGGTTAACCTACGTGGGTGCTGGTGAAAAATGAGGGTGGTTGGGTTCATGAATGACATCACCTCCTAGTACCTTACAAGGGACTTCAATAAGTGCCTACCTAAAGCCCTTGAGTGGATTAGACACAAAGAACCTAATTAAATGTTGATTCCGAATCGAATCAAAGAGCAAAAGAAAAGTGTATTTTCGTTTCCAGATCGAATTCGTAACACCGATGACTGCTTAGATCACGTATCACGTGCGGAATCCGTGTACGTGAGTGGAGTAGACACAAGAACATAATTAAATGTTGATTCTATTGATAATCTTGACAATTACAAGCACCTAGGATCAATCTTACTACAAGTTCTCTCTCAAAGTAGCAAAAGTTCTAAAATGTCAAGACATAACCTCTATTTATAGACCTTGTCCATCCTCTCCAACTAGCATATCCATTTTGTGAGGATAGACTTTCGAGAGTGTGACAACTCGACTTTCCGACTTTCACTTTCGCATTTAATGCACGTTGACTTTGACTGTTTAGTTGTTTGACTTGTTTGACTTGTAACTGTACACGTTGTGATATGCTAAGACGTATTGTGATTATTGCATATGTGTTTGTGTTGGTTGTTATAGCATGTAACTTGTTTAGAGACTTAAACTATTTAAGCCTTGTATAATCTCGACGAATCAAGTGCCATTCACCATGCACAACCCGACGAAACAGATTTTGTTTCGCCATAAGCTTCTCCACGAAACAGGGGGTATTTCGTCACAACCTCCTCGACGAAACAAAGATGTGTTTCACCGGCCCGGTTTCGCCGAAGCCCAGTAAGGGCCCAACTCGTTACACGGGGTATTTACCCAGTATTCTGCTTTCATTCGTAACACTTTGGCAAGTTAGAACCCTAGAGCTCTCCTGCACCTTGACGGCAACCCTTCATCATCCAAGAGTTCACCCGTTCCGTTCGTATTAATCGCTTAGTTCTCGGTTAGTCATTGCTAGCACTTATTTATCTATGATTTGCTAATGAATACCATGATAATCTGTGATTACATATGACTAGTATGACTTCTTGTTAACCGTTGGTATAGATTAGGGCTTGTTGTCAATGGTTGATGATAAATGTTTATGATCTTAACGACTTGCTTAGTGTTTAATCAGGATGGTTGTTGTTGTCAAACCAAATAGAATGTTGATTGATTTACTAATATTGATGAATCTGATACTATATTGCGTGCGAATGGGTTTGATGTTCCTGTCAATCGGATGTTAAGTGAGGGAACTATGTCTACTGATTTGATGAATACCGTATGATTTCTGATGATTAATTCATGATGATGTCTGTGCTAAATGATTTCCGTATGATTGCTACTTGATGATGACGGCCATTAGGGTTTATGTGTTAATGTTTGTAACTGACATGTTGCGACGTAACTGATGGGTTCACGAAACGGAATTTACGGCGAAACAGGAGGGGTGTTTCGGCGAGGGTAATCGACGAAACAGGATTGTATTTCGCCAAAAGGATATACGACGAAACAGTGTGTGTTTCGCCGAGGTGTCATGACGAAAGGAAATGTGTTTCGCCGATTGGACAATCTGCACTGTAACTAAACTATTTCTGTTAAAACTTAACTGAGTGAACTAACAGCTGTTAGATATTATGCATGACTTGTACGATGTTGATTACGTGATATGTATTACCTGGTGAACATTAATTATGCTTATACTTGAACAACATGAGTCTAAAACTGATTATGTATACGTGCGTACTTTAGGACGTGATTGATTTACTGTGAGCACATACTTAGCATACCGAGCAAACCAAGGTGAGTTCACACTCTTACCAAGGCATGGGATTCCCGGGGTTGGGAATGGGATTGGATGATTTACTTGTACTTACCTAGTTACTGGAACCTCGTAATATTGTCCTCGGGAGGGGAAGGGTGCTTATAGATACGGCTAGACTAGTGATACTTACTCCACTCTTCGCACACACGCCTGGTATGGCTGCGATACTGACACTAATACTAATCTTCGCACACATGCCGGGTATGGCCGCGATACAAATACTAAACTTCGCAAACATGCATGGAGGGCCGCGATACAACTATACCTAGTCTAGAATACATGGGAAACCCCCACTAATCTTCGCAAACATGCCTAGAGGGCCGCGATACAAAAACATGCGGTACATGATCTACTAAACGAACATATAGTTTACAATGCGATTACGTTAACTGAACAACCTACTGTGAACTCGCTCAACTAGTTGTTGACTCTCTGTTACATGCCTTGCAGGACCTTAGGTACATACGGAGCTTGCACGGGAGGCGCAGTCGTTGTGGAACATGGATCGAGGATGCCATGTTAAACCTTTAAACATTTGAAACTTAATACTTACTTTGGTTTTACGCTATGCTTCCGCTACACTTAGAAACTATACTTATGTTTGAACACCTTTCGTATTGCATGGTTGATTTGCATTTACTTTTACTTATTATTTAAAATGTTCAATATGATTGGTGGCTTGATCCTAGTCAGTCACGCCTCCAAGCGGTGGTACTCCGCGTGTGGATTTTTGGGGGTGTGACAGATTGGTATTAGAGCCATTGGTTATAGAGAACTTGGTTTTAAAAAGGGGAAAACTTTTTGGATAAAACCAGACTATAACCAGAACAGTGCTCAACGAACCACAACGACGCTTCGCTCCACGTGCAAGACTCAACAACCTAGGTAATATGGTTTATGTTTATTACCTGCTTGCTAGATTATATAGAACTTTGCTCAGGGTATGCTTAGGTTAACGTGACAACTATTGCTTGAGAATACTTATGTGCTTACACTCTTCTGTCATTGCATTACTCGCGAACCTCTCTCACTTATGTTACATTTGCTATGAAGATTAATGGCTGGACGTAATAACTTGACTCAAGCCCAGTTGACGGCTCTTATCAACGAACAAGTAGCTGCGGCACTTGCAGCTGCACAAGCAGGTAGTATACCCTGCAGTTGTGACTTACACTAGGGTCTTTAGATCCTACATTCCTAAACCAACTCTTGTGTTTAACCTTGTCCTATTCTTACACAATAGGTCAACACGCCCCACAACCTGTCTGCACATTCAAGAACTTCATGGACTGTCGTCCAGGCACGTTCAGTGGCACAGAAGGAGCAGTGGGACTCCTCCATTGGTTCGAAAAGCTCGAGTCGGTATTTGAAATGTGTGAATGCCCTGAGGCTCGCAGGGTCAAGTACGCCACTGGTACTTTGGAAGGAAACGCGCTAACCTGGTGGAATGCGCAAGTTCAGCTTTTAGGGTTGGCAGCTGCTAACGCCACCCCTTAGAATGATTTCAAGGAACTGATCAAAAGGGAATACTGCTCACGTGATGACATCCACAAGTTAGAAGTGGAGTTTTTCAATCTGAAGATGACGGGGTCAGAAATCGAGGCATATACTAAACGGTCAAATGAGCTGGCCGTCCTGTGTCCAACCATGGTGGACCCACCTATCAGGCGCATCGAATTGTATCTTAAGGGGCTGGCACCGAAAATTCAAAGCCACGTGACATCGGCTAACCATAATAACATCCAGGACATCCAGCGTCTTGCTCATCGCCTCACCGATCAAGCAGTGGAACAAAACAGGTTGCCTAAACGCATCAGTGCTACCACTACTGCTACTGCTACTCCTGCTACTCCCAGTGACAACAAGAGAAAATGGGATGGGGATTCCAGCAAGGGGTCAGTTTCTGTTCAGTCTCAAGCACAGCAGCGCAAGACAAATGACTACCAGAATCCGAGTCAGCAATCATCGGGCAGTCAGGGACAGGGTGGATATCGGGGAATTCACCCACTGTGTAACAGGTGCAACAGACATCACAGTGGTCAGTGTCGAAAGGGCCGCTGTCAGAGATGTCTCAAGATAGGGCACGAAGCTAAAGATTGCAGGAGCTCACGGCCAGCAAATCAGAACCAGCAACAGCAACCACCAGCTCCTCAAAACCAGCAGTAGCAGCAACAGCGAGGCAACAGGGGATGCTTTCAGTGTGGTGCTGAAGGCCATTTCAAGCGGGATTGCCCCCAGTTAAACCAGAACTAGAATCGCAACAACAATAACAATCAGGGCAATGGTAACAACGGTGGAAACAATAATGGCAATGAAGCTAGGGGTCGTGCATTTGTGCTGGGTCAGGGTGACGCAAGGAACGATCCCAACGTGGTCATGGGTAAGTTTCTTCTCGACGACTTTTACGTTACTGTTTTGTTTGATTCAGGTGCGGATACCAGTTATATGTCTTTGAAAGTCAGTCAAATGCTTAAACGTACACCCACACTTCTGAACACACACATAGTTCAGGGTTGTAATCTTATCCTCGCTGGTCAGACTTTCTCCATCGATCTTATCCCTATAGTTCTGGGTAGTTTTGACATCGTCATCGGTATGGATTGGTTATCCCAACATCACGCAGAGATCATGTGCAAGGAGAAGATTATTCGTATTCCCCGTTCTGGCAAAGAACCTCTCGAAGTTCAAGGCGACAAAAGTGGTGCTGTGGTTGGCATCATCTCCTTCCTGAAGGCTCAAAAGTGTTTGCGTAAGGGCCACACTGCCATTTTGGCACTTGTTACTGATGCATCAGCAAAAGAAAAGAAATTGGAAGATATTCCAGTTGTACGCGACTTTCCTCAGGTATTCCCTGAAGAATTACCTGGTCTACCGCCTCATCGCCAAGTCGAATTCCAGATCAAGCTCGCTTCGGGAGCAGCACCCATAGCTCGAGCACCGTATAGATTAGTCCAACGGAATTGGAAGAATTGTCAAAGCAGCTACAAGAGCTCTTGGAAAAGGGCTTTATTCGTCCTAGCTCTTCGCCTTGGGGAGCTCCAGTGTTATTCGTGAAAAAGAAGGACGGTACCTTCAGGATGTGCATAGATTACCGTGAGCTGAACAAGGTGACAGTGAAGAACCGCTATCCTCTTCCTCGTATTGACGACTTATTCGACCAGTTACAAGGGTCGAGCTACTACTCCAAGATTGACCTGAGGTCAGGTTACCATCAGCTGAGAGTCCGGGATGAGGACGTCTCTAAGACAGCATTCAGAACTCGCTACGGCCACTACGAGTTTTTAGTCATGCCATTCGGGTTAACGAACGTGCCTGCAGTCTTTATGGACCTTATGAACAGGGTGTGCAAGCCCTACCTAGACAAGTTTGTGATTATTTTCATCGACGACATACTGATCTACTCCAAGAGTCAGGAGGAACACGAGCAGCATCTATGACTTATCTTGGAACTTCTTCGAAAGGAACAGCTGTACGCCAAGTTTTCAAAATGCGACTTCTGGCTTCGGGAAGTCCACTTTCTCGGTCATGTGGTAAACAAGGATGGGATCCATGTTGATCCATCCAAGGTAGATTCGATCAGGAACTGGCTTGCACCGCGTACACCAACGGAAATACGCCAATTCTTGGGTTTGGCGGGTTATTACAGACGATTTATCAAAGACTTCTCAAAGATTGCTCAGCCGCTTACACTACTGACACAGAAGGGTGTTACTTATCGTTGGGGTAATACTCAAGAAACAGCTTTTCAACATCTAAAGGATAAGCTCTGCAGCGCACCTATCCTCTCACTGCCAGAGGGCACGGACGATTTCGTGGTCTATTGTGACGCATCAATACAGGGGCTTGGTTGTGCATTGATGCAATGGGAAAAAGTTATTGCTTACGCTTCGCGCCAACTCAAGGTTCACGAACGAAACTATACTACGCACGATTTGGAGCTGGGAGCCGTCGTCTTCGCGCTCAAGATATGGCGACACTACCTGTACGGTACCAAGTGCACTATCTACACCGATCACAGGAGTCTCGAGCATATCTTCAAGCAGAAGGAATTGAACATGCGACAACGTAGATGGGTCGAGCTACTTAATGATTACGAATGCGCCATCAAGTACCATCCTGGCAAAGCCAATGTTGTGGCTAACGCCCTCAGTCGGAAGGACACTACACCTAAGCGTGTACGAGCCTTGCAGCTCACTATCCAATCCAGTCTTCCTGCACAGATACGAGATGCTCAGGTAGAAGCATTGAAACCAGGAAACGTCAGGGCTGAAGCCTTACGCGGCTCAAGGCAGTGGTTAGAACAAAAGGAAGATGGCGCCTACTATGTAACATGGCGTATTTGGGTCCCACTTTATGGCAACTTGCGTGAGCTAGTGATGGATGAAGCTCACAAATCTCGCTACTCGGTACACCCAGGGTCGGATAAAATGTACCACGACATCAGAACAACTTATTGGTGGCCTAGCATGAAAGCCCACATCGCTACCTATGTCAGCAAGTGCTTGACTTGTACAAGAGTCAAGGCGGAGTACCAGAAACCAGCGGGCCTACTCCAGCAACCCAAGATACCACAATGGAAATGGGAGGAAATTTCCATGGATTTTGTTACAGGCCTACCAAGATCCGAGCGTGGGAATGATACCATCTGGGTGATCGTGGATCGACTCACAAAGTCTGCTCATTTCTTGGCTATCAAGGAAACTGATAAGTTCTCCACTCTAGCAGACGTGTACTTACAGGAAGTGGTTTCGAGGTACGGGGTGCCAACCTCTATTATTTCGGATCGGGATGCACGATTCACTTCAGAACTGTGGTAAGCGATGCACAAATCCTTCGGCTCACGATTAGACATGAGCACAGCTTACCATCCTCAGACTGATGGGCAGTCCGAGCGCACTATTCAGACCTTAGAAGACATGCTTCGGGCATGTGTTATCGATTTCGGCAACAGCTGGGAAAAGCATCTCCCTTTGGTGGAGTTTTCGTATAATAACAGTTATCACACTAGCATTCAAGCTGCTCCATTCGAGGCATTGTACGGGCGCAAATGCCGATCACCTCTCTGTTGGGCAGAGGTGGGGGATAGTCAGATCACGGGTCCAGAACTTGTAGTGGACACCACGGAAAAGATTGCACAAATACGGCAACGCATGGCGGCAACTCGCGACCGTCAGAAAAGCTACGCGAATAAACGTAGGAAACCGTTGGAATTTCAGGTCGGGGACCGGGTTTTACTCAAAGTCTCACCCTGGAAGGGTGTGGTTCGCTTTGGCAAGCGAGGCAACTTAATCCGCGGTATGTCGGACCGTTCGAGATCATTGAGAAAATAGGCAAAGTAGCCTACAGACTGAACCTACCAGCAGAACTCGGGGCAGTTCACAATGTTTTTCTCGTGTCGAATCTGAAGAAGTGCCTATCAGATGAGACCCTCATAGTTCCTTTGAAGGAGCTCACTATCGACGAACAGTTACACTTCGTCGAGGAACCTGTTGAAATCACGGACCGAGATGTTAAGGTCCTCAAGCACACCAGAATACCGCTTGTCCGAGTTCGTTGGAACTCCCGTCGTGGCCCAGAGTTCACCTGGGAACGAGAAGATCAAATGAAACTCAAATATCCCCAGTTGTTCGAGAACCATGCAACTGCTACTGAGGCTGAAGCTACTACTGAATTTCGGGACGAAATTCCAACTCAACGGGGGGATGATGTGACACCCCAGGAAAACCAATAAACGATACAACTTACCTAGCTTCCTCAGTAACCGCACGCTAAATTTCGGGACGAAATTTCTTTCAAGTTGGGGATAATGTGACAACTCGAGTTTCCGACTTTCACTTTCGCATTTAATGCACGTTGACTTTGACTGTTTAGTTGTTTGACTTGTTTGACTTGTAACTGTACACGTTGTGATATGCTAAGACGTATTGTGATTATTGCATATGTGTTTGTGTTGGTTGTTATAGCATGTAACTTGTTTACAGACTTAAACTATTTAAGCCTTGTATAATCTCGACGAATCAAGTGCCATTCACCATGCACAACCCAACGAAACAGATTTTGTTTCGCCATAAGCTTCTCCACGAAACAGAGGGTGTTTCGTCACAACCTCCTCGACGAAACAAAGATGTGTTTCGCCGGCACGGTTTCGCCGAAGCCCAGTAAGGGCCCAACTCGTTACACGGGGTATTTACCCAGTATTCTGCTTTCATTCGTAACACTTTGGCAAGTTAGAACCCTAGAGCTCTCCTGCACCTTGACGGCAACCCCTCATCATCCAAGAGTTCACCCGTTCCGTTCGTATTAATCGCTTAGTTCTCGGTTAGTCATTGCTAGCACTTATTTGTCTATGATTTGCTAATGAATACCATGATAATCTGTGATTACATATGACTAGTATGACTTCTTGTTAACCGTTGGTATAGATTAGGGCTTGTTGTCAATGGTTGATGATAAATGTTTATGATCTTAACGACTTGCTTAGTGTTTAATCAGGATGGTTGTTGTTGTCAAACCAAATAGAATGTTGATTGATTTACTAATATTGATGAATCTGATACTATATTGCATGCGAATGGGTTTGATGTTCCTGTCAATCGGATGTTAAGTGAGGGAACTATGTCTACTGATTTGATGAATACCGTATGATTTCTGATGATTAATTCATGATGATGTCTGTGCTAAATGATTTCCGTATGATTGCTACTTGATGATGACGGCCATTAGGGTTTATGTGTTAATGTTTGTAACTGACATGTTGCGACGTAACTGATGGGTTCACGAAACGGAATTTACGGCGAAACAGGAGGGGTGTTTCGGCGAGGGTAATCGACGAAACAGGATTGTATTTCGCCAAAAGGATATACGACGAAACAGTGTGTGTTTCGCCGAGGTGTCATGACGAAAGGAAATGTGTTTCGCCGATTGGACAATCTGCACTGTAACTAAACTATTTCTGTTAAAACTTAACTGAGTGAACTAACAGCTGTTAGATATTATGCATGACTTGTACGATGTTGATTACGTGATATGTATTACCTGGTGAACATTAATTATGCTTATACTTGAACAACATGAGTCTAAAACTGATTATGTATACGTGCGTACTTTAGGACGTGATTGATTTACTGTGAGCACATACTTAGCATACCGAGCAAACCAAGGTGAGTTCACACTCTTACCAAGGCATGGGATTTCCGGGGTTGGGAATGGGATTGGATGATTTACTTGTACTTACCTAGTTACTGGAACCTCGTAATATTGTCCTCGGGAGGGGAAGGGTGCTTATAGATATGGCTAGACTAGTGATACTTACTCCACTCTTCGCACACACGCCTGGTATGGCTGCGATACTGACCCTAATACTAATCTTCGCACACATGCCGGGTATGGCCGTGATACAAATACTAAACTTCGCAAACATGCCTGGAGGGCCGCGATACAACTATACCTAGTCTAGAATACATGGGAAACCCCCACTAATCTTCGCAAACATGCCTAGAGGGCCGCGATACAAAAAACATGCAGTACATGATCTACTAAACGAACATATAGTTTACAATGCGATTACGTTAACTGAACAACCTACTGTGAACTCGCTCAACTAGTTGTTGACTCTCTGTTACATGCATTGCAGGACCTTAGGTACATACGGAGCTTGCACGGGAGGCGCAGTCGTTGTGGAACATGGATCGAGGATGCCATGTTAAACCTTTAAACATTTGAAACTTAATACTTACTTTGGTTTTACGCTATGCTTCCGCTACACTTTGAAACTATACTTATGTTTTGAACACCTTTCGTATTGCATGGTTGATTTGCATTTACTTTTACTTATTATTTAAAATGTTCAATATGATTGGTGGCTTGATCCTGGTCAGTCACGCCTCCAAGCGGTGGTACTCCGCGTGTGGATTTTTGGGGGTGTGACAGAGAGGATGGACTCTAAACTAAACATGAACATTTATATCCTATATTTAACACTTCTAAACCATGTCTTGCTCATTTCTCAGCTACGATACGTGATTGACGAAAGCGATAGACATACTACACTCACAAAAAGGGGTCCTAGTTGGAGAAGCAACAGTCCTAACAAGAAAAGAGGTAACTATCATTCCTATGACAAACGTTCAACAAGTTCAGACCCAAGAAGGTCTGAAGGCAGGAACCCTCTAAGCCGGGAAAAGACTATGAACTTCACAGCCTTAACCAAGACCCCACAAGAGATACTAGCCACTAAAGAGGTAAAGCATAGCTTCCGACCTCCACGACCCTTACCAAAGAGCAAGAGAAATGAAAACTCAACTCAATATTTTGAGTTTCACGAAGAGAAATGCCACCACACCAATGATTGCTTCCAACTCAAGAAAAGAATCGAAGAAGCTGTTAAGTCCGGAGAACTTGCCCATTTGATTAAAGGGGTAAGAGACAAAATGGTTGAAGGTAAGAGTAAGGAAGTGAACATGGTAAACTTTGATGGAAAAGCTTCCCACAAACGTCCACGCTTGGAGGCTTGTGAGCATCAATGTGTCTGCTTCCCACCACCCGAAGGGGATTTACTCTCGAACCCTTTGGTGGTGGAAGCTACCGTGGGAACCATCAAAACATACAAAGCCTACATCGACACGGGAGCAGCCACCGAGATCATGTTTGAGAAATGCTTAAACCATCTCAGCAGTGACGAGCGTTCAAGGCTTCCGCCAGCCGAGTCCTCTATCAAAGGTATCGCGGATATACCCATCAAGCCTTTGGGCCAAATAACCCTTAATGTCTGTTTTAGTGAAGGAAAGATGGAAAGAACCAAACCACTCACCTTCGTGGGAATCAACATGTCCTCCAACTATGATGTCATCATAGGAAGGCCGGGGCAAAGTGTGTTCGGAATGGTGGTTTCAGTTGGCCAAGGCACTGTGAAGTTCCCAACCGAAAGAGGTATAGCAACCCTTCAACCTACACAGGAAGCCTTCCTGGTTGAAGGGGAAAGTTCAAAGAAAAATGAGGAGGATGAACAAGGATGGACCATTAACCCAAAATATCACCAACAAAGGATAAGGGTAAATACCAACCTTATCGAAGACACTCTCTCTTATCTCAAGAAGCTGCTCTTGCACAACATGGACATCTTTGCATGGTGTCCCGAAGATATGACTGGTGTCCCCCGAGATATCACTGAGCCTGAGCTCAAAATTCCCTCTGATGTGAAATGTGTTGTCCAACAAACAAGAGAAGTTTAGCCCCAGATAGAAACCTTGTAGCATGTCAGGAGGTTGAAGGGCTTGTCCAAGTCGGGATCCTCCGAGAAGTGAAATATTATTCCTGGATAGCCAACTCGGTAATGGGCCGCAAACCTAATAGGTCTTGGAGGATGTGTATTGACTTCAAGGACCTAAACAAGGCATGCCCGAAGGATTGTTACCACGAAATCGATTTGAAAGTTGATTCGCTCACACGCTTCCCTTCAAATACTTCCTTGATGCTTACAAGGGTTACCATCAGATCCAGATGAAGAAAGAAGACGAAGAGAAAACAGCATTTCACACTGCCAAAGATATTTTTTGCTGCCAAAAAATGCGTTTTGGCTTAAAGAATGCATGGGCAACTTACCAACGTATGGTAGATAAACCATTTGCCAGTCAAGTAGGAAGAAACATGGAAGATTACGTTGATGATTTAGTGATTAAGAGCAAAAGCGAAGGGCGGATGCTCGATGATATAAAAGAAACCTCCCAGCACCTCAGAAAGATTAACATGAAGCTTAATCTTGTCAAGTGTTCGTTTGGTTTTGAAGAAGGCAAATTCTTAGGGCACATCGTGGGAAAGAAAAGCATAAAGGATAACCCTAACAAGGTTAAAGCCATCCTTGACACAAAGTCCCCACAAAGAAAGAAAGAGGTGGAAAGCTTGAATTGGAAGCTTGTAGCCTTGAAGCGTTTTCATTCCAAAGGAGATAACAATGGAAGTTAACACTTCCTCAACTGAACCATCTGACCCTGATTGGAAGCTTTTTATCGATGGAGCTTCCAGCCTTGAAGGGTCAGGGGCTGGGCTAGTCCTGATCAATCCCGAAGAATTAGAATTTACATACGCTCTTTGGCTTGAATTTCAGACAACCAACAATGAATCTGAATATGAAGCACTGATTGCTGGACTCAAGCTAGCCAAGAGGATGGATGTTCAAAAGCTTCAAGTCTTCACAGACTCCTTGCTTATCTCAAATCAAGTGAACGATAGCTACATAGCTAAGGAGCCTAACATGAAGAAATACCGAGAGAAGGCAAAGGAACTCATGGGTACATTCCAATCATGTACTATCAAACAGGTTCCGAGGTCACAGAACATGAAGGTCGATGCATTAAGCAAGCTTGCATCCCTCTCATTTGCTCATCTCACAAAAAAATTGTGTTGGTTGAAGTGTTGAAAACATCATCCATTCAAGAGCTTGAAGTGTAAGATGTGATTACTAAGGAAGGGCTAAACTGGATGACCCCTTTGATCAAGTTCCTGAGAAATGGTGAGTTACCAGATTATTAGACAGAGGCCGAAAGGGTTCGTATCAACTAAAGGCAGTATGTGTTGCAAGGAGATATCCTCAACAAAAAAGGATACCCTTCTTGGCCCGGAAAAAAGCCAGTATCTGATCAAGGAGGTTAATGAAGGAATACGTGGGGCTCACTATGGCCCAAGATCGGTGGTCTAAAAGTTGATGAACCTTAGATCTTTCGGCCTTCCATGCACTGAGACACTTCCGAACAGTTGCGAAATGTGGAGCTTGTCAGTTGCATGCTCCCATACCCAAAAGCCATAAGCATGGCCTCGTTCCCATCTCCTCCGCTTGGCCATTTTACAAATGAGAAATGGACATTGTTGGTCCATTCCCACCAGCCAAAGGAGGAGTCAAGTTCTTGTTGGTAGCCGTTGATTACTTCACTAAGCGGCCAGAGGTAAAACCACTGGCAAAAATTTCGGGGAAACAGGTCATTGATTTCGTTTGGGAAAGTATAATCTGTCGTTTTGGGCTCCCAGGGGTACTAGTCATGGACAATGGTAAGCAGTTCGCCGAGAAGTCTTTTAGCTCTTGGTGTAAAGAGTTCAGCATAACTCAAGTATTCAGCTCGGTTGCTTACCCACAGTCAAACGGCCAGGTTGAATGGACAAACTGAAGCATCGTAGAAGGGATTAAGTCCCGATTGGGAAGATATGACAACAACTGGCTTGAAGATCTTTCCAAAGTCCTGTGGGCAATCTGAACAATTAAGAAGACAAGCCACAAGAAAACAGCCTACAGTCTAGTGTTCGGGTCGGAGACTGTAATCCCAGTAGAGATCGGAGTTACAACGCAACGAACATTCAATATTGACCTTGAGTCAAACAAAAAGGAGACCATGTTGAATTTGGAACTTCTTGAAGAAGCTCGTGATCAAGATGTTATACGAGAAGCAAAGTACAAGCAAAAGATGGAATCATATTACAATGCACGGGTGAAGCATGAACGATTCAAGCCTGGGGACCTTGTGCTTTGAATCAATAAAGCCATTAAGAAAGAAAGTCACGGAAAACTTAGCCCTAAGTGGGAAGGGCCATACACCTTCCTTGAAGCCCATAAGGGAGGATCATACAAACTGGCTGATGCACAAGGTAAAAAGCTTCCCCGCCACTGGAACGGCAAAAACCTTAAAAGGTTCTACATTTAGTCAAAATGCGTTAGAAAGAATTTCAATGAATTCTTCTATCCCCCTTGTAATCAAAGTACTTTGGAATGAATGAATGATGAAGTTTTTATCAAAATTTGTCTTTCTATCCTATAATTAGGTTGAGAACCTAGCAAAAAACGCCATGGCAAGGGCCATGTAAGAGGATGAGCTCCCAGGCCACATCACTCAATAGGTTTAAGGGTTGAATGGACCTATATAAGGGGTGAGTTCCTAAATCAATACAACTCCATCAGACTTAGAAAAATCTTAAAAGATATGTCTCATAGATGGGTTTGAGCAGCCTACACCAAATGTTCCTTAAGCCTTAACATTGGCTTACGATCTAATAAGACACTAAGTGATTGTAATAAATAGGGTAGATGATGTATCTTCTTGTTAAAAATATTTTAAGGCTAAGTGATCGCAACACTGAACCCTTCAAGGTATAAATAGCAAAGGATGCACAACCCAAAACAAAGAAAACACATGAAACCAACAAAAACACAAGGGAATAACCATAACAACATAACATAAAATATAACAAGTTAAACATAACAAGGGCCATACAGGCCATCCAACCTAAGCATTGTCCAATGACTTCAAGGCTTCAACCAATAAGCGACCTAAACGGTTCCCTCAAAATAAAACATGTTTAAACACAACATTGTTCAAGATGTTAAGATAGCTACGAATTAATTGCTCAAACATCAAAAGTAGACTTAGAAGCTCCAGCTTCACCAGCTTTAGCCTTCTTGCCCTTCTTCACCTTTTTCACCTTCTTGCCACCATCACCCGCCACCTCAGAGCCTTCAAGGCTTACCTCTAGTGAACCCTCAGCAATGTCCGAAAAATTCTCTTCACTATCACCTGAATGTGAACGCTTCTTTGTCACACCCCAACCGATGGTGGAAACATCGGGGCGTGGCACTGAGCGAAACAGATTGTCCAAGAGAACACATAACAACTATTAATGAGGATATACTTAACGTTAATGTCCCATACCACTAACACATAAAGAAAAACAGTTATTACAGATAATAGTCTCAAAAACAAACACTGTTCTGACAACTCAGATTTATTTAATGAAGTTTCTAGACTTCCTACTCGTTTCAGCAAGCATAGCATCCCATCAACATGTCACATACGTTAAAATAAAGTCAATACATAAAATTTAAATGTGAGTACACAAGTTTGAGTAGCATATAGTATAGCGAAAGCGTTTACGCATAACCAGCATGCAACACGTAGAAATGTGAATCAAGTAAGCTATCGACAATGACGCATGCAACCGACATGACTGCGAGTTGTAGAATGCGCAACACATTTTCACCACTGTGAACATGTGAAGTAAGGCCCTTAACAACCCTGAACAAACAAGTGTTGAGTCCAATATATATATATATATATATATAATACTATCGTTGCTAAGGTGTCAGGCAAACAATCACTGTGTCAACATAACATACAAGCATTCATCGAGTCGCGTATAACATGCGAGAGCGGTTAGCGTTTAAAAAAGAGTTTGAGTATAGTGTGCGTTGTGTGTTGATATAGAACGTATGAAACACCCAAAAGTGCGTTAAGCAAAAAAGGGTTCGAGTATACTCACAGTATGTGTTTAACAAATAAACACAGCCTTGAATTGGATTGAAGGGGGCGCGTTGGAGTTAGCCTGAGCATAGAACAATAGCATGAGCGTTGAACAGTGCGTAAACAGCGTGTCGGATGAGATAAGTGTCGAATAGTGAGTCGAACAGGTGAATATCCATTCGAGCAGATGGTCATTCGAGCGGATGACCATTCAAACGGATGGCCATTCGAGTGAGATGTGGGTGTTTGTAAATCGTTTTAAAAACTTTTGAAGTTTTCGTTATAGTATTTAAACAAGTCACCTGGTCGGATGGTCATCCAGACGGATGGCCATTCGATCGGATGGCTAATGATTGAGAGTTTGGTAGTTTGAAGTTTGACTAAATCGTTTAAGTATTGAAAGTTATAAAGGAGCAGGCCACTTGGTCAGATGATCATTCGATCGGATGGTCAGACGATCGGATGATCATACGAGTGAGGATCTGTTACTTTGAAAACTTTGTAAAATCTTTTTCTAAGTTGAAAAGTTTGAAGTTTTGACGGAGACGGTGTGACGACGTGTCAAACAACGGAAACACTCCAAGTCCAGCTCACTCGATCAGATGAGAATCACCCTATTCGATCAGATTCACTGTTCTTGATAGAGTTTCATTTTCAACCCGTAAATCGGTCATCTCTTTGGTGGAAATTCGTTCTCAGACCGGTCCCCAACTAGAGAATGAGTAGAGGGCCTGAACGAGTCTAGATTCCATCGGTTTTGTGAAGAAAGTGAAGAAAAGTTGAAAACATCTTTTAACTGTTTTAATCTTGTTGAGATCTAGGTTAAAACGCATGGAAATCCTTTAGATTTGTACAAATCTTGATGAGATGACGTCACACAACCGATTGCATAAGAAACTGATATAATGTCACCTTCAAGGGGTCCAAATCAGGGGATTTCAAGATGAAAACCAGTGATTTTGATGGAGAAGATGATGTAGAAGTGTGTAGTGATGATGAAAGTACAAGATTTGAGGAGAAATACTTACGAAATAGCCTTGAATCGAGATAAAAGTGCATGAGAATGACCTGGGAGCGAGTTGGTCGAATGGAGCTATCACATCAGTGAACAATGGCGTGTACGGGCACTATTTATAGGCTGAGAGAGAGATTAAGGCGGTGGAGAGGAGTGTCGAATGGGCGTCCGGTCAGATGGCCATCCGATCGGATGGTCATCCGGACGGATGTCCATTCGATCGGATGTCCATTCGGACAGCCGTGGTGTGCGAGTTAGTTTTCCAACATTCGTGTCGTGCGTTAAGCGTTGCGTTGAGTTGCGTTTAAGCAAGTTGCGAGTAAGCGTTGCGTTGCGATAACCACATAACATTAAATAAGTAATCACACAAATAACACACATAACACATACGATGCATAAAAGTAAATCTGCATTTCGAGTTTGCGTTGCGATTGCGTTGCGAGTGCGTTGTGATAGCATTTAGTATAAACATGCGATGTAATATGCGATAAAATGCGTGCAAATAGTATGCGTTGTAAACTGCGTTAAATACGATAGCTGTGTTTTGAATATGCATTGTAAAATATAGTATAAATGTAGCGTAAACCCTTAGCGATAATCGGAGTCTGGAGAGTACAAGTTAATTAAGCAAGAAATAATATATATAAGTAATAACCCGAAGAGTCGGGTTGTTACATTCTTGGACAAAGATTTCAGCACTTCAGCACATACGACCTCGTTGAGGCCAGAGGGTTTCAATTCCTGCAACATAGAAAGAGGCTTACCGAAGCAAGAGGAAGCCTCACCCATATAAGGGTAATTTAGTCGTTCTATGCTGAGGACGGATTCCTTGAAGGTGGCCAAAGCTTGGGGCTGATAAAAGGAAGATTGATCTTGAGGCTGACCATATTCATGTGCCTTATAACTAGCAACGAACCCAAATGCTTGCCATGGTTGAGAATGTTTGTATAAACATCACCAAAGGCTGAGTTGAATTCCACGGAATGAAGAAGGTAGGTAACTACCTGTTGGAACCCATGTTCAATCAGCCATTGGTTATCACTGGTTGCTTGGGCCAAGGAAGCCTTTAAGCCTTCCTTCTCCTCTGAAAATGCTTAATTTCTGGACGTTCAAAGCTTCCCTAGCAGCCTTCAATTGCAACTTATCTGCCTCCATCCTTTTCTTCAACTCATTAATCTCCACCTCATGCCTTGAGGTGAGTTCACCAACCTTCATCACCCAAGCCTTCTCCTTCTCAGAAAACCCTTCAATCTCCTGCTTCATAGCTTCCAACGAAGCTTTCATTTTGTCTTTCTTCTTCGAAGCATAGCGGCAAGGTTGCAGGCACTCAGCATCATCCGAG
Source organism: Helianthus annuus (assembly GCF_002127325.2). NCBI lineage: Eukaryota > Viridiplantae > Streptophyta > Magnoliopsida > Asterales > Asteraceae > Helianthus > Helianthus annuus. The sequence continues at coordinate 25,404,713 of NC_035439.2, read as the reverse complement.
AGATCATCATATCATCTTCCATTTCCGAAATGGAACCACGAACCATTGGAGGGGAAAAATTGTTCAATAGATCCTCACAAACAGCAGATGACTTAAAGTTATCCCCAACCTTAACATTTCAGTTGGGAACATAAATCTCACTAGCATTACCCTTCAATGAATTTTCACCACTTCTTCTAGAAGAACCCCCTGCAGCAGACACCACAACCTTTCTACCCTCTGATTTTCCTTTCTTCCCAACCACCACTTTCAACTCTTTATCCTTCTTCGCTTCAACCTCAACCCCTTGGTCCTCAGAAACCTCAATGTCATCGCTAAGATCAACAGGATTAGTAGCAGATGACTGGCTTGGAACCTTCAAACGATGAGACGAATGAAGAGTTGAAGGCTTAGAAGAGCTAACCTTTGTGAAACCTTTAACATTCGGAATGTTGACATATTTTCCTCCAGGAACTAACCTACCCTCCGCCGTTCTAGCAATAGCATCTTCTCCCTCAACAGCTTCAGCGTCTCCAAGAACAACATCGGAGGTATCGTCGGGCTCGATGAAATCAAGGGCAGACATAACTAAAATAAACAAACAAAAGTATAAGAAAACGTGACCATACAAGAAAACAAAAATGTGAAAGCAAAATAGCATACCCTGATCACCCCTCATAAACATGGGGTCTCGATTTGGCTTATCTCATAGAACACTCACACCAGTTGAGACTAGAAGATGTTCAGGGAAAGGACGAAGCTGAGAAGGACAACCCCTAAGGGCTTTCAACAACCCTTCATCAAGTTCAGAAATAGAGGGTCCGAGTTCATATAGAACGGCAACAGGATGCCTCCAAACCATTTTGAACGGAATAACTGACTTGGAAACCCAGAAAAATCGGTTCTTCCAAGAACCGAGAGTAGTCACAAGCGATGAAATCAAAGAAACGTCAATTTGAGATGTTTCAAACGTGAACCAGTCACCGTTTTTGGCCAATTGGAAAAACCGATGAAACATTAAAAACGTTGGGTCATAGCCCAATGCACGACACAAAACTTGAAAGTGTAAAACCCTAGAACCCCCTGAGGGTGCAGCTGTCCAAAGGATAACGATAATACTCCAAAACATTGAGGACAAAGATGGAAAAAGGGTAACGGAGATTAAAAAACTTGAAATGGCGACAGTACAAAGCAATGAAACCCGGTAGACATTGATCAATAGATTTATCACAACCCGGAGCGACCAGATTCACAGACGAATCAATACCCCCAATGTTCACAAAAGGAATCGACTTCCTCTTGTGTTAATCGAGAGAAAGTTACTCCCATATCCTTCCTCACACCTATTGCTCTGAAGGATGATCAAGGAAAATCAGGAAAAAAAAAGGAAAAATAAGAAACTAACCTGGACGATTGAACAGAGAGAATTCAGGAAAATCTTGTTGCGGAAAGATGAAAGTAAAAATGGTAGTTATGAAATTTTGAATGACAAATTAAAGGAGTAACTAATAAGACCCAGCGGTTATTATGACCTGGGAAAGAGAATCGCCGTCTGAAAAACTGTCACATGTCAAATCAACTGTCTAATCAAATTCAAATGTTACCACCCAAAACCTTGAAGTGGTAACCCTTGAAGCCTTGAAGCCTTTTAGCAAATAAAAGTGTTGTGCAAAAGTCAGAAGCCTTTGAGCTTACACCCCAAATACCTCTGACTTGGGGGGCTGATGACGTGGGTAGCTCAAGCTTAATAAACTGGCTAGAATACTGATGTGCACAAAATGCAACATATAAATTACAACAATTGTGGCATAAAACAAAACCCTTTTTAGTACTAATGTTGGAAAAAGTGTGTTTTTGTCTTCCGTTTGTATTTTTAGGATTAAATGAGCTCAAATTAACAAAAGAAGCAAAAAAGCGGCTAAATCTAACATAAATACAAGAAAAGGAACAAACGTGGCATGCCCGACCTCCCGACAGCATCTTCCCAAGCAAAAACAAGAGAATAGAAGGCTGAACACACCCCGTGCTCAGTGAGCACGGGGGCGTGCCCAAGTGTCAGCAGAAAAGACAAAGTTGTAGAAGCTTCTATCGCCCACCACGGGGTCATGCTCAGCGGACACGGGGTCGTGGTCAACTCTAAGATTCACAGAATCTAGGGAAATCTTGATAGTACAGATACGCTTCTGCACACCATCCCTTGGCACACCACCTCTCTCACACTTCATCCACCACCCACCACCATCACGGCACCATCATCCACCACCATCATCCATCATCCATCATAGAGTGTGTGAGTCGTCTCGGGATCCAAGATTGATTGTAAGAGTTCTTGACAATCAAAGGCCATGTTTGCCTAAGTCTTTTACATCACTTGGTGAAGACAAGTGTTTAGTGTAATACTTTTTTATTTTTTATCTTTTCGCACTTTTTATTTGGTTATGTATTAATGACTTTAATTACTAGTTTCTTATGTTGAAGGTGATTCTTCCTTATCGTTTGTCCATGGTGTCTTTGCATTATTTTACTGTCTATATAAAATAAAAGATTTTCACCATTCATATCTCCACGGCCTATATGGAGATATGTTGGCTACCTGGTCGGGGGTTAAGGGAACGGTTTGGTAAGAGTCTTGCCATTGTTCGGTGTATAGATCCTGCAAAGGACCTGGGTCAAATTTAGTAGGACCTCCTTCAATACCCACCGGTATTGGATGGCGGGGGGCCAAACTCTTTGATCCCCTCATAAGTAAGCTACTACTAAAACTTTAACCCGGCTACTTAGGACTGTATCCCTGCTGACTCAGACTACTTAGCCGAGGGTAACGTCACCTTCAAAAGAGGGGCCTACCACAATATGCATTAATAACTTAATTAATTATCTTTCAATAATCCAACCCTTTAGGATTGTATCCTTGCTGACTCAAACTACTGGGTGAGGGTAACGTCACCTTCAAAAGAGGGGCCTACTACAATAACTAAGATAATCTCTTAAAAAGTGCAAAAGTGCGGAAATAATCAAAGGTTACACTACACACGAGTCGGATCCAAGTGATTCACCTTGTCTATCTGTTTTTCTTTTATTTTATTTTTCAGCATTTTAATTATTTTTATTTTTATAGTTTAAAAATCTTTTTCTAACTTTTGATTTGATTAGACGTTGAGGATAAACCGGTACTAAAAGCTCTTGTGTCCTTGGACAACCTCGGTATCTTACCAACACTATACTACGTCCACGATGGGTGCATTTGCCCATATGTGTGTTTAGTGTTAGTAAATATCGTCTTTTATAAATTTAAAACTTGGCTAAAAAGTGTAAAAGGGCTTAAAATATACATTAAAAATCTATTACACTACACGCACATCAAGTTTTTGGCGCCGTTGCCGGGGACACAAGGATTTTAAGAAAGTTAGGAGTCAACGGCCTAATCGTTTTTTTCTAATTTTTCTGTTTTTTTAGGATTTTCTAAATTTTTCAGCTTCTGCAGAACTCAGCACGAGTCATGCCTACTGAACACGCCCCATGCCCAATCTTTGGAACTGGCAATCCTGTTTTAAGTCAGAGAGTAAGCTGAACACGGGGCCATGCCCAATCAACACGCCTCGTGCCCAAGATTCAGTTACTGAAAACAGAACCGTAAGATCCCGACGGTTGGTAATTTCTGACACAAACATGAGTGATAATGATAATTTTTACTTTCGGTACTCTTATGGTGCGTGGTGTCAATTATGTGGTGGCTCTCATAAGGAATTAGAATGTTATTTTCTAAATTATAAGCCCCACTATATAGACCCATTGTTTTCCTGTAGCCTTAAGAGGGGCGAAAGTAAAAATAATCTCTATCTCTCCCTCGAATGTTCTCAACCGGACCTTCTAGAAGAAATGCTTCTTGATGAACTATTTCAATTAGAAGATCTAATTCTTAATTGGTTAAAAAAACTTAAGATGGATTTCATTGATTCATCTCAAGACGATACCCAAGAAGAATTGTTGGGATCGCATTCGAATAAAAACAACTTCGTTGTTCTCGATAATACCTTTAACTCTAGTGAAGACTTGGGCGATAGTCGTCCCTGTGCTGATTGTGCCGTGAAGGACTCTCCATCGACTTCGTTCGGTGCATACATAGACCTGAGCGATTCGGGATACACCTTCATTAACGAGAGCCCAGGAAAGGGTTGGACTTGTCCACCTACATTTAGCATAGGAATCACCCTCACCGACAACCTCTTGCGTTCTCATCTTAATCTAGAGCAATTAAGGTATCTTAGGCACTTTGGGGTTGTTCCATCCAGTAAGGAGCCGCCCGATCTGGATAAGTTCCTTAGAAATAGACAAAACTTCATAAAACAGCCTCTAGACACGGGGCCGTGTCCAGGTCAACACGCCCCCGTGTCCACCAAAAGATTCCTTTCTGACTTTTTGTCAGAATACGGACAAAATGTGTCAGGATCTTGCCTGCACACGGGGTCGTGTCCAGCGTGTTGTTGTTTTCTATAAATGCATCCAAGAATCCTGCACATTTGGACCATCCACGGACAGAGATTTGAGAGGATCTTTTCACCTACCATCCTAGGTATTTTCTAAAAGAAGGTTCTAACAACCATCTTGTCCTTTCTTCTTTTATCCATTGCCTTCTTCTTCATCTTTCTTGCCTCAACACATCCATTGAAGCTTGAGATGACCATGATTCCAAGCTTTATTGTGATGTTTGTTAGGTTTTTGTTCAAGGAATCTTGTTAAAAATAAGTTGTACAACATTGTTTTAAGTTATTTCTGCTCAAAAATGCTTCATAAGTATAATTTGAAACTCCAGGATTCCTTGTTCCAAAAATCTGCAGAAAGGTGAACACGGGGCCGTGCTCATTGAGCACGGGGCCGTGTCCGAAGTTACTGTTTCATTAAAATGAACTATTTTTGGTTTGTTTTCGTAGAATGTCTAGTCAAAATTGTGGAACCTCTTCTGCACATTTCATAAACAGTCGAAGGGAAAGAAGGTCTTCAATTGAAGCAACTCTCGTACGCTACGTAATGGCATTACGTGAAGCTCTTGACGAGATGACTTCGGTAGAGGAGGTCCTTATAGTCCGTATAAATTATCTTACCGTGGGGCTGGAAAACAGTTTTCAAGAAATTAACCTCTTGCACCAGAGGTTAAACATTCTTGTAACACCTCCCATGGAACCAATCCTCCCTCAAGAGGATTGGAACCTAGCACTTGGAATCAAAAATCCTACCGGATGGGATGACATTCCAGCGGAGCCTCCTCTTGAAGATCTACAAGAAGTCCCGGTGTAGGTTGCACCCCCTCAAACCGATGCCAATGAGCCCGCCTTTCTTCTCCCAAGGGAGATAGAGGAGTGGCTCACCGACGTGTGAGGGACCCATGACCTGGAGAAAGAAGTTCTTCAAAGCCGCATCCAACCGAGAGAATTATCTTTTCGGAAATTTTGCTAATAGAATAAATTTTAGGCTAGAACTTCTTGGTTTAAACTTCTTGTGCTTCGTTTGACCTATCTATCTAAAATTATTAACTTATTAGGATTATTATGTAATTCTCTCTATGTTTTAATGAATGATGGTTTTAGTTAATTTGGTGTTTGGATGATGTTGTAATGGATAAAACACACTCGGGATGGTGAAGGATAACAAGGGAAACTTGCACCAGCACCCCATGCACAAAAACAGAGCCATCCGACAAAATTTTCTTCATTACAGCAAGTTCAGCACGGGTCGTGCCCGCCCAACACGACCCCGTGCTGCACCATCTGCAGAAAATGCCCAGTTCAAGTAACTGGACACGGGGCGTGCTCACTGAACACGCCCCCGTGTCCAGGCTTCAGTTTCTTTTTAACAACTTCTGTTACTGGCGATCTGAATACGGGGCCGTGCCCGGACACCACGTGGTCGTGTCCAGACGCCCAGTAACAGAAAATTTTGCTTTTTCACACCTTTTTACATATTCAATCAACCTAAAAACTTATTTTTACGACACATTGAGGACAATGTGTAATTTAAGTGTGGGGGGAATACTAAAACCTTGAATCTTGCAAGTCCTAAATACAAGCCTTACACAAAACTCTATTGGAACTGCTAATCACCCCAAATTATTTTTTCAAAAAAAAATTTCATTTTTTTTACTTGTCTAGGTTTAAATTGGGAAATTCAAGTTCTAAAAAAAAGGTTATATTTTTATAAATTTACAACCGATAGTGTTGTGATAAAAAGAACCAACATAAGAAAATTATGAAACGGCATGACAAGTTTAGTTAAAATTTGATTATATGTACTTGATCACATAAAAAGCCATTCCCACAAAAAGTGAGTTTTGAGCCTTTATTAAGCATACAAATACATATCTTTAAACTAAATGCTCATTTTTTGTTTCTTGTGTGAATAGCCGCTTGGTTCTTACGACTCTAGAACTTGCCACGACGATACATTCCTGGTCCTTACCAACTTAAACCTGAGTAAGTAAATGATGGAGGCATTAGGACTAACCCTTTTTACTTCTACACCATTATTTTTCTTTTCTTTTTTTACCACCTACCTAAAATCCCCCTAGTTAACCCCTTTAAGCCTAAACCTTTTCATTTCTTAACCCAAAACAAAAAACCCTTTTGCCCACCTAAACCTTTTTCATTTTAAACCCTTTATTTTAGTAACAAGGCTCGGTTTTTCTTATGACTTGCTTATGAATATATATATATATATATATATATATATATATATATATATATATATATATATATATATATATATATATATATATATATAATTCGTGATGATGAAGCCAAAAGAAATAAACAAACAAGTTTATCAAAAACAACTTTGTTTGAAAGAAATGCTTCATCAAAATAAAAAAATAAAAAAATAAAAAGTCTTCCAAAAACCGATGCTTTTTACGCTTTTCACCCTTTTTACTAACCACTAACCCAACCACCCACCTTTAGCCCAAGCCTAACCCTTCACCCCAAAAGTCCTCTTGATATTTACAAAGGTGTATAGTTAAAAAGGAAGAGGATTGATTGCTTGGCAAGCTTATGGTAGGAGTAAGTTCCATGCCGCTCTCGAGTGATTCACTAAAAATACATCTTCGGCCGAGTGTTGAGTGATCCCCCGTGAGGTATGTGAACTTGTATATAAATGGAATTTTAAAAAGGCATGTTATGCCCTAATAAGTAATTTATCTTATGTAATGTTTTTAATAAATCATGACGAATAGGATTGTAAATAAATAAAAATAAAACTTAATAAAGAATCTTGGAAATCCCGACACTCTATGACAAGCCCAAAAACCTTCTCTTCTACCCATTCCATTTGGGAGTGTAAAGCCACATTATAAAGAGTTTTGCTTGAGGACAAGCAAAGATTCAAGTGTGAGGGTATTTGATGTGCACAAAATGCAACATATAAATTACATCAATTGTGGCATAAAACTAACCATTTTTAGTACTAATGTTGGAAAAAGTGTGTTTTTGTCTTCCTTTTGTATTTTCAGGATTAAATGAGCTCAAATTAACAAAAGAAGCAAAAAGGCGGCTAAATCTAACATAAATACAAGAAAAGGAACAAACGTGGCATGCCCGACCCCCCGACAGCATCTTCCCAAGCAAAAACAAGAAAACAGAAGGCTAAACACGCCCCCTGCTCAGTAAGCACGGGGGCGTGCCCAATTGTCAGCAGAAAAGACAAAGTTGTAGAAGCTTCTATCGCCCACCACGGGGTCGTGCTCAGCGGACACGGGGCCGTGGTCAACTCTAAGATTCGCAGAATCTAGGGAAATCTTGATAGTACAGATATGCTTCTGCACACGGGGTCGTGCTCAGCGGACACGGGGGCGTGGTCAACTAATGCAGACAAACTGCAATTAATGAAGAAAGAGAAGGAGGATGGACATGGGGCCGTGCCCAATGGACACGGGGCCGTGCCCGAGCTGCTGTTCAGGCTATAAATAGGGGTGCTTGGCTCATTTGCAAACCATCCCTTGGCACACCACCTCTCTCACATTTCACTCACCACCCACCCACCATCACAACACCATCATCCATCATCCATCATAGAGTGTGTGAGTCGTCTCGGGATCCAAGATTGATCGTAAGAGTTCTTGACAATCAAAGGCCATGTTTGCCAAAGTCTCTTACATTACTTGGTGAAGACAAGTGTTTAGTGTAATACTTTTTATTTTTAATCTTTTCGCACTTTTTATTTGGTTATATTAATGACTTTAATTACTAGTTTCTTATGTTGAAGGTGATTCTTCCTTATCGTTTTTCCGTTGTGTCTTTGCATTATTTTACTGTCTATATAAAATAAAAGATTTTCACCATTCATATCTCCACGGTCTATATGGAGATATGTTGGCTACCTGGTCAGGGGTTAAGGGAACGGTTTGGCAAGAGTCTTGCCATTGTTCAGTGTATAGATCCTGCAAAGGACCTGGGTCAAATTTAGTAGAACCTCCTTCAATACCCACCGGTATTGGATGGCGGGGGTCCAAACTCTTTGATCCCCTCATAAGTAAGCTACTATTAAAACTTTAACCCGGCTACTTAGGACTGTATCCCTGCTGACTCAGACTACTTAGCCGAGGGTAACGTCACCTTCAAAAGAGGGGCCTACTACAATAACTAAGATAATCTCTTAAAAAGTGCAAAAGTGCGGAAATAATCAAAGGTTACACTACACACGAGTCGGATCCAAGTGATTCATCTTGTCTATCTGTTTTTCTTTTATTTTATTTTTCAGCATTTTAATTAGTTTTATTTTTATAGTTTAAAAATCTTTTTCTAACTTTTGATTTGATTAGACATTGAGGATAAACCGGTACTAAAATCTTTTGTGTCCTTGGACGACCTCGGTATCTTACTAACACTATACTACGTCCACGATGGGTGCACTTGCCCATATGTGTGTTTAGTGTTAGTAAATATCGTGTTTTATAAATTTAAAACTTGGCTAAAAAGTGTAAAAGGACTTAAAATATACATTAAAAATCTATTACACTACACGCACATCAAATACAATACAGCTTAAAGGGTTGAAAGGTAAAAGGGTTCGGAATCGACCAACTATCGTGAACAGCAAAAAGCATGAGACAGTGACTGGTCACATCACACTTTACGTGTGAACTCCCCCACTCAGCCGTAAAAGTAGCATGTGGGAAGACACATCCTTTTACCCGCAGGTCCGAAACCTTTAACCTACCAAAAAGGGTAATCCCTCCACTGCAGCCATGGATCACTAGTCAAAGGTTACTTTTTATAGCTGGCCCCTTCTCTATAAATGACATCACATTGTCATTCAGCTAGTCATTCCGAAAATCTCACTTCTCTCTAGAACTTGCTCTTTGAATGTTCTATTCGTCACTCACTTTAACACTATCACATTTTGAACAAACATTCTGGGTTGAATAGTCTTCAATCCATAATTCAAAGCAAGCAACAACAAAGTGATCCAACCCTACGTATTGCATACGTGAGGGGGGGACCCCACAACCTGTGTTAAGCAAACCGAAATCCTTGAACCATTTTGCCTAACGAGTCCAGTCACTATCCTTGGTCTTATATTTGTTAGTAGCAACATATCATTGTAGTTAACAATAATACAAGTTGACACATTGAACAAAGATTACATATCACATGAACAGGAGACCAAATGGACCAATGCTATGTTTTCAAGGATTGGGGAATATAAGCAAAGTGCAGTGATAAATCATCAGAACCAAGTGACAGTGGTCCTGTTGTTGTAGCGTTGGCGATCTCTCACCAACTTACACCACCACAAGATGCCATAACTCCTTTATATATTCCATTCTCCTTTTATTTCTTGCATCCATCAATCAATAAATTGCTACCATCATATATATTTATACATACACTACTCACTGTCAGTCTCCCATGGTGTTGTGGTCACATATCCTACTTTCTGGAGGAATTGAATACCGAAAAACTCTGTGCTAGTGCATGATTGGGTAGATCCTTTTCCATCACTACTATCGTTCTCTCCGTTGTAGATAACAAACACAATCAATAGTAAGCAAAGGCAGACTTTCTTGTCGGTTGTCTATCGATAAATATTATATGATGGTAGTCTATCGATAAATAATAAATTTCTATCAATAAATATTAAATTTCTTGTCGGTGAAGGAGCATAATAAAAAATAAAATAAAACAAAATTAAATGTTAAATACAAAATAAAAATACTCAATCTTCATTAACAAGCTAATATTATAATAAATCACATAATCAAATGGTTACTTATCGAACCGGTTGTACCGTTTTTAAGAAACAGACAATATTTATAATAACTTAAAAGCATATAATAAATTAAAATATTCAAAAAAGAAAAAGTAAAACAAATAAAAAAGAAAATGTAAAGCAAATCCTGTTTAATATTTTTTTAAATAAAAATTTCAAAATGCTTTTCTATCCCTCAATTTTTCTTTACAAGCATCCTTTCTGTGCATAATAATTTCCTTCGATAGCCGTTGTTGCTGTACCATCACTAAAGCACCGGCGTCTATAATAGTTATCTCTCTTCCTATCCATCTCTAGTCGTTGTTGGTATCGTCGTTTCGGTCCACATCCGACCTGTTTCGATCATGTCGATTTTAAGGAGTGGTGTCAAAATTTCTTGGTGGTCAATCAGTACTAGATCATGTGTGTATATACACACACTAAAAAAACTTTCATAGGGTGTGGCGACCTTGTCGAGACCATCTAGGTCTGCCCCAGTGGGTTTAGATGAATCATAACAACACTAGTACAAAAAATGAAGTGTTGAAGGAAATTTAAAGGGAAAATCCAGTGCACGACGGATCTAGAGGGTAGGGATGGCAATCGAACATGAACTTTAGAAAAATTTTACCATTGGTCCTTGTGGTTTCTGTCTAATTTCAATGTTAGGTACTAATAGTTTTTGGTTGCAAAATCAGGTATTAATGTTCTAATTTGTTACAATGTTGAGTATTAAGACCAAATCTTGTCACAATGTTGAGTACTAAGGCCAAACCTTGTTAACTGTTTTTATTAATTTTTACTAAAATGACTAAAATACCCTTTAATATCTAGAGAGTCTATTTTTTAATTAATTATATTTGACTAAAATAATTTAAAGTTTTATTTATATTTATTTTTTATATTTTTCTGTCTCATTTATATTTTTTATAAAATTAAATGGATTTGAAGTTTATTATTTACAAACTATGAGTTTATATATAATAAAATGCTAGTAAAATAAACATTCTAACTTAATCTAAATAATATGATATATAAACTCAAAGTTTATAAATAATAAACTTCAAATCCATATAATTTTATAAAAAATATAAATAAAACAGAAAAATATAAAAAATATAAATATAAATATAAATAAAACTTTAAATTATTTTAGTCAAATATAATTAATTAAAAATAGACTCTCTATTTATTAAAGTACATTTTAGTTATTTTATTAATATTTAACAAAAAATGTTAACAAGGTTTAGGCTTAATACTCAATATTGTGACAAGATTTGGCCTTAGTAGTCAACATTATAATAAATTAAAACATTAATACCTAATTTTGCAACAAAAAAACTTGACATGGAAATTTGGCAGAAATCACAAGGACTAATGGTGTAATTTTTTCTGAACTTTATAAGCAAATCTGAAACTCAAAACATTTGAAACCAGTAATGCAATTATATATATTGTTGTTGAACTATGATGAATAGTAACTTTATTTTTATAATAATATATAGCTTTTTATTATTTTTTACTTGCTATATTATAATAGTTTATTATTATATTCACCTTTTAAAACAATATATTTCCTTTACCATTTTTTTAATAATTCTTTTTTTCTTTTTTTCCTTTTTAAAACCTATATTAATTTATCTATTAATTTGATACTTCTTTAATAATTTACGTTTATAATTTTTTTTCTAAAAACTGAAGTACGTAGTTGTGCTTGATTTTTTTCTCTAACATTCCGTCATAAGTTTTGTTAAAAACTATGTTGTACTCAAAATAAAATATTTATTTGGTATCATAAAATGATACGATAATAAACTAAATTGTTCTAATAGTATGACTTTCTAAACAACATGTTTTATTTTTAAATCACGTTTGTTTTACATTATCATTTGCTCGCTTTCGCTGCAACACGTGACATAAAAAAAACTAGTGAGTAATTAGATGTGAGAATCGGTATAACATTAGTTTCAAATTTTTCCTAGGTATGTGATGGTTTTGGGATTATGTGATACATACCCAGTTACCTAAAAAGATTAATTGGTTTACCCAAAGTACCTAAAAACATTAATTGGTTTATCCAAAAAAAAATTAGTTTTCGTTATTATTTTTCATTAACCCTAGTTTAGTAACGGTTCATTATAGTTGTTTCTTTACATAAAAAAGAACTTTTTAGAAATATGTATTTATTAGATTATCTATATTTTTGTTGAAATGAAGTATCAACTTTTATCCTTATTTTCAACTCTCCAAAGCATTTTGTCACTTGCTACTGAAATGAAGTATCAACTTTTATCCTTATTTTCAACTCTCCAATATAGTGTCACTTACTATGATGCCCTTCGTCTCTGATATGTATGTAGTCTATCATATTTTAGTTTAGAGTAAATTACGATTTTGGCCTCTGTGGTTATATTATTTTTACGATATTAGTTTAAAATAGAATTTTTTTTAAACATATGTGCCTTCATGGTCTCTATAACTAACTATTTTGACCCCTGAGTCTAACTTAATCCCTTACCCTGTTTAATTATTTGTCATGATAGGTATTTTGTAATTTCTCCTCCTCTTTAAATCTAATTTCTCCTTCTCTTTTTGTCCCTTTAAAAGACAAAACTTAAATCTAATTTCTATCATTTGCATATCATCATCTTCTAACCCAGATCTTCAAGAACACATCTTCAAACCCACATCTTCAAAAACATGACCACCTTCAACCATCATCATTATCCCCTAACCAAAACCCACATTTCAGTTTCATATCTTCAGGAACAAGAACAAATCAAAAACAAAACCCAAATTCAAGAATATCTTTTCTTCACAAATTAAACTTCCAAATCTTCAACAAATTAATACGAATTCTAGATCTGCAAAATTCCAACAAACAATCAACAAAATTAATATCCTCTTCAAGAACAACAAATTAATATCCTCTTCACAAACAACAAATTAAGTAGGAATTCCAGATCTTCAGGATCAACAAATTACTATCCTCTTCAAAACGAACAATCTTTAACATACAATCGTCAAATTCCAAAATCAACAATCACGAACCCGGACACCTTCAACTTTCATTCTCTCCTCACAACCATCGTTGGCCTCAAGATCTCGCCGGCTAAGAGAGATGAAGAGGGTGTTTTCCGGTAGGTAGTGTTGAGTCGTGTGGTGTACAGTGACGAGTTGAAGGATGTGGGTGACGTGTCAGAACGAAGATTGATATTTGTTGTTGTTTTAGGATTGCGGGATGTGGTGGCGTGGTGGTTGGTTAGAGTATGGTCTGATGGTTGTACGGAGATCGGAGGTTCTAGGTGGTTGTAGAAAGATTGGTGGTTGGTATGGTTAATGGTCTAGTTGCAGGTGGTTTGAGGGTGACGATGTTAGTGATGATTATACAATTTTCAAAATGATGATGTGATTTTGTAAAGAGTAAATTACAAAAATACTCATCATGTGACTTGCATGTGACAAATAATTAACCAAGGTTAGGGGTGGAGTTAGACTCAGGGGCCAAAATAGTTAGTTATAGAGATCATGGGAGCACAAATGTTAAAAAAAATCTATTTTGGGCTAATATATAAAAGCGATATAACCATAGAGGCCAAAATCGTAATTTACTCTTTAGTTTATTGTAGTTGTTAAAACATTAAAAAAACTTGAATGCTAAGAAAAATATGTATTTAGAAATCCCAACATGTATTTTTAACAAGTTATTCGCTATACTAGATAACCCCAGGTATGCCCAATACCAGAAGGGTAATGACCCGACATTGGGTCAAATATGGGAAATAGTATTCAATCAGGTATGGACACTTTTACGACTGCGTATTGGACTAGGATTACCAATTGTTGCCCCAAACCCATGCCATTATCATCCCTACCGAGGAGTGTCGGGCCAAGTTGAACCTGATGTATGTATAATTGTCTTGCTAAAGACGACGACTCAACCCACAGAGTAGCACCTTTGTTGCCAGCTATGGCCGCTCTACAGTTGCAATCATCACGACACAAACTAAAAAATCGACCGACTCGTCGATTTTGTGTCCACATATATAGAAGCACCTCTATTGTTGGCTATGTCAAGGTTTGTACTAAATCTAGACATATATAGCCCATGACCTTTAATGTGACAACTCGAACTTTGAAGGTTAGTGTCGTCTAATCTCGTAACTTTAAATCTTGTATTACTTCTCTTATATTGTGTTTTATTACACGTTACGGTGAATGGTTGCTAGTTGTTACTTGTTAAAGCTACAAGTAGACGATAATCGTTGTTCGCATGCTTGGGCCGCACTTGTTTGTTCACTAATCCGGGCCACACACACACCAAGTATTCTATGCTGATGTTGCACGAGTTCAATTTCTAACCAAAGCCCAATCCGGACTCACTTTATGATTTGAATATACAAATGGGCTTAGTAGAACTCAAAGTGGGCATTGATTTAGGGGCCGGCCATTGACTTGGCTTATAATTACCCATAGGTTACGTTTATTGTTTAGCATTATCATATCCAAAACCCTACTTGTTCCATATTCCCTCAAAATAGTGACGGCAGTAAACCCTTTTCCCCATCGAAGCTTTTCTATTTTCAAGGTACCCTCTCTTGTGCACTTGCATTTATTCGGTATGTGAGTTAATAATTTTAAATGATTGTTGATTGATAGTTTTAAATTGTAAACGGTGGCCATCAAACCATGTGAGTTGATAATTTTAAATAATTGTTGATTGTTTTGAATGTCGGCCATAAGGGTTCTTATTTACATGAGAATGGCAGAACGCATAGCTTTTGGTCCAATCACAACATGTCCATAAGATTCTTATTCGCATGCATAAGGTTTTCCCTTTAATATTGTCGGCCATATATCATATGTATTAGTGACCTTATAATTAGATCATGATAGCAGAGTTGTCAGAAAATGCTTGAAAGCCTTTATGTTGCACATGTCAAGTAAATGTTAATTGGGTGTTATGGGCGGCTAGCCTTGGCTGCCGTGTATGTTCCTAGTATGAATAATCACATATGGTTGTTTTATTAGTGATTCAACTCACAAATAAAGGTGTCAGCCGCATGTGTTTGGGGATGTGGGCGGCATGTGGAAGGTCATTGGGTGTGGGTTGGGTCCAATACTAATATGCCATGGTGGGAGGTAATGATTAATATGGAATTGTGTGGTAACTGCCTTTGCATGAAAACTGATTTGTAACCGAAAGATTCCTTGTAACCGAAAGACTCCTTCCACTCGAAAGATAGTGGATGTTACTTGTTACTCGAAGGATAACTGTTAGCGAAAGATAAACTTGAACCGAAAGATAGATAGGGTCGAAGGATGTCTTAGAGTTCGAAACATAATACGTGGTCCGAATGATAATTAGGAAAACTGTTGGTCGAAAGATCATATATGAGTCGAAGGATAACTGTGATAAATAATATGTCAAAAGATCACTAATATGTCGAAAGATAACAGTTGGAATCGAAGGATGTTAGGGATTATGAACATACTTTGAATGATGGAATGTATGCTTGATTTATTTGGCATGCCATGCTCGGTGATGAATGTTAACATTTGTTTTCGTGTACACTAGCTGAGGATTCAATGTGAAATGATACGTGTTGTGCCGATACGCAAACTGACTGCTATGTGAACATTAATTTGCATGTGTGTAATTTCGAGCATGAACTGATTTGTTATACGTGCATACAATAGGTCGTGATTAATTACTTGTGAGTGCATAGTTTAGCATACCGAGCAAACCAAGGTGAGTTCACACCCCTACTAAGGCATGGGATTCCCGGGTCGTGGGAATGGGTTAAAGGTTTCAATTGAATTATAACGTATAAACGCTTTCTCCTAGACTATCACCTATCATGTCCTCGGATGTCAGGACGGTTCCGTAGGTTGGGTTAACACCTACGTGGTCACATGCAAATTTCTATCCTCGGTACAGAGGGTACGCACGTAAAACCTACGTGTACGCATACTTACTTCTTCCGTAGGTTGGATAACACCTACGTGGTCATATGCCATTTACTATCCTCGTTACAAAGGATACGCACGTAAAACCTACGTGTACGCATACTTACTTCTTCCGTAGGTTGGAAAGTACCTACGTGGTTATATACTACTGTTCTCGGACGAAGAACAGGGATATTACGAATAGTCTAGTGGTCACATAACATGGGAAGCCCCCACTTGTATAACTTACTATCGGCCCTGTAGAGCCACCCGTTACTTACTGTTACGCATTTACTTACTGTGAACTCGCTCAACTAGTTTGTTGACCATTCTGTTACATGCCTTGCAGATCGTTAGGTACTTGGAGTTTGCACTGGAGAAGCGGGTCGTTGTGGACAAGGATCGTGGTTTCTTCATTGAACAATTATGACTATTAAACTATTATTTACTGTTGGATTATTTACTATGCTTCCGCTACATTTTAGAACTATGGTTATGTTTAAACACTTTTCGTATTGAATGGATGGTTTACAATATTTTACTTAATATTAATTGCATGTTCAATATGATTGGTGGCTTGATCCTGGTCAGTCACGCTCCCAAGCGGTGATACTCCGCAGGTGGATTGTGGGGGTGTGACAGATTGGTATCAGAGCCATTGGTTATAGAGAACTTGGTTTTAATATGGAAAAACGTTTTTATTAAAACCAGACTATAACCAGAACAGTGCTCTCAACGATCCACAACGACGCTTCGCTCCACGTGCAAGACTCGACTTTCTAGGTAATAAGGTTTATGTTTATTGCCTACATGCTAGAATTGCATAGAACTTTGCTCGTAGTATGCTTACATTACCTGCTCACAACTTGTTATTGCCTGAGAATACTTATGTGCTTACACTCTTCTGTCATCGCACTATTCGCGAACCTTTCTCACTTATGTTGCCTTTGATGTGAAGATCAATGGCCGCACGAATTAACATGACACAAGCCCAGCTAGAGGCTCTCGTTGCTGCGGCGGTTGCAGCCGCACAAGCAGGTAGTATACCTTGCAGTATAGACACTAGGATCTTTAGATCCTACATTAATTCTTGTACTTAACTTTGCCCTATTCGTACACAATAGGTCAACCCGCTCAGCAACAACCTGGGTGCACTTTCAAGAATTTCATGGACTGTCGTCCTAGCTCGTTCAGTGGCACGGAGGGGGCAGTTGGACTCCTCCACTGGTTTGAAAAACTCGAGTCGGTTTTCGAAATGTGTGAATGCCCTGAGGCTCGCAGGGTGAAGTTCGCCACTGGCACACTTGAGGGGATTGCGCTCACCTGGTGGAATGCGCAAGTACAGATCTTAGGGTTGGCAGCTGCTAACGCCACACCCTGGAATGAATTCAAGGAGCTGATTAAGAGGGAGTATTGTACGAGAGAGGACATCCATAAGTTGGAGGATGAGTTGTACAACTTGAAGATGGTGGGTTCAGAAATCGAAGCTTACACCAAGAGGTCGAATGAGTTGGCTGTGCTGTGTCCAACTATGGTAGACCCTCCATACAAGCGCATTGAGTTGTATCTCAAGGGTTTGGCGCCAGAGATTCAGAGCCACGTGACGTCGGCTAACCTCAACAATATCCAAGAAATTCAGCGCCTCGCTCACCGCATCACAGATCAGGCGGTAGACCAGGGCAAACTACCAAAGCGCATCAGTGCTACCGCTACCGCTACCGCTACTGCTTCTACTACACTTGCTACTCCCAGTGAAAGTAAGAGAAAATGGGATGGGGATTCTAGCAAGGGATCAGCTTCAGTGCAGTCACAGTCTCAGCAGCGAAAGACAGACAGCTACCAGAGTCCAAGTCAGCACTCCTCTAGCAGCCATAAACAGGGAGGGTATCGAGGAAATCTCCCAAAGTGCAACACCTGCAACAAACATCACAGTGGCCAGTGTAATAAGGTTCGTTGTCAAAGATGCCTCAAGATGGGTCATGAGGCCAAAGATTGTAGAGGCGCTCGTCCTGCAAATCAGAATCAGCAACAGGGCAACAAGGGATGTTATAATTGTGGTGCCGAAGGTCACATCAAGAGACACTGCCCTCAGCTAAGCAGGAACCAAAACAACAACAACAACAATCAGGGCAACGGGAACAATAACAACAATAACGGGGGAAACAACAACAACAATGGCAACGAGGCAAGAGGTCGAGTTTTCGTGTTAGGAGGAGGAGACGCAATGAACGCTAATTGAACTCATAACTTATCTTGGATTTTCATTATTATGTTTACGCTACTCAAACAAAGTTTGGTTTGAACATTAATCGTGTTGGGTTTTATGAATTATTTTACTTTTTATATTTTATGTTTGGTATAATGGATGTTTTGATATTATTGAGCGCACCTGCCGTATTTATGGACCTTACGAACAGGGTGTGCAAACCCTACCTGGACAAATTGTCCTTGTCTCCATCGACGACATTCTGATCTACTCCAAGAGCCAGGAGGAACACGAGCAGCACTTACGTCTTATCTTGGAATTTTTCGGAAGGAGCAAATGTACGCCAAGTTTTCTAAATGCGACTTTTGGATTCGTGAAGTCCACTTCTTAGGCCATGTGGTGAACAAGGATGGGATTCATGTCGATCCATCCAAGGTTGATTCGATCAGAAACTGTCCAGCACCGCGTACACCGACGGAAATACGCCAATTCTTGGGTTTGGCGGGTTACTACAGGCGATTCATTAAAGACTTCTCCAAGATCGCGCAACCACTTACAATGTTAACACAGAAAGGTGTCGTTTACAGATGGGGTAATACGCAGGGGACCGCTTTTCAGTACTTAAAGGATAGGCTTTGCAGCGCACCTATTCTCTCATTGCCAGAAGGCACGGATGACTTCGTGGTTTATTGTGACGCATCGATACAGGGGCTTGGTTGTGTATTGATGCAGCGGGATAAGGTTATTGCTTACGCCTCTCGGCAACTCAAGGTTCATGAACGGAATTATACGACGCACGATTTAGAGCTGGGAGCTGTTGTTTTCGCGCTTAAGATATGGCGACACTACCTGTACGGTACCAGGTGCACGATTTACACCGGTCACAGGAGTCTCGAGCATATTCTTAAGCAAAAGGATCTGAATATGCGTCAACGAAGATGGGTTGAACTTCTGAACGACTATGAATGCGCCATCAAGTATCATCCAGGGAAGGCCAATGTTGTGGCTGATGCCCTCAGTCGGAAGGACACTCTACCGAAGCGCGTGCGAGCGCTACAGCTTACCATCCAGTCCAGCCTTCCTACACAGATACGAGCTGCTCAGATTGAAGCACTAAAACCCGAAAACGTCAAGGCTGAAGCCTTACGTGGTTCAAGGCAACAGATGGAACAAAAGGAAGACGGCGCCTACTATGTAACGGGGCGTACTTGGGTCCCACTTTATGGCGGCTTACGCGAGCTTGTGATGGATGAAGCGCACAAGTCCCGCTACTCGGTACATCCAGGGGCAGATAAAATGTATCACGATATCAAAACAACATACTGGTGGCCAAGTATGAAAGCCCACATCGCCACCTATGTTGGCAAGTGTTTGACTTGTGCGAGAGTCAAAGTCGAATATCAGAAACCAGCAGGCCTACTTCAACAGCCCAGGATACCACAGTGGAAATGGGAAGAAATTTCCATGGATTTCGTCACAGGCTTACCTAGATCCCAGCGTGGGAATGACACTATTTGGGTGATCGTTGATCGACTCACAAAGTCTGCTCACTTCTTGGCTATCAAGGAAACGGATAAGTTTTCTACCCTAGCGGACATATACCTGAAAGAAGTTGTTTCGAGACACGGAGTGCCAACTTCCATTATTTCGGATCGGGATGCACGGTTCACTTCAGAGCTATGGCAAACAATGCACAAAGCGTTTGGCTCTCGTTTAGATATGAGCACAGCATATCACCCTCAGACGGATGGGCAGTCTGAGCGCACGATGCAAACTCTTGAAAACATGCTTCGAGCATGTGTTATTGATTTCGGCAACGGATGGGAAAAGCACCTCCCTTTGGTGGAGTTCTCATATAATAACAGTTACCATACCAGCATCCAAGCCGCTCCATTCGAGGCATTGTACGGACGTAAATGCCGGTCACCTCTCTGTTGGGCAGAGGTGGGGGATAGTCAGATTACGGGTCCGGAAATTGTAGTGGACGCCACCGAAAAGATTGCGCAGATACGACAACGCATGGCGGCAGCACGCGACCGTCAGAAAGCCTACGCGAATAAGCGTAAGAGACCATTGGAATTTCAGGTCGGGGACCGGGTTTTATTGAAAGTCTCACCCTGGAAGGGTGTGGTTCGATTTGGTAAACGAGGCAAACCCAATCCACGATATGTTGGACCGTTCGAAATCACTGAAAGAATAGGCCCAGTAGCCTACAGATTGAATCTACCAGCTGAACTCGGTGCAGTTCACAATGTATTTCACGTGTCGAATCTGAAGAAGTGCCTGTCAGATGAGACCCTTATAGTTCCTTTTAAGGAACTCACTATCGACGAGCGGTTGCAGTTCGTCGAGGAACCAGTTGAGATCACGGACCGGGATGTTAAGGTCCTTAGACACAAGAGAATCCCTCTTGTTCGAGTTCGTTGGAACTCCCAGCGTGGCCCAGAGTATACCTGGGAACGTGAGGATCAGATGAAAGAAAAGTACCCCAGTTATTCGAAACCAATGCATCCACTTCTGAGGCTGAAGCTACTACTACTGAATTTCGGGACGAAATTCCAAATCAACGGGGGGATGATGTGACACCCCGGGAAAACCAATGAACGATGATGCAACTTACCTAGCTTCCTCAGTGAGTGCGTACCAAATTTCGGGACGAAATTTCTTTCAAGTTGGGGATAATGTGACAACTCGAACTTTGAAGGTTAGTGTCGTCTAATCTCGTAACTTTAAATCTTGTATTACTTCTCTTATATTGTGTTTTATTACACGTTACGGTGAATGGTTGCTAGTTGTTACTTGTTAAAGCTACAAGTAGACGATAATCGTTGTTCGCATGCTTGGGCCGCACTTG
Source organism: Helianthus annuus (assembly GCF_002127325.2). Lineage (NCBI taxonomy): Eukaryota > Viridiplantae > Streptophyta > Magnoliopsida > Asterales > Asteraceae > Helianthus > Helianthus annuus. The sequence continues at coordinate 25,383,489 of NC_035439.2, read as the reverse complement.
TTTGTTCACTAATCCGGGCCACACACACACCAAGTATTCTATGCTGATGTTGCACGAGTTCAATTTCTAACCAAAGCCCAATCCGGACTCACTTTATGATTTGAATATACAAATGGGCTTAGTAGAACTCAAAGTGGGCATTGATTTAGGGGCCGGCCATTGACTTGGCTTATAATTACCCATAGGTTATGTTTATTGTTTAGCATTATCATATCCAAAACCCTACTTGTTCCATATTCCCTCAAAATAGTGACGGCAGTAAACCCTTTTCCCCATCGAAGCTTTTCTATTTTCAAGGTACCCTCTCTTGTGCACTTGCATTTATTCGGTATGTGAGTTAATAATTTTAAATGATTGTTGATTGATAGTTTTAAATTGTAAACGGTGGCCATCAAACCATGTGAGTTGATAATTTTAAATAATTGTTGATTGTTTTGAATGTCGGCCATAAGGGTTCTTATTTACATGAGAATGGCAGAACGCATAGCTTTTGGTCCAATCACAACATGTCCATAAGATTCTTATTCGCATGCATAAGGTTTTCCCTTTAATATTGTCGGCCATATATCATATGTATTAGTGACCTTATAATTAGATCATGATAGCAGAGTTGTCAGAAAATGCTTGAAAGCCTTTATGTTGCACATGTCAAGTAAATGTTAATTGGGTGTTATGGGCGGCTAGCCTTGGCTGCCGTGTATGTTCCTAGTATGAATAATCACATATGGTTGTTTTATTAGTGATTCAACTCACAAATAAAGGTGTCAGCCGCATGTGTTTGGGGATGTGGGCGGCATGTGGAAGGTCATTGGGTGTGGGTTGGGTCCAATACTAATATGCCATGGTGGGAGGTAATGATTAATATGGAATTGTGTGGTAACTGCCTTTGCATGAAAACTGATTTGTAACCGAAAGATTCCTTGTAACCGAAAGACTCCTTCCACTCGAAAGATAGTGGATGTTACTTGTTACTCGAAGGATAACTGTTAGCGAAAGATAAACTTGAACCGAAAGATAGATAGGGTCGAAGGATGTCTTAGAGTTCGAAACATAATACGTGGTCCGAATGATAATTAGGAAAACTGTTGGTCGAAAGATCATATATGAGTCGAAGGATAACTGTGATAAATAATATGTCAAAAGATCACTAATATGTCGAAAGATAACAGTTGGAATCGAAGGATGTTAGGGATTATGAACATACTTTGAATGATGGAATGTATGCTTGATTTATTTGGCATGCCATGCTCGGTGATGAATGTTAACATTTGTTTTCGTGTACACTAGCTGAGGATTCAATGTGAAATGATACGTGTTGTGCCGATACGCAAACTGACTGCTATGTGAACATTAATTTGCATGTGTGTAATTTCGAGCATGAACTGATTTGTTATACGTGCATACAATAGGTCGTGATTAATTACTTGTGAGTGCATAGTTTAGCATACCGAGCAAACCAAGGTGAGTTCACACCCCTACTAAGGCATGGGATTCCCGGGTCGTGGGAATGGGTTAAAGGTTTCAATTGAATTATAACGTATAAACGCTTTCTCCTAGACTATCACCTATCATGTCCTCGGATGTCAGGACGGTTCCGTAGGTTGGGTTAACACCTACGTGGTCACATGCAAATTTCTATCCTCGGTACAGAGGGTACGCACGTAAAACCTACGTGTACGCATACTTACTTCTTCCGTAGGTTGGATAACACCTACGTGGTCATATGCCATTTACTATCCTCGTTACAAAGGATACGCACGTAAAACCTACGTGTACGCATACTTACTTCTTCCGTAGGTTGGAAAGTACCTACGTGGTTATATACTACTGTTCTCGGACGAAGAACAGGGATATTACGAATAGTCTAGTGGTCACATAACATGGGAAGCCCCCACTTGTATAACTTACTATCGGCCCTGTAGAGCCACCCGTTACTTACTGTTACGCATTTACTTACTGTGAACTCGCTCAACTAGTTTGTTGACCATTCTGTTACATGCCTTGCAGATCGTTAGGTACTTGGAGTTTGCACTGGAGAAGCGGGTCGTTGTGGACAAGGATCGTGGTTTCTTCATTGAACAATTATGACTATTAAACTATTATTTACTGTTGGATTATTTACTATGCTTCCGCTACATTTTAGAACTATGGTTATGTTTAAACACTTTTCGTATTGAATGGATGGTTTACAATATTTTACTTAATATTAATTGCATGTTCAATATGATTGGTGGCTTGATCCTGGTCAGTCACGCTCCCAAGCGGTGATACTCCGCAGGTGGATTGTGGGGGTGTGACATTTAAGTCAAGTTACAACAACCTTACTGTTACTCTATGGTTTGTCCGTTTGCTAACTAAATTTTACTAGATAATTTCAACTCCCGATTTGGGTTTAGTTAATATTATTAAGGACGAGATTATTGCCACTCTAGTGTCTGATCTTCAGATCAAAAGTGAAGAAAAAAAACCTAACATAAGGCCATGTGTAGTCATAAAGCCCCTTTGTGGGCGTTAGGCGACACATCTCGTGTCACATCACACAGGGGCTTTATGGGTGGTTATATCACTAGAGCCCGCAGTCATAAAGCCCCTGCTCAATATTACCTAATTATTGATTGTAATTAGTTAATTAATTAAAAAAACACTTTAACTTTTTTTTATTGGTCCATTTTTGAAAATCATCCCCCAAAGCGCCGCTATGAAGATAACCGCTGCATCCATTCTTTTGCCCCATAGCGCCGCCCATCGTGGTATGACGGGCACTATGGGGCGCTATGACCCAAAAAACACCTCTCTTCGTGCCCGTGTAAATTAAGTTGAAGAAATATCAGAGCATTGTTTGATTAAAAAAGGGATGTGGGGACAACCGTGAATTGGCTTGATATTAACGATGAATCATGAAAAAGGTATATCCTGATCTCTGCAATTCCTAGCGGTATCGGTTCTCCTCCTCTTTTCTAGAATCTTATTGCCTGGTTGATAGCACCATTTGCAGCCTTGCTGGCTGAAACTCCTATCCAATTAATTTTTATAACGGCAAATTTGGATTGATGACGAATCACTGGAGTATCATCATGTTATCAGTGGAACCACCCGATCATATTCATCTCCACTAGCCAATAATTTCTATACACTAATTCAGGGGGAAACCCAATAAATATGGAAATAACCCATTAGAATTGAACCCAGAACCTTATGGTCCCTAAGCCTTATCCCACTTGAAAATACCACTACACTATAATGCAGTAGACTCCTATGCAATCAGTACCCGAGAATTTTTTTCAGAGCAACCACATGACCAAATGTCTAATATTGAGCACCCTAAAATAATTATGGCTTAATTAAAGGTTAAACTATATAGACAAAAAAAAGAAAGACTTTGCATGTGTTTTTATTAATTCTATGAAAACCAATTAATATCAACCTTTTGTTATATATATTTTTTTAATAGGCAACGAATAAAAGCCCGGTTATCTAGGGTAACCTAATGGTAAAAGGCGACTCCATACGTACACAATCGCCATCGCCGGCCCTGAGGGTGGGCGGAGAGGACCACCGGCCAGGTCCCGATATTTCGAGGGGCACGTTTTTTTCTGAAAAAAACCCGATATGTATATGTAAAATATTTTTTAATAGGGTACACTCATACAAACACCAATATAGGCCCCCTAACAAAACTATTCTTATGGTTTAGATTAGTTATTAACCCCTTTGGCATTAGATTTAGACCTTTAGTGAGCCCAATACCCAATTTCGTTAAGGCCTACGGGCACATTTTTTCGAGCTCGAACAGGGTACACGAATTCTCAGGGCCTACCATGACAATCGCAACACTGGGTAGCCCAAGTCCATCATTTTCAGTGCTGGGTGAACCAAACACCTGAAGGCCCACTACAGTAAAACCCGGTTGGGATTGGATTCAAACTTGAGACCTATGACCTTTAACCCTGAATCTTCACTTCCCTCCCATGCTAGTTGAGCTACTAAGCCATGTCGAAAGGTCGGTCAAAAACAAGTTTAAAAATCGGTCCTAGGTACCTTTACTAGCAAGGGTAAGTAGGGTCATCTCCACAGGAAATACGTGGTTAGTGCTTGAATGTAAAAAAAAGTAAATTAACTAAATACTAAAAGAAATTATTGTTCTGATTGATTATGATTAAGAAAGTTATCAGATTTTAAAGAAAAATAACCCCCCTCAGGATTTCCGGTAGACCTGGAAAACGGGTCGGATCGGGTCATGGGTCAAAACGGGTTCGGGTCAAAACGGGTTCGGGTTAAAACGGGTCAATTAAAAAAAAGGTTTTTTTGGTTCGGGTCGAAACGGGTTTGGGTTGGAACGGGTTCGCGTCGGAACGGGTTCGGGTCAGAACGGATTTCGGGTCAGGTCGGGTTGGCTATAAAAATACAATTGTATTCGTAATGTTAAATGACGACAGTTTACAAAATTTAAAAACAAAAGAAATAAAAATACAATTCTATTAATATGCAAATGCAGTTTAGATGGGTTATGCAAGATGGCTGCTTACAAATCATTGCTTACAAATCATTGCTTCTAGTTTTTGACATGGTCAATAAGAAAGAATATGATTGGTCAACAAGAATATCCATGTTTGTGTAGTTCTTTTGTAGTGTGTACGAACCTTCTATTTCTACAAGAAGCAAATTATGGTTTTGAATTAATTCTGAAGTTTAAACTTGTGAAAATGCCAACAATGTGTACACAAAAACGATAAGTTTTTACTGTAACAAGTAAAACTATAATTACATGAGGGTATATCATGAATTCGTGACTTAAATAACAATGAGTTAAACAAAGGTAATTATTTTATTGAATGATTCGGAACACTAATCTCAAAATCTGAATATCTGATGAACTCTGAATCTGAATAGCTAACGAGCTTGTGTAACAATGATCACTACACTTGAATCTTGCGTTTATTCTTGATAGAGATTCTTGGTCGAAACGGTACGGGTCGGTTCGCATCGAAACGGTACTAGTCGAAACGGTACGGGTCGAAACGGTACAAGTCGAAAAGGTACGGGTCGAAATGGTTCGATTCGAAATGGTACTGGTCGAAACGTTTCGCGTCGAAACGTTTCGCGTCGAAACGGTTCGGTTCGCGTCAAAAACGGTACGCGTCGAAACGGTTCGCGTCGAAACGGTACGCGTCGAAACGGTACGCGTCGAAACGATACGAGTCGAAACGGTACGAAACTCATTCCGACCCGAAACTCGTCTCGTGCAGAAACTCGAGTCGGCCCAAAACCCGTTGCGATCCGAAACCCGTCCCATGCAGAAACCCGTGTCGGCCCGAAACCCGACCCGAACCCATTCCAATCCAAAACCTGCGTCGTGCCAAAACCCGTCTCAGCCCGATGCTCAATTTGAACTGAACCTATTCCGATCTGAAACTTGCCCCGTTTCTTTAAGACACTAACCCACATCGACCCATTTCTTTAATGTTGTCAACCCGCTTTGACCCGAAAATAACAAGATGGAATTTCAAGTAACCCATTGTGACCCATTTAGTTAAAATATCTTACCCAAACCAACCCATATAATTTTAAAAGCAACCCAAATTGACCCATTTGGAAGGCTTTGGGTCAAGATTGCCCCCTCTAATTTCCGGTTCAATGATTCACCCAAATCTTTTTAATTATATAGATACCAAAAGGTCTTGTTAATAGTTTAATTTGAATGATAATAAGGACAAGTTTTTAATGATAACTCATGCAATTCAATTACCAAATCATAAGTGCCAAGAACTCTCCTAATAAATGGTAAAAGATAAATAATTGCAACATACACAATTTTTTAAACAAAATAAACCACAAGTATCTTCCAAATAATGAAAAACAATCCAAAAACTAAATGAAACAAGGTTTGAGTTTCACATACACGAACCATCCACCCGGAGGTGGTCACACAAGATTCTAGCCGCTCATCATCATGATTTGATCTCCTAGGGTTGTCTTGGATCTTGATTACATGAAAGATTGATGAAAATTGAGGTTGGGAACTTGGAAATTCGTCTGGTTGAAGGTATTTGCGTTTAGAGTTAAAGATATCTTTAAATAGGGTGAAAACCTGAATTTTCGTGTGTCTATCTGTTGCCCGGCGCAAGGTTGTCCTGGGAGCTAGGAATCATCTGTATTGCGCCAGTCTGGCACAAGGTTGCACCAGATCAGCACCACCTTGCGCCAGTTATTGGTTTTGTTCCCGTTTTCGCGTTTTCAACCCTTGTGTTGCGTGTAAGCTTCCAATCTTTTATACTGCTTCCCGAAAACCTCCCGTTAAGCTCCAAAAGCCATCAATTAAGCTTCGGGTACCTGCAAATCAAATAAAACTCAAAGTAACCATGTTATGTGATAGTAAACACTTAAAACCAAATACTTACACTTGTTAAAACACAGTTATTTACCCTTATATCACATCCCCACACTTCACCTTTTCTTTCCCCAAGCAAAGTGTAACATCCGCCAAAAATGGATCCTAGAAACCCGACTCGTTTGTAAACTAGATTCGAAGCGTAATAAATAAAAGTGTGAATTTCTCTTATCTTTTATTATTTTGAATATCGTCGTTATTAACACAATTAACGATATTATAATCGAGATTAAAGGTACTGACACTTTAAATAATATCCCTTAGTTTGTTAATTACATAAAATGCAACAAGTAAGTACGTTAAGTATAACCACTACATCACAACCAAACGACATTGAACACCAAACGATATTAGGCGCCAAACGACAACACCCGATTCCAAATGATATTGACTTCTAAATGACATTGTCACACCCCGACCGCGTAAAACAACAAATCGCGGCGGAATCGTCGGGGAGTGTTGTAACATAATCATTGTTTCATAACACATGGAAATTGAAGTTTTGTTTTATTGAATTAAAAGATGTTACAATGTCTTAAAAACAAATTACATAACATGATTAACTAGTCTTGCATCTTTTATTGTTACTAAGGCCCAAGTCCACCTAAGTGTATCTTGATCAATCCTATGCATCATTTCCTGAAACACATGTGAAAATAGGTACGTCAGCATAAAAATGCCTGTGAGATACATAGGTTTTATTTATTTAGGATTCATGACTTATAAGTTTAAAGAAAAATGTTTAAGAAAATTTAGTCATGATCCTTGTAAAATATTTTCTTTTATAAGTCATTTGAAAAGCGATGATAAAATAGATGATATGTAAAGAATAATGTAAGGTTAAGTGAATAACCAAGTAAAATGAGTTTGTATAAAATAAGTTGTTTTGTAAAACAAATGTTTAGTGAAAATATGTTATTTGTGTAAAATGCAATATGTCAAATATTGAAATGGTTTAAATAACACTACGATATGTAATACTATAAAAGCACTTATATATAGGAAGTACCAGCGGCGTATCCACCATGCCTTTATCTTATTACACACGCCTCGTTATTTAAATCACTTACCAAAACAAACCACCAATGTAAAAAATGTTCATGTATAGCAAATGTAATGCTCAAGCAAATGTTGTAATGTTATTGTGTAAACAAATGTAATGTAGAGTGAATAAAAGCATTTATTGATTAAAAGCATTTACTCAACCCTATAAGAAAGAAATGTACAAAACAATGCATTTGATAAATTATAATCAAAAGTTATGTTTTGTAAAATAATGCATGCTTTACTCATACAAACATCTATGCGGTAATGTAAAACATCTACATCCAAGCCTTGCGACTGTAGAGTAAACCCTAGAACAAAGTCAAAGGTCTAACTAGAAATGTATTCGGATTCGGTCATTCCTTCCACCCAAACAAACCTAGGATTTCAGGAATGGGAGTTTTCAAGTCCTATGGTACCACTACCTACTACCGAGCGGCATGATCGGTGTTAATGAATGTATTAGTTTCGTTAAACAAACCAAATGTTATACCAAATGTAAGCATGTTTTATGAAAATAATGTACCTAGTATGCTAAGTGAACATACCAAGTAGAAATGTAAAACATTGTGTCCATATGTTACTGGAACATATGCAACAGAAATGCAATATAAAACAATGTACTAAGTATGCAACAAGTGAACATACATAACATAAAATGTAATGTAAAACAATGTACTCAGTATGCATTAAATGGACATACATAGCATAAAACATAATGAAATCATGTACTTGTTGGACTCTGTATGCCCAAGACACATATTAAATTGATGTGGCTAGTACGTTATGATCCAAGTCGGGTCATACCCAATAACAAGCTAGACAAACACTTACAATATTTATTTATGATATGATCAAACAAATAAATATTAACACTTAGAATATTTAGAAATTGGTTTTCTAAATAATTGCACTTGACAAACTAATAAATTATATGGATAAATTATTTTAAGAGAATATTTTATTTTGTTATTTAATGGGTTAAATAACATAATAAAAGTTGTATAAGTGTTATAACATATGATGTTATATTTTATAAAAGTTATAAAATATAAATAAGACTTAAAATTATTTAAAAGAAAAAGAATTGATTTTTTTTTAATAAGGTGGGACGCCCCCCCCCTTTCCCAAGACAAAAATGACCAATCACATTGCATGCAAATTAGAGGCTCTTGAGCTCTTGATTGGGCAAGAATGTTGGTCCAATGAGAATGCATGCATTTTGCATGGCTAGTTGCCCCTTGATTGGGTCTTGTGGGTGGCTTGTTCTCTCACTTCCTTTATGAGATTTTGTATGACAAAATAACAACAAGGAACTTGTGAAGACTTAATTTTCTCTCTAGAAAATCGGCCAACATGTGTTGGTTCAAGGGTTTTCAAGTTTGTAATTTTCAAGTGCAAGAACATACACAAACACTCTCTAATTTTCGGCCATGGTGGTTGTTCTAGAGGGTTTCTCATGTGAGTTCACAAGTGTAAAATCCTAGCAACATAAGATGTTTGTTGGAGGCTTGGGGTATGCAAGCTTGAGGTCTTCTCCATTGAAGATTTCCATTCAAGAACATCATCTTCTTCATATCTTTTGCTATATGGAAGGTAGTATTCTTATAACACCCCATGGTTGTGTTTTGATAGCATGTATGTTCGTATATGGATCCGGGGATTGGGTTTTGCATATAAAATGAGTTTTATATATTGAATAGTAACATGTTTTAAATCCTTTTTCCGCTGCGTTTTTAATTTTATTCGGATAAAATTACTTTGATAAACATGTGAAAAACCCAACAATGGTATCAGAGCCGCTTATATGAGTGCATGCTTCATCAGATTTAAAATTTTCGGGTTTTCGGGTTTGGAGAAACCCTATGGCCGAAATTTTATCCATGGTTTTCCTTTGTTTTTTCAAGATTTATTTCCTACATGCATAAAGGAATCTTGAAAAAATTATGTCATGTGGATGATTTGTTTTGTTTGGACAAAAACCCACATTTTTCGGTTTTTTCATTCTTGACCGAAAATGTAGGTTGTAAAAGGAAACCATTTTTGCTCTTGAATTTATATATATGTGGATACATATTTTGGTGTTCATAACCTAGCCATGACCTTGTGTGAATATGTTGAATGTTTGTGTTTGTGATTTGTATTTAATTATTTCAAAGGGTTGTAATAATTATTATTTTTTGTTCTTCCATTTATAAAAATATGTAATTTATTTATTTTCATTTGGTATGTAAAATAAATAGATTAGGTGCATTTTATTTTACTAGAAAAAATGTATTAGGATACCTTTTGTAAAAGAAGATGCACACAAAATGCGTTTTTGGTTTTGGCTAATTTCGGGCCTAAAGGACTTCATAGTTCTTAACGGGATTTTAGCCCGATAACCAAAACACATTTTTGAAGTCCAAAGGAGTTTGGAGCTAAATATAAAAGACATTTGGAAGCCCAAAGAAAGTAAAGAAATCACAACACAAGAAGAAGACTTGAAGCATTTGGATGCAGGATCAAGTGGGAGTTCAACGACACATTTTTTGTGTCTATATTCACCCTTTAGGAAGGACCTTTTGACACACTTGTTTCGGCTAACAAGTGTGGTCAAAATAGTTGGCTATGGTTATGCACCTATTGATATATGTGTTGTGCTTGTGTGGTTGTTTATTTATGTTGTTTGGATGATATGTTGATATGCATGCTTAACAAACTAATAATCAACAACAAGCTTGAAATTGGTTCTTAAAAAATCATTAAAATTGGTTAATAAAAGGTTATTAAAAATTAATAATTATATAATAAAATGGGTTTTATTAAAAAGAACCTTGAAAATTTGTTTTCACAAAATTACCAAGTATTTGAATGCATGCAAATGTATGGTACATAAAGTTTTCTAAACTAGAATTTTGAAAACTCAAAATCCCTTTTATAAAACAAGTCAAACACCATCCTTTTATACAACACTCGAATTACTTGGGAACTCTTTATGGGATAAAGGTCACCTAACCACATTTGAGGGAACTTGTATGTTTGAGGTGGGTTTACCATGTTTGTGGGATAAAGGTCACCTAACCACTTATGTGTATAAACTCACACGTGTGTGTAAGTTGGACGACTTGATTTGGAAACCATGAAGTTAGGGTCACTGAAGCATGGGGAACAAAGGTGTTGATGGGATTAAACATGCCAACTAAACATAAAGATGTTTAACCGATCCCATATGGCTAGAAGTTGCAAAGGGTTGCAATCGTCAAACGTTGACTACCTTGTTAATTTAAATAATGGGATAAAGGTCACCTAACCAATATTTAAATGTAACGTTGGATTCTAGATTTTAATTATTAATTGTCTATGAGACATAAAAGGGTATTAATAATTAAAATATAATAATATCGAAAATACTAAAATTTGAACCTTGTTAAATTTTGTAGATGACCGCTAACAATATTACCCAAACCGTCCGTAACCTATCACTGAAAACGATCCTAATCCCGATGAACATCTTATGGAAGATAAGGATGCCTATAACGATTGGATTAAGTATATCGAGGATACTATGCAAGCCTCTCGCCTCATGATAGGAATTATGATTCCCGAGATTCAAAAGGATTTTGAACATCATGAGCATACGACATGATTAACCAATTGTAGGAAATGTTCCTATGGATAGAACTCTTCGAAATGGTTCGAGCGCTTCATGCATGTCGAATAGAGGAAACCCAATCGATATCATCTTATATCTTTAAGATGAAAAGCCACATTGATCGCCTCGAAAGGCTCAATATGGGTAAAAGGGCTTTATCCATTCTAACGATCAATAAGGATGGCAACAAGGAAAGGGCATCACCCCGACACCAAAGCAAATGTTGCAAATGGTAACGGGAAATTCAAAGGGAAAAAGAAAAGAAAGTCTAAAGCGAAACCACCGAAACCAAAATATAAGAAGGCAAAGGTTGCCACGAACGATCCATACTTTGAGTATGGAGAGATAGGACATTTAAATAGGAATTGTCCAACCTATCTCATGGAGTTGAAAACAAGAGGGATGCTAGGCAAACCTCAGGTACAATCTTTATGATACATATTAACAATAATGTTATTTCTTCTAACACATGGGTATTAGATACCGGATGTGGAACTCATGTTTGCAATTTGTTGCAAGAGTTCAAGGGAAATAAGCATTAAAAGAAGGGAGACATTAGTCTCTTCATGGGCAATGGAACGAAAGTTCAAGTTGAAGCCCTAGGAGACTATGTTTTGAAACTTCCAAATGGTTTGGAAATTGTTTTAAAAATGTTTTGAATGCTCCTAGTTTGACTAGGAACATTATTTAAGTTTCCTTTTGAGACAATATGTTTCAATTTAAAGTTTGTAAACAATAACATTTATATCGATGAATGACATGTTTTTCTTTAAAGTTATGCTTTCAAATGGTATTATGAATTGGTTCATGGTAATATACCATTTGATAGTTCAATGTACCAAGAAATCACCAAGAAACTCAAAATGGATTTGAGTGAGACCTATCTTTGGCATTATCGCCTTGGTCATATAAACAGAATCGCATACAAACACTTCAAAAGAATGGTCTTTTGGAAACAAATGAAAGTGGTTCATTTGATACATGTGAATCCTGTTTACAAAGCAAAATGACTAAGAAACCCTTTAGTGGGAAAGGGTAAAAGATTTATTAGGTATCATACATTCGGATGTATGTGATCCTTTTAAGCCAATGACTAGGAATGGTGAGAGATACTTCATTACCTTTAACTGACAACTATAATAGTTATGGTTATGTATACTTGATGAGATACAAAGTTGAAGTTTTTGAAATGTTCAAAACCTTCAAAAGGTGAAGTACAAAACCAACTCAATCAAAGTTCTTCATTCCGATAGAGGAGGAACCGAACTCTATTTGGATATGGTTCGATCTATGATGGCTAGGAGTGCATTATCTCTATCATTTTGGGGTTACGCTTTGCTTTCTGTGGCTCGTATATTAAATATGCCCAAACCAAGAAAGTGGATAAGACACCTTTTGAAATATGGCATGGAAGGGCTCCATCATTATCATATTTGAAGGTATGAGGTTGTGAAGCTTATGTGAAGCAATACACCCCAAACAAATTGGAAGTACGATCCACTAAGTGTATCTTCGTAGGATATCCTTAAAATGATATAGGATATTATTTCTATGATCCAACAGAGTAAAAGGTATTTGTTGCTCAAAAGGCTAAGTTCTTGGAAGCTAAGTTCCTTGTGGAAGGAATTAGTAGAACAGTGGAACTTGATGAGGATCGAGAACCACAAGCCGATACACGTTTGGTTGATACTTGCACTCAACAAGAGGTTGTTGAAAACGATCAAGTGGTTGATCAATACACACAAAACGTTCGCAGATCTGGTAGAATTAGTAGTTCACCAGAAAGATATGGATTTTTCATGGATGGATGCTACGTGGTAGATTCGGGTGAACCTACCACATACCATGATGCAATGTCAGAATCCGATTGTGACAAATGGCTTGAAGCCATGAACGTAGAGATGCAATCCATGTATGACAACCAAGTTTGGGAATTGGTTGTACTACCTCTTAACTCCAAAGTGGTTGGAAGTAAGTGAGGTTTTCAGGAAGAAAACCGATATGCATGGTAACTTGGATACTTATAAAGCGAGACTTGTAGCAAAAGGCTTCACTCAAACTCAAAGGGTTGATTATGATGAGACCTTTTCGCCTATGGCAATGCTAAAGTCAATAAGGATATTATTTGCCATACCTGCATAATATGATTATGAGATTTGGCAAATGGATGTCAAAACGGCTTTCCTTAATGGATATTTTAAGGAAGATGTCTATATGGTTTAGCCTGAAGGTTTTGTCGATCCAAAACATCCTGACAAAGTATGCAAGTTAAAGAAATCAATCTATGGATTGAAACAAGCATCTGGAAATTAGAATCACTGTCTTGATGAAGAGATTAGGGAATATGGATTCATCAAGAACGTCGATAAGGCTTGTGTATAAGAAGGCTAGTGGGAGCATTTTACTTTCTTAGTATTGCATGTCGATGACATTCTACTATTTGGAAATGACATTCCAACCATGGAAGGTGTAAAAACCTAGCTTGGAAGTTGTTCTTCCATTAAGGATCATCGTGAAGTCGCCTATATTTTGGGAATAAAGATCTATAGGGATAGATCTAGGCGCTTGATAGGTTTAAACCAAAGTGCATACATTGAGAAAATCTTGAAAAGGTTCAAGATATAGAACTTTATGAAAAGGTTTGGTACCTGTTCAAAAGGGGACAATATTGAAAGCGTTTCAATGTCCAAGCTCAAAGGATGAGCAAGAAAGAATGAAAGGAATCCCATATGCGTCAGTTATAGGATTCATTATGTATGTAATGATATGCACTAGACCGGACATGTTATGTGCATTAAGCATGACGAGAAGATACCAGCGAGTAACGGTCATTGGGTGACTGTTAAAAATATATATTGAAATACCTTAGAAGGACTAAGGATATATTTCTAATATATGGATCTGGTGAAGAAGAACTCGTTGTAAAGGGTTACAAGGATGCGAGTTTCGGAATTCGTTGTAAAGGGTTACATGGATACGAGTTTCCAAACTGATCGAGATGGTTCTCGATCACAATCAGGGTAGCATTGTCCACTATAGAATCAGAATACATCGCCGTTTCATTGATTGAGATAATTCATATGGATCTGCCACTTGAATTATTGTCGATCTAGGGGTAGTCCCTACCATTCAGGACCCCTAGAAATCTTTGTGATAACGATGGTGCGATTGCTTAAATCAAGGAACCTCGTGTACATCGAAAGACTAGGCACATTGAGCGGAGTTTCAACTACATAAGGGATGAAGTTGAAAAGAGAAAGATATATATTCCCAAAGTTCACAGTGATCAGAATATCTCGAAGCTCCTTGAACGGGCAAAGCATGAAGGGTCATACTTGTGCCTTAGGACCTCGATATTCTAGTGATTGGATTTGATCTATTTTGTATTTAGATATTGGAACAACTGTTATTATAACTCTTTATGGTATTTTGAGTTATGTTCCATTTTAGCATGTTTAAATCCGTGAATAAGTTGCTTATTCTAAATGTCCGTAGTCGATCATACTTGTGGGAACAAATATGAATGTAAGACTGTTATGAACTTGGATTGGTGGATATTCATTAGGTATGAATATAGAGCAAGGTGTTGCTGCCAAAGTTCATAGATATTTGTGGGATACAAATATTGGACTGACTGCTCTCAAATCTTACTGCATGGAATCATCTGTGATTGATCATAAGTAAATTTGAGTAAAGGAGAATATCATAGTATCCTCTGACCTGAGATACATATTGGGTCTTGATATTCACCAAATATTATGCCTTGACTTATTTCTTCGCTGTCAGTAATATCACAGTACATAAGGCTAAGCTCAGGTGTGGTACAAGGTGATTGTGAGAGACTTATGTAGTCAAGATGGGATTTGTTCCTCTTATTCGTTGAGAGTAAGATGTCTAAGGCCTGCTAAAGTTAAATCAACAAAGAGTGGTCACTCTATGTCTATGGATTTAACATGACATCTGTAACGAAAGGATAAATGATAAATTCACCTAAATCATATTCAAGTAAGGGACTTGAAGGGGATGATGTGATTGAATGGCACTTCGTCCTACGTATTAGGGGTAGTAAACCGTTGTTAGGCGTCATTTACTGCTTGCATCAATCTTCTATGTATCTTGTGCAAGTGGGAGATTGTTGGACTCTGTATGCCCAAGACACATATTAAATTGATGTGGCTAGTACGTTATGATCCAAGTCGGGTCATACCCAATAACAAGCTAGACAAACACTTACAATATTTATTTATGATATGATCAAACAAATAAATATTAACACTTAGAATATTTAGAAATTGGTTTTCTAAATAATTTCACTTGACAAACTAATAAATTATATGGATAATTTATTTTAAGAGAATATTTTATTTTGTTATTTAATGGGTTAAATAACATAATAAAAGTTGTATAAGTCTTATAACATATGATGTTATATTTTATAAAAGTTATAAAATATAAATAAGACTTAAAATTATTTAAAAGAAAAAGAATTGATTTTTTTTAAATAAGGTGGGCTGCCCACCCCCCCCCCCTTCCCAAGACAAAAATGACCAATCACATTGCATGCAAATTAGAGGCTCTTGATTGGGCAAGAATGTTGGTCCAATGAGAATGCATGCATTTTGCATGGCTAGTTGCTCCTTGATTGGGTCTTGTGGGTGGCTTGTTCTCTCACTTCCTTTATGAGATTTTGTATGACAAAATAACAATAAGGAACTTGTGAAGACTTGATTTTCTCTCTAGAAAATCGGCCAACATGTGTTGGTTCAAGGGTTTTCAAGTTTGTAATTTTCAAGTGCAAGAACACACACAAACACTCTCTAATTTTCGGCCATGGTGGTTGTTCTAGAGGGTTTCTCATGTGAGTTCACAAGTGTAAAATCCTAGCAACATAAGGTGTTTGTTGGAGGCTTGGGGTATGCAAGCTTGAGGTCATTTCCATTGAAGATTTCCATTCAAGAACATCATCTTCTTCATATCTTTTGCTATATGGAAGGTAGTATTCTTATAACACCCTATGGTTGTGTTTTGATAGCATGTATGTTCGTATATGGATCCGGGGATTGGGTTTTGCATATAAAATGAGTTTTATATCTTGAATAGTAACATGTTTTAAATCCTTTTTCCGCTGCGTTTTTAATTTTATTCGGATAAAATTACTTTGATAAACATGTGAAAAACCCAACAGTACTAATAATGTACTAATGAACATAGCAAGTATATGATATGAAAACATGGAAAGCACGAAAGTAACAAGTAGGCACATGTGTTTCACCCCAAAACGTTTGAAAACAGTAAAAGAGGGGACTATGTACTCACTTGAGGGTGCTTAGAAGTCTTGAATAACAACCAAGCGAAGCTAGAGGGATCACGGAAATCAAACGGCACCTAATATAGATAACTATGTAAATAAACGGACCTAATTCAGAAGATCGGATAAAATGTGGTTTCGTAAACCAAATGAGTATAGGAACTCATGTAATATGGTTTAACAAAGCCTGCATTCTAAAAGGAAACCTATCCTAAGTGCTTACGACCCGTTACGACTCGTTTAGGTAGCTTACGTTACTTTAACGCGTCGTTCGCGTAAAATGCGTTCGGACTGCCTAACTAGTCCTATGACAAGTAAAATATGCCTTAACACATCTAATATAGTTGCCTAATCAGTTTAGACGTCAAAATTTATGTTACATATGCTTAAAATGAATTTTGGCGTAAAAAGGGCATTTTGGTAATTTTCCTAAGGCATATAAACTACCTATCATACAACTACTTAAACGAAGTGACCATAAGGTATAACCTCGGAAGGTTATTCCCTATGCAACTATGGTCACCTAATGTGTTTGGTCGGATCCTAATGATCGACCAAACGGGTCGGGTTTGTAAGTATAAGCGATTATTTAGATCGCTTACCTTACGACCCTACATAAACACTAAACCTAAAGTGACGAGCTAAACATGTTTAACGAATTTAGAAAACAGGTTTGGTATCAAAACAAACGGTTTTGATACCTAAAAGTAGTTTTGGTTACAAAATACGCAAGAATGCGCATTTTGGCCGAAACTACGACTCGTCACTACACCTAAACAACGTGGTAATCAGTAGGTATAGTCACTAGGGACTATAACCATCGTGATTACACTCACGTTGCGAAGTTCAAACGAACTTCGTGTTGACCATAAACTGGTCAATGCTGAAAGTCAAACAAAGTTTGACTTTTAAGCTAAAAACGTAAAAGAACGAAAGAATACTTACAACGGGTCCAAGAACGGAAGCTTTGATTCGAATATTCTCAGGTATGAAGTGATAAACACATCAACTTAGAGAACCAATTCAGATTCAAAGGTGTGAATGAAAATGGAAGTGGGGCTTGGGTATTTATAGAAAACCAAGAACCGTTAGGATCGTTTCTCGTAAACCGAGCTTGAATCTTGGCCTTACACTTGCACCCACTGAATTAGAATACCATGGGCACTTAAAACAAGCCCATAGGAAGCTTAAAACCATGTGCAAATGAGGGGAACAGCTGGAACAAGCTGGAAATCAGTTTTTGCTAATCTGGGGATTTTACGCGGGCTGCGTAAGATTCATACAAGTCTTACGCGGGCCGCCTGGCAATCTTTCACAGAATTACAGTTTTAGTCCCTGCAGCCTAGAAACTTGGTTTTTGATGCATTTTTGGCACGTTTAAGCCCCGTTAACCCCATTTCCAGGCTCTAAAATGATGTTAAAGTATAGGGAACATGAAACATGCTCAAAAATATCTCGGGTGTCGGTTCGTTTGGTCGTATGGTTGCGTTGTTCGGGTAATTACGACGGAAGTCGTAACGAACGCAAAAAACGATCCAAATTGAGCGACGAATGGAATTTTATCATGCAAATCACTAAAATATAATATTTTAATGATTACATAAATTTTTGGATGTCTGGATATACTCAGAACGTAAGATATGCGCGAAAATGCAAACTTATGCACTTTTTGACGCTTTTAGTCCCTATTGATCAATAAAGTTTATTTTAGCATACCGAACCCCTCAAAGCCTATTTCTAATCTATGTAAAGGTTATTTAGGGTATGTTTAACTTATGATCATGTTCCAGAATGTTCGTTACAGTACGAATCGGCATACTTTCGCAGTTTGTCGAAATTAGTCCCTATAAGCGTATAAACTTGATTTCGACACACCAAACCATCCAAAACTTATTTCTAAGTTATGTAAAGGTTATTTAAGGTATGTTAAGCCTATGTCACTGTTCCAGAGTGTTTGTTGCATTAAACTGGTTATAGTTACGCATCAGTTCGTGTATAACCTTCCAGAAAGCGATTTAGAGCTCGAAATCGATCAAGAATTGATATGTGCAAACAATACACATATTTATACAAATCCCAAGTATGAAATATAATATTTCATTGATTTGGTATTTGTTTGATGGCCATGGAGGCACAGGTGTCACAGACATCTAGACTCATCCAAACGACACACCATCAAACGACAACCCCAAACGATATCAGCTCCATCCCAAACGACACCTGTGTCGTCTTCCTCACTCAAACGCAACCTGACCCACTTCAAACTCCTCTAAATCGCGACCTTATCACTTCCTTTTGGCTCTTATCGGTTTGTATGCATGGAAAGATCAATTCCTTACCCTTAAATTGGTCATTACAACTCCTAGTTATTATAATTAAACCGAATTGAAGTTTCTTTATTCTCCATCAATGACCACAAGTTAGGTGCATATATTTTTTTCGTCACTAATAAAATTTTCCAGAGGGGATCCCTCTTTTATCAAAAAAAAAAAAACTAATAAAATATTAATGACCACAAGAAACCAAAACGTGGTGGACAGATTCGAGATCTACAGCCTATCATTTTGCTATCAAACGACATTCCTAATCATTTCACAGCACCCCTCACTCTCCAATATTGTTTACACACACTCAAATCCGCAAATTCAAGGCAAGAAGATTCTAGGGCTTGGAAATTGTTCTATTCACTTCTCTCTCATGTCTTAACCAATTCAAGTGATTCTTGAGCCTAATACCTTTAATTTTTCATACTCTACAAAACCCTTCTATCCATTTCTGTGATTGAACGACATAGGAATTCGAATTTAATTTCTTGTTATTTTTTTATTCTTGAACTTTAAAATTTGAGGCTTTTGACCTTGGATACATGTCTTAGTATGACCTAGTAGCTTTATCCTTCTGTAATTCCCACAACATTGGGAGTCACCCTTGTTCTTATATAAAGGCACCATGACACTACTCCTCCACTGATCTTGCATTTTTTTCAAATTTGAAAATAAGGTTGAACAAACTAGTTAGCCATTGAATTCCTTCCTCCCTAAACACTTCCACGCCTCTATCAGTATGTTGTCAGGACCAACTGCCTTAGCCCTTCCCATCTTCCTAAGTGTTGTCTTCACCTCTCCCTGCGTGATACCCCTACATTAGCAATTATTTTGTTTTTGCCTTTAAGTGGTTGGGTTTTCGCTTTCCTGTTGATGCACCCTTTGGTGGTTGAAAAGATTATGGAAGTAGGTTTACCACCTTAGCTTAATGTCATGTTCTTTGCCTAAAACACATCCATCCTCTCCTTTTATAAACTTCGCTACTTGTAAATCTTGTCTTCGCTGCTCCCTAGCTTTAGCAATCTTGAACATATCATGCTCCCCTTCTTTAGTTTCTAGGCGTTCATACATCCTCTTAATGACTATGTTCTTTGCTTCTGTCACTCCCTTCTTCGCCTCTGTCACACCCCGACCACGTAGAACATACAAAACGTGGCGGAAATGTCGGGGAGTGTTGTAACAGAATCAATTGTTTCAAATCCATGGTAAACGAAGTTTCATTTTATTAATCAAACATGAAAGTTTACATTGTCTTAAACAAGAACCAAAGAATACATAACATAAATTAAGTAGTTCTTGTCTCGTTTTAAGTCACTAAGGCACAGGTCCGCCTAAGTTTGTCTTGATAAGTCCTATGCATCATCTCCTGAAAACACATGTGAAAATAGGTATGTCAGCATAAAAATGCCTGTGAGATACATTGGTTTTGTGAAAACGGAATTCATGACTTATGTTTGAGAAAATGTTTAGTCATGAACCTTGTATTTTGCTTTGTCTTGTAAATCATTTGAAAAACGATAAGATCAGATGATATGTATAAATAAGAGAACACTGTATGGTTAAATGGATAACCATGTAAAATGTGTTTGTATAAGATAAGTCGTTTGTAAAACAATGTCTCGTGAAAAGTGTGTTATTTGTATAAGATGTCATATGTCTCAAATTGAAATGATTCAAATAACGCTACGATATGTAATACCATACAAACACTTATATATAGGAAGTACCAGCGGCGTATCCACCATGCTTGTATCATATTACACACGCCTCGTTACTTAATCACTTACTCAAACCAAACCATCGAAATGAAGTGTTTAACAATTGTAGAAATGTTCATGTATAGTCAAATGTCTATTGTCAAATGTAATCATGTCAACAGATACAACTGGTTCACACGGTTCAACGGTTACAGACGGTTCATGTAATCAAAGGGGTAAGATGGTTCACATAGTTAAATGGTTACAACGGTTCAAAATGTAGCATAATGTGTTCATATGCTGGATGAGCATATGCAACCAATATGCACTGTTAAACCATGTACTAAGTATGCACACAATGGGCATATATAGCATGAAATGTAATGTATAACAATGTACTAAGTACGCACACAATGGGCATACATAGCATGTAATGTAATGTACAACAATGTACTAAGTACGCACACAATGGGCATACATAGCATGAAATGTATGTAAAACAATGTACTAAGTACGCACACAGTAGGCATACATAGCATGAAATGTATTGTAAAGCAATGTACTAAGTACGCACACGATGGGCAAACATAGCATGAACACAATGAAATCATGTACTATATATGTACTATCGAACATAGCAAGTATATGATGTGAAAACCGGAAAGCTTGAAAGTAACAAGTAGGCACATGCGTTTCACCCCAAAACAGTTTGGAAAACAGTAAAAGAGGGGTTCAATGTACTCACCTGAGATTGCTTTGGAGTTCTTGTATAATAACCAGATAATGCTAAAGATCACGGGATATCAAACGGCACCTAATAGGTAGCTATGTTAATATACCGGACCAAATCGGAAGGATCGGATAGTATGCGGGTTCGTAAACCAAACGAGTATGGAGACTCGTGTAATATGGTTTAACAAAGCCTACATACTAAAATGAAACCTAACCTAAGTGCTTGCGACCCATCACGACCCGTTTAGGTAGCTTATGCTACCTTAACGTGTCGTTCGCGTAGAACGCGTTTGGAACGCCTAACATCGTGACCACAAGGCATAACCTCGGAAGGTTATAGCTATGGTCACCTAATGTGTTTGGTCGGATCCTAATGATCGACCAAATGGGTCGGGTTCGAAAGTATAAGCGATGGTTTAGATCGCTTACCTTACGACCCTATATAAGTACTATACTAAAAGTGACGAGCTAAGCCTGTTAGAACATGCTTAACTAAGTTTAGAAAACAGGTTTGGCATCAAAACAAACGGCTTTGATGCTCACGAGTAGTTTGGTTACAAAACATGCAAGAATGCACATTTTGGCCGAAACTACGACTCGTCACTGAGCCTAGATAACGTGGAAATCAGTATTTATAGTCACTACGGACTATAACCATCGTGATCACGCTCACGTTATGAAGTTCTAATGAACTTCGGGTTGACCACAGGCTGGTCAATGCAGAAAGTCAACAAAACGTTGACTTTCGGACTCGAAAAGCAAATAAAAGAACGAAAGAATACTTACGGAGGGTCCCCGAATGCTAATCTAGATCAAAATGGCTCAGGTATGAAACAATGGTTCCAACTTAGAGCCTTTAGATCAGATTGTGTGAGATTTTAGCAAAATGGGGGGGTATTTATGGGAAAAGCATAACCGTTAGGATCGTTTATTGAATATCGTGCCATGATCTCGTCCATACACTTGTCACAATGTTGTGGTTACTGAAAATGGCCCTTAGCTCTTGATTGGGTGAAAGGGCATTGCCACTTGAACGAACGAAAGGCCAACTGCAAGTGGATTCAATGAATCTGCTGTACTGGGGACTCCTTACGGACCGTATGGCTTATGGCTTACGGTCCGTAAGCCCTCACTTTGGCAGATTTACAGTTTTGGTCCCTGTTGTGCCAAAACTTGGTATTTGATGCATTTTTGACATGTTTAAGCCCCGTTAACCCCATTTCAAAGCTCTAAAATGAAGTTAAAGTATAGGGAACTTAAAATGTGCTCAAAAATATCTCGGATGTCGGTTCATTTGGTCGTACGGTCGCGATGTTCGGTTAATTACGACGGAATACGCATAAGCGCGAAAGACGATCCAAATTGCGCGGCGAATGGATTTTTCTCATGCCATACACTAAGGCATAATATAAGGATGTTTACATAAATTTTTGGATGTCCGGATGTATTCAGAACGTAAGTTACGCGTGAAAGTGCGAACTTATGCACTTTTTGACACTTTTAGTCCCTGAATGATCCAAAAGTTTGTTTTAACACACCAAGCACCTCAAAGCCTATTTCTAAGCTATGTAAAGGATATTTAGGGTATGTTTAACTTATGGACATGTTCCAGAATGTCTATTACAGTTCAAATTGGCATACTTTCGCAGTTTGTCAAGTTTAGTCCCTGTAAGCGAATTAACTTGTTTTTGCCATACCAAAGCCTTCAAAACTTATTTCTAAGTTATGTAAAGGTTATTTAAGGTATGTTGAGTATATGTTGATGTTCCGGAGTATTTGTCGCATTAAACTGAGTACGTTTACACACCAGTTTGCGTATAATTCTCCAGAAAGCGATGTAAAGTTTGAAATTGAACAAGAATTGATATGTGCAAAAGATACACATATTTATACAAGATCCCAAGTATGAAATACAATATTTCATCGGCTGGGTATTTGTTTGAGGGTCGCAGTGACACAGGTGTCACAGTCTCCCCTACTTTAGGAAATTTCGTCCCGAAATTTATTCGTAGGAGTCTATTTGTGACTTTGCCAAATAACCACCAGCGATATGCAAGGCAATATCCTGTCATTTCCTTGACGGTTCATTCTTCAGAAACGAAAAATGAACAGACGGAGTCATTTTCAATGGTTGCTTCATCAGAAATGGAAATGAAGGATTACACAACGGATATTGATTTCCTCAACGGATAAATCTTCAGAAACGAAAATGAACTAACGGAATCATTTTCAACGGTTGCTTCATCAGAGTTGGAAATGAAGGATTACACAACGGATATTCATTTCCCCAACGGATAAATCATCAGAAACGAAAATGAACTAACGGAGTCATTTTCAACGGTTGCTTCATCAGAGTTGGAAATGAAGGATTACACAACGGATATTCATTTCCCCAACGGATAAATCATCAGAAACGAAAATGAACTAACGGAATCATTTTCAACGGTTGCTTCATCAGAGTTGGAAATGAAGGATTACACAACGGATATTCATTTCCCCAACGGATAAATCATCAGAAACGAAAATGAACTAACGGAGTCATTTTCAACGGTTGCTTCATCAGAGTTGGAAATGAAGGATTACACAACGGATATTCATTTCCCCAACGGATAAATCATCAGAAACGAAAATGAACTAACAGAGTCATTTTCAACGATTGCTTCATCAGAGTTGGAAATGAAGGATTACACAACGGATATTCATTTCCCCAATCATCAGAAACGAAAATGAACTAACGGAGTCATTTTCAACGGTTGCTTCATCAGAGTTAGAAATGAAGGATTACACAACGGATATTCATTTTCCCCAACGGATAAATCATCATAAACGAAAATGAACTAACGGAGTCATTTTCAACGGTTGCTTCATCAGAGTTGGAAATGAATAGGGTTAACTCTAGACACATGACAGAACTTGCTGAGATTTCTGTGCACTAAATTCCATAATTATGTATGCATCCATAATTACGTAATCCCTTGCACAGTCCGCACAGTTTGTTTTGTAATGTTTTGGGGAAGGATATCAAACTTGTGATGAGGGTGACTAGACTTCCATCGGTTCCTTTTTAATTAGATCGACAGGGGATCTTCTTAGTTAGGCCACCAAGGAGTCCTTTCAGCTATATCATCACATGATATCCCTAGCCAGATTTTTGGATCAATCTATTTATCTAGACCACTCAAGGGGTCTAATTATGAAGTAGTACTTTATAATCCAAGGGACTTAACTATAACATAGAAGTCCATTGAGGATTTTAAGTAATACCTTTGGGTATCCTACTATTATATGTAAGATTCTACGAGGATTTGGATCACACAACAACACATAAGGGAACACATAAGCACAAAGTCACATAATTGTTTAACTTGATTATAATTTGTTATTAACTTGTTATTGATTGAATACGGATATGGAAACCAATCGACGGGTCTCAATGTTCACTGGGATCTATCTGAGAAGATAGAAAGATCTCCCAAAATTCGATTTTTGATTACAAGGAATCACCACATTCGAATTAAGGTATACAACAATTAAAGACTTACGGGAAGTCCTTAGGTACCCTATTAAGGATTTATAGTGGTACTTTGGGTATTCGTCTCATGTTGTAACCTGCGCCTTGTACTTCGTTTCCTTAGAATAAACGGGTACTTAGGAATTTTGTGGAAGATGCAAGCGATTATAGAATGGGAGAATTTTGGGGGCAGTTTTTTCTTCAAGGAATACGGTTTCTTGATTGTCGGTATTGTAAGGGATATGTCGTTTATACATGCAACCACATAAATACATTGCAATGCAAATAAAAGATTTATTTATAAACAACGATAACACTTGTTTCTTGGATCTTGACAACAAAAGAAAATAATACATAAGACGCGATTATTTCTAAACGATGTTGTCTTCTAGTCAGTCAGGTGATCATCCTTGTGCTGGATTTGCATTAGCAAGCTTTGGGCAATTTCTTCGGAAATGACCCATCTCGCCACAGTTGAAACAAGAACCTGGTAGGAAACGACCTTGAGCGGGATTGTTGCCAGCTTGGTTTGGTGCAGCTGCAGCTGGGCAGATTCTTGTTGTATGGCCTATGAGTCCACAAGTTTGGCATTTGCGGCACTGTACATTGGCGTGATGATGGAGGCTACATTGGTTGCACAAGGGTGCAGTTCCATTGTATGGTTTTCTAGCAGGGGGTTGAGCTGGTTGGTTGGCTTGACCATTGTGAGCGACCACGGTGAAGCTCTGAGAAGCCTTTCGCTTCTTTGACTTTTTAGAGGATTCAGTCTGTTCATCCATGGTCTTTGATTCCCCGATTGGGTTCGATTCCCCGACCGGTTTCTTGTCACCTTTTCGGAAAAGTTTACCTTTCCTGATCTTTGATTCAGTCACGGTTGCAGATAGCTCAATGGCCTGTCTGACTGTAGTAGGGTTGCTACCAGTCACAATGTCTTGTATTGAGTCAGGGAGGCCATCAATGTATTTTTCGATTGCCTTATCCAAAGGTGTAACCATATCCGGGCATAACAAACTTAACTCCTCATAACGGTCTGTGTAGGCTCGATGCTCACCGCTAACTTGCTTGAGATCGTCAAACTCCGTTTCCAAGGCCCTGATCTCGTGACGAGGACAGAATTCCTTCATCATCAGAGCTCGAAGCTCTTGCCATGTTTGAGCTAGTGCCACATCGGCACCCCTATCTCTCATCACTCCATTCCACCATGTCAAAGCTCGTTTCTCAAAGACGCTAGATGCGGATTCTACCTTTCGCTCGTTTGGACATTGGACATGTCTGAAGGTGTTCTCTAAACTCTCAAACAATTGTAGAAGTGCAGTTGCTCTTTGAGACCCAGAAAACTTTGATGGCTTAGCCGAGTTGAACGTCTTGAAGTTGCAGTGGACATTATTGTTGTTGTTGGCTTGGTTCCATTGAGCAAAGAGGTTTGGGAATTGAGCAGCCATTTGCTGCGCAATGATCTCTGCCAGTTCGGCAGTTGCTATCTGGTTTTCGCATCGAGGAGGCATTCTAAAAGAGAAACAAGAAAGAAAACAAATGAAATGGCATTGGGTAAGAATAGGATGTTATAATTACCGGCCATAATCATGGTTGATGGTCATTTGTTTGAATCCACGAAGCAAACAAACAACACCAAGGCTGAATCAAAGTAAATAGATCCTCATAGTGTATCGCGAAGACATGCTCGCCTATAAGTGGACACTCACCCAAGAGTTCCCAGGTAAGAGTGACTGGTCCGATTATGTGGATTTGTACGAACACTATAACCTTAGACAGAAAACCCAGGGTACAGGCATTCACTCTTCCAGTTTGCACGTGTTCACACTATTTAGGACCCAAAACTTTGACGAGAGTTTTGAAAACTCAAAGGGGTTCAAAACCTTATAACGAATGGTTCAAAACCTAGTAATCAATCATCCTAGAACAGATGATTAGTTTTCAAAGCGGTTTTTAAAATTTATGTTCTTGTTGTGGTCGTCGCCTAAGGATAGGTGACGGTATTGTTTTATGACTAAACGCAAGTAAACTCGCGTTAGGGTCCTAGGAAGGTTATAGACTAGTTCAAAGCATTACTAATAACCTAATTCCCTATAACCATTGGCTCTGATACCATCTTTTCTGTCACACCCCGACCACGTAGAACATACAAAACGTGGCGGAAATGTCGGGGAGTGTTGTAATAGAATCAATTGTTTCAAATCCATGGTAAACGAAGTTTCATTTTATTAATCAAACATGAAAGTTTACATTGTCTTAAACAAGAACCAAAGAATACATAACATAAATTAACTAGTTCTTGTCTCGTTTTAAGTCACTAAGGCACAGGTCCGCCTAAGTATGTCTTGATAAGTCCTATGCATCATCTCCTGAAAACACATGTGAAAATAGGTACGTCAGCATAAAAATGCCTGTGAGATACATTGGTTTTGTGAAAACGGAATTCATGACTTATGTTTGAGAAAATGTTTAGTCATGAACCTTGTATTTTGCTTTGTCTTGTAAATCATTTGAAAAACGATAAGATCAGATGATATGTATAAATAAGAGAACACTGTATGGTTAAATGGATAACCATGTAAAATGTGTTTGTATAAGATAAGTCGTTTGTAAAACAATGTCTCGTGAAAAGTGTGTTATTTGTATAAGATGTCATATGTCTCAAATTGAAATGATTCAAATAACGCTACGATATGTAATACCATACAAACACTTATATATAGGAAGTACCAGCGGCGTATCCACCATGCTTGTATCATATTACACACGCCTCGTTACTTAATCACTTACTCAAACCAAACCATCGAAATGAAGTGTTTAAAAATTGTAGAAATGTTCATGTATAGTCAAATGTCTATTGTCAAATGTAAATCATGTCAACAGATACAACTGGTTCACACGGTTCAACGGTTACAGACGGTTCATGTAATCAAAGGGGTAAGATGGTTCACATAGTTAAATGGTTACAACGGTTCAAAATGTAGCATAATGTGTTCATATGCTGGATGAGCATATGCAACCAATATGCACTGTTAAACCATGTACTAAGTATGCACACAATGGGCATATATAGCATGAAATGTAATGTATAACAATGTACTAAGTATGCACACAATGGGCATACATAGCATGTAATGTAATGTACAAGAATGTACTAAGTACGCACACAATGGGCATACATAGCATGAAATGTATGTAAAACAATGTACTAAGTACGCACACAGTAGGCATACATAGCATGAAATGTATTGTAAAGCAATGTACTAAGTACGCACACGATGGTCAAACATAGCATGAACACAATGAAATCATGTACTATATATGTACTATCGAACATAGCAAGTATATGATGTGAAAACCGGAAAGCTTGAAAGTAACAAGTAGGCACATGCGTTTCACCCCAAAACAGTTTGGAAAACAGTAAAAGAGGGGTTCAATGTACTCACCTGAGATTGCTTTGGAGTTCTTGTATAATAACCAGATAATGCTAAAGATCACGGGATATCAAACGACACCTAATAGGTAGCTATGTTAATATACCGGACCAAATCGGAAGGATCGGATAGTATGCGGGTTCGTAAACCAAACGAGTATGGAGACTCGTGTAATATGGTTTAACAAAGCCTACCTACTAAAATGAAACCTAACCTAAGTGCTTACGACCCATCACGGCCCGTTTAGGTAGCTTATGCTACCTTAACGCGTCGTTCGCGTAGAACGCGTTTGGAACGCCTAACATCGTGACCACAAGGCATAACCTCGGAAGGTTATACCTATGGTCACCTAATGTGTTTGGTCGGATCCTAATGATCGACCAAATGGGTCGGGTTCGAAAGTATAAGCGATGGTTTAGATCGCTTACCTTACGACCCTATATAAGTACTATACTAAAAGTGACGAGCTAAGCATGTTAGAACATGCTTAACTAAGTTTAGAAAACAGGTATGGCATCAAAACAAACGGCTTTGATGCTCACGAGTAGTTTGGTTACAAAACATGCAAGAATGCACATTTTGGCCGAAACTACGACTCGTCACTGAGCCTAGATAACGTGGTAATCAGTATGTATAGTCACTACGGACTATAACCATCGTGATCACGCTCACGTTATAAAGTTCTAATGAACTTTGGGTTGACCATAGGCTGGTCAATGCGGAAAGTCAACAAAACGTTGACTTTCGGACTCGAAAAGCAAATAAAAGAACGAAAGAATACTTACGCAGGGTCCCCGAATGCTAATCTAGATCAAAATGGCTCAGGTATGAAACAATGGTTCCAACTTAGAGCCTTTAGATCAGATTGTGTGAGATTTTAGCAAAATGGGGGGGGGTATTTATAGGAAAAGCATAACCGTTAGGATCGTTTATCGAATATCGTGCCATGATCTCGTCCATACACTTGTCACAATGTTGTGGTTACTGAAAATGGCCCTTGGCTCTTGATTGGGTGAAAGGGCATTGCCCCTTGAACGAACGAAAGGCCAACTGCAAGTGGATTCAATGAATCTGCTGTACTGGGGACCCCTTACGGACCGTATGGCTTATGGCTTACGGTCCGTAAGCCCTCACTTTGGCAGATTTACAGTTTTGGTCCCTGTTGTGCCAAAACTTGGTATTTGATGCATTTTTGACATGTTTAAGCCCCGTTAACCCCATTTCAAAGCTCTAAAATGAAGTTAAAGTATAGGGAACTTAAAATGTGCTCAAAAATATCTCGGATGTCGGTTCGTTTGGTCGTACGGTCGCGATGTTCGGTTAATTACGACGGAATACGCATAAGCGCGAAAGACGATCCAAATTGCGCGACGAATGGATTTTTCTCATGCCATACACTAAGGCATAATATAAGGATGTTTACATAAATTTTTGGATGTCTGGATGTATTCAGAACGTAAGTTACGCGTGAAAGTGCGAACTTATGCACTTTTTGACACTTTTAGTCCCTGAATGATCCAAAAGTTTGTTTTAACACACCAAGCACCTCAAAGCCTATTTCTAAGCTATGTAAAGGATATTTATGGTATGTTTAACTTATGGACATGTTTCGGAATGTCTGTTACAGTTCAAATTGGCATACTTTCGCAGTTTGTCAAGTTTAGTCCCTGTAAGCGAATTAACTTGTTTTTGCCATACCAAAGCCTTCAAAACTTATTTCTAAGTTATGTAAAGGTTATTTAAGGTATGTTGAGTATATGTTGATGTTCCGGAGTATTTGTCGCATTAAACTGAGTACGTTTACACACCAGTTTGCGTATAATTCTCCAGAATGCGATGTATAGTTTGAAATTGAACAAGAATTGATATGTGCAAAAGATACACATATTTATACAAGATCCCAAGTATGAAATACAATATTTCATTGGCTGGGTATTTGTTTGAGGGTCGCGGTGACACAGGTGTCACAGCCTCCCTCCTTTCCACTTTATATCTCTCCCTCAACCTTACTCTCTCATCCTCGTTTTTGCACCTTAAAAGAACCCTAAGACTATCTTGTATATCCCTTATTTTGGCCTTGACATCTTCATTCCACCACCAGGACTCCTTATGCCCACCTGTCTTTCCTACTGTGACACCTAAAGTCTCATTCGCCACAAGAGTGACGATAGCTGCCATAGCCTCCCACATCTTGTTTGCATCCTCCCCCACTTGAGTTGGTTGAGTCGATATCGTCGAGATTACCTTATCCTTGAACATTGTAATCTTGTCCCCCCTTCAAATTTCCCCAACGGATTCTAGGTCGAATTTTACTCTTTCGTATAATCAGCATATCCCTTAAAACTATATCTGCCACCAGCAAATGGTGTTGGGCCACAGCTCTCTCCCCTAGTATTACCTTGCAATCTCTCCAACAACGTCGATCTTCTCGCCTCATCAAAATATAGACGATT
The DNA here is from genome assembly GCF_002127325.2 of Helianthus annuus. Lineage (NCBI taxonomy): Eukaryota > Viridiplantae > Streptophyta > Magnoliopsida > Asterales > Asteraceae > Helianthus > Helianthus annuus. Next base: position 25,352,970 of record NC_035439.2, on the reverse strand, counting down.
TGAGTGTTACGTCACCCGTTACTAAATGAGATTCCCTTTTCCTAAAGAACGAGTTTAGAATACCTAATCCGTGGGTTATTGCAAATTCTAAAAGGTCCATTCCCAGGTCATTCCTAGCTCCCCACCCAAAACCCCCATGTACCGACCGAAAGCCATCGTTCTCCTTACCTATATGCCCATTAAAATCGCCTCCTATAATGTCACACCCCGACCACGTAAAACAACAAAACGTGGCGGAAACGTCGGGGAGTGTTGTAACAGAATCATTGTTTCACAACCATGGATTAAGCAGTTTCGTTTTATTGAATTAAATGTATTATATTACAGTGGAATTTGAAACAAAACTTGAACAAATAAACTTCCATTATTGTTAAGTCACTAAGGCCTCGTCCATTCCTATGTGAGCATACACCAATATCATCATCAAATGTCATCAACTAATGTACCTGAAACATATGTGAAAATAGGTACGTCAGCATAAAAATGCCGGCGAGTACATAGGTTTTGTATGAGTTTCAGATTCATGGCTCATTTTACATGTTGCAATACTTATTTAAAAACCTTGTTTTGAAAAGTATAGTATTGCGACATAATTAACCAACTCAAATCAAATTGGTTATAGTTTATAAAATCTCGTAGCCATGATTCTTAACTCCAAAACATTTGTTTAATTTAATCCAGATTGTAAATCGTTTTTGGAATACAAACTCGAAAAGTATATATGTATCGTTGGAAAAACCTTGTAATATAACTTTGTTTTGTTAACCATTGCCCAAGTGATCTAGATAACGCAACGATATATAATGTGTTAAAAGCACTTATATATAGGAAGTACCAGCAGCGTATCCACCATGCTTTTAACACATTACACCCGCCCCGTTACCTAATCACTTCCCTAACCCAACGGTTCAAAGAGATTTCAAACGGTTCATGTCAATCAACGGTTACAAACTATTCACATAGTCAAGTAATCACAAACGGTTCACATAATCAAACGGTTACAAACGGTTAACATAATCCAATGGTTACAAACGGTTCACATAGTCAAGTGATCACAAACGGTTCACAGGATCAAACGGTTACAACGGTTCAAAATGTAAAACAATGTGTCCATATGCTGGATGAGCATATGCGACAAAATGTAATATACGAAAATCAATATGCTAGCATGTTAAGTGAACATACATAGCAAAACATAATGAAATCATGTATAATAGTGTACTATTGAACATAGTAAGTATATGATATAAAAACATGGGAAACATGAAAGTATCAAGTAGGCACATATGTTCCACCCCAAAACAGTTTGAAAACAGTAAAAGATGGGACTATGTACTCACTTGAGGGTGCTTAGAAGTCTTGAACAACAACCAAGCAAAGCTAGAGGGATCACGGAATCAAACGGCACCCTATATAGGTAACTATGTAAATAACCGGACCTAAATCGGGAGATCGGATAGAATAAGGTTTCGTAAACCAAATGAGTGTTGGAACTCATATGATATGGTTTAACAAAGCCTATATTCTAAAAGGAAACCTAACCTAAGTGCTTTTGACCCGTTATGACCCGTTTAGGTAGCTTACGCTACTTTAACGCGTCGTTCGCGTAAAACGCGTTCGAGACGTCTAACTAGTCCTATGACAAGTATTATATGCCTAAACATGTTTAATTATGTTGCATAATCAGCTAGGTGACAAATGTTTAGGTTACATATGCTTAAAATCCAATTATGCAAGAAAAGGGCATTTTGGTCATTTTCCTAAGACATATAAACTACCTATCATACAACTACTTAAACTAGGTGACCATAAGGTATAACCTCGGAAGGTTATTCCCTAAGCAACTATGGTCACTAATCATGCTTGGTCGGATCCTAATGATCGACCAAACGGGTCGAGTTCGAAAGTCTAAGCGGTGGTTTAGACCGCTTGACTTACGACTCTAAACAAGCACTAACTAAAAATGACGAGCTAAACATGTCAAAACATGTTTAACCTACTGATTTGGTATCAAAACAAAGTGTATTGATACCTAAAAGTAGTTCCGTTGCAAAATACGTGCTAAAACGCATTTTGACCGAAACTTTGACTCGTCACTACACCTAGTTAACGTGGTAATCAGCGGGTATAATCACTAAGGATTATAACCAACGTGATTACAATCACGTTGCAAAGTTCAACCGAACTTTGCGTTGACCAAAGACTGGTCAAACTGAAAGTCAAACTATAATTGACTTTCAAACTAGGAAAACATTAAAAAGAATGAAAGAATGCTCACTATGGGTCCTTGCTATCTTTTCTACAAGAAAAACAAGTTCCAATCAGTTGAGAGAGCTCCCAAACCAGATTGTAGAGAAGAGAGGAGAGAAATGAGCAATGAACAAATGAAATGGTTGGGCTATATATAGTTTTTCGCAAATCATTAGGATCGTTTCTTGGAGAAGAGGGCATGATCTAGGCCATATAAGTGTTAAGGATTGATTGGGGGACTTGTTCCCCACACAAACCAGCCCCTAGCATTGAAATCCACTGATCAAAACCGTAAAAAACGAGCTAAAAGACCAGATTCAATGTTTCTGTCTGATAGGCTCTCGTGCCCCGCATAAGAATTAAGCTTGGGCTTACGCCCCAGGCCTAAGACTTTGACAGATTTACACTTTTAGCCCCTGCATGCCCAAAACTTGGTTTTCGATGCATTTTTGGCACGTTTAAGCCCCGTTAACCTCATTTCAAAGCTCTAAAATGAAGTTAAAGTATAGGGAACTTAAAACATGCTCAAAAATATCTCGGATGTCGGTTCATTTGGTCGTACGATTGCGTTGTTCGGTTAATTACGACGGAAGTCGTAACGAACGCAAAAACGATCCAAATTGAGCGACGAATGGAATTTTATCATGCCAATCACTAAAATATAATATTTTAATGATTACATAAATTTTTGGGTGTCCGGATATATTCAGAACGTAAGGTATGCGCAAAAATGCAAACTTATGCCCTTTTTGACGCTTTTAGTCCCTGAATGAGCATAAAGTTTATTTTAGCACACCGAACCCCTCTAAGCCTATTTCTAAGCTATTTAAAGGATATTTAGGATGTGTTTTACTTATGATCAAGTTCCGGATTGTTCGTTACAGTACAAATCGGCATACTTTCGCAGTTTGTCGAATGTAGTCCCTGTAAGCGAATAAACTTGATTTCGGCATACCAAACCATCCAAAACTTATTTCTAAGTTATGTAAAGGTTATTTAAGGTATGTTAAGCCTATGTCACTATTCCGGAGTGTTTGTTGCAATAAACTGGCTATATTTACGCATTAGATCGCGTATAACCTTCCAAAAAGCGATTTAAAGCCCGAAATCGAACAAGAATTGATATGTGCAAATGATACACATATTTTTCACAAATCCCAAGTATGAAACACAAAATTTCATTGGTTTGGCATTTGTTTGACGGTCACAGTGACACAGGTGTCACAGTCTCCCCTACTTTGGGAAATTTCGTCCCGAAATTTATTCGTAGGAGTCTGTCTGTGACTTTGTGTCAAATAACCACCAGAGATATGCAAGGCATAATCCTATAATTTACTTAACGGACATTCTTTAGAAACAAAAATGAATGGACGGAGTCATTTTCAACGGATGCTTCCTCAGAAACGGAAATGAAAAGGATAATCAAACGGATATTCATTTCCTTCAGCGGATATTCTTCAGAAACGAAAATGAATGGATGATCCATTTTCCTCAACGGATTCTTCATCAGAACGGAAATGAAGGATTAAACAAACGGATATTCATTTCCATCAACGGATATTCTTCAGAAGCGAAAATGAATGGATGATCCATTTTCCTCAACGGATTTTTCATCAGAACGGAAATGAAGGATTAAACAAACAGATATTCATTTCCATCAACGGATATTCTTCAGAAGCGAAAATGAATGGATGATCCATTTTCCTCAACGGATTCTTCATCAGAACGGAAATGAAGGATTAAACAAACGGATATTCATTTCCATCAACGGATATTCTTCAGAAGCGAAAATGAATGGATGATCCATTTTCCTCAACGGATTCTTCATCAGAACGGAAATGAAGGATTAAACAAACGGATATTCTTTCAGAAGTGAAAAATGAATGGATGATCCATTTTCCTCAACGGATTCTTCATCAGAACGGAAATGAAGGATTAAACAAACGGATATTCATTTCCATCAACGGATATTCTTTCAGAAGTGAAAAATGAATAACTAGTTCATTTTTTCTTCAACGGGTGCTTCATCAGAATTGGAAATGAACAGGGTTCACTCTAGACACATGACAAAACTCGCTGTGGTTTCTGTGCACTAAATTCCATAATTATGTAGGCCTCCATAATTACGTAATTCCTTGCACAGTCCGCACAGTTCATTTCACAATGTGTAGGGGAAGAAAAATCAAGCCTGTGATGAGTGTGGCTAGACTACCATAGGGTCCTTTTAATTAGATCGACAAATGATCTCTTTAATTAGACCACCAAGGAGTCTTTTCAGCTATATCATCATATGATATTCCTAACCAGATTTTTGGATAAATCTGTTTAACTAGACCACTCAAGGGGTCTAATTATGGAATAGTACTTCATAACCTAAGGGACTTAACTACAACGTAGAAGTCCATTAAGGATCTAAGATAGTACCTTTGGATATCCTACTATGAATCCCTTATACGAAGATATGGAAGATTCTACGAGGATTTGGATAACAAAAATTGGATCACACAAAACATAAAAAGGGAACACATAAGCACATAATCACATAATTGATTAACTTGACCTTTAATTTGTTATCTTTGGACACGGATATTTAAAGTACACCAGGAATCCAATCCGTGGATTTCATTTGGCACTTTAATCATAAGAATCTAACTATGGAGACAGAAAGATCTTAATAGGAATTCGGATTTATCCTTATTGAATGGTAATATACGTATTAAGGCATACGAATAATTCAATTTAGGTCACCGATTTGATTGATAATCATCCATAAGGATCTAATTATGAGGATAGAAAGATCCTATTTTGGAATTTGGAATTTTGTGTAACGAGAGGTGTTTCGACACCTTGCACCAGGCGTGCTTAAGTCGATACATAAGGTAGAAAGTTCATGAGGTTGAGGCGCTAGATATGCCAAGGTGACATATGAAGCAGGATTTGAAGGTTTGAACAACAGCAGGGTTTATAACAGCTTTGCTTTGGATTGCAAAGCGGCACATGTTAACCAAATGTCCCCATCGTCCACCGTGTGTACACTTGAAACAGGGTATTTGATTCGGATGATGACGGCTACATTGATTGCACCAAGGAGCAGTTCCCTTATACGGCTTCATCTCTGAGGCGAGTCATGGTGATAGCTAAATCAACGGTCCTCTGGAGTACGACGCCTATTTGCTGGGTAATTGCAGCACCTGGTTCGGACATTTGAGTGTTGTTGCGATGAAGAGGCATCTTGAAGACAATGGAAGGCATAGGAGGAAACAAGCGAAAGATAGTCAAAAGAAAATGACAACGCATGAAGATTGTGACCATTTGTTTATTACCAAAGGCAAACAAATGAGACAGTGACTAATCAAAGTAAGTGGGTCAATATAATGTATCGCGAAGACATGCTCGCCTATAAGTGGACACTCACCCCAAGAGTTCCCAGGTAAGAGTGACTGGTCCGATACTGCAGATTAGTACGAACACTCTAGCCTTAGACAGAAGACCCAGGGTACAGGCACCCACCCTTCCAGTTTGCACGTGTTCACATTATTTAGACCAAACTTTGACGAGATTTTGAAAACTTTGAAGGTTCAAAACCTAGTAATCAATCATCCTAGAACAGACGATTAGTTTTCAAAGCAGATTCAAAATTTCTGCTCTTATTGTGGTTGTTGCCTAAGGATAGGCAACGGTATTGTTTTATGACTAAACGCAAGTAAACTCGCGTTACGGTCCTAGGAAGGTTATAGTCTAGGTCAAAGCATTACTAATAACCTAATTCCATATAACCATTGGCTCTGATACCAACATTTCTGTCACACCCCGACCACGTAAAACAACAAAACGTGGCGGAAACGTCGGGGAGTGTTGTAACAGAATCATTGTTTCACAACCATGGATTAAGCAGTTTCGTTTTATTGAATTAAATGTATTATATTACAATGGAATTTGAAACAAAACTTGAACAAATAAACTTCCATTATTGTTAAGTCACTAAGGCCTCGTCCATTCCTTTGTGAGCATACACCAATATCATCATCAAATGTCATCAACTAATGTACCTGAAACATATGTGAAAATAGGTACGTCGGCATAAAAATGCCGGCGAGTACATAGGTTTTGTATGAGTTTCAGATTCATGGCTCGTTTTACATGTTGCAATACTTATTTAAAAACCTTGTTTTGAAAAGTATAGTATTGCGACATAATTAACCAACCCAAATCAAATTGGTTATAGTTTATAAAATCTCGTAGCCATGATTCTTAACTCTAAAACATTTGTTTAATTAAATCCAGATTGTAAATCGTTTTTGGAATAAAAACTCGAAAAGTATATATGTATCGTTGGAAAAACCTTGTAATATAACTTTGTTTTGTTAACCATTGCCCAAGTGATCTAGATAACGCAACGATATATAATGTGTTAAAAGCACTTATATATAGGAAGTACCAGCGGCGTATCCACCATGCTTTTAACACATTACACCCGCCCCGTTACCTAATCACTTCCCTAACCCAACGGTTCAAAGAGATTTCAAACGGTTCATGTCAATCAACGGTTACATACGATTCACATAGTCAAGTAGTCACAAACGGTTCACATAATCAAACGGTTACAAACGGTTAACATAATCCAATGGTTACAAACGGTTCACATAGTCAAGTGATCATAAACGGTTCACATGATCTAACGGTTACAACGGTTCAAAATGTAAAACAATGTGTCCATATGCTGGATGAGCATATGCGACAAAATGTAATATACGGAAATCAATATGCTAGCATGTTAAGTGAACATACATAGCAAAACATAATGAAATCATGTACTAATAGTGTACTATTGAACATAGTAAGTATATGATATAAAAACATGGGAAACATGAAAGTATCAAGTAGGCACATGTGTTCCACCCCAAAACAGTTTGAAAACAGTAAAAGATGGGACTATATACTCACTTGAGGGTGCTTAGAAGTCTTGAACAACAACCAAGCAAAGCTAGAGGGATCACGGAATCAAACGGCACCCTATATAGGTAACTATGTAAATAACCGGACCTAAATCGGGAGATCAGATAGAATAAGGTTTCGTAAACCAAATGAGTGTTGGAACTCATATGATATGGTTTAACAAAGCCTATATTCTAAAAAGAAACCTAACCTAAGTGCTTTTGACCCATTATGACCCGTTTAGGTAGCTTACGCTACTTTAACGCGTCGTTCGCGTAAAACGCGTTCGAGACGTCTAACTTGTCCTATGACAAGTATTATATGCCTAAACATGTTTAATTATGTTGCATAATCAGTTAGGTGACAAATGTTTAGGTTACATATGCTTAAAATCCAATTATGCAAGAAAAGGGCATTTTGGTCATTTTCCTAATACATATAAACTACCTATCATACAACTACTTAAACTAGGTGACCATAAGGTATAACCTCGGAAGGTGATTCCCTATGCAACTATGGTCACTAATCATGCTTGGTCGGATCCTAATGATCGACCAAACGGGTCGAGTTCGAAAGTCTAAGCGGTGGTTTAGACCGCTTGACTTACGACTCTAAACAAGCACTAACTAAAAATGACGAGCTAAACATGTCAAAACATGTTTAACCTACTGATTTGGTATCAAAACAAAGTGTTTTGATACCTAAAAGTAGCTCCGTTGCAAAATGCGTGCTAAAACGCATTTTGACCGAAACTTTGACTCGTCACTACACCTAGTTAACGTGGTAATCAGCGGGTATAATCACTAAGGATTATAACCAACGTGATTACAATCACGTTGCAAAGTTCAACCGAACTTTGCGTTGACCAAAGACTGGTCAAACTGAAAGTCAAACTATAATTGACTTTCAAACTAGGAAAACATTAAAAAGAATGAAAGAATGCTCACTATGGGTCCTTGCTATCTTTTCTATAAGAAAAACAAGTTCCAATCAATTGAGAGAGCTCCCAAACCAGATTGTAGAGAAGAGAGGAGAGAAATGAGCAATGAACAAATGAAATGGTTGGGCTATATATAGTTTTTCGCAAACCGTTAGGATCGTTTCTTGGAGAAGAGGGCATGATCTAGGCCATACAAGTGTTAAGGATTGATTGGGGGACTTGTTCCCCACACAAACCAGCCCCTAGCATTGAAATCCACTGATCAAAACCGTCAAAAACGAGCTAAAAGACCAGATTCAATGTTTCTGTCTGATAGGCTCTCGCGCCCCTCGTAAGAATTAAGCTTGGGCTTACGCCCCAGGCCTAAGACTTTGACAGATTTACACTTTTAGCCCCTGCATGCCCAAAACTTGGTTTTCGATGCATTTTTGGCACGTTTAAGCCCCGTTAACCTCATGTCAAAGCTCTAAAATGAAGTTAAAGTATAGGGAACTTAAAACATGCTCAAAAATATCTCGGATGTCGGTTCGTTTGGTCGTACGATTGCGTTGTTCGGTTAATTACGACGGAAGTCGTAACGAACGCAAAAACGATCCAAATTGAGCGACGAATGGAATTTTATCATGCCAATCACTAAAATATAATATTTTAATGATTACATAAATTTTTGGGTGTCTGGATATATTCAGAACGTAAGATATGCGCGAAAATGCAAACTTATGCACTTTTTGACGCTTTTAGTCCTTGAATGAGCATAAAGTTTATTTTAGCACACCAAACCCCTCAAAGCCTATTTCTAAGCTATTGAAAGGATATTTAGGGTGTGTTTTACTTATGATCAAGTTCCAGATTGTTCGTTACAGTACAAATCGGCATACTTTCGCAGTTTGTTGAATTTAGTCCTTGTATGCGAATAAACTTGATTTCGGCATACCAAACCATCCAAAACTTATTTCTAAGTTATGTAAAGGTTATTTAAGGTATGTTAAGCCTATGTCACTATTCTGGAGTGTTTGTTGCAATAAACTGGCTATATTTACGCATCAGATCGCGTATAACCTTCCAGAAAGCGATTTAAAGCCCGAAATCGAACAAGAATTGATATGTGCAAATGATACACATATTTTCACAAATCCCAAGTATGAAACACAAAATTTCATTGGTTTGGCATTTGTTTGACGGTCACAGTGACACAGGTGTCACATATAAAGATTTTCTCCTCCCTAGGTATGGCACTCACCACTGCATCTAGGTAATCCCAAAAATCTTCCTTTTCTTGAACTCCTAGTCCCACTTGTGGTGCGTACGCGCAAATTATTTGTCACAACCCCCGATCTCTGGTTCCCGGGAACGGGCGGTCGTGAGCCAGTTTCGGTGGTATCACGTTTATTTATCCAATTTGGCAGCGGAAATTTTCATCAGGACCGTAGTTAGGAAGTATTTAATCAGAGTAAACCACCATGTTTTATAACATTAAACATATTGGGTAAAACCCAAGTTTTCAATACACACATTTTACAGGAATAAATCCTATTTATTTAATAAAAATATCCATTTTATTCTTAGGTAACTTTATTACCACTTTTCCAAGCCTCTAGTGCTGTCCAGCTGCCTTCTATTTGGCTTTCACATTTTGTTACCTGAAACGCGTTTTAAAAACATTTTGTCAGTGGGAAATACTGGTGAGTGAATCCCAGTTTAATCAGGTTTAAATAAAATTCACAGTGAACAGTATTGAGGGCGATCCCGCAATTACATTTGTTTCCAAGTTATATCAATTATCACCCATTGGTACTGTCGAAACCCGACTTGTGGAAATGTTACTCCTTAACCAGGTTGTAACAAATTTTGTATACAAAACCCCAACATACCCACGATAATTGTATTCTTACAAATACTCAATAACTGTTATTCGCATAGAAAAGTATGTAAGGTTTTGTAAAAACAGTTAACAAAAAGTGGATCAACTCACATTGTTGTCTTAGGTTATTCTTTAGAGTTTCCTGGTGAATATCTATAAATTACACAAATGCATGTGTGTTAGTATAATAACCCATTTTAACATTAGTAATACCCTCCCCGAGACGGCATTCCAACGACTACGTCGGGCAGAACCACGACAGCCGTTACGGAACCCTAGATCAATCGGGCAACGTATCTAATACGTCTCCAGGGGTAATAATACTTACATCGTAGCAGAACCTCGCTATTTTAGGGGGTATAATGCCCGGGTATGATAACGCCACTACAGAAATAAAGAAAGAAAGAAAGGAATGAGCGAGACGGACTGAAGGCCGATGGCCTCTATTTATAGGGCTGAAATCGCACCCTCTCGCGGCCCGCGTGACATGAGCACAAGGCCTACGCGGCCCACGTTGACCTCCGGTCAATGCGTAGCTTGGCTGGGTCACCCTCTAGACTTGACACGGTGATGACACGTGTCATCACCGGGCTGCGCCACATTCTAGGTCGCTCGCGGCCCGCGTTAACTTAAACGAACTCGTACGCGGCCCACATCAACTAATGATTTCAGCAGAGTCCGGTTACATCCTAATGCGGCCCGCGTTAAGTTGAGGTGAAGTCATACGTGGCCCGCCTCAACTTAAGATTTAGGGTTTTTAATTTATTTTTATATACTATAATCTATTTTGGCTCGGTTTTCACATACGGGGTGCATATGAAGACATGTTGAGACATTTTAAGATATATTAGGGTGTAAAAATTATTAGGAGGACATCGATTTTTACCGAGGGTTGTTATATCCTCCCCACCTTGTTTTAGAGCTCGTCCTCGAGATCTACTGGAACAAGTGTGGATATTTCCTTTGCATTTCTAATTCAAGTTCCCATGTGTACTCAGGTCCTCTTTTAGAGTCCCATTTCACTTTGACCAGAACTAATCTCTTATGTTTGAGATTCTTAATTTTCCTATCTTCAATTTGTAGAGGTCTTTCTACAAATTTGAGTTGTTCATTTACCTCTATATCCTTAAGAGGTATTACGAGTGACTCATCAGCTAAGCACTTTTTGAGATTAGATACATGAAATACATCATGTATTCCTGCCATTTCCTCTGGCAGTTGTAACTGATAGGCTACATGTCCTACTCTTTTAATAATCTTGAAGGGTCCAATATACATGGGACTTAGTTTTCCTCTTTTGATGAATCTTACTACTGCTTTCCAAGGAGAGACTTTTAATAATACTTTATCTCCTACCTGAAATTCTAATGGTTTGCGTCTGTTATCAGCGTAGCTCTTTTGTCGATCACGCGTTGCTTTCAGTCGTTCCTTGACTTAAATGATTTTATCAGTTGTTTCTTGTACTATCTCGGGTCTAGATAGTTGTTTTTCCCCAATTTCTGCCCAACAGACTGGGGTTCTGCACTTTCGTCCATAAAGTGCTTCGAATGGTGCAGCATTGATACTTGTGTGATAACTGTTATTATAAGAAAATTCTATTAAAGGTAAGTGTTCGTCCCAATTACCTCCGAAATCAATTACACAAGCTCTAAGCATGTCTTCCATCGTCTGGATTGTCCTTTCGCTTTGCCCGTCTGTTTGAGGATGATAAGCTGTGCTTAAATTCAACTTGGTTCCCATTGCTTTTTGGAAACTTGACCAAAAATGAGAAGTAAAATGGCTATCTCTATCGGAAACAATTGATAAAGGAATGCCATGTAAAGAAACGATTTCATTTACATACAATTTGGCTAATTGTTCCATACTAAAGGTTTCTTTCATTGGTAAGAAATGAGCTGACTTGGTTAACCTATCTACAATCACCCAGATTGTATCCTTACCTTTTCTTGTTTTGGGTAATTTGGTAACAAAATCCATTGTTATCAATTCCCATTTCCAGACTGGCATTTCTAATTGTTGCAACAAACCTAAGGGTTTCTGATGTTCAGCTTTAACTTGTGAGCAAGTTAAACAGTTAGAAACATAGGCTGCTACATCCTTTTTCATTCCTATCCACCAGAAATTTTTCTTTAAATCCTGGTACATTTTATCACTTCCTGGATGCATTGTATATTTAGACTTATGAGCTTCTTCTAATATACGGTTATGTAAATTTCCTAATTTAGGTATCCACATTCTCTTTTTATGGAATCTCCAAATTCCATCTGTTCTGTCACACCCCGGCCGCGTAAAACAACAAACCGCGGCGGAAACGCCGGGGAGGTGAGTGGCGACAGAATTATTGTTTCAACAACCATGGAAATTAAAGTTATGTATTATTAAAATTTAAAGTTACATTATCTTTGAGTTCAAACTAAACTAACATAATAACTGTCTTTTAAGTCACTAAGGCCCGAGTCCGCCTAAGTGTAGCACAAACACCCTTATGCATTAGCACCTGAAACACATGTAAAAATAGGTACGTCAGCATAAAAAATGCCTGTGAGATACATAGGTTTTGTTTATGCAGATTCATGACTTGTTTTTGAAATAAGTGTTTAAATAAAATGATGTCATGAATCTTGTAAAATGTTTTTCTTTGTAAAATCATGTGAAAATCGATATGAAAATCAAATGATAATGAATGAACAATGCATGGTTAAATAAATAACCAAGTGAAAATGAGTTTGTATAAAAATGTGTAATTTGTAAGACAATGTCATGTTTTTGTATAAAACGTTTCATGTCTTGTCCAAGTGGTTTATATAACGCAACGATGTATAATACGATAAAAGCACTTATATATAGGAAGTACCAGCGGCGTATCCACCATGCTTTTATCATATAACACATAGCCACGTTACATAAGTCACTTATCAATAAATGTCTTGTTCCATGTCAAAAATGTGTATGTGTAAACCATGTACAATGTCATGTGTGAAATGTTTGATGTATAACCAAATGAAATGCATAGCAAGTTGGAAATCATCTACTTAAACTATGTGATGATGTCAATGTATAAACTGTGTCATGTATGGTGAATAACTAGAAGTTACGCAACCCCATACTAAAAATGTACAAAACAATGTTTTTGAATAAACCTAAGTTTAAATCAAATGTTATGCTTTGCAGAAAAACAATGCTTTATGATTACAAACATTTATGCAGTAATGTTAATCGCATACATTCAAGCCTTGCGACTGTGGCGACAAACCCTTAAACGAATTAAAGGTTTATCTAAAGTTATGTAGTCGGATTCTGTCATTCCCAACTTCCAAACAAACCTAGGAAGTCGGAAACGGGAGTTATCAATTCCTATGGTACCATTACATAAGTCCGAGCGGCGTGATCAATGTTAATGAATGTATTATTGTCCCGATTTAACATACCAAATGTCATAACCAATGTAGCATGTGAAAACCATGTACTAGGAATGCTAAGTAAACATGCCTAGTAGAAATGTTCATGTAAAAACAATGTGCTAGCATGCTCAATAAACATACATAGCAGAAATGTCATGTAAAACAATGTGTTCCATATGCTAAGTAAACATATGCAACAAATGTGAAATAAATCAATGTGCTAGCATGCTTAACATACATAGCAAAACACAATGGAAAACATGTACTATCAGTGTACTAGGTGAAACTAGCATGTTTATGTCATAAAAGCATGAAATGCACAAAAGTAACATGTATGTACATATGTATCACCCCAAAACATTTGAAAACGGTAAAAGAGGGGAACTATGTACTCACTTGGGATTGCTAATTAGTCTTGAGAATAAGACCAATTTAAGCTCCAAGGGTCACGGAATCAACCGGCACCTAGTATAGTAACTATGTTAATAATCGGCTTCTAAATCGGGAGACGGGATAGAATGAGGTTCTATAAATCAAATGAGTAATTGAACTCATATGGTATGATTTAATAGACCCTACATTCTGATTAGAAAGCCTACCTAAGTGCTTTTGACCCGTTTCGACACATTATGGTAACATAAGCTACTATAAGGCGTCGTTTGCGTAAAACTATGATCGGATGGTAATCTATGTGCTATGTCAAGTCTTACATGCCCAATTATCCCTAAACATGTTACTAAATCAGATTATATGTCAAAAATATGTTCACATAGTCAAAATACGGATTTATGCTTCAAAAGGGTATTTTGGTCATATCCTATGGGCATACAAGCTAACTAGCAAATGACTAACCAATCCTAGGTGATCATAAGGTTATAACCTCAGTGGTTATTCCCTATGAAACTATGATCACTAACTAAGCTTGGTCGGATCCCAAAGATCGACCAAACGGGTCGGGTTCGGAAGTGTAAGCGGTTGTTTAGACCGCTTAACTTACGACCCTAAACAAGCACAAACTAAGAGTGTCGAGTTAGACATGTCAAAACATGTCCAACCTACTGACTTGGTATCAAAACAAAGTGTTTTGATACCCTAAAGTAGTTCCGAGGCAAAATGCGTGCTAAAACGCATTTTGACCGAAACTTTGACTCGACACTACAACTAGCTAACGTGGTAATCAGATGCTATAATCACGAAGGATTATAACTATCGTGATTACAATCACGTTTCAAAGTTCAATTGAACATTGACTTGACCAATTGATGGTCAAAACCGAAAGTCAAACAGTTGGCCAAACGTTTGACTTTCTGCACTACATAAGGAAAAAGCAAATAAAAGAATGAAAGAAGCTCACTAAGGGTCCTTGCTATCTTTTCAACAAGAAGACAAAGTCCCAAATGCTTGAGAGAGAGCTCCAAAGCAGATGTGAATGAGAGAAAGAAGGAATGAGCATTTGAAACAAGTGAAAGGCCTTGCTATTTATAGTTGAAGCAAGAACATGAGATCATTCCAAGTGTTTTTCTTGGTCATTAAGCATGAAATCTAAGCCTTACACTTGTTACAAGCAGAAGAGAAGCCTTGGAGAAGAGATAACTTGCTCCCCAAAACATAAAAATTGCAAACAAGGGCCTGATTTTACAAAACAGCAGCTAATTTCATGTTTCTGGTCGCTGGGCATGCTTTACGGTCCGCAAGGGGACCCTTACGGTCCGTAAGGACCCTACATCTGATCAGCAACTTTCACATTTTGACAGCTTTGGCCCCTGCACTTGTTTGAGTCCATTTCAGGCACTTTTGACACCCGTTAAGCCATTTTCAAGGCTCCACAAGGTCAATAAAGTTTAGGGGCCTCAAAATATGCTTGGAAAACTCACGGATGTTGGTTCGTTTAGTCATACGGTTGCGTTGTTCGGCTAATTACGACAGAAATCGCAACGAGCGCGAAAACGATCCAAATTGCGAAACGAATGAAATTTTTGCATGCCGATCACTAAAATAAAAATATTTTAGTGTGTACAAAAATTTTGGATGTCCAGATGTGTCCAGAACGTAAGATATGCGCGAAAATGAAAACTTACGTCGTTTTTGACACTTTTAGTCCCTGTAAGATCATGTAAGCATGTTTTCGCACACCGAACCTATCAAAGCTTATTTCTAAGCCATGTTTAGGTTATATATGGTATGTTGAACTTATGATCAAGTCCCGGACTGTACGTTGTCTTACGAAACGGCAGACTTTTGCAAGTTGACGCAAATAGTCCCTGAGAGCGAATAAACTTGTTTTTGCCATACCAAAGCCTTTAAAACTTATTTCTAAGTTATGTAAAGGTTATTTAAGGTATTTTAAGTTTATGATGATGTTCCGGAGTGTTTGTCGCGTTAAACTGATCGTGTTTACGCACCAGTTTGCGTATAACTCTCTAGAAAACGATATAGAGTTCAAAATCGATCAAAAATCAACATGGGCACAAAACCAAACATAAATGACAAACATTGGGATCAAAACACACTGTTTTATTAATATTTTATTGTTCAGAGTCTGCAAAATGATATCACAAGCACAGATGTCACAGTCTCCCCTACTTCAGGAAATTTCGTCCCGAAATTTATTTAGAGGAAACTTGTGAGAATAGATGCGGATATTTCGCTTTCATCTGATCTTCACGTTCCCAAGTAAACTCTGGGCCACGTTTAGATTCCCAGCGAACTTTGACCAACTTAATCTGCTTGCCCTTCAACTGCTTAAATGAACGGTCCACTATCTCCACAGGTTTCTCAACAAAGTGCATCGTGTTATCAACATGAATTTCATCAAGTGGTATGTGGAGGTTCTCATCAGCTAAAAACTTTCTGAGATTGGACACGTGGAATGTTGGATGAACATTTCCAAGTTTAGGAGGTAGCTCTAATCTGTAGGCTACTTTTCCGACTCTTTCAACGATCTTAAATGGTCCAACATAACGAGGTGCAAGTTTTCCTTTCTTCCCAAATCTAATCACACCTTTCCAAGGGGATACCTTGAGTAGGACGTGATCACCAACTTGGAATTCCAAGGGCTTGCGTCGTCGATCCGCGTAACACTTCTGACGGCTTCTGGCTGTCTGAAGGTTTTCACGAATCTTCTTGACCTTATCTGTAGTCTCTAGAATGAGTTCAGGTCCAGTAAGCTGAGCTTCACCTATCTCATTCCAGCAGACCGGTGAACGACATGTTCGACCGTATAAAGCTTCGAAAGGAGCCATGTTGATGCTAGAGTGATAACTATTGTTGTAGGAGAATTCGATCAAAGGTAGATGCGAATCCCAACTACCACCAAAATCAATCACATATGCTCTAAGCATATCCTCCAGTGTCTGGATTGTTCTCTCAGATTGACCATCTGTCTGCGGATAGTACGCTGTGCTCAAATGAAGTTGAGTACCCATGGCAGATTGCATGGTTTTCCAAAAGCGAGACGAGAAACGAGCATCTCTGTCAGATATAATAATGTTCAAAGGAACACCATGTCGAGATACAATCTCATCAACATAGATTTTGGCAAGCTTGTCAGCAGATAGATCCTCACGGATCGGCAAGAAATGTGCTGACTTTGTAAGACGATCAACAACAACCCAAATGGCGTCATGACCTTTTTTAGTGCGCGGCAGCTTGGTAATGAGATCCATAGAAATGTTTTCCCATTTCCAAACCGGAATCTCTGGTTTCTCCAATAATCCAGAGGGATGTTGATGTTCTGCCTTAACCTTAAGACAAGTAAGGCATTTTGAAACATATAAGGCAATGTCTTTCTTCATACCCGGCCACCAATACTGGGTTCGAAGATCCTTATACATTTTGTCTGCACCAGGATGAATTGAATAACGAGACTTGTGAGCTTCATCCATAAGCAAGGTGCGAAGATTGTCTATACTTGGGACCCACAAACGGCCCATGTAATAGAAAATCCCAAAATCTCTCAGTTCAAGCTCAGGATTGGTATGACACGGTATCTCTTTACCCATCAAGTCTTGTGTAACACAAGTATGTTGAGCTTGAATTATTCGGGATTGAATGTCAGATCAAACCTGAACACAGTGAAGCTTGACACGTTCCTTACGACTCAATGCATCAGCCACGACATTCGCCTTACCAGGATGGTAGCGAATTTCGCAATCGTAGTCGTTTAGGAGTTCTACCCAACGTCGTTGCCTCATGTTTAGTTCTTTCTGATTGAAGATATGATGGAGACTCTTATGGTCAGTAAACACTACACACTTTGTACCGTAAAGGTAGTGTCTCCAGATTTTGAGAGCAAAGACTACTGCACCTAACTCAAGATCATGAGTTGTGTAGTTTTTCTCGTGCACTTTCAGCTGTCTTGATGCATAGGCTATAACTTTGTTTCTTTGCATAAGAACGCAGCCAAGGCCTAAATTGGATGCATCACAGTACACGACAAAATCGTCATTACCCTCGGGCAAAGATAGAATAGGTGCATCGCAGAGTTTCTGTTTCAAGGTCTGGAAAGCTTCTTCCTGTTTGGATCCCCACTCAAAAGGTTTGCTTTTCTGAGTTAAAGCAGTGAGAGGAACCGCAATCTTGGAGAAGTTTTCAATGAAACGGCGGTAATAACCCGCTAGACCAAGAAATGAACGAACCTCGGTAGGAGCAGTAGGAGTATCCCAATCCTTAATCGCACTGATTTTGGCGGGATCTACATATATACCTTGTTCGTTTACTATGTGCCCTAAAAATTGAACTTCCTTAAGCCAGAATTCGCACTTGGAGAATTTGGCGAAAAGCTGTTCTTTCTTTAAGAGCTCCATTGTAAAACGAAGATGCTGTTCATGATCAGCTCGAGTCTTGGAATAGATCAAAATATCATCAATGAAGACGATGATGAACTTGTCCAAATAAAGTTTACAAACCCTATTCATCAAGTCCATGAAAACAGCAGGAGCATTTGTTAAACCGAAGGGCATAACAGTGAATTCATAGTGACCATAACGCGTACGAAAAGCTGTCTTGGGAATATCTTCTTCAAGAACTCGAAGTTGATGATACCCAGAACGTAGATCAATCTTTGAAAAGCAAGTAGCACCCTGTAGCTGATCAAAGAGATCATCAATGCGAGGTAGGGGATATCGATTCTTGATGGTAAGCTGGTTAAGCTCACGGTAATCGATACACATCCTGAACGATCTATCTTTCTTTTTCACAAATAGGACAGGAGCGCCCCAAGGGGAAAAGCTTGGACGGATGAATCCTTTGTCAGAAAGCTCTTGAAGCTGTTTAGATAACTCTTGCATCTCAGACGGTGCAAGACGATAGGGTGACTTAGCAATGGGATTAGCGCCAGGCACAAGATCAATGCGGAACTCAACTTGGCGCACAGGGGGTAAACCAGGTAATTCTTCAGGAAATACCTCTGGATAATCCCGAACAACAGGGATATCTTGGATAGTCTTACCCTTGCCTTTATCCTCTACGACATGTGCTAAGAAAGCAACATACTTCTTGCGTAGATATTTGCGGGCTTGGGTACACGACATGAGTTTAAGGCTACTAGCAGGTTTCTCCCCATGGATTTCTAAGATCTCACCAGTCGAAAGCAGTATATGGACCAACTTCTCAAAACATACCACCTCAGCATGGTACTTTGATAACCAATCCATTCCTACTATAGTATCGAAGCTCCCGAGTTGCATCGGTGTGAGGTCGATAGGGAAAAGATGGTTATTGAGATTTAACTGGCAATTTCAAAGAACAGAGTCGAGTACAATAGGTTCACCACTAGCTACTTCTACTGTCAAGGGCTTTCCTAGTTTTGTTCTAGTCATCGCAAGCAAAGGCTCAAATGCTAAGGACACAAAACTCTTATCGGCACCCGAATCAAATAGAACAGAAGCAGGATGGTTGTTAACAAGGAACGTACCGTTCACCACTTTGTTATCCGCGCGAGCCTCGTTTGCATTCAGATTGAAAGCTCTACCACGAGCTAGTGCCTGATTTGCGTTTGCCAACCTCGGGCAGTTGTTCCTGTAGTGGGTCAGATCCCCACAGTTGAAACATGAACCAGGCGGAAAGTGAGGTCGTGCAGGATTCTGGGCAGGGTTTTGTGCATGGTTTTGAGCAGGCTGATTCTGATTTGGAGCAAAACGGCAGGTGTTCGCAAGATGGCCAGACTTGCCACAATTCGTGCAGATACAGCATTGCATATGTGGCTGGTGGTGGCTGTTACATCTATTGCACAGGGGTGCATTACCAGCATACTGCCTCTTGGCAGCAGGTTGTGCAGCCTGATTCTGCGCTGCCTGATTAGGAGCAGCCTGGTTACTCTGAGCGGTAACAGCAAAATTCTTGGAAGCCTTACGCTTCCTCGATTTCTTAGAAGACTCAGCAGCCTTCTTGCCCTTACTCTCCTTGGTGCTATCAGACTGTTTCTGCTTTTTGTCACCTTTCGTGTGGAGTTTACCCTTCTTGATCTGCGATTCAGTAAGGGTAGCAGCTAGCTCAATGGCCTGACGGACGGTAGTAGGGTGACTGCCAGTGACAATATCCTGAACAGGATCTGGCAAACCGTCTATGTACCTCTCAATAGCCTTATCCAAAGGTGTGACCATAGTAGGACAGAGCAAGCTTAACTCCTCATATCTGTCAGTGTAAGTCCGGTGTTCACCACTGACTTGCTTTAGATCATTGAACTCATCTTCGAGTGCCCTCTACTCGTGTCGAGGACAGAATTCTCTCATCATGAGAGCCCTGAGTTCCTCCCAAGTTTGACCCAAAGCAACATCTGCACCTCTATCTCTCATTACCCCATTCCACCAGGTAAGAGCCCTCCTTTGAAATACACTCGAAGCAAACTCGACCTTTCGATTGTTCGGACACTGAACATGGCGAAATGTGCTCTCAAGACTCTCAAACCACTGGAGAAGCCCTGTTGCTCCTTCAGTACCACTAAACTTGAACGGTTTAGCCGAGTTAAACTGTTTAAAGTTGCACGGAGCAGGTGCATTAACATTGTTATTGGTGGCTTGGTTTATTTGAGTTATGAGACCAGGTAGCATAGCAGCCATCTGCTGTGCTATAATAGCTGCCAGTTCGGCATCAGGTTGAGGAATGTTACGTCGAGGAGGCATTCTAAAAGAGGAAACATGAGAGAAAACGAGTGAGATGATGTGATGAAAATGAGATAACAATAAAATCGACAAAAAGCAAGGAAGGTGGTCATTTGTTTGTTACCACAAAGCAAACAAACAACACACAGTGACTAATCAAAGTAAATGAGTCATAATAATGTATCACTGAAGACATGCTCGCTTATAAGTGAACACTCACCCCAAGAGTTCCCAGGTAAGAGTGACTGGTCCGATACTGCGGATTTGTACGAACACTCTAGCCTTAGACAGAAAACTCAGGGTACAGGCATTCACTCTTCCAGTTTACACGTGTTCACATTATTTAGACCCAAAACTTTGACGGGATTTAGAAAAATTGAAAGGCACAAGGCCGAAAAAGAAATCATCTAAGGATAGATGATTGATTTTCAAAGTGGTTTTGTTATTGTGTTCTTGTTGTGGTTATCACCTAAGGATAGGTGACGAGTATTGTTTTAAAATCTAAACACAAGTAAATTTGTGTTAGGGTCCTAAAGTTATAGTCTAGGTCAAAGCATTGCTAATAACCTAATTCCCTATAACCATTGGCTCTGATACCAACTCTTCTGTCACACCCCGGCCGTGTAAAACAACAAACCGCGGCGGAAACGCCGGGGAGGTGAGTGGCGACAGAATTATTGTTTCAACAACCATGGCAATTAAAGTTATGTATTATTAAAATTTAAAGTTACATTGTCTTTGAGTTCAAACTAAACTAACATAATAACTGTCTTTTAAGTCACTAAGGCCCGAGTCCGCCTAAGTGTAGCACAAACACCCTTATGCATTAGCACCTGAAACACATGTAAAAATAGGTACGTCAGCATAAAAAATGCCTGTGAGATACATAGGTTTTGTTTATGCAGATTCATGACTTGTTTTTGAAAGAAGTGTTTAAATAAAATGATGTCATGAATCTTGTAAAATGTTTTTCTTTGTAAAATCATGTGAAAATCGATATGAAAATCAAATGATAATGAATGAACAATGCATGGTTAAATAAATAACCAAGTGAAAATGAGTTTGTATAAAAATGTGTAATTTGTAAGACAATGTCATGTTTTTGTATAAAACGTTTCATGTCTTGTCCAAGTGGTTTATATAATGCAACGATGTATAATACGATAAAAGCACTTATATATAGGAAGTACCAGCGGCGTATCCACCATGCTTTTATCATATAACACATAGCCCCGTTACATATGTCACTTATCAATAAATGTCTTGTTCCATGTCAAAAATGTGTATGTGTAAACCATGTACAATGTCATGTGTGAAATGTTTCATGTATAACCAAATGAAATGCATAGCAAGTTGGAAATCATCTACTTAAACTATGTGATGATGTCAATGTATAAACTGTGTCATGTATGGTGAATAACTAGAAGTTACGCAACCCCATACTAAAAATGTACAAAACAATGTTTTTGAATAAACCTAAGTTTAAATCAAATGTTATGCTTTGCAGAAAAACAATGCTTTATGATTACAAACATTTATGCAGTAATGTTAATCGCATACATTCAAGCCTTGCGACTGTGGCGACAAACCCTTAAACGAATTAAAGGTTTATCTAAAGTTATGTAGTCGGATTCTGTCATTCCCAACTTCCAAACAAACCTAGCAAGTCGGAAACGGGAGTTGTCAATTCCTATGGTACCATTACATAAGTCCGAGCGGCGTGATCAATGTTAATGAATGTATTATTGTCCCGATTTAACATACCAAATGTCATAACCAATGTAGCATGTGAAAACCATGTACTAGGAATGCTAAGTAAACATGCCTAGTAGAAATGTTCATGTAAAAACAATGTGCTAGCATGCTCAGTAAACATACATAGCAGAAATGTCATGTAAAACAATGTGTTCCATATGCTAAGTAAACATATGCAACAAATGTGAAATAAATCAATGTGCTAGCATGCTTAACATACATAGCAAAACACAATGGAAAACATGTACTATAAGTGTACTAGGTGAAACTAGCATGTTTATGTCATAAAAGCATGAAATGCACAAAAGTAACATGTATGTACATGTGTATCACCCCAAAACATTTGAAAACGGTAAAAGAGGGGAACTATGTACTCACTTGGGATTGCTAATTAGTCTTGAGAATAAGACCAATTTAAGCTCCAAGGGTCACGGAATCAACCGGCACCTAGTATAGTAACTATGTTAATAATCGGCTTCTAAATCGGGAGACAGGATAGAATGAGGTTCTATAAATCAAAATGAGTAATTGAACTCATATGGTATGATTTAATAGACCCTACATTCTGATTAGAAAGCCTACCTAAGTGCTTTTGACCCGTTTCGACACATTATGGTAACATAAGCTACTATAAGGCGTCGTTTGCGTAAAACTATGATCGGATGGTAATCTATGTGCTATGTCAAGTCTTACATGCCCAATTATCCCTAAACATGTTACTAAATCAGATTATATGTCAAAAATATGTTCACATAGTCAAAGTACGGATTTATGCTTCAAAAGGGTATTTTGGTCATTTCCTATGGGCATACAAGCTAACTAGCAAATGACTAACCAATCCTAGGTGATCATAAGGTTATAACCTCAGTGGTTATTCCCTATGAAACTATGATCACTAACTAAGCTTGGTCGGATCCCAAAGATCGACCAAACGGGTCGGGTTCGGAAGTGTAAGCGGTTGTTTAGACCGCTTAACTTACGACCCTAAACAAGCACAAACTAATAGTGTCGAGTTAGACATGTCAAAACATGTCCAACCTACTGATTTGGTATCAAAACAAAGTGTTTTGATACCCTAAAGTAGTTCCGAGGCAAAATGCGTGCTAAAACGCATTTTGACTGAAACTTTGACTCGACACTACAACTAGCTAACGTGGTAATCAGATGCTATAATCACGAAGGATTATAACTATTGTGATTACAATCACGTTTCAAAGTTCAATTGAACTTTGACTTGACCAATTGATGGTCAAAACCGAAAGTCAAACTGTTGGCCAAACGTTTGACTTTCTGCACTACATAAGGAAAAAGCAAATAAAAGAATGAAAGAAGCTCACTAAGGGTCCTTGCTATCTTTTCAACAAGAAGACAAAGTCCCAAATGCTTGAGAGAGAGCTCCAAAGCAGATGTGAATGAGAGAAAGAAGGAATGAGCATTTGAAACAAGTGAAAGGCCTTGCTATTTATAGTTGAAGCAAGAACATGAGATCATTCCAAGTGTTTTTCCTGGTCTTTAAGCATGAAATCTAAGCCTTACACTTGTTATAAGCAGAAGAGAAGCCTTGGAGAAGAGATAACTTGCTCCCCAAAACATAAAAATTGCAAACAAAGGCCTGATTTTACAAAACAGCAGCTAATTTCATGTTTCTGGTCGCTGGGCATGCTTTACGGTCCGCAAGGGGACCCTTACGGTCCGTAAGGACCCTGCATCTGATCAGTAACTTTCACATTTTGACAGCTTTGGCCCCTGCACTTGTTTGAGTCCATTTCAGGCACTTTTGACACCCGTTAAGCCATTTTCAAGGCTCCACAAGGTCAATAAAGTTTAGGGGACTCAAAATATGCTTGGAAAACTCAAGGATGTCGGTTCGATGACTCATACGGTTGCGTTGTTCGGCTAATTACGACAGAAATCGCAACGAGCGCGAAAACGATCCAAATTGCGAAACGAATGAAATTTTTGCATGCCGATCACTAAAATAAAAATATTTTAGTGTGTACAAAAATTTTGGATGTCCAGATGTGTCCAGAACGTAAGATATGCGCGAAAATGAAAACTTACGTCGTTTTTGACACTTTTAGTCCCTGTAAGATCATGTAAGCATGTTTTCGCACACCGAACCTATCAAAGCTTATTTCTAAGCCATGTTTAGGTTATATATGGTATGTTTAACTTATGATCAAGTCCCGGACTGTATGTTGTCTTACGAAACGGCAGACTTTTGCAAGTTGACGCAAATAGTCCCTGAGAGCGAATAAACTTGTTTTTGCCATACCAAAGCCTTTAAAACTTATTTCTAAGTTATGTAAAGGTTATTTAAGGTATGTTAAGTTTATGATGATGTTACGGAGTGTTTGTCGCGTTAAACTGATCGTGTTTACGCACCAGTTTGCGTATAACTCTCCAGAAAACGATATAGAGTTCAAAATCGATCAAAAATCAACATGGGCACAAAACCAAACATAAATGACAAACATTGGGATCAAAACACACTGTTTTATTAATATTGTATTGTTCAGAGTCTGCAAAATGATATCACAAGCACAGATGTCACATGTTCCTTGTTCTAACTCCTTAATCATTCCTTTTAATTTTTCAGTATCCTCCTTGATTACTGATTCTTGTGCTTTTCTAATCTGATCGTTTAAATCTACTTGTAGATTTAATTTAAGAGAACGTACCCTTTTTTGCTTTTCGTGATACTTTCGACTTAAAGCATCAGCCACCACATTGGCTTTTCCTGCATGATACTGGATATCACAATCATAATCGCTAAGTAACTCCATCCAGCGTCTTTGCCTCATATTCAGTTCTTTTTGCCCGAAGACATCCTTAAACTTTTATGATCTGTAAAAATGGTAAACTTACTACCATAAAGATAATGTCTCCAAATCTTAAGGGCAAAAATTATAGCTCCTAATTCCAAATCGTGGGTTGAATAATTTTCTTCATGACTCTTAAGCTGTCTAGATGCATAAGCTATAACCTTTTGACGTTGCATTAATACACATCCATAACCTAACTTTGAAGCGTCACAAAAGACTACAAAGTCTTCAGTTCCTTCCGGTAACGTTAGTATGGGTGTATGGGTTAGTCTTTGCTTAAGAATTCTAAAGGCTTCTTCTTGTTTTGGTCCCCATTCAAACTTAACAGATTTACAGGTTAACTTAGTTAAAGGAATGGCTATTCTAGAAAAATCTCGAATAAATCTTCTATAATAACCGGCAAATCCTAAGAAACTTCTAACCTCGGTTGGTGATTCAGGGGTTTTCCATTTAGTAATTACCTCGATCTTTGTTGGATCCACATGAATTCCTTCATGGTTAACTAAATGTCCGAGAAATTGTACCTGTTCTAACCAAAATTCGCACTTTGAAAATTTAGCATAAAGCTTTTCCTTTCTCAATAAACTTAAAAGTAAGTGCAAGTGCTTTGCATGCTCCTCTTTACTTTTAGAGTAAATTAGAATATCATCTATGAAGACAATTATGAATTTATCCAAATATGGTTTACATATTCGGTTCATCATGTCCATAAATGCGGCTGGGGCATTGGGTAAACCAAATGGCATGACAGTAAACTCATAATGACCATACCTTGTTCTGAATGCGGTTTTAGGAATGTCCTCTTCCTGTACCTTTAATTGATGATATCCTGATCTTAAATCGATTTTAGAGAAAAATCGTGCTCCTTGAAGTTGATCAAACAAATCATCGATCCTCGGTAATGGATACCGATTCTTAATCGTGACTTTGTTCAATTCACGGTAGTCAATGCACATACGCATTGATCCGTCCTTCTTTTTAACAAATAAAATCGGCGCTCCCCATGGCGATGAGCTTGGCTGTATGAATCCTTTCTCCAACAATTCGTCTAGTTGTTTCTTCAGTTCTTGCATTTCCGCGGGTGCCAACCGGTAAGGTGCTTTGGCAATCGGTGCTGTTCCTGGTAGCAGGTGAATTCTAAATTCAACTTCCCTGTCTGGCGGTAGCCCTGGCAATTCTTCTGGAAAGACATCTAAAAATTGGGACACTACTGGCATGTCTTTTAACTCTTTTCCTTTAGTGTTAGTGATTATAGAAATTAAATACACTATAGATCCTTTCCTTATATAACTTGCAGTTTTCATCACAGAGATGAATTTAGTGGATCTAGATGGTTTATCTCCTTTAATTGTGATCTTTTCACCTCTTGGTGATTTTACTTGAATTGACTTTTGATCACATATGATATTGGCTTTATTGGCTATTAACCAATCCATTCCTAACACGACATCAAATCCTACCAGATTCATTGGGTAAAGGTTTGCAATAAATTTTTGATTAAAAATTTCTATTCTTGCTCCTTGCAAGACTTCAGAAATCTTAACGGTTTCTCCATTTGCTGTTTCTACTAGACATTCTTGTGGTAGTTTAGTTAATGATTGATTTAGGAGTTTGCAAACTGAAGTATTAATAAAACTTTGGTTTGCACCAGAGTCAAATAATACTTTAGCAAAAATATCATTAACTAAAAACGTACCAGCTATGACGTCTGGAATCATCCTAGCTTCGTCTTTAGTTAGGACAAATGCTCTAGCATTTTTAGGATTCTTGTTATTTGCAGCTGGAGCCAGTTTTGGACAGTTTGTCTTAATATGAACTTTTTCTCCACAGTTGTAACACATTCCATTACTGGTTTTTCTCCTGCAATTTTCTTCCTTGTGCCCTGGCGCATTACAGTAATTGCAGTAAGGAGAGCATCTTCCAGAATGCTTCTTCTTGCAGTTTCTGCAGTATGGTGCTGAGGTAGAACCTACATTCCTACGATTGGAATTCCCAGAACGGAATTCTTGAGTAAGCCTTTGGGTTAGGTTTCTCCTCTAGTCTTCTTCTCTAGTTCGCACTAGTTCATCAGTCAAGGTATTGGCTAGTTCTACAGTTTCCTCTATTGTTTGGGGTCTAGCTGCCTTGACTACATGTCTAATTTCTCCAATTAATCCCCAGATGTAACGGGAGATTAATACCGGTTCAGGTGATGCAAGGGTTGGTACTATCCTAGCGTATTCAAAGAATGTGGTAGTGTAACCCTTACTGTCTACCCCGGCCATTCTTAGATTCAGAAACTTATTTGCTATCTGTTCCTTTTCATTGGGAGGGCAGAATTTCCTTTCTACCATATTTTTGAACTCCTCCCATTCCATATTATAAACCCTATCACTTCCTCTTGAGTGGAGGATACTGTTCCACCATTCTAGGGCTACATTTTTAAACAGATTTGAAGCAAACATTATCTTATCTTCTTCAGCACATTTACTTATTTTTAGAACAGCCTCAGTTTTCTCTATCCGCGTAGGGCTGCAATGGGTCCTTCATTGCCCGAGAATTCTATTGGTTTACAGGACCAGAATTCCTTGTAAGAACAACCATATGGCATGGTTCTTCTTCTTTTGGGAATGGGCGCTTGAAGTACGAGTCCATTGTTCATGCTGTGTTCCGGTTCACTTGGTCGTTTACTACTATGCTTACTTTTATTATTCGCTTCTTGAACCGTTTGAATAATAAATGGCATTGCATCTATAATTCCTTGTGCCACTATGTGTTGAACGGCACTATTATCCATTTGGTTTCCATTGTTATTGTTGTCCGGATTCTCATTAACCACGTTAATGTTACTCTGGTTATCGTTATTCAGATTATCTTGATTTCCCTCGTCAGCCATCTGAATTTTACACAATTACCAAATATTAATATCACCAATAATATTTGAATATAGCCAATCACATGACACGCACTTTTAGCCAAAAGCGTCGAGCATTGCGACTTTTACTCTATTTATATAGTATGCATCATTACACACTAGTACTGAAATTTAAATTACAATACCGACTGAAATGTAAAGCTACAATACTAGTAGTAGGCATCCGTAGTAGTATTTTTTTTTCTAACACATACACACATATATTATTTTATTATTATTATTATTACTACCGTTCCTGCCATCACATTTACTGATATGGATTCATCCAAAAATCCATATTACGCTCGTCGTATTTCCAGACGAGGCGTTCTCCCACCTGTCGCATTCTCTCACTGCTTTTTAAAATTTCCTCACCGAAAGTCCTAAGCTCTTGGACATTTTCTGCACTCATTGGGGGTGCAGGTTCTAGGACTGGGTTTGGAATCTGTGGTACGGGTTCCTGGTACGGAGGCATAGGGGCCTGGTACGGGTATGGATTCTCTAAAATTTCCCTAACATATGCATCACTAATGTTGTAGGGATCTTGAGGATCTAACCCTGAGTAAACTCCTAAGTTGGGCATTGGCACATTTTCCTGTATTGGGTTTTGTTGCACATAGTCCCTAACATCGTCCCACCAGGGGTCGTAGTTGTTTGGGTCTAGAGGATTTGGTGCAGGTACCCTAGGTATCTCCTCCGGGTTGTAATCAGGCATTTCTATTTGATTTTCTACTTCCATGGGTTGGTCAGGATTTGGTGGTTGGGGTGCTAGCATTTGTTCCAGGTTTGGGTCAGCAGCAGTGGTTGCTAAAATATGGATATTAGCGATACCCCTATTGAGCATATCCTGATTATAAGCATCAGTCTCTCTTTTTGCTGCGGCTAACACTCGCTGTTCCTGCAACTTTTTCATTCGTTTCCTACGTTCATGCGTTCCCCTACTGAACCATCCCCTCTTTTTCTGAGGAAATGGCTCTTCAGATTGAGCCTTAAACACAAAGATTCCTTCTTCTGTGTCAGCAGAGTACCCTGAGAGGGCAGGCTGAGAAGAGGAGGTGCCTTCGCTCCTAGGCGAACCAGACAATTGACGATAGGCGTTAGAGGGTCCTTGGTCGCTCATACTGTAAACTAACAAATAGTCAGATAACACATAGCAAGAAAATACAATTATGCACGTATTCCCGTAATTTATTTCCTAACACTTTGAATTTTAATGTCAGCAGAACACTTCTGTGGCTGAATCAGTGGCATAGCTCTGATACCACCTTCTGTCACAACCCCGATCCCTGGTTCCCGGGAACGGGCGGTCGTGAGCCAGTTTCGGTGGTATCACGTTTATTTATCCAATTTGGCAGCGAAAATTTTTACCAGGACCGTAGTTAGGAAGTATTTAATCAGAGTAAACCACCATGTTTTATAACATTAAACATATTGGGTAAAACCCAAGCTTTCAATACACACATTTTATAGGAATAAATCTTATTTATTTAATAAAAATATCCATTTTATTCTTAGGTAACTTTATTGCCACTTTTCCAATCCTCCAGTGCTGTCCAGCTGGCTTCTATTTGGCTTTCACATTTTGTTACCTGAAACGCGTTTTAAAAACATTTTGTCAGTGGGAAATACTGGTGAGTGAATCCCAGTTTAATCAGGTTTAAATAAAATTCACAATGAACAGTATTGAGGGCGATCCCGCAATTACACTTGTTTCCAAGTTATATCAATTATCACCCGTTGGTACTGTCGAAACCCGACTTGTGGAAATGTTACTCCTTAACCAGGTTGTAACCAATTTTGTATACAAAACCCCAACATACCCACGATAATTGTATTCTTACAAATACTCAATAACTGTTATTCGCATAGAAAAGTATGTAAGGTTTTGTAAAAACAGTTAACAAAAAGTGGATCAACTCACATTGTTGTCTTAGGTTATTCTTTAGAGTTTCCTGGTGAATATCTATAAATTACACAAATACACGTGTGTTAGTATAATAACCCATTTTAACATTAGTAATACCCTCCCCGAGACGGCATTCCAACGACTACGTCGGGCAGAACCACGACAGCCGTTACAGAACCCTAGATCAATCGGGCAGCGTATCTAATACGTCTCCAGGGGTTATAATACTTACATCGTAGCAGAACCTCGCTATTTTAGGGGGTATAATGCCCGGGTATAATAACGCCACTACAGAAATTAAGAAAGAAAGAAAGAAAGGAATGAGCGAGACGGACTGAAGGTCGATGGCCTCTATTTATAGGGCTGAAATCGCACCCTCTCGCGGCCTGCGTGACATGAGCACAAGGCCTACGCGGCCCGCGTTGACCTCCGGTCAATGCGTAGCTTGGCTGGGTCACCCTCTAGACTTGACACGGTGATGACACGTGTCATCACCGGGCTGCGCCACATTCTAGGTCGCTTGCGGCCCGCGTTAACTTAAACGAACTCGTACGCGGCCCGTATCAACTAATGATTTCAGCGGAGTCCGGTTACATCCTAATGCGGCCCGCGTTAAGTTGAGGTGAGGTCATACGCGGCCCGCCTCAACTTAAGATTTAGGGTTTTTAATTTATTTTTATATATTATAATCTATTTTGGCTCGGTTTTCACATACGGGGTGCATATAAAGACATGTTGAGACATTTTAAGATATATTAGGGTGTAAAAATTATTAGGAGGACATCGATTTTTACCGAGGGTTGTTATATTATTGTTACCACTTTCTCACCTAAAATTAGCCTTAACACCATAATTTTATCGATATGTCGTATAACCTCAATCACATTCTTATGCAATTCTACATCCACTAAAAATCCTACCCCATTTTGGTAGGATAGAGGCACAATATTCGTTCGCAATAAAATTAATATCGTAATGGTGAAAAAAAAAAGATAGAACGCAAACCAACTGAACTGATATCAACTAAACAACATCATTTTCGTTTTTATTGTTTTTGATCGATGTAAGCTTTTTTTTCTTTTGATTACTATAGTGAGTGCCGGTACCGTAACAAACCAAACAACTAACGGCTGAATTCTTGCCATGAAGCGCAGGGGAAAACTCACTAGTAAATATGAATATAAAATCATGATGAATAGTGATCAGCATTTTTAAAATATTCATTTTAATTATTGATCTATTTTTAATTATTCTTTTTTATTTTTTAATAACATGTTATTTATCATTTAATTTACATTTTAATAATTTGTATACGTTAACTTTTTTTTTTAAATCTAACTCCAACTATATTTTTTTCATATCTAGGTGTTTCTTGGAATGCCCACGGATTGTTCGGGTCAAAACCACGATTATAAGGATTCATTTTTCATATTGTGGTTGGATGAGATTTGTTTTTTAAAACAAGATAGAGATGATTATAGAAGAGGTGGAGTAGTTGTGGTAAAAAATGAATAGAAGTGTGAGTATTTATAGTGAATAATTTTTTTTAAACACATAACCGTTGGCCAACGGCTAGCCCAAACGGCTGCTTGTCTTGGCCAATGAGATCCTGCCATGTCATCTTGATAGCCCCGTCCAACGCCCGGGCTGAAACCCCCGCCCAAGGGGCCACGCCAAAACCCAAGCCCACCCGGGGTGGTGCCTTGGGCGTTTGTACCCAACCCACGCAACCCCCGCCCCCGGGCTGAAACCCCCGCCCAAGGGGCCACGCTGAAACCCAAGCCCACCCGGGGTGGTGCCTTGGGCGTTTGTACCCAACCCACGCCACAACCCCGCCCCATACCCTGGTTGGATGAGAATTTTTTTAAAAAATAAGATAGAGATGATTATAGAAGAGGTGGAGTAGTTGTGGTAAAAAAATGAATAGAAATGTGAGTATTTATAGTGAATAATTTTTTTTAAACACATAACCGTTGGCCAACGGCAAGCCCAAACGGCTACTTGTCTTGGCCAATGAGATCCCGCCATGTCATCTTGATAGCCCCGTCCAACGCCCGGGCTGAAACCCCCGCCCAAGGGGCCACGCCAAAACCCAAGTCCACCCGGGGTGGTGACTTGGGCGTTTGTACCCAACCCACGCCACAACCCCCGCTCCCGGGCTGAAACCCCCGTCCAAAGGGCCACGCCGAAACCCAAGCTCACCCGGGATGGTGATTTGGGCGTTTGTACCCAACCCACACCACAACCCCGCCCCATACCCCATATTCTAATATACCCTAAATTCACTTTTCATTTAATTTGATTTATATCATTTAATTTGATTTATATCATATATGAATTCACTGTTCATTTAGTTTGATTTTTATCATATATGAATTTTATTTTTAATTTTTGATCTAATTTTTAAGTATTCTTTTTAAATTTTTAATGGCATGTTATTTATTATTTAGTTTGATTTTTAATAACTAGCGTAAGTTAATTATTTTTAGAAATCTAACTTCGCAATCATATATTTTCAATATTGCGATATAATTTTTATTAAAAACGGATACTTGCCGTTATCATACCAAATCGAATCGAAGGTGGCAATGAATAGTAATTTATTATTTGTTGTTCAAAACAACGCATCTTTTTGTATAATAAACTATACAAGTCCCGGTAACGATATTAAAAAAAAAATAATTTTTTTTATCGTAAAATACATGAGTATCAATACGTGACAAACATAACCGTTTTCGACCAAACATCGGTACCGATATCGGTAGCAGCAAAATAGGTATTCGTTTTTATGATTTTTCGATTGATGTAAAACACGTGTGGATATTCTTTTGAGCATATGAGAACTTTATTTATTACTTTTTCCATTCAATTGTTACAGCTAATGTTGGTACCGAAACGAATAGAACCAATACCAACTGAGCTCCCATCGCGTGATACGAGCGAAAACCACTAGTTTGTGAACATTTATTCTTTTAAAAAGGGCAAAACACCATTTATACTTTTACTCAATCGTCATGAGTAAAATATAACTGTAAGGGCAAACACCATTTACACTTTTACTCGATGACTTGGTCATGAGTAAAATATATTTCTAATAATATCATGGGGATGGTTCAAATGAAAACCATTTTTATTGTGAAAACTTGAAAACTAATTAAAAAAAGCTTAAAAAACACACAATTTTTTTTTCAATTTTTTTTTTATAAAAATCGCTGGTTTTTATATATGAAAAAAACTTTTTTTCAAAAAAAAAAAAAATTGTAGTACACATGTGTAATAATACACATGTGTAGTACACATACACATGTGCACTACACAAATTTTTTTTTTTTTTGAAATTTTTTTTATATAAAAAAACCTGCGAAAATTATTATGCAAAAAAAAAAAAAAATTGGTATGTTTTTTGGTTTTTTTAAGAGTAAACTTCCGTTTTGCTCCCTGTGGTTTGGTCACTTTAACGGTTTTGCTCCAAACCTTTAAAAATAGTCATTTTACTCCCTAATGTTTCGGTTTTTTTTGCCAGTTTGCTCCCCGCCTCTAACTCCATCCAAATTATTTGTTTTTCCATTTTCTCCCCGCAGGGAGCAAACTGGCAACAAAATCAAAACATCAGGGAGTAAAATGGCTATTTTTAAAGGTTTGGGGCAAAACCGTTAAAGTGACCAAACCACAGGGAGCAAAACAGAAGTTTACTCCTTTTTTAATTAGTTTTCAAGTTTTCACAATAACTAGTGGTTTTCATTTGAACCTTCCCCATAATATCATTCAATAAAATTGTATATGTGTATATTATAATTAAATTATAATAATAAAAATAACAATATCAATGTAGTCATTTTTTTTAATGGCAAATATAGTCATTTACAGCTAAGCAAAGCCGTTGGAGTGAGGCTTGGGCCTGGGCGTGGCCCAATAACATCTCATAAAAGTTGAATGACTGCCACCGTATCTCTCAGTTAGAGAGTTTCAGAACCCTGCTTCCTCCATCTTCTTCGCGCCTTCGTCATCTCCATCCATCCTTCCTTCGTAAGTTATCCATCTCTCTACATTTTATTTCCAAATCTTTTTCTTTTTACGATTTTATCCCCAATCTTTGTTACAACAATGGTTCTTTCTTCAAATCGATTACAATTTCTTGTTCGATTTTGGTTACTGTTTATAACATCGCTTTGATTACATGTTGTTTACGTTTTAGGGTTATTGAATATTGTATCAAGATTGATGAAGATGATATTTGTTAATGTTTATGTTTTGATTTCTTAAAGTTGTGTTACGTGTTACTTAGCTTAGTGGACTAATAACATTATTCTTGGAAATTAGGGTTTTGTGAATTATTTTAGGGTTTTGAGGGTCTGATTGATGCTATTATTATTTGTGATTTCTTTTATTTTGTTTTTGATCAATCACAGCATTCTTGAGAACAACAACGTGTGAATTTTACGTTCTGTTTTAATGGGTTATTGTTAGTTTGATCATAATGTGTTGTTAAACATGTACCGAGATTTCTTTAATGTTTGATCATTGATGGTTTAACCGTTTTCGTTATTCTTTTTTCGGGTCTGATTGTTCTAATAGTATGTATTTTTAGCTTAGTGTACTGATAACAACAATTTGGTACATAAGGGCTTTATTTAAACTTATATTTGATTCAATTAACAATAGAAGAAATTAGTTTAGGGTTTTTAGGGGTCTGATTTATCTTATATTGTGTGATTTCAGTTAATTTGTTTGTGATGATCAGTTTTGACATTATACATTAGTGAGCAGAGCATTGTTATTGAAAACAAATAACTTATAAGTTATACATTTTTAATGGATTATTGTTGGTTTGACGATGACCCTTTTGATGATTATTTTATGGGGTCTGATTGTTCTAAAAGTTCTGTATTTTTGACAAATTGCAGGGGTAACAGATGTCTTTTGAACCCACTCGCTCACATAAATCTTCAGTATTACATGTGCATTTGATGAAACTTGGAAGACTTGGGAGCGCGGGTTGGATTTATTTCCGACACTGGACTTGATCACGCTTGGGATTAGATTTTTTTAGTTTTTTAGATTATTATTTACAAGAGATTTTATTGGGCATTTGTTTAGTTTCATGGCGCGTTCATCACTGATACCGGGATTTCGCTTTCATCCCACGGATGTTGAGTTGGTTATGTTTTATTTAAAGAGGAAGCTACTAGGTAAGAAAATTACTGTTAATGCTGTTGCTGAAGTCAACATATACGATTTCAGTCCATGGGATCTTCCAGGTATCGATCGTTTTTAAAACCATAAAACTTTTCGTGTAGTTTACTTTTTTTTAACTTTTGAGTTTTTGTATTTTTCAGATAAATCGTGTTTGAAAAGTGGAGACTTAGAGTATTTCTTTTTCTGCCCGAAAGCAAAAAAGTATTCAAGCGGCGGTAGATCTAATCGCGCGACTGAAAGTGGGTTCTGGAAAGCTACTGGGA
Source organism: Helianthus annuus (assembly GCF_002127325.2). NCBI lineage: Eukaryota > Viridiplantae > Streptophyta > Magnoliopsida > Asterales > Asteraceae > Helianthus > Helianthus annuus. Next base: position 25,317,645 of record NC_035439.2, on the reverse strand, counting down.
AAGACAGAACGGTTAAGTACAATGACAGAACCGTTGCAACCATCAAGACATTGGTTTTTCATATTGGGCATAAAGGAAAGGGGGAAAGAACCGATTGGGTGATGCATGAATACAAAATGGAAGATGAACATTTGGCTAATGCGGGTGTTGTTCAGGTATTTTACAGTTTTATTTTATATTTCTAACTTAGCTAAACTATCATAACATTATACTAACACAGTTTGTTAATTTCAGGATTCATACGTGTTGTGCAAGGTTTTTAAGAAAAGTGGTTCGGGGCCAAAAAATGGTGCACAGTATGGTGCACCGTTTAATGAAGAAGAGTGGGATGATGATTTAAATGGTTGTGCTACTTCTCAAGGAGTGGTTTGTCCAGTTGGTGCTTCCAACGCAATGGATACTGAACATGAGGGTCCTGATACAGTGAACCTGACTGAACCAGGTTCGTCTAGTGTCACGTTTTCTGCAAACACTTCGAACATGACTGTAGCTCAAGTTATGTCTGTCACTGTACCAGGTTCATCGAATAATGAACAAGAGGGCCCGGCTACAATGAACCTGACCGAACAAGGTTCATCTATTGTCACGCTTGCTGCAAATCCACCTACAGACACTTTGAACATGTCTGCAGCTCAAGGTCTGCCTGTCACTGTACCAGGCTCTACTATTGGCCCGTTGTCTGTCACCGATGCGAATTTTGATTTGCCTGATTTCATGTTTTTCGAAGATCTCGATGCAATTATGGGATCAGAGGTATGTACTTTATTTGCCAAAGTAGATGATAAATGCAAGATTAACAATCGTTTAATTGCTTTATCTGTTTGAATATAGGATTATGAAGCTGCTGCTAATGTGGAGAACGCCGTATCCAATCAAGATGATATTTATACTGACTTGGTGAATCTAGTTGATCTGGATGACCTAAATGAGATCAATTTCAAGACTGATGGAGCCGACTACATGCTTGACAACCTTCTCGCACTTGATGATCTGGATGAATTTTTTGTTGAATGACCTGAACCTGCCACCATGGTCCTGTTTTGTTATTGTAACAAAGATCTGGTGGCCAGCGTCTGGCCTTTCTTTCTTTATCGATGTTTAACCGTACTTGATTCTTTGTTGAAAGATTTGTTTATTCCTTATTCATCACATTATTATATACAGTTTGGATTTGATTAATCAATTTGGATTCGAATGATCTAGATGATTTTTATGTTGTTAGACCAGAACCTGTTACCGTGGTCGTGTTTTGTTATTGTAACAAAAATCTAGTGACTAGCATTTGGTCTTTTTATCAATGCATTCTTTGTTAAAAATATTTGTTCATCTTTCGTGTGTTGTGTTTGGAATGGCTTTTTCAACCTGATTTTTTTATTATTGTGTTTTGAAATCGCAAAAAATCTATTTTGAGTGTTTGGTAAAAAATTAATAAAAACTATTTTTTTACGTTTTGTAGAGATCAAACAAAACATGATAATTCAAAAGTAGGTCACCCCATACTGCAGAAAAACGTGATAATCCAAAAAACTGATTTTTTATGTTTTTTTGTCATTTCACTTATTTATTTTTTAAAATATATATATATATATATATATATATATATGCCAAACACTTAAATAGTTGATTATCTGATTATTGTGATATCAAACAACATAATCAAATCCAAACACTATCTTTCTACAGCACGTTTTGTTACAGCTAATTATCTGATTCTGATTATTCAAAACGCATAATCTATTTTCAAAACTCAACCCCAAACACCCTCATATTTGTAAAGATTGGAAACTTAAGAATAAAATAGTATGCATTATCATGTCTTCTGCAAATTCATTTGGTGTATTCAAGAAAAAGAAATATGATAATGCAACACTGTTGTCCCTCTATATGATATCCACAGATACACCAACCACATATACAACTATGAAATACTAGCATCATATTAGTTATGGCCCATTTTGACTTTGGTCAACGCCTGAATCCGACAAAGATGATGATGAAACCACCGCCTTCCCTTTTCCATCAGTACTAATAGGCAGATCCTCCCTACTGCCGCTGCTGCTACTTTCTCCAACCAACTTTTTCTCTGTCGCCGATTTCTGAAAAAGAGAAACCAATAGAAGTTAGCAAATTCGACCCATTCACTATGAACGAACGTACTTAGATATCATGTTACATGAGCAAACTAAAACAATAGCTTAGAAAGAAACGCGGCACAAGGGTCGAAACTTGTCTGGAAGTGTATTTTGGATATGCATAAACACGATTTTTAATCAAAAAAGCATAAAAGATATATGTCTAGACGAAAATTTTTCAACCCAACCTAACCATAACCAAAAAGTACTCGTTTTGACCTGCCACCCCACCTGACGAGCTGTCCGTTTTGACATCCCTACCGAGTATTTCACATTCACATACGTTTCTTCTTAAAATGTTTATGACGCCCCGTATGTTTAGTAGGCTCAAAGGTTCACATAAAGCCGAAGATGTCATTATTAAAAAACACGACCATCAGACTCTACAGCAAAAACTTTCAGGTTACCATTATACCTCAATCTGCTGCTGGATTGGTATGAAACCAGTTTGTGGGAACTGGAAAGACGGAAAGTTTGCATGATTGTTCAGAACCGAATTGTCATGTTCGCCATTATTAACGCTGACTCCAGGCGTAGATTTGTTGGGAAGCACAGCATATCCAGAAGACCTGCAAATAACACGCATCACGTGAATTTTAATTATGAAACTATGGGATTATGAATACCAAACCAATCCCGAAAAATGAATTACATACCACGTTAGCGCAGTTGGAGAAGGGTAAACAAAAGATTTCTGATATATAGCAGCTGCTGCAGCGGCAGCTTGGACTCTCTTTTGATGTCTGCTAATATTCCCGTCTCCTGGAGCGTCACCGTTTTGATCTTGAGAAGATGCGTTTTCCGAATTTGCTCCTGGAAACGATACAAATATGTGTGAATACCTTTCGGGACGATAAAAAGGCGAGCAAGATTTAAAAAATGTAGAGAATATTTCGGACCTTGACGATGAGCTCCAGCTCGGGAGCGTGTTGTGACGGTCCCACCTTCATTTGGTATAACAAGTGCCCTGCAAGTAGGACATGTATGTTGTCTCTCTAACCATGATCTGAGGCAGTGCACATGGAAAAGATGCCCGCAGACTAATCTTTTCGCAGTCGTCATTTCCTCTCTACAGATAATGCAGGTTGCGTCACTTCTGCATATAATATGAACAGATAACAAAAGATTATAAACATATATAACACCGATATACATTTAGAGCAAAGAACTAACGCGTTCAACTCTTCAGGTGTTGCATCGGGAAACCGGTCATTCATATTTGATGTGATATTCCGGTAACGGATGTAATCAGCAATTCGCAACTTGAAGTTTCTAAATGTCTCATACAGTTCCCGAATCAAGTGCAGAGGCACACCATAGTTCCTAGAGAAACCAAAGTGTAAATAATAAAAGTTAAGATTTACGAAGGCTTCACGTGTACAAAATATAATTGGGATAAAGTACTTACACAAAGATTACTAGGAAAAAGCACAGATACATAGATAAGTGCAGCAAGTCACGAATCAGCTCCAAATAGAATGTGTACACTGCTTTTCTTTCCCATTGTCCTTCCATAAGCATGTCACTCACATAGAAAACGTATTTGACAAAAGTTGAGATTGTTGTCGTAGCCAATATCATGTACCTGTTGTGATTTAAGTAAATATTTTTATTAAAAGACCGCAGCAATAATAACAACATTAAAATATGTAAGGATTAAATAACTTACTCGAATGAAAAGAAAAGAGAAACGGAAGCTTGGCGCGTTTGTATCAAGTGCTTTACCGAGTTATACAAAAAAAGACAGTCAACAAGGAGAAGGAATCCCATGAAAGAAACAATCCGAACATGAGACAGCTTCGATACAGTTGGAGTCGTTTCAATGTACTCAACTCTCTTTTGAGCCAACCAATGCAAAGATTTGACGAGTAAAAGAGCGGTAACCATGGCAAGAAACGTAACAGAAAAATCCTGCCGGAATATAGTTATGGCAAAAAGAATTTCCATAACTTCTCGCCATGATTGCTCGTTCAGTCTCTCGACCTCTGCTTCTCTAAGAGAGCCGAGAAATACTAGCTTTGTGAGCTGCCACATGATGCACATGATCACCAAACCCATGTTGAGAAGCAGCACTAAACAGACTTTGGAGGTAGATAAGTAAACTGTTGCTGGGTAGAACTGCCCTCTACTACTAAAGGCGTGATAGATAACAGCAAGTGTGGCGATCACACTAAGTCCCGCGTATGTCTGTAGCCTCATCATTTTGCTGTATGCACTGTTACACCAAAACTTAGCCGTTTAGCTCACCAAAAAAATGGCTAGCTTTACTTATGGTCTGGTTCGGCCAGTTTTGACGAAAATTTTGGCCCGAACCACTAACTACAGTTTTGAAAAAAAAAATAAAGTGAACCGGCTGGCTTGGTTGAGTCGGCCTAACCGGCCGGTTTTCAGGATTCTACAGATCGGTTTTGGTGAGGTTAAACAAAAAAGAAATTTTGAAAGCCTAATTATGTATTCAGTTTTAAAAAATTATAAGGATTGTTTATATAGATATAATATATAAACTTGACTTTATATTCCGAAAATGAAGAAAAAGAATAAATAAGAAATATTAAACAATCGGTTCCAAGTTCCAACCCGTCACCAGTGGCGGATCTAGAAAGTTTGTATAATGGCAACATTTCAAAGAAAACAGGTAACGAAATCGAAAAAAGGTCAAAATTTACACTACTGCCGGAGCGTTAAAGGGTAGCGGAGGCTACCCCTTATTACAGAGTAGGTCCGCCCCTGCCCGTCACACCGATAAAATCAAACCAGCTGACATTCTTCGGATTGGGCGGTTCGGTCAGTTTATGAACGAACGTCCCTTAAGCATGACAATACTCATTTTTTCCAGTTTTCCAATGTCTAGATAGATACCCTCAATCAAATAAACATATGGCATCCAAAGAGCAGTAATCAAGTGTCCGGATACCAATTAAACATATATGCATCATCTTATTCAAATATCATATAAAAAACTTAATCAAAATAAAATAAAATAAAACTTCAAAATCTGTCAACAATTCTGTGAAATGATAAACCCTAAAAATCAAAATCAACCGACAGATGGTAACCTTGATGAACGATTAGGATTAAAATCATAACACGAATCTAAATCATATGATTATGACCCTGAAATAAAAATAATTAAAGTTGAAAAGGATCTGGATGTACCTGAGGATAAATCCGATGATGTAAGTTGTGCAAATTCGGTTTTGTGTTGTGCGAAACAAAAATTGGTAAATTGTAAGGTTAATCGTGCATCGTGTCGTTGAGTGAATGAGCAGGTAAGGGTTTGAATCTAGGAAATGTGGGTGCGAAAGTTCGAGATGAACGAAGGTCGGGGAAATTCGATTGATTAAACAATGGGGTCTGGTTTCGTCACCTCTTTGGATTCGACCAATTGGTTCTTCCCACGTGTACTTTTGTTGAGTTGGCTGAGTTTGCTGACGTGGCAGGGGTATACTAAACTAAACGCACCAAGTTGTAAAACAAAATCAGAGATTGATTATTGGTATTTGGTTAAGTTATTAATTTTGGTACTAAAGTAAGGGATTAACATTCCCTTGTATTATATCCTAAATCACACGATGTAACAAATAATGGTTGCCAAGGGGACAATGGTTGAAACAAAATGTTAAAATTTTGAGTAAACTATAATGGGGAGTTTATGTGGTTAACAACGAAAATGGGGCTCAACTTGGCATACGCCGTTAATAACAGGGACTTGATTGTTTAACTTTATAAAATAGGGATGCAACGTGTCATGCGTTGTTAGAGCATTTACATGATATTCATCATTTTTTATCAAATAATTACACTAAAAATAACTAAATTTTCTCTCATTTCAATTAAATAACATTTTTTATACATTTATCATTACTCTTTCTTTCACTTCTACTCATAACCACTTTCAAAATATATTAAAAAAAATTATAAGGGGTGAACAGTGTCCCTTCAAATATACAGATGAACAGTAACATTTTCTTTCTCCTCCACTCACAACCACTTTTTATACCTTTTATAATATGAAAACCACTTTTCACAGATTTTGATGGGTAGGATATGAATTCCATAGAGTTGTAAAAAATGAAATAATGTGATTGCAGTATATTCATCCTAAAAAATTTTAAAGATTGCAGTATACTCATCCTAAAAAATCTAGAGTTGTTAAAAATGAAATAATGTGATATTTTTCTACTTCTTCAATTCTTAGGTGGTGTTTGTTTTTTGTGAAAAGATCTTCAGGACCTCTTATGTCTACCCCACGCAGACCACGCGCAGACGTTTGAGTCTGCAGTGTGTTTGTTTTTTCGAAGACCTTTCATTAAAAAAAGGTCTGCGCGACCTCTTTTTCATGCAGACATGGATCAAGCTCTTCATGCCTCTTCTCCTCTTTTTTTATCCCAGATGCAACAAACACTGCCCTAGTTCCTTCTCCCCTCCTCCTACGTCGCCGACCACCCCTCCTCCTCCACACCACCGGCCACCCATCCTCCTCCTCCACACCGCCGACCTCCTCCTTCCTCTCTGCCGGCCACCCCTCCTCCTCTACACCACCGGCCACCCCTCCTCCTCCTCCTCCTCCTCCTTCACACCGCCGACCTCCTCCTCCCTCTCTGCCGACCACCCCTCCTCCTCCTTCCTCTGCGGTTACTCGGAGAACGTTGGAGATCATGTTACTTATCCAATCAGGTGATTTTAATTCTGAATTTCAGCTTAATTTGAGTATAATAAGTTTATGTTGCTTTTGATTTTGTAGCTAATTAGGTCTGTGGATATGAAATGTTAGGGCTTGTTGAATTTTTATGCAATTGAATTGTGATTTACGGTAAAATTATGTGACATGTAGTTTAATTATAGGTGAAAACCAGTATCTTGAATGCAGGGTTTGAGATTTCTAGGTTTTCAGAATTGAATGTTTATTATGAACTGCTAGTTTTTGTCAAATTTTTATGCAATTAAATGGTGAATTATGGTAAATTCATGTCACATGTTGTTTAGTTGTAGGTTAAAACCAGTATGCTTAGGTATTGAAAAACTTGGTTGAAGGGGAAGAAAAGGAAAGATACGGTATGTATCGCGTTTGCTGACGAAAGTTATGAAGAGCCAAAGATTAGAATGAACAAGGTTATTAGAACAAACCTCCGGGATCGGCTCGATTATGTTGTATCGGTGCACCTGTGTCCGGATGTGAAGTACGGGAAACAGATTCACGTGCTTCCATTAGACGACACCATTGAAGGTGTCACAGGGGACCTATTTGATGCATATCTAAAACGTAAGTTTTACACGTTGTTTGTAGGTTTGATGTTTAAACCCTAAACAGTAAACAATAGATAATGATTGTGATTAATGCAGCTTACTCTTTGGAGGCGTATAGACCCGTAAGATAATGATTGTGATTAATGCAACTTACTTTCTGGTTTGATCTCTATTTTGCTATTTTATCTTAAATGAAGTTTGGTGAAATTTTTGTCCATTTCAAACATCAAAAGAATATGTTTATATGTTTTATTGAATTTGGGATTAGATTTAAAGATGGATGCTGATTTAGGGTTAACTGAATGTTAGTTCTCTGTGTCTAGTTACATAGAATTGTTGTTCTCCTTGATTGTTGAGGTTATGTTCAAAGAATGCCTACTTTTTTTTATTAATATGGTTTTTGTTTTCTATCAAACCTGTAACATTTGATACTATTTTATCTTGGCAGGATCTTGCAAGATCTCAATCTTGAGTTTGATGATATGAATACAGAGTATAAAAAAGGTTCTGTCTAGATGTCCTCTCTTGGTTGGTCTGGTGGGTAAGCGGTCAAAAATCAAAACGGGTTGAATTAAGTGCAGATGAAAATAGGTCGGATCGGGTTGCAACTTGATGTTTGTTTGAAACTTGTATGTGGTTAAAACTTGATGTAAATTCACATGTCGACTAGTGTTTGTTTGAAACTTGTATGTGGTTGAAACTTGATGTTTGTTTGAAACTTGTATGTGGTTAAAACTTGATGTAAATTCATATGCAAAGCATGGATTCAATGATTTAAAAAAAATGTTATTGTTTTTTTATAAATATTATTTCAGTATTGTATAACTATTACTTATGTTTGAATGTTAAAAAAACTCTTTAAAGTTAAATAAAATAAGTTTATTTATATTTCAGTTTATTTCAGCAGCTAGCAGAGGTTAAAAAACAAACAGTCTTCTTCTTGCAGACTGCAGAGGTTTGGTCCACCTCTTCAGCTGCAGATGTCTGCAGATGTGGTCCGCAGACTGCAGACGTTTTACCTCTGAAAAAACAAACAGCACCTTACTCACTTGAAAGTTTTCATAAAGCTTTTTTTCATCAAAATTGTTGTCATTATTGAATAAGTCAAGAAATTTTAGACATAAAATTACAAGATAATTGGTGTGTTATTATATACATGTGTGTCGACACTTTTCTCAAAAGTTAGAGCACCAACAATATATTATTTAACCTCATAACTTGGACATATCATTACAAGCGTCCTGTGCATCAAACATACATAGAGTTCGAGAGACCTTATTCGAATTCCTAGCCTAGTAAATTCTATGTATATTTTCTTCATTCGTGATTTTTATATGATCATTTTGTCTCATTAAGTATTTGTTTATTTTAATTTGTTCAATCTATGAAATCAAACGTTGATAACTTTTTGTCTTTATGTATATTATTCTTGATTGTTCTATATCGCGACCCCAGGTTAAATATGTAAATTGGTATTTCCCCAGGTTATCACACAATAGAGACATGATATGTCACCACGTGCACAACTACTTGCTTCACAAGAAGAGTTACTGGCTTCGCGTTACACTAATGGAACTGCATGTGCATAAGAAACAAGTGAAGCTTCACAATAAGAGTTGATGGAACGACATTTAAGAAACAAGTGAAGGTAAGTTACAAAAGCGTTTGTATTTTCATGTCGTTAGGAGGAGATTAATTGCTTATCGTATTTATAATATTATTTATATTGTATACTAACCCACTAGTAAGGCCTAACGCAATGTAGCTTACACTATGCTTACTAGGCCGGGGGGCTAATAGAGATAACCCCTAGATGTGTCTGGCCCGTTTAAGGCATTACATGAGAGTGAACCACATCTTTTTAGCTGTGTTGGGGAATTCCTCCTGGGAGCCGTCTCTCTAGGCCCCAACTTTCTTTCATCTTTGTCTATTAGCAAATTCAAATCAAGCAGAAAAACAAGATGTGATTCTCGACATCTTGTAGGAAGCGGTTCAAATCATCTAGGTGATGTCGTGTTTCTTTGATAGGTGATTGGAAAGGCTTTAATATAAAAGTATATGTTAAGGTAATTAATTTATTGATGTTCATAGACAAACCACATAAACTCTATAATGCTTCATGTTACATTTTAGTTAGGGTGTTTACGGTTTAGTTTTAAAGGTTTTAAATCAAATCATAAGCCAACCCTTTGGTAATAGTTTTTGATTACTGTAAAAGCGTTTAAAATTAAAACCTAACCTAACCTAACCAAACCATTGGTAACGGTTTGGTTTCACGGCTTGGACATACACATCATCCGAATACAACACACTATGGTAATGAGCAAACACGATTCTGATCAAAATACAATTGTTACTTTGATAAAATTACAAAAAAAAAAAAAAAAAAAAAAAAAAACAAACAACAAAAGCAAAGTTGAAATAAAACTCTAATAAATATTACGATTGTTACTTTGATTAAAAAAAAAAAAACATACAGCAAAAACAAAGTTGAAAAAAAGCACTAACAAAGAGCAAATTATAGAAACATTAGTAGATCTATTTAGAAAACAGAATTAAATATACCGAAGGGTAAGGGAAAGGCCCAAAAACTGGTTGCCCGTATAGCCTAAGGTCCGGCCTGGTTTACTTTCTGCTAGTTTCCACTCGACACCGTAAACTAAACCGTTCAATACCGATCGGCTGACTTAAAAAAATCGACCACGAAATCAACCCGAAAACCAATTTAAATAGTTTCACAGTTTTTAACTAAACCATATAAACATCCCTAATGTCACACCCCCAAAATCCACCTGCGGATAACACCCGCTTCGAGGGCGTGACTGACCAGGATCCAGCCACCAATTATACCGAATACTTAAGTTGATAACAAAAGTAATACTTACTATTCATAAGCTTAGCAAATATTAAGTTCAGAGTTTAAAGTTTTAAGTTCAAAACAGTAATAAGTAGCGGAAGCATAGGTAAGGTAGTTTAAAACAAAGTTCATGATTCAAAATAAGGTAACACCCAACACAAGGGTGAACAGACACTACTCGTTCCCAAGCTGCAAGCTCCATCGTCACTGGTTACCTGCAAAGCATGCAGTAAGGGGTCAACAATAATGCTGAGTGAGTTCACTAGTTGTCCAGTTTTAATTACCAAAAACTTTGTTTCACCGGTTAATTTATCCGTTTATACATGCCCTGGGGAGCTACCCCAAAAGTTAGCGACTAAACTGTTTTTCCAATACCGAACACTAGGTAACCGTTGCGTATCCGCAGGATGCCCCGATGTCAATGTTCTATCATCATTGACGGATTTCTGAGTACATTAGTTCACGACCGTCCCAAACCAGGGCACGGTGTGAGGCTGGTAAACACCTAAATAGCGCTATCAACTAATAACCCGTTCGCCTAACCCGGCGACTAATCGGTATTTGTAGTAGGGACTTGAGTGATAGAGTTTCGTTTAGTGCCGTTAGTTGCAATCCGTATAAACAGTAATTAACCAAAAAGGTTTCCCAATACCCGGGAAGTAAAAGTAAGTTGTGTTCCCAATAACTAGGGAAGGTATGTAAATGGTATCCCCTTTTACCAGGGGATAGGATTGTTAGTCTCGTGTCCCAAACCACCGGGACGCATGCTTTTAAGTTGTGAACTCACCTTGGGTTGCTCGGTAGGTTTAGGTTACTTGTCAATCACGTTGGTCACCACGTCCTAACATGGTTACCGGTATAGGTCAGGTTCGGTGTACAAGTAATCACGTAAGAACATATACAGGCACATAACATGCATACAAGTAATAGTCATGGGTTATTGGGTCGGCCCTAACAGTAACACCGTCAAACAGAACACAACAACACATAGTCCACTTAACAGATAGCCCAAGTTAACACAGAATGGCCCAATAACTAAAATGGACAGCCCACTCGCAACCAGCTGGTCTCGAGTCGCAACCAGGTGGTCTCGGCTTGTCACGCTGTGGTTGCGAGTCGCAACCGTGGTCTCGAGTCATCACGTTTTGGTTGCGAGTCGCAACGGCGTGGTCTCGAGTCGCAATCTCGAGGTTTCGACTTGTCATGCTTTGGTTGCGAGTCGTAACCGTGTGGTTTCGAGTCGTAATGCCGTGGTTGCGAGTCGTAATCTGTCACTTTCATACACACGTGATGATGCAGATATGACAGTCCAATTTGTACCAAGAATTCAGGCCCATAATAGGAAACAACCAATAATATTTCACTAACACTTTTCCTCATTTGACTAGTAGTAAAAATAGATCAAACTTTGCCTTATTTTGAATCTTCAAACCCACATTCAACAAGTTCATCCTATACTCATATTTTTCTAGGGTTTTCATCATAACAAATCATACATTTTATGAACCAAAAATCACATATTTATGACAAGATTATCATGGCAAGAACAAAGAAACATACACTTTATAGCCGAAATCTTATGTTTATCAACATCATCTTTGCAAGAAACTTTAAAGCATAGTGTAGTTGGCTATGAACACTTGTAAACTACCAATATCAAGTCATTTTAGTCATGTTAACACATATTCACAAACTTTACCAAAACAACCTAATAATCATGCATAAATTACTAACCAAACATTTCTTAGTTCATATACACAACATAAGTCCTATGCACATAATGATGACTAACCGGTTAGGAGAAGAAAGAGCCGAAAACAAGGGAAGAAAATGAGAGAAGATGAAGTGTCCGAGTGATCCGAGCTTGACCGAGTCCTTGTCCGAGATCCCTTGCTTGAATCCGAAAGTTGGAGAAGGTTGGGATGTTGTTTTGGGGTGTTCTAGTTGAGAGAGAAATAAGGAGTGTATGTGTTGGTGTGTTGTGTAAAATGAAGGAATGAAGGAAAGTGGGGATTATATACCAAGTGGGGGTTTCGGGTTGGGCTTGGGGTTTCGGCCCAAACCGGTTTCGGCTCAACGGCCCACTCGAGACCGAGTGGTCCACTCGCAACCGCCCGGTTGCGAGTCATGGTCTCGGGTCGTGGTTTCGGCTCTCATATATATATATAATACATACATACATCACATATCATGCACAAAGGTCAAGTTTTCATTTAATAATATTTATATACACAAAATATTACAAGGTGATCGTTCGGAAAAACCTCGAGTGTCACATTATCCCCAAGTTTTAAGAACTTTCGTCCCGAAAGTTGAAGCAGCCACTGCCAAGCTAGCGTGTTTCAACGGGGTGTCACATCATCCCCCCGTTAGTTTGGAATTTCGTCCCGAAATTCGGTTGTAGCTTCAGTGCTGGGGTTTTCGTTTGGGAATAACTGGGGATACTTGGACTTCATCTGGTCCTCCCGCTCCCAGGTAAACTCTGGGCCGCGCCGTGAGTTCCAACGAACTCGCACAAGGGGTATCTGGCTACGTTTGAGGGTTTTGATCTCTCGATCCATGATCTCAATCGGTTCCTCAGTAAAGTGTAGCTGTTCATCAATCGTCAGTTCCTTAAAAGGAATCACAAGTGTTTCATCCGACAAACACTTCTTCAAGTTAGATACGTGAAAAACGTTGTGCACTGCACTCAGCTCTGCAGGCAGGTTCAATCTATAAGCTACCTTACCGATTTTCTCGGTAATTTCGAATGGTCCAACATACCGTGGATTCAGCTTGCCTCGTTTGCCAAAACGAACCACACCCTTCCAGGGTGAGACTTTAAGTAGAACCCGGTCCCCGACCTGGAATTCTAATGGTTTCCTACGCTTGTCAGCGTAGCTTTTCTGACGGTCACGAGCTGCCGCCATGCGTTGCCTAATCTGTGAAATCTTTTCCGTTGTGTCTACCACTAGTTCTGGGCCTGTGAGTTGACTATCACCGACTTCCGCCCAGCAAAGAGGTGATCGGCATTTACGACCGTACAATGCCTCAAAAGGTGCCGCCTGAATACTAGTGTGATAGCTGTTATTGTAGGAGAATTCCACCAGCGGTAGATGCTTCTCCCAGTTCTTGCCAAAATCGATCACACATGCTCTAAGCATGTCTTCCAGGGTTTGGATGGTGCGTTCGGACTGTCCATCCGTTTGCGGGTGATATGCGGTGCTCATATCCAATCGTGAGCCAAAGGATTTGTGCATAGCTTGCCACAACTCGGAAGTAAAACGAGCGTCTCGGTCAGAAATAATAGAAGTTGGCACCCCGTGCCTGGAGACTACTTCCTTCAAATAGATTTCTGCCAAGGTAGAAAACTTGTCTGTTTCCTTAATGGCCAAAAAGTGTGCAGACTTAGTCAATCGATCTACTATCACCCAAATAGTATCATTTCCGCGTTGGGATCTAGGTAGCCCTGTAACAAAATCCATGGAAATTTGCTCCCATTTCCACTTCGGGATTTCCGGTTGCTGTAGTAGGCCTGCTGGTTTCTGATACTCGATCTTGACTCTTGCGCAGGTCAAACATTTGCCAACATAGGCTGCTATGTGGGCTTTCATGCCAGGCCACCAGTATGTGGTTTTCAAGTCGTGGTACATCTTATCTGCACCAGGATGTACTGAATAACGGGACTTATGGGCTTCGTCCATCACAAGCTCTCGTAGATCTCCGTGAAGTGGGACCCAAATGCGCCCTGCCACATAGTAGGCGCCGTCCTCTTTCTGTTCTAGTTGTTGTCTCGATCCCCGCAGGGACTCAGCCCTGATGTTTTCCGGTTTCAGAGCTTCAACCTGAGCATTTCGAATCTGGGTAGGGAGACTAGACTGGATGGTAAGTTGCAACGCTCGCACGCGCTTTGGTACAGTGTCTTTCCGGCTGAGGGCGTCTGCCACAACATTGGCCTTGCCCGGATGGTACTTGATGGCGCACTCGTAGTCATTCAGAAGTTCAACCCATCGACGTTGTCGCATGTTTAACTCCTTCTGCTTAAAGATATGCTCGAGACTCCTGTGATCGGTGTAAATGGTGCACTTGGTACCGTACAGGTAATGTCTCCATATCTTAAGCGCAAATATCACTGCTCCCAGTTCCAAGTCGTGTGTTGTGTAGTTCCTTTCATGTGTCTTAAGTTGTCGAGAGGCGTAAGCAATAACTTTCTCGCGTTGCATCAACACGCAACCGAGCCCATGAATAGACGCATCGCAGTAGACCACAAAGTCGTCAGTGCCTTCAGGTAACGAGAGAATAGGAGCACTGCAGAGGTTATCCTTAAGCCTCTGAAAAGCAGATTCCTGTGCTTCATTCCACTTGTAGGTGACGCCTTTCTGAGTGAGCGTAGTGAGGGGTTGTGCAATCTTTGAGAATCCCTGAATGAATCTGCGGTAGTAACCTGCCAATCCCAAGAATTGGCGAACTTCAGTGGGAGTCTTAGGGGTAGGCCAATTCTTTATAGAGTCGATCTTAGCCGGGTCGACGTGGATTCCGTCCTTGTTAACCACGTGCCCAAGGAAATGGACTTCTCGAAGCCAGAAGTCGCATTTCGTGAACTTGGCATACAGTTGCTCATTGCGAAGGAGTTCGAGGATAAGGCGTAGGTGCTGTTCATGCTCTTCCTGACTTTTCGAGTAGATCAAGATGTCGTCTATAAACACGATCACGAACTTGTCGAGGTAGGGTTTGCATACCCGGTTCATGAGATCCATGAACACTGCAGGGGCGTTGGTCATTCCGAAGGGCATAACGAGGAATTCATAATGACCATAACGAGTCCTGAATGCAGTTTTGGAAATATCTTCATTACGGACCCTTAACTGATGGTAGCCTGATCGCAGATCAATCTTAGAATAGTAGCTTGATCCTTGCAGTTGATCAAACAAATCGTCGATTCGCGGGAGAGGGTAACGATTCTTGATGGTAACCTTGTTCAACTCACGATAGTCAATGCACATTCGGAACGTGCCATCCTTCTTCTTAACAAAGAGTACCGGTGCTCCCCAGGGTGATGAACTAGGACGGATAAATCCTTTATCCAATAGTTCCTGTAGTTGAGTAGAGAGTTCCTTCAATTCTGCGGGGGCTAGACGGTAAGGCGCTCGAGCTATAGGCGCTGCTCCGGGAGCTAGCTCGATTTGGAATTCGACCTGACGATGGGGAGGGAGTCCAGGTAATTCCTCAGGAAATACCTCAGGGTAGTCACGCACTACTGGAAAGTCTTCAATCTTCTTTTCCTTTTCCTGCGTGTTGGTGACAAGTGCCAAGATAGCGGTGTGCCCTTTTCGTAAACACTTCTGGGCCTTCAAGAAAGAGATAACGCCGGAGATTTCTCCACTTTTGCCACCTTGTACAATGAGGGGTTTGCCAGAACGGCGAGGAATACGAACTGCTTTCTCCTGACAGAGGATCTCAGCGCGATGCTTGGATAACCAATCCATACCAATAACGACGTCGAAGCTTCCAAGAGTAACAGGGAAAAGGTCGATAGTAAATGTCTGACCAGACAACTCTAGTTTGCAGCCCTTGACAACATGTGAGGCCTCGATGTTTCTACCATTAGCTAACTCGACGATATGAGGAGAACTTAGTAACGAAAGCGGACGCTTAAGCTTCTTACTAATACGTAGGGATACATAACTAGCATCGGCACCGGAATCAAATAACACAGAAACATAACGATCATCGAGTAGGAACTTACCCGCCACGACATTGGGGTCATTCCTTGCTTCTCCAGCTCCAATCACAAAAGCCCTTCCTCTAGCACCATTCCCAGCATTGTTGTTCTGATTGTTGTTCCCAGCTCCCTGATTATTGTTGCGGTTCTGATTCAGTTCAGGACAATCCTTCTTAAAGTGCCCTGTTGCCCCACATTTAAAACATGCTCGGTCGTTTCCCTGCTGCTGTTGCTGTTGAGATTGTTGCTGATTCTGTCTTGCTGGGAACTGGCTTCTACAATCCTTGGCTTCGTGCCCCATCTTGTGGCATCGCTGACACTGGCCCTTGTTACATGCCCCATTATGGTGTCTGTTACACTTGTTGCACTTAGGGTAGCTTCCCCGGTAGCCACCCTGTTGCTGAGTGCCTTTGTTGTTTTCAGTTTTCCTTTGCTGTGCTGGGGCCTGAGTGGGGTTAGCATCCTTGCCCTGACTTCCTTCCCACTTACGCTTGTTGTCACTAGAAGTTCCGACAGTAGCACTGATCCTTTTGGGCAATCTGCCCTCTTCTACGGCCTGATCAGTAAGTTTGTGAGCAAGTCGAACAATCGGCTGAATGGTAGTGTGGTTGGCTGAAGTTACATGGCTTCGAATTTCTGGAGCCAAACCCTTGATGTACAGTTCGATTCTTCGATACATAGGTCGAGACATGTTTGGGCAAAGAGCAGCATAGTCATTAGACAGCTTGGTGTAAGTTTCAATTTCCGACCCAACCATCTTGAGCTCATAGTACTCATTCTCAAGCTTGTGGATGTCATCCCGGTGACAGTATTCCTCCTTAATCATGTCCTTGAAATCCTCCCTTGCGGTAGCATTAGCAGTTTCCAAACCAAACATCTGAATTTGCGCCTTCCACCAAGAAAGCGCACTTCCTTCAAGCGTAGCAGTAGCAAACTTCACCCAGTTCGCAGGGGGACACTCGCAAACAGCAAAAACAGCTTCAATTTTCTCAATCCAATGCAGAAGACCTATGGCACCCTCAGTGCCGTTGAAAGGGAGAGGCTTGCAATCCATGAAAGTTTTGAAAGTACACACTGGTGGTTGCGCAGGTGCATGCTGACCTATAGGGTGAGGAGCGAAACGTATAGGTTTAGAGGCGAAAAGTCGATGTGGCGGTAGGATCTAAACATCCTAAAACAACGAGCTTACCTATAGGGTGAGCTGCAAAGGCCGCAGCCACTGTGTTGAGCAGGTTAGTGAACTGAGCCTGCGTCATGTTGATGTTTCCCCTTCCACGTCCACTCATTGTCTTCATAACCAGAAAACACAGTATGAGTGTGATGTCGTAATGTAGCGAGAATGAGATAGAAGAGAGAGGTGTATCTATCTAGTTTAGGCACACTAGTACGTAAATCATAACAGGAAACATAAAGCAAACAAGTAAACACTGGTCCGAGCTATGAGGTCAAATGTGTCGAGCCTTGCACTTGGAGTGTAGTGTCGTTGCGAGTCACGGGTTATAGTCTGGTTTTCTCCAAAAAGATTTTCCCCTTTTTAAAACCAAGTTCACTATAACCAATGGCTCTGATACCAATCTGTCACACCCCCAAAATCCACCTGCGGATAACACCCGCTTCGAGGGCGTGACTGACCAGGATCCAGCCACCAATTATACCGAATACTTAAGTTGATAACAAAAGTAATACTTACTATTCATAAGCTTAGCAAATATTAAGTTCAGAGTTTAAAGTTTTAAGTTCAAAACAGTAATAAGTAGCGGAAGCATAGGTAAGGTAGTTTAAAACAAAGTTCATGATTCAAAATAAGGTAACACCCAACACAAGGGTGAACAGACACTACTCGTTCCCAAGCTGCAAGCTCCATCGTCACTGGTTACCTGCAAAGCATGCAGTAAGGGGTCAACAATAATGCTGAGTGAGTTCACTAGTTGTCCAGTTTTAATTACCAAAAACTTTGTTTCACCGGTTAATTTATCCGTTTATACATGCCCTGGGGAGCTACCCCAAAAGTTAGCGACTAAACTGTTTTTCCAATACCGAACACTAGGTAACCGTTGCGTATCCGCAGGATGC
This sequence comes from Helianthus annuus, assembly GCF_002127325.2. Lineage (NCBI taxonomy): Eukaryota > Viridiplantae > Streptophyta > Magnoliopsida > Asterales > Asteraceae > Helianthus > Helianthus annuus. The sequence continues at coordinate 25,299,635 of NC_035439.2, read as the reverse complement.
CCCGATGTCAATGTTCTATCATCATTGACGGATTTCTGAGTACATTAGTTCACGACCGTCCCAAACCAGGGCACGGTGTGAGGCTGGTAAACACCTAAATAGCGCTATCAACTAATAACCCGTTCGCCTAACCCGGCGACTAATCGGTATTTGTAGTAGGGACTTGAGTGATAGAGTTTCGTTTAGTGCCGTTAGTTGCAATCCGTATAAACAGTAATTAACCAAAAAGGTTTCCCAATACCCGGGAAGTAAAAGTAAGTTGTGTTCCCAATAACTAGGGAAGGTATGTAAATGGTATCCCCTTTTACCAGGGGATAGGATTGTTAGTCTCGTGTCCCAAACCACCGGGACGCATGCTTTTAAGTTGTGAACTCACCTTGGGTTGCTCGGTAGGTTTAGGTTACTTGTCAATCACGTTGGTCACCACGTCCTAACATGGTTACCGGTATAGGTCAGGTTCGGTGTACAAGTAATCACGTAAGAACATATACAGGCACATAACATGCATACAAGTAATAGTCATGGGTTATTGGGCCGGCCCTAACAGTAACACCGTCAAACAGAACACAGCAACACATAGTCCACTTAACAGATAGCCCAAGTTAACACAGAATGGCCCAATAACTAAAATGGACAGCCCACTCGCAACCAGCTGGTCTCGAGTCGCAACCAGGTGGTCTCGGCTTGTCACGCTGTGGTTGCGAGTCGCAACCGTGGTCTCGAGTCATCACGTTTTGGTTGCGAGTCGCAACGGCGTGGTCTCGAGTCGCAATCTCGAGGTTTCGACTTGTCATGCTTTGGTTGCGAGTCGTAACCGTGTGGTTTCGAGTCGTAATGCCGTGGTTGCGAGTCGTAATCTGTCACTTTCATACACACGTGATGATGCAGATATGACAGTCCAATTTGTACCAAGAATTCAGGCCCATAATAGGAAACAACCAATAATATTTCACTAACACTTTTCCTCATTTGACTAGTAGTAAAAATAGATCAAACTTTGCCTTATTTTGAATCTTCAAACCCACATTCAACAAGTTCATCCTATACTCATATTTTTCTAGGGTTTTCATCATAACAAATCATACATTTTATGAACCAAAAATCACATATTTATGACAAGATTATCATGGCAAGAACAAAGAAACATACACTTTATAGCCGAAATCTTATGTTTATCAACATCATCTTTGCAAGAAACTTTAAAGCATAGTGTAGTTGGCTATGAACACTTGTAAACTACCAATATCAAGTCATTTTAGTCATGTTAACACATATTCACAAACTTTACCAAAACAACCTAATAATCATGCATAAATTACTAACCAAACATTTCTTAGTTCATATACACAACATAAGTCCTATGCACATAATGATGACTAACCGGTTAGGAGAAGAAAGAGCCGAAAACAAGGGAAGAAAATGAGAGAAGATGAAGTGTCCGAGTGATCCGAGCTTGACCGAGTCCTTGTCCGAGATCCCTTGCTTGAATCCGAAAGTTGGAGAAGGTTGGGATGTTGTTTTGGGGTGTTCTAGTTGAGAGAGAAATAAGGAGTGTATGTGTTGGTGTGTTGTGTAAAATGAAGGAATGAAGGAAAGTGGGGATTATATACCAAGTGGGGGTTTCGGGTTGGGCTTGGGGTTTCGGCCCAAACCGGTTTCGGCTCAACGGCCCACTCGAGACCGAGTGGTCCACTCGCAACCGCCCGGTTGCGAGTCATGGTCTCGGGTCGTGGTTTCGGCTCTCATATATATATATATAATACATACATACATCACATATCATGCACAAAGGTCAAGTTTTCATTTAATAATATTTATATACACAAAATATTACAAGGTGATCGTTCGGAAAAACCTCGAGTGTCACATTATCCCCAAGTTTTAAGAACTTTCGTCCCGAAAGTTGAAGCAGCCACTGCCAAGCTAGCGTGTTTCAACGGGGTGTCACACCTAATTATTGTAAAAACACCAAACTCTCTTTTCTTACACAATATAAAAACATATGTACAAGTTTAACTATCTAAGGTTATATATTTTTTTGATCTTAGATTTAAATAACCCTAATTTTCACCATTTGATCAATAGCACTCACAACTTATGAATTGTACTACGTCACTCTCAACTTTCAATTTATTTTTCTCTTGCATTCCCAAACTAACTAAATCCTAATCCTGATGTTAGATGCCATGTCACTAAACAAGTGTCACGTCAGATGCCACGTCAGCAGATAAGTGCCCATCAACGAAAAAAGCCATGTCACAAAACAAGTGCTACATCTGTAAAAAAATTAGATCAGAGTTCAATTAGTTTGCGAGTGCCAAAGGAAAATAAGTTTACAGTTGGGAGTAGCATGGTACAATTCGGTTATGTGCCCTTTTTGCGACGCTCCAGAGTTAATTTACAGTTGGAAACCAATATATCCGTTTTTTTCATTCCGAACTTTCAAGACGCTCCAAAAAAAAAATGAAGAAGATTATTCATGGATTGGTTATTATCTCTTGCTAGTGTATTTGGAAACGCAGGAACGAGTTGGTTTCCAAGCAGATCAGTAGAAGTTCGCAAGATATTTTGACAGAGTAATCGAAAGGTCTCGGGTGGGTTAAAAATAGATCGTCGTGTAAATATATTGGTTGGAAGGAGTGGTGTAAATACCCTATGTATATGTTGTAATTTTGCCCTTTGCCCTTCTGGATCGGGGGTGGTGTCTTGTATTGGCCTTTTGCCCGTTTGGGTTGGAGGCAGGGGCGGACCCACATGGTCCGGGTCGGGGTCCACGGACCCCAATCTTTTTAAGAAAATAGTAGAACCGGTATGTTAAATTTTTCAAGAATCTCATAAAATAAATTATTGGACCCCACAGTAATAAAAGCAAAGATGGTGTGGTGGTAAATCCCCTTGTGTTCCAACAAATAGATACCAAGTTCAAGTCTTACATGCCTTTTTTTATAGTTTATTTTTTTCCATCAAAATTAAACTAGTGTTTTAAAACAGCACAACCACCCATTGACCCTTTAATTTTGCTTCTTTAAAATGATAAATTGAATGCCGATTTTATTTAACACTTGATTACCAAATAAAACTTCCAACATATAATGTAGTGGTTTTATGTCCACTAAATGCTTCTACAATATTTCCTAGCCCCGGACCCGACTACGATGAACGACCCGAAAATTTTAATGGTTGGTTGTGAAAAATTTTTACACAAAAAAATGGACACCAATGAAAAAAAATCTTCGGTCCGCCACTTGTCGGAGGTGTGTTTTAATGAAGTTTAATTTAAAAAAAATTGATAAACTATTTTGTTGCACATTTACTATGTCAAAAAGTATTAGCAAGGCATAAATCACTGCATAACTACCTCATGGTATTTTCGGAAGAATCCCAAGATTTCGGATTGATTGAAGATTTTTGTATCACATTGATTGTATGATTATCTTTTTCCATACTTAGAATAGGAAACTCATGTATATAAGTCAACACATTGAGAGGAATGAAATCATCGAACACAATACAATTTCATGGTATGAGAGCCTCTCTCTCTCTGTGCACCATTCCCCTCTAAATCACCTTCTTTCTCAGCCCTCATACTCTCATCTTTCCTCTCAATGCCGATTCCCTCAATGGAAAACAAAACTCACCCTGTTTTGATGATCACAAATATCCGAAACTTTGTCCCTTTTACCCTTGAAATGGAGAGCGGTCAATACAACTCCTGGGCCGAGTAGTTTAAAATACATTGCAAGACCTTCTTGGTCTACGATCACATCGACGCTTCTGTTGTCCCTCCCACCGTTTCTGCACCACAAGCTCCTCCCTCTGACAAAGAAACCGTGCCCACCACCACAACCAAAATCGTAACCCAGGAGGATGTAGATTTCTGGCATCGGTTAGATGCTATTGTCATTCAATGGATCTGTAGTACCATTTCAAATGACCTGCTTCATACTATTCTCAAAGCAAACGCCACCGCACTCGAAGCCTGGTCATCGCTCGAAGACATTTTCCAGGATAATAAAAATGAAAGTGCTCTCTACCTCGAACACAAGCTTGTTACTACAAGGTTAGAAAATTATCCGAACATGTCGGCTTACTGTCAAGCCATCAAAATGTCTGACCAACTGTCAAATGCCAGCGCTCCGGTTACTAATCAAAGACTTGTTCTACAATTAATCGGTGGACTCACAAACGCCTATGACGGTATTGCCATGAATATCCAACAAATCAAACCTTTACCCGGTTTCTACGAAGTTCGTTCCCGTCTATGCATGGAAGAATCCTGAAAAGCAAATCAAGCTACTCATGAAGCTGCCGCATCGAACACAGCCTTGAATGTTCAGCATCAACGTGGTCCCGGTGACAACCGAAACAATTCTCAACATGGTCGTGGTGGTCACGGTCACCGCGGACGCGGTGGTCGTTATGGTGGCAGAGGGCGTGACACTAACCCTTCTTCATATGGCCGTGGATACTCAACCCCAGCTTATTCAAACCAAACTTGGACACCAACCTACACCTCTTCTAAAAACAACCAGTGGCCAAATTCACAACACCAAAGTCAAACTTCTTGGGCCTATCAACCCTGCCCCCTACCCGTCCAGTCCATATCTGTGACAACCCTCACTAAATCAGGTATCCATACGACTTAAATTAATAATTAATTACTGCTTAATTACTGTGCTTGATTGAAATTATGGATAAACTGCCACTTGAATACTGATACATATACATGCTTGCATCATACTTTATTTGCTGTCACCCCATTAACTACATACAGAACTCTAGTGACAACCTTGATGCACGAAAGCACAGTAGCACTATGAACGGATAACCTATTAAACATGCTGTTATAGCCAGCATCAGGCAGACACTGCCTCTAAGGCCTGTATGAGCCCGAGATAGTTTACTACACTAGTAGAGAGTGTAGGGATAAGAGGGTTGTAGAACTGCGTCACTAGGTATAAGTTACAGTGACCGGATGTGCCTAAAACGTACTTTAAGTACAAAATTCCGCACTTTAACTATAAATTCAGCATTTAGCTAACTAATAAAGTGCCAAAACATGAGAAAAATATTACTAGACACTTTCCAAAGTGTCGGGAATAAGTTGTGTCACTAAAAAAAATAATATTAACGACACTTTAAAGCTTTGTTAAGCACTTTAACGGATCACTATCCAACCGAACAACCGGACTTTATCAGAACACAAAAATATTGCCATTTACACTGTTTTTCTTTTTCTGAGCCAGTTAGGGTCCCTGAATACCCTAACACCCGCTATAATGCATAACACGCTAGTAACCGAGTTAACCTCCAACTTAACTTAACTTTAACCTAACTACTAGTTGAAATGGAACCGGATAAACCCCCCCCCCAACCGAGTTCGGTCACAATGTGACCACCCCTTGTACTTTGATGATTATTTAAATCATCATTGTCTAATATCTTGGAGACATGAGGACCTTTGGATAATGATCATGATTTTGCCTATAAGATACAACCTAAACACAACATAACCTTCACCACACAAACTCACCAACACTCTCTCCCTCTCCCTTGGAACTTTCGGCCGAGAACACCCACAAGCATCCATCCATTTTCGAGTTTTGATCAAGCCATTTCAAGTGCATACAAGTGCCAAGGAACTCATACAAAGGAGCTCGGTGCATTCGGATCGTGAAGGACCTCACCTCATTGCTTTTATCCACGCGTTTTCGACTAGTTTCTTCCCTAGCCTCGAGCTAGTAGTAAGTGACTTTAAACACACTCTTGATCTATTCTAAAGTGGTTAAAATGAACTTTGTCGGTTAAAAGTCATGAACTTACAAAAAGACATACTAAAAGTTTACATAAATGATGAACATGTTGGTTAAAAGCATAAGGGTTGTGTAAATCTTGTAAGACTTGTTTGTTGTAATTATTTAGTGCCGATCTATGTTGTGGTAGCTCGGATCATCATCTAACCCGGATTAGCCATGTTCATGAATCATGACATAGAGTATGTTTAAGTGTAAAAAGGGTTAAATGATGAAACACTACTACACACTAAACATGAACTTGTGTAAAATCGATTTTCTTATGAAATAGTGTTCTAAACTAGTAGATCTACGGATCTACAAACGGTATTTTCGAAGAACCAAGTGTCAAAAGAAAACATATTTTAAACCGGATCTTTCATGAACAAGTGTGATTTTTAAACACACAAGTATGAAAACACTTGTGTAACACTAAGTTTCGACAAAGAACTATTTTTGTAAAATTCGACTAGAAGTTGTAAAGAAGAAATTCCTTTAAAAACGAGACTTTCAAGAAACCGAGTTGATTTATACGAAGATCCACTAAAAGTAATGGAAATTACTACATATTTTTGGACAAACCACAAGTTCATGTAATTTTTGCGATTTATATACATTTTGACTAGTTTGATGGTTGGATATTCTTATTGTTGAACGAGAAAATTGATTGGTTTGAATTTTAAAAGAAAATGATACGCTTGAAAGCGTGGCCACCTCCAGTTACAGGGGAAACTCTGGCGAAATTTTTCCGAACACCTAACACTTGGAAATATTTTCACTACAAGTGTTATGAATATATTTCTAACCTGTTTTCAAAAATATAAATTTCGCCACGATTTTTATTACGATATTTCTAAGTGTCGGAGGTGGGATTTTTACAAAATAAAAACTTGATAAACATATATTTAGTATATATATTTTCATAACAACACTTGTGAATTTTTATGATTATTTTGTGAACTATACAGATATTATTTTTAGGGTAAAAATAATATTACCAAATAGTAACGATTCCAAAATAATACGAACGCCTTCACAATAATTATTTAAGTTACACCGGTAATTATTATTATTACCACCCGATCTTTAAACGTAACTTACGCATTTCTCGGAAAAATACTAATGAATATGTATTTTAACAAGAATATTATTTTGGAGAAATTATGTGAAATGAAATATAATATTTTTGAGAAAAATATTTATATTTTGGAGAAAGGATTAAAATATATTTTAAGTGAGACTTAATAATATATTTCGAATCTCACGAACGCGCTTGTATTAAAACCCCCATCCTTCGGAAGGAATTTATTTACCAAAATAATTACTAAGTGTAATTACGAAATAGTTGTCTAACTATTTTCCAAAAACTTAAACCTTAAACTAAGGCACGACCGTCCGTCTAATAGAAGTTAGTACGTGTAGGTCGTCGCTCAACGGTTTGATCAGGAGATCTTCTTATTAGAGACGCACCACTGTGAGTTCATGTCCCCCTTTTCTCTTAACCGTTTTCAGTTTTCTAAACTGCGGGGGTGAAATACATGTTACTATGTTTACGGATACTTTTATACATGGTATGGTTAGCATAAGGAGGGTTACTACTTAGATCATGTGAGTGGGTAGGCGGAAACTTGAGGCCATTAATCCTCAGGGTAGGACCGAGGGACAGGAGCGGTAGATCTATCTGGGTGTAGCGAGCCCAGCCCCAGGCCCAGCATAACGGACCTCGGGGTGACTTTGTGCCCAACGCATAAATCCGCTAGGTTTGAGTCTTCCTACTTGCACTTCACACATATCAATGGCCTTGCAAACCATTGGTGATCTCTTTTTCCTTATTTGCTACATACAAGGATTTTATACATACAAAGGTTTTACTTACTCACTTACACATGAACTCACTCAACATTATTGTTGATTTTTCCAACTTACATGTATTTCAGGGAACTAAAGATCTGGCGCGGTATGTTATGTTTTCCCGCTGCATAAGAGTCCGAGGTCATCCAAGTTTAAGGGATGTGACTTTTTCCTGGACGAGTCACAGTTTTTAAACTGTGTTTGTTTCATGTCGATGTTTGTGTTTTCTGAACAATGTTTTATGTTATCAGGTTGTAGTTTCCGTTGCTTGAGTCAACGTCCTAAGACAATGTTGTTGTATTTAGTTTTTAAAACTTAATTTAATGGATGATCTTGCATGGTTTTTATTTCATATACACACCAAATTAACCACGCTTCCGCAAAGCCAGGGTGTGACAATATCCATCATCCCATAACCGCCCAGCCCATCAAAACACAACAGGCCCGCAGACCGGCCAGGGCATCCTTGGCCCACGTCCTCAACAGAACCATGCTTATGCAACATCTGAGCTCTCCTATGCCCCGAACAACATCAACAAGCGCTTTACGCAATGTCTCTCCATCAATCCGAGCCACAAGGAATTTTTGACACTGGTGCATCCTCACACATGACCAACAACTCAGGTAACTTATCATCTTATTTCAATAATGGCAATCTTAAAAACGTAATTGTCGGGGATGGTTCGAAACTACCAATCCTTGGTATGGGGCATCAAACATTACCTCCACCTTACCCACCCCTAAAACTAAATAAAGTTCTTCATATTCCTAATCTTATAACCAACTTGATTTCTTGTTGCAAATTAACTCGTGATAATAATGTTACGGTTGAATTTGATCCTTACGGTTTTGTTGTGAAGGATTACCGAACGCGGACACCTATCCTCCGATGTGATAGCACCGGAGACTTGTACCCGCTTACTTCAAACTCTCTTCAGCGAATAAACAGTCCACTTGCCTTTCTAACCATTTCTTAAGACATTTGGCACCAACGCCTCGGCCACCCCGGGGCATCTATCTTTAAATTTTTGCGTTCCAGTTTGCCTTATATTTCTAATAAACCATCATCCAATGTTTGTTCTTCCTGTGCTAAGGGAAAACATATTAAATTACCTTTTAATGAATCTTGAAATTTTACATACTTGCCATTTGACATATTGCACACAGATTTATGGACTTCTCCAATCCCTTCTTCCAGTGGACATAAATATTATCTACTATTTCTTGATGATAAAACCAACTTTCTGTGGACTTTTCCACTTGGACACAAATCACAAGTATTTGAAATTTTTCGACAATTCTACATCTTTGTCAAAACCCAATTTAATTACACCATTAAATTTATGCAATGCGATAATGGAAAAGAATATGACAACAATAATTTTCACCATTTTTGCAATAATCACGGCATTACTTTTCGCTTCTCTTGTCCCACACGTCCTCTCAAAATGGAAAAGCGGAAAGAAAAATTCGATCTGTTAATAACCTTATGCGAACTCTTCTAGTACACTCCTCCACTCCTAACAACTTCTGGCATCATGCCCTACAACATGCCACATATCTTCACAATATCACTCCTTCTAAACTTCTACAAAACAAAACACCCACCTCTATTCTATTTCATCGCACACCCACATACTCCCACCTACGAGTTTTTGGATGCCTTTGCTTTCCTCTTTTCCCATCAACAACCATTCACAAGTTACAACAACGCTCCGCTCCTTGCATCTTTCTAGGTTATCCAACAAATCATCGTGGATACAAATGTTACAACCTCAACCCGTACAATCTCTATATCCCGTCATGTCATATTCGATGAGAATTCCTTCCCTTTCTCCAAAACCCACAAACCCACTCCAAAAACCTACCACTTTCTTTCAGCAGATCCACACCCCTCATTTTGGGTTCCCAAACCGGCCCAACCTCAACATACTCAAACACAACCTTCGGCCTAAACGTCTCCTCACCAATCTCCTTCACCTACGGCCCAATTTCCTCCAGCCCAACTATCTTACTCTTCCTCTCCATCGACTCCTCACTCAACTCCACCATCTTCTCCTCAACCAAATCAAAACACTTCAGAATCTCACCACCCTTCTCCGCATCCCGAACCCTCTCCTCATGCTTCTCCTACAACGGATGGCATCCCACCAGTCGTGACCTCCACTTCCCAAAATATTTCCACCACCGATCAACATACACAACCTACACGTACTATACACACCCGAAGTATGTCCGGTATTTCCAAACCAAAACAAATATTCAATCTTAATTGTTCAACAACCATTTCACCTCTTCCCCGAAACCCTATTGATGCCCTTAATAACAAGGATTGGAATGAGGCCATGCACGACGAATATCGTGCCCTTATTGAAAATAAGACTTGGGTTTTGGTTCCCCGGCATCCCAACATGAATATTGTACGTAGCATGTGGATCTTCCGTCATAAAAAGAACTCCAATGGACACTTGGAATGATATAAAGCAAGACTCGTTTGTGATGGACGCTCACAACAAGTAGGTATCGATTGCGGTGAAACATTCAGCCCGGTTGTCAAACCGGCAACAATCCGAACTGTTTTAACATTAGCAGTCTCAAACAAATGGCCGATTCACCAACTCGATGTGAAAAACGCTTTTCTGCACGGTCATTTACAAGAAACGATATACATGCACCAAACATTAGGATTTCAGGACAAAAGATTTCCGGATCACGTTTGCTTACTAAAGAAATCGTTATACGGCCTCAAACAAGCCCCACGAGCATGGTACCAACGTTTTGCCGATCATGTATCTCGTATGGGTTTTCACCACAGTTGCTCGGATCACTCTCTTTTCATCTATAAAAGGGGTCGCGACATCGCCTACCTTTTATTGTACGTCGATGATGTCACGGCCCCCGACCCGGTTTGACCCGTTTCGGGAGCCGCGGGACAGAAAATCCCGTGGTATTTATTTTTATAGCGGAAGTCTTAACAGGATCGTTTTAAATTTAGAAAATTTGCCCGAGTATTATTTATTTACATTTAGGATAAACCCCGTACATATCAAAATTTCATTATTTTACAAACATGTTTATTTATTTTATTTGAGCCACCACTTCAAGCTTGATAGTGCTCCGTAGCACGTGTTCTTAATTCAGGAGGTCACCTGAAACATGTTGTAAAAAGGTTTTGTCAGCGGGGAAATACTGAGTGAATCATTCATTTTGATAAAAATGACACATAGTTATAAATTACAGCATAAGAGCGATTACTATGGCAGTATCTTAATTAATATCTGGTCTTGCCACCCGTGTGACGATGGTCATACCACTATTGGGTCCAGTCACCCAATTAGTGACGTTTGTCACTGTTAGGTCTTACTAGCCTAACCCCTGTTAGGGCTTATAGCCTAACTGTGAGAAATTAGTAATGTGCACAATACCCCACTAACCAGCGGTTAAGATAACCACGACTTAATCCCTGTAATTATAATACTTTGAAAATAATTTGAGGTATTGTAATATTTACTCACAAACTGTGAGAAAACAGTTAAAAAGAAGAATGACTCACATTGCAGATTTAGCGGGCAAGGTATAAGCCTACTGATTTGCCTTGATTTAACCTAATTTAATAATAATGCACACACAATAGGTTAGTAACTAATTCAGCAGTTACGTCAATTCACGAGATCAAACCCTCACAATGATTAACAAGTGCAATACTTAATAATTCAATCGGATTCACAACGAATAACAGAGCATAGTCCGAATTCGAACAACACTCTAATATTCAAGTCGAAATCACGACGAATAATCAAAGTACAAGCTCAATTTGAGCAGCACTCGGACAATCGTTGGATAGTTATAATCGATCGGACGTTGAATCGTAATAGCGATCGAGTTATTACCCTGATTGCGGCAGCACTTCGTGATCGGTGTGTGTTTTGTGTGAACGATATTCGCTATAACTCGATGGTTACAGAGAATTTGGACGTCGATTTTGTACCAAAGTTCAAGTGCCAACGTCCCTTATTTATACCTGAAAATTGTCCTCCCTCGCGCCACGCGAAGAAGACATACATACCCGTCGCGTGGCGCGACGGGTCTATTTCTTAGCCTAGGTTGTTTCGTGTCCCTATTAGCCTTGGTGAGCAAGTTAAACGAATCAATTTCGTTTCTACAGCAATTTAGAAGATAAACATCACTAGGGTTTAACCCCCCCTGAGTTTTAGGGGCCCTGATCCTGATTCCGGTCGTTACGAAAATTTTAGGGTTTATGCGGAATCACTTGGGTTTCTCAATTAGGGTTTCCTTAATAATTAATTACCATCCTAATTATGGATTTTAGTGGCAGTTGTTACATCCTCCCCACCTTAAGAAAAATCTCGTTCTCGAGATTTACTAAAATAGATGAGGGTATTTTCGCTTCATCTTTGATTCCAGTTCCTAAGTGTACTCAGGTCCTTTCCTGGATTCCTATTAGAGTTAACTGCCATTTTCATCCCTATGGTTTGGTCACTTTGGGCATTTCAGTCCATTTTTCAAAAATGCGCCATTTTCCTCCCCGACGTTCTGGAAAGGTGCCATTTCAGTCCAAAAATCATAACCCAGTTGAGTCGGTTAGTAAATAAGGACTGATTGTGTAAATTTGTAACATAAAGGACTGATTGTGTAAATTTGTAACACCACCACCACTAGCCCTGCCACCACCACCACCACTCCGCTGCCACCACCACCACCACCGCCACCACCACTCCGCTGCCACCACCACCACCACCGCCACCACCACTCCGCTGCCACCACCACCACCACCACCACCGCCACCACCACCACTCCGCTGCCACCGCCACCACCACCACTCCGCTGCCACCACTACCACCACTCCGCTGCCACCGCCACCACCAATTTTGTTGATGATAATGTTGTTGCTGATAATGTTGTTGATGCTGTTACTGTTGCTTCCTTCAAATATTAATAGAGGCGATGATGATGATGATGATGAATTTGTCGTTCATCACTGCACCACCACAGCCCTGCCACCACCACTCTCACAGATGTCAACAGTGTCATCTCCCCCAAAGCGGTCAACAGAAGGTCAAACAGGAAAGTCAACGGCTCAAATTAACGACCAAAATCAGGTTATATTCCAATTAACCTAGTGCAAACATTGTACAAGTATAAACGAATGAACCGGAACAAGAAAAACGAACCGTTAACGGCTGGAACGACGTGTTGACTGATTCCGGCCACTGTGAAGATTCCGGCGAAGTTGCAGGTTCGGTTCCGGCTAAAATTGATGTGTTTGAGCATTGTGAGGGGTGTAAAATGTTTGTGGGGATCTAAGGAACTTCAGATGTCTGTTCAATTCGACTCAGATCGACAGAAACAGAAGATTAACACGTGGGGGTGTGGGGTGTCGGAAAGATGGTCGGATTTACTCCGGTCACCGGAGTAGAGAGGTAAAGGTGATGGTGGTGGTGATTGCAGAGCATAGAGAGAGAGAGTAGAGAGAGAGTGTGTGGTGGTGGTGATGGCAGTGGTGGTGGTGGCAGCGGAGTGGTGGTGGTGGCAGGGCTGTGGTGGCGGTGGCGGTGGTGGTGGTGGCAGCGGAGTGGTGGTGGTGGCAGGGCTGTGGTGGCGGTGGTGGCGGTGGTGGTGGTAGCGGAGTGGTGGTGGTGGCAGGGCTAGTGGTGGTGGTGTTTAATATTTACTTAAATGGTCCTTTATGTTACAAATTTACACAATCAGTCCTTATTCACTAACCGACTTAACTGGGTTATGATTTTTGGACTGAAATGGCACCTTTCCGGAACGTCGGGGAGGAAAATGGCGCATTTTTGAAAAATGGACTGAAATGGCCAAAGTGACCAAACCACAGGGACGAAAATGGCAGTTAACTCTTCCTATTAGCACTAGTCGTTTGGGTTTTGAGAAACTTGATCTATCTATCTTCAATTTGTAGTGGTTTCTCTATAGCTTCAGCTTTTTATTTACCTCTACATCTTGAAGAGGTACTACCAGGGATTTGTCAGATAAACATTTCTTGAGGTTGGATACATGAACATATCATGTACTCCAGCTAATTCTTCTGGTAGTTGTAAACGATAAGCTACTGGTCCTATCCGTTGGATCACTGAGAATGGCTTTACGTATAGCTTCTTTTCTTACCGAATTTATAAATTCCTTTCTAAGAAAATACTTTCAATAGCATTTTGTCTCCAACTCGAACTTCGACGGCTCTTGTTTATTATTTGTATAATTCTTCTAACCGTCTTCGGTCTTTTCTTCGTGATACTGAATATCACAGGTGTAGTTACTGAGGATTTAATCTTTGCTCCAATATATATCTTAAATTCTTATGACCCATATGGATAGTAAACTTACTTAGATAATGTTTCCTAATTTTAAGGGTAACTTGTAGTTTCTAAATTTTTAAGCTTACAAGGGTAAGGCTTTTTTTTTTTCGTGCTTTTGCAATTGCCTTGATGCATACACAATTACCTTTTTGTGTTGCATTACCATACACCCAATTTCTAGCTTTGAAGCATCACCGTATACCTTTAAAATCTTCTGTTCTTTCTAGTAAGGCTAGGATTGGAATGTTTGTTAATTTATGCTAGAGGCTTCTTTTTGTTTAAGTTTTTATTTAGGATTAACTGTTTTAGCTTAGTTAAGGATATATCTATCTAAGAGAATCCTTAATAGACTGCCTATAGTATCTGGCTAAATTTACAAGATTCCTAATTTCCATTTAAGAATTACGAAATCTTCCATTTTAGTGATTTGCTGCTATCTTAGCAGGATCTAAGTGAATATCTTCATGATTCATCATGTGACTTTACGTAGTTTATTTCCTGTAATCATAAATACTTCTCTGGCGGGTGCCTGGATTTTCTATAAAGTTCTTATTACGGAGAATTCGAGCAGGGTTGGTTACTACTCAATCTATTTCTAACACACATCAAACTCGGCTAATTTTATAGGAATTAGGTTGGCGAAAAATTCTATGACCTGAGAGTTCTATATTTTCCTTTTTGCCTATTTCGACTGAAAAGATTTGCCTAAGTTTGATTAATGATAGGTTAAGAGTTTGACAGAATGAAGTATTTATAAAACCTTGGTTTGTACCAGAGTCAAATAATACTCGTACCAACTATGATATCAGGAATGAGTTCAGCTTCCTGAGTAGTTAATTGAAAAGCTCTTGCGTTTTTCTTGGTAGTCCCTTCTACAGGTTTCGTCTTTTCGTTTGCTGGATTGCCTAATTTCGGGCAGCTTGTTCTGAAGTGTCCGGGTTCTCCACAATTGTAGCAAGTGATTGCCTTCTTTTTCCTGCAATCCTCTTCTCGATGTCCTGGAATTTTGCAAAAATTGCAGCATCCTTTACATTTTCCAAAATACTTTCCTTTGCAGATATCGCAAAATGGAATAGTGGAAAATCGCCCGTTTTCTCTTTTCTTAAAATTGTTATTATTACCTATATGAAATTCTTGGGAAATTTTCTGGGCTAAATCCTTCCTCCTATTTTCTTCCCGTGTGCGTACCAATCCGTCAGTTAGAGTGTTAGCTAATTCTACCGCATCGTCAATTGTGCGGGGTCTCGCAGCTTTGACAATGTCACGAATCTCACTAATCAAACCCCAGATATAGCGAGAGATAAGTACCGGTTCTGGCGAAGCCAGAGTAGGTACAATTCTGGCATACTCAAAGAATTTTGAAGTATACCCTCGGCAATCTACGTCCACCATTCGGTGACTTAAAAACTTATTTGCCATTTGCTCTTTTTCATATTCGGGACATAATTTCCTTTCTATTAATCGCTTAAATTCTTCCCACCCCATGGCATAGGCTACGTCACTTCTTTTGGCTTGTAATACTGTATTCCACCATTCTAATGCTTCTTCCTTGAAAAGGTGCGAAGCGTACATAACCTTATCTTCCTCAACACATTTACTTATTCTGATTACTGCCTCGGTTTTCTCTAACCAACGCAGTGCCGCAGTTGCCCCTTCATTGCCTGCGAACTCTACGGGTTTACAGGCAAGGAACTCCTTATAAGTGCAACCAGGCGTTGCAGTTTTCTTTTTCTTAGGGAGCGGAACTTGTCCTAGTTCCTTATCATGATTAGCATGATCATTGCCTCCATTTACGCTATTACTGAAGTTATCTTCAGAAATACGTTTGCTAGGAATGATTTGCTGTGGTTCTATTGGATTTTTAACAGCAGTAACGATTGCTGGAATAGCGTTGGCTATCCCTTGAGCTATCATTGTTGGAATAGTGTTAGCTATCCCTTGAGCAATGATATTTTCTATATCCTGCCTAGTCATATATTGACCCCCTGACTGTTGCTCAGATTGATTACCCTCGTTAACTGGTTCGTTATTAGCATTTTCCATTGGATAACTAATTTATGAATCAATAATTAGTATATAAGAAATAATTCAATGTTACATTTAATTGCACATAATCACGTAAACAAACCCAATTCTGTAAATTTTCTAAGATTTCCTTTATATCATGCTTTTATATACAACCGTTTTATTTATTTACTTATACTGATTTTACTTATTACTATTACATAATCGTAATTGCATAACTCCTTTATCCTTTCGTTAGATAATAGTCTAATAACGGTGTTTCCTTGGATTGTAATTCCAGGAGATTTGTTTCCCAATCTCTTGGATCCTATTCCCAACATTCATTAGTTCTTGACCCAAGTGGTGAAGTCTAGCTGTATTCTTGTTACTCTTTGGTAGATTCGGTAAAGGTTCTAGATTGAACTGAGGAAAAAGCTTATAGGGATTGTTCTGTAACTGTATTTCATGAGTCAACCATTCGTTTATGTCGAAAGGTCGCGAGTGTACTGAAAGGTTTGGAATAGCTGGTTCTAAGTTCATAGATAGTTGTGTTTCATTAATAGTCTTGATAATACTATAGTCTGTTATTGTAAGATCTATTTCTTCTTGAGATGGTAACCCCTTAATTTGCCTAGAACTTTCTTCAATTTCCGGTTTCTTAGGCTCGAGAGGTAAAACATTAAATTCTATAGGTTCCTCCATATCTGGTATATACCTATTAAAACCTCTGGAAACTTCTACTCTTACTGGATAGAGATTTAAATTCTGAAGGGTATCAGACAAATTACTCATGCTGTTTGAAAATACACACACAATTACTAGGTCAGTATTTGTAATAATTTTGATAGAAATACGGGTGTAATTATCCGAACAACTAGAATTTTAAAGCATCCTAGGTTAAAAATTTATTTATTTACTGGAATAAGGCTTCTAGACTTGTAAAGACACTAAAGTTTTAGTTTTCTATATAAAATTTGTTTCATGCTATATGCGATTAATCAGAAAATGAAACACATAATCACAGAATAGTAATTAATAAAATTTAAGTATTTTCTAAATACTTAATAGGCTTAAATCAGTGGCTTGATCAGTGGCTCTGATACCACCTTTTTCTGTCACGGCCCCCGACCCGGTTTGACCCGTTTCGGGAGCCGCGGGACAGAAAATCCCGTGGTATTTATTTTTATAGCGGAAGTCTTAACAGGATCGTTTTAAATTTAGAAAATTTGCCCGAGTATTATTTATTTACATTTAGGATAAACCCCGTACATATCAAAATTTCATTATTTTACAAACATGTTTATTTATTTTATTTGAGCCACCACTTCAAGCTTGATAGTGCTCCGTAGCACGTGTTCTTAATTCAGGAGGTCACCTAAAACATGTTGTAAAAAGGTTTTGTCAGCGGGGAAATACTGAGTGAATCATTCATTTTGATAAAAATGACACATAGTTATAAATTACAGCATAAGAGCGATTACTATGGCAGTATCTTAATTAATATCTGGTCTTGCCACCCGTGTGACGATGGTCATACCACTATTGGGTCCAGTCACCCAATTAGTGACGTTTGTCACTGTTAGGTCTTACTAGCCTAACCCCTGTTAGGGCTTATAGCCTAACTGTGAGAAATTAGTAATGTGCACAATACCCCAATAACCAGCGGTTAAGATAACCACGACTTAATCCCTGTAATTATAATACTTTGAAAATAATTTGAGGTATTGTAATATTTACTCACAAACTGTGAGAAAACAGTTAAAAAGAAGAATGACTCACATTGCAGATTTAGCGGGCAAGGTATAAGCCTACTGATTTGCCTTGATTTAACCTAATTTAATAATAATGCACACACAATAGGTTAGTAACTAATTCAGCAGTTACGTCAATTCACGAGATCAAACCCTCACAATGATTAACAAGTGCAATACTTAATAATTCAATCAGATTCACAACGAATAACAGAGCATAGTCCGAATTCGAACAACACTCTAATATTCAAGTCGAAATCACGACGAATAATCAAAGTACAAGCTCAATTTGAGCAGCACTCGGACAATCGTTGGATAGTTATAATCGATCGGACGTTGAATCGTAATAGCGATCGAGTTATTACCCTGATTGCGGCAGCACTTCGTGATCGGTGTGTGTTTTGTGTGAACGATATTCGCTATAACTCGATGGTTACAGAGAATTTGGACGTCGATTTTGTACCAAAGTTCAAGTGCCAACGTCCCTTATTTATACCTGAAAATTGTCCTCCCTCGCGCCACGCGAAGAAGACATACATACCCGTCGCGTGGCGCGACGGGTCTATTTCTTAGCCTAGGTTGTTTCGTGTCCCTATTAGCCTTGGTGAGCAAGTTAAACGAATCAATTTCGTTTCTACAGCAATTTAGAAGATAAACATCACTAGGGTTTAACCCCCCCTGAGTTTTAGGGGCCCTGATCCTGATTCCGGTCGTTACGAAAATTTTAGGGTTTATGCGGAATCACTTGGGTTTCTCAATTAGGGTTTCCTTAATAATTAATTACCATCCTAATTATGGATTTTAGTGGCAGTTGTTACAGATGATATAATTTTGGTCACTTCAACAGATCGTCTTCGGGCTCACTTTATGACATCATTGTCAAAAGAGTTTGCCATGAAGGACTTAGGTCCTTTAAGCTACTTTCTCGGAATTGCAGTAAACAAAAATGGGACTTCTCTTTTCTTATCACAAGAAACTTATGCACATGACATACTAAAAAGGGCCAAAATGCAAACATGCAATCCAACAATCACACATGTGGATACCAAGCAAAAGCTAAGCGCTTCGGATGGAGATCTACTTGTCGATGGCACCTAATACCGGCAACTTGTGGGAGCGCTTCAATACCTTACGTTCACCCGACCCGACATCACCTACGCGGTCCAACAAGTATGCATGCACATGCACACACCACACACGTATCACATGCATGCTTTCAAGAGGATTTTGCGCTACATCAAAGGAACAATACATTTTGGGCTAACCATTTCACCAACAAAGTCCTCGTCACTTATTTCCTACACAGACGCGGATTGGGGCGGTTGTCCCGATACTCGCCGCTCCACATCCGGATACTATGTTTACATGGGTGACAACTTAATTTCATGGTCGTCGAAACGCCAACCAATTTTGTCTCGTTCAAGCGCCGAGGCCGAGTACCGCGGAGTTGCAAATGTGGTCTCCGAAGTGTGTTGGCTTCGAAACTTATTGTTAGAATTACACAAACCGCCAACACATGCAACTCTAGTCTATTGTGACAACGTTAGTGCAATTTATCTATTGGGGAATCCTGTTTAACACCAACGCACGAAATACATCGAAATGGACATCCATTTCGTACGGGAAAAAGTTGCACGCGGTCAAGTTCGGGTCCTTCACGTGCCATCCAGGTATCAAGTAGCCGATATTTTTACAAAGGGTCTCCCACGGATTCTTTTCGAGCCGGTCTTAACGTTCGGCCACTCCGCGTTTCGACTGCGGGGGTATATTAGCAAGGCATAAATCACTGCATAACTAACTCATGGTATTTTCGGAAGAATCCCAAGATTTCGGATTGATTGAAGATCGTAATCACAGGTTGATTGAAGATTTTTGTATCACATTGATTGTATGGTTATCTTTTTCCGTACTTAGAATAGGAAACTCATATATATAAGTCAACATATTAAGATGAATGAAATCATCGAAAACCATACAATTTCAAAAAGGATGTTCGTTAACTTTTAATCCATACTTTTTTAATGATAAGTCATAATCTTAGTTGTTCATATTTTTCATATGTGTATTTGTTTATCTATATTTCATAAATTATATTGTGCTGTTGTTTTATCTATGAAAAATATTTCATAAATTTTATTTTTCATATGTGTATTTTATTATCTATATTCCAACTCGTTCGTTACTAACAAAAAATAAAATAAAATAAAATAAAAGTTGCTATCAATAATATGTATTAATAATATTATAACTAAAATAGTAAATAATGATATTGAGTTTTGTTTCGCAATGAACCGCTAATTTAAAATGTGGTTTTGATTAAAGGGTTTGGTTTGCTTTGTGGTTGAGGGGAACGATAGAGTTGACTTCAAACAAGGGAATCACGTGTGTTCACCAAGGTTTCACGTGATACACTCTTTTATTTTAATACCTTTATCTCAAGAATGTAATACACTAGTGGATGCCCCGTCTGTGTTGCGGGGTGATGGCCGAATAATTAGCGAGTGTTAGACAGCTCATTAATACGAAAAATAATTAAATCGAGTCAACCAATTAAAATAAAACACTTTTATAGTTTTGGTAAAAAAAAAACAAAAACAATGGCAATAATGTAATTTTTAAGTGACGGAAAGTTGTATTTTTAACTGGGGTAAAATCGTAATTTGCCAAAAGCTAAAGTGATGGCAGTACTGTAAATTTGAACCAGTGGCAAAATTCTAAATTTTCACAGGGTCAAATTCGTAATTTTGAACTTGGGGTAACAATGTAAAATAAATTTGAACTAAGGGCACAATCATAATTTTAAGCTGGATGCAAAACCACAATTTTATTTTGAACATAGGGCAAAATCGTAATTTTGAGTTGGGGGCAAAATCGTAATTTTGAGTTGGGGGTAAAAGCATAATTTTATTTTGAACTGCGGAAAAACGTAATTTTGAACTGAGAGCAAAATCATATTTTTTTTGAATCGAGGGAAAAATCGGAATTTTGAGCTAGGGACGAAAGCGTACTTTTATTTTGAGCTGGGTGCAAAAACGTAATTTTAAAATGGGTATAAAATAATAAACTGGTTGGTCCAATGGGGGAGGGCCAGACAAAATCGTAGCTTTGAATTGAGGGCAAAATCGTAATTTTGAGATGGGGATAAAAGCACAATTTTATTTTGAGCTGGGGACAAAACGGTAATTTTAAACAGAAGTAAAAACGTAATTTTAAAACGAATAAAAAAGAATAAACTGATTGGTACAATGGGCAATGGGGGTGCCAGGCAGCTGCCTGTCACTATTCCCCCATTTGGTAAATGTATGTGTAGGTAACTAGGTTTTGTCCCGTTCTGTGTTGCCGGGCATTAAGTTGAATATTTTTTTCTCATAATATGTATGTCTATGTTTGATTACTTTTACATACTATTCATAACACGTTCACAAAACATTACATTGACTCAACCAATTAAAACAAAACATTACCATACTTGTGCTAAAAAAAACTAAAATGATGGAAAGGCTATAATTTTAAACCGGAGACAAAATTGTAATTTTTTCAGGACAAATGAGCGTGTGCCAGGCAGCCACCTGACACGAATAAAAAGTACACCGAGTCAATCAAATAAAACAAAATATTACCATAGTTTTGTCAAAAAAAAAAAAAAACTAAAACAATCGCATGACTGTAACTTTACATTGGGGACAAAATCGTAATTTGACAGGGAAAAAAGAAGATGGCAAAATTGTAAATTTGAATTGAGGGCAAAACCGTAACTTGGCTAGGAGGAAAAAAAACAAAACCAATGGCAAAACTGTAAATTTAAACGGAGAAAAATCGTAATTTGTCTGGACCAATGACGAAGTGTCAAGCGTTTGCCCGACACTATTCCCCTCCATGGTGATCGTAGTATATATAAATTTTATCTATACTTAGTTTTTTTTTTTTTGAACGGCATCAACATTTTAGTGTTTTTAAGAAAAGAAAATCGCTATATTTTTAAGGTAAATTGGATTTAAATAATCTCAACTTTCTCAATTTTGCTGATAATAATCCGAACTCAGTTATTTTCGGATAATAATCCAAACTGGTCCACTTTTAGCCGATAATAGTCTGCGTTAAAAATTGCTTAACAGAGTTATGTTTTTTTTTTCGAATTACAAACCGATGTTTTAGGGCTTTTGATTAGAACGAGAATACGAGTTGATTGATGTAAAATTTATCTTAAAATACTGCCCCAAACGACGAAAACGGTGCTTCAATTTAGGTGTTTAAACTTCAAATTAACAAAATCAAGCCGTTTGGAGCACTGTTTCGAGGAAAGTTTCACATAAATCGACTCGTATACTCGTTCTGATTAAAATCCCTAAAACATCGGGTTGTACTTCAGGAAGCTATTTTTAACGACGGACTATTATCGGCAAAAAATTGACCGGTTCAGATTATTATCGGCAAATAACTGAATTGGGATTATTATCAATCAAATAGAAAAAAATAGGATTATTTAAATCTAATTTGCCTTTTTTTAAAGATAAAACAGCTATCAACGAATAACCGATAAAAATATATGCATGGCAATTTCCTCATACTTGTTTGACTCTAAAACATAATGGAACCTCACAACTTATATGTTAAACTATTCATGGATTCAAAAAAGAGAAAATTTTATCCACCGGTTAACCGGACCACCTTAATGCATTACACATTCCACAAGCTTGAATAACAATTGTATTTATCAAATATATTACAAGGTAAAAAAAACATTCTTAAAAGAAGTTTGATAGTGCATAAATTGTCACTCATCAAATATGAGCGTGTAGTTAGAATTCTTATTATAATTATTTATATGTTCTTATAGTACATTCCACAATCATTAACAAATATGTCCAACATCAAATTAATCAAGAAATATTAACAAAATACTTAGGGTTGATATACGACAATTAAGCTGTGTATCATATGCGCAATGTGCAAAATCAAATTTATTTATTACTATGAAGTTTTGTCTACAGTAAAAGATCTTGATTGGTTCACTATCATACTTAGTATTTCGTATACATTCAACTTAATGGAAAATAAGACAACAAACATTAGTTTTTTTATTGACCTTTAACATTATTTTTTTCAAACATAAAAAGTAAAAAAAAATGAACCGTAACTAAAACTAACATATACTAATCTATATATATATAGGGAGAGAATCATGAGAAAACTACATCTAAATGAGAAAACTAAAAAACTAACTAAAAAAGTCTAAAAAACATACCAAATTTTTTTTTTACAATTTTTTATAAAAAAACCGGTAGTTTTTATGCATTGAAAAAAAAATTTCAAAAAAAAAAAATCTTTTTGTTGTACTGCACATGTGCATTATAGGTGTACTACACATGTGCACTATATCCGTAATAGTGTACATGTGTAATACAACAAAAAAACATTTTTCTTTGAAAATTTTTTTCAATGCATAAAAACTAGCGATTTAAAAAAAATTATAAAAAAAATTGGTATGTTTTTTTTTTTGGTTTCTTATTTAAACTAGTTTTCTCATAATCCATCCCATATATATATATATATATATATATATATATATATATATATATATATATAGGGGAAGGATAAATTGAAAACCCACTTGAGTTGAGAAAACTCAGAAAACCTTTGTAAAAAACCCATGTAAACTCAAGAAACATTTCTTAAAAAAATAGGAAATGTAATATACATGTATTTAAACATTTTTAAAAAAGAAACACAAAAAAACACCGAGTAGTTTTTTTTTAAATGTTACAAATTTCAGGTTACATAATATATATGTCCAAAAAAAATGCAACATACAAATTTTCAACATTTAAAAAAAAAAAAACTAGTAAGAGTTTTTTTTCATTTTTTTTCATAAATAGGTCCGTGTACATTTATATTACATTCCCTATTTTTTTTAGAAAAAAATAAAAATGTTACATAGGGTTTATTTGGGTTTTCTCAACTCAAGTGGGTTTTCGATTTATCTTTCCCATATATATATATATATGAGAAAACTATATCTAAACGAGAAAACTAAAAAACTAATTAAAAAAAAGCTATAAAACATACCATTTTTTTTACAATTTTATATAAAAAATCGCTAGTTTTTATGCATGGAAAAAAAATTATTTTTTTTTGTTGTACTGTACATGTGCATTATATGTGTACTACACATGCGCACTATATCCGTAATAGTGCACATGTGTAATACAACAAAAAAACTTTTTTTTTTGTGAAATTTTTTCCATGCATAAAGACTAGCGATTTTTTTAAAAAAATTTGTAAAAAAAAACTGGTATGTTTTTTAGGCTTTTTTAGTTAGTTTTTTGGTTTTCTCATTTAAACTAGTTTTCTTATGATCCATCCCCTATATATATATAGGGAGCCGTTAGAATGAGAACCACCCCGAGTTGTAAGAACCGTGAGAACCACACCATCCGGGTCGCCGTTTACCATGATTTTTTTTTTACAATTAGATGTGTAAATTATAAACACATCCGTAAAAAAAAAAAATACATTTAAACCCCCCCCCCCGAGAGGGTAGTTTTTTACACCACAAGTTTGGTGGAAAAAAAAAAGAAAAAAAATAAAAACACCAAACTTGTGGTGTAAAAAACTACCCCCTCGGGGGGGGGGGGGCGTTTAAATTTTTTTTTTTTTACGGATGTGTTTATAATTTACACATCTAGTTGTAAAAAAAAAAAATCGTGGTAAACGGCGACCCGGATGGTGTGGTTCTCGCGGTTCTTACAACTCGGGGTGGTTCTCATTGTAGCAGCCCTATATATATATATATATATATATATATATATATATATATATATATATATATAGGGCTTGGTTAGATAAGAAACCCCTTCTTTTTAAGAAAACTATGGAAACCCATTCTGAACCATTGATTAGCTTACATCTAAGTTGATCAAAGGCCATGATTATTTTGGTGTTAATAAAAATAAAAGGAAATACAAAAGACTGCCAACTTGTACCATCCAAGGGCATTTTCGGTAGGTAACATAAACATCAAATCACCATAAAAGCTTCTCTTTCTCTTACCTCTTTCTCTTACCTCTTTCTCTTTCCTCTTTCTCTTTCCCATTTCTTCTTCCCTGATCTTGAAGACAACCATAGCCACAACCATAAAAGCTTATTCGGACGGTTTGAAGACCCTTCTTCGTGTTCAGGTGTTGTTGATTAGAGAAACAATAACCTTTAGAGAGAGAACGATGACAAGATAAATGTTTTTAGAGAGAGAAAGTTGATGTTTTAGAGAGAGAAACAACAATCTTCATCATGTTCATCTATAATCTTTATTTTTTTAGAGAGAGAGAGATTTGAATGTTCAAGTGTGTGTGAGAGAAGAAGGTTTGAAGACCCTTCTTCGTGTTCATCGGACGGGTATAGATCCGGTAAGTGTTCTTGAAATATCATTTCACACTTGATTTTTTGTTGAAATGGTTGTTAATATGTTTTTATGTGCTGAAAGTGTTTTAGTAATGGTTAATGGAGTATCCATGGTTAATGTTCATGTATTTTAAATAAATCAAAAACTTTAGGATGAAATTTTGAACGAGTTTTTTTCGTTGGTTTGGTTGCTTGTTAGGGGCTTTTGATCTTAACAGTAGCTGTTCTTATGTTGGTTTGGGTTGCTTGTTTGGGTTTATGATCTGAACAGTAAGTGTTTTTTTTTTTTGGTTGCTTGATTCACAGACTCAGGCCCATAACATGTGTTAAGCCCCATGTTAGAATCTTATATAACGTGTGTTAATTTATAGAAACAAACCCATAAAGATATTCAATTGACAAGCTTGATGGATTTAAATAAATCCAAAACTTTAGGATGAGATTTTGAACGGGTTTTTTTGTTGGTTTGGGGCTTTTGATCTTAACAATAATTGTTTTTTTTTTGTTGGGTTGCTTGATTTACAGAGACAGACCCATAACATGTGTTAAGCACCTGTTAGAATGATATATAATGTGTGTTGATTTACAGAAACAGATCCATAAAAGATATTGAATTGACAAGCTGGATGGATGTAGGCGACGTTAATGCGGGGACATTGAATAAGTCACATCCTTTGGGAAAGATGTCTTCGTTCATTTATAGCATGTGTTGGTGGTTCATGCTGTAACAGAACACCATGATGTAACGTGTAATATGAAACGAGCCATTTATGGTAACACATGTACCGGTAATTTTGGAATATATAATATTGTATTCATGTATAAGCTAGTGGTTTACAAAACACCATGATGTGTATATACTGATCTAACATGTGTTACAATTTGTCTGTTCGGAACATGTAATTGCTTAACATGTGACAAGGGTGAAAACAGTCGACGGGGGCGATGAGTTTAATAGGGAGCTTAGTTAATATCGTAATCTTGTTGTAACCCCACTTGTAAACATATGATAACATGTAAGCATCCATTATAACCCGACTTGTATTCATGTATATGAAAGTGGTTTGCAAAACACCATGATGTGCATATACTGACCGTAACACGTGAACAAGTTAACATGGAACATACAAGTTAATATCGTAACACCGTATACCTGAATAAAATGTGTTAAGCCTCTGTTATACCTGAATACATGAGTATAAGCTAGTGGTTTCCAAAACACCATGATGTGTATATACATACTGTAACATGTGTTAAAGTGACTGAAAATGTATAACGTGTGTTAAGCATCTATTATAACGTGTGTTAAGACTTCCATAATGGATGAATAAACTACAATAGTAACTTAACAACAACAGAGTAAACATGATATAACGTGTGTTAAGCCTCTATTATAACATGTGTTAAGACTTCCAGAATGGATGCATAAACTTCAATAGTAACTGTGACAGTAGAGGTACAAATACTGGCGCCTCCACCATTATAATCTTGTTGTAACCCGACTTGTATTCATGTATATGAAAGTGGTTTGCAAAACACTATGATGTGCATATACTGATAGTAAAAACGTGTACAAGTTAATATGGAACATACAAGTTAATATCGTAACACCGTATACCTGGGATAAAATGTGTTAACCCTCTGTTATAATCTTGGTTTAACCTAACATGGTGTCATGTATAAGCTATTGGTTTCCAAAACACCATGATGTGTATATACATACTGTAACATGTGTTAAGCGACTGAAATGTATAACGTGTGTTAAGCATCTATTATAACGTGTGTAAAGACTTCCACAGTGGATGAATAAACTCCAATAGTAACTTAATAACATTAGAGTAAACCTGATATAACGTGTGTTAAGCCTCTATTATAACATGTGTTAAGACTTCTAGAATGGATGCATAAACTTCAATAGTAACTGTAACAGTAAAGGTACAAATACGGGCGCCTCCAACAGAAAATGTGTTAAGTCTAGACCGTTTTAACATCGTGTACTAGAGAAAACAAGAAGAGTCTCACATTACATATTACTAGTAAACAAAAATACATAGCACTAATACGTGTTACGTTGTACATGGGTTTCATGTCACATGTAACACATGCATGTCCTGAAGTTCAAACTATAACACGTGTTAATTGTGTTGTGCTGTAACATAAACATGGTCATGATCCTTAAGCATCTGATCCATGTTTGACGAAACCAACGGACCCGAGAATTGGATCTTGTTTCCCTTGTATCCATCACCATCCTAATAACAAAAAGATAAGATAACCGTTAAGTCGTTAACCACACATAACTATTAACACATTCATAGCCAGAAAATCTAGTAGAATCACCACCTGGTAAGGTAGCTACGGGTTGTAGTAACAGGATATGTCATCTAGTAGAATCACCACTTGGTAAGGATGAAAAAAAAAGACAAACATTTTATTGAAAATAACATCACCGAAAATCAAAGAACTCAGAAAAAAACTCAAAAGTAATGAATCTAACATCAAATCTGCTTCAAACCCATATGTTTGAAACACATATAGATCTGAAACAACTAAGAAGACCTGATTTTTGAAGAAAGAAATTGGGCACACAAAAATTTCTTCTTGGTCTTGATTTAAAATTTTTAAATAAACAAAAGAAGCTCTGATTTTAAATCTATCAAATATCATAAAAAGTATAAATTTAAACAAATTACATAAATAGCAAAAAAAACGTGTTTCTCTCACACACATTTGTGCGTATGTTCTTGGTGTCCAGATGAACAAGATGAATATTGTTGTTTCTCTCTCCAAAACATCAGTTTTCTCTCGCTAAAAACAGAATTAAAGATGTGATGAGAGCAACACCTTACTTTCTTTTCTTGAAGAGCTTCGATAATTGCTTCGATCCTCAGATTTGGTGGCTTCAATAGAAAGTAATGAGTATAAGATCTACCCGGCGACATTAACGGGTTATATGATGGATTTGTCTCAATGGACATTAATGGAGAAAGGAATAAATGAAGAAGTAAATTGTAAATGAAGATGTGCAGGACATTAATGAAGGTCTTTCTTAGAAATGAAAATGATAGATATGGAGTTAGAAAGATACATTGGGAAGATAAATGGGTAATAAATGTTGTCAAATCATAGTAGACAAAAGTCAAGTTATCTTTTAGAGTTAGGTAGTATAATGTTGAATTTACCAAAGTGCCCTCAAAAGCAAAAAGAAAGATGGAGATGGCTGGGACACGTGGCCAATTGTAGGCCTTGTAATGGGTTTTCAAAGTTTTCTCAAAATAAGGGGTTTTCTCTAGAGCATTATCCTATATATATATATATACATATAAATTAGACATATAATAAACAAATAAAAATTTAGTATAAGTAAAATATGATGCTTAGGATTATTAAGACTATATTGACTTTCTTAAGATCCTTATAACTTTCGACTTTTTCTAGATCCAAACTTTTATGATACGATATTTTTATAAAATCTGAGTGTATC
Source organism: Helianthus annuus (assembly GCF_002127325.2). Lineage (NCBI taxonomy): Eukaryota > Viridiplantae > Streptophyta > Magnoliopsida > Asterales > Asteraceae > Helianthus > Helianthus annuus. Next base: position 25,271,017 of record NC_035439.2, on the reverse strand, counting down.
GTTTCAACGCATCTATTTTTATCTACGTATCGACTAAAAAATTCGAATTCGGGTTGTGAGGACTAAAATGGCTTTTCATTAAAAAAACAATGAACCGAAAACGTTTTGAACATGTTACGACTACATTCTTTGGGTTTCTATTCCCTTTGCTATAGCAAGTACACCGATACTAATCAAGTATCTGCCCGCTGCAAGAGGCGGGTCTCCTTATTCTAGTTGGATACAATATTAAACAATGGCCCCACGAATGTACATGGACCATCCATCCATTTGTTAAAATTCCAAGATCTAAATGAGATGAAGAGTTCAAACCAAACTTCTCCATCACAAGTCGACACACTTGTCCATACATTCTTTTGTGTAAGAAGTGTCAACATAAAGATAAATGAGCTGTTTTAATTTAAGTTCTTAGATTGACTTACATTTATATATACCTAAAAAATATAATTTAAGGTTAACACAAGATGGAGACGATAATAAGGTGACCTAAATAAAAAAGGTAAAAATGATCACTATAAAAAGTTTTGTAAAGGCAAATGAGTTTTGTAAAATGAAAAATCAAATATATTGAGATTTTTATAAATTAATATGTTAGTTTTAAAGATTAATATTTTTATTTATAAAAAGTAAGCGAAAAACAAATATTGTTGATAGAATATTTTACAGGAATGATATTTCTAACATGTTTTCAAGTTTTATCAGTGTAAAACTTCATCTTTTGGGCATCGACAATAATCCAAAATGCTTAAAATTACCTGTAAAATAAATTACTAGTGTAATATTCCAGGTGCCTCTTCCAAGAAATAAATGAAATTGTTTGCTCCGTCTACTCCCAATAGTGGCGTACCGGACTCCGTCGCAGAGATAGCAAGTAACGCGACGGATTCACCCTTGGTCGGCACAAGTGCCAGTCTTGACATTGGCCCTATCGCGAGCACTGAGACACCTGTTGCTGTCGTCACTATCCCTGCTCCCCTATATACTGAGGCGACTACTGTTACAACGTCATCGACTCCTGTGTCTACTGTGGGGATCCCTAGTAACGTAATCGTTACTCCTCGCGAGGAACACGCCGAAGGATCTTCGCTCCTGGCAACCCCTACCCCTACCAGCCAACCCCTTGTTTCGACTGGTCAACTTGAAATTTTCAGTGAGCCTGATGTTGGCTATAGTGAGGCGGCTGGGTCAAGCAGGGGTGCGTTCAATGAAGGGGATACTTCTGAGGGCTTATATTCACGTATGCCTGATAAAGCCTTCAAACCTCGTTGGAAGATAGCGGAGTCTACAAGATTGATTCATCCTCATGTGGTGAATCACTGGGTCGTCCACGCCTTTCCGCTCGCCGAGGTGTCATATGTCGAGGGCCAAGATAGTCAACAACTGATTGATGTGACCCTGACAGATGCTGTGTTGGAGGTTCGAAGAATAGTCGAGATAAAACGTCGTTGGATTCAAGAAAACAAAGAGCTTCAGCAAGCATGCATGTCTAACCAGCAGATGATGGACGGACTACAAAGAAGGGACAACTTGATTGACGTCGCCCGTATCAGGGAGGTGCGCTTGATAGCGGAGAAAGATAAAGCTGAAGAAGCCCTTAAGTATAGGCATATATAGTATGGGCGCGAGATTGCCAAGAGAAAGATCGAATAATTGCTCAGTCAAAGAAGGTCTAGGATGAATTGGAAAACAATGCAGTGGCGGAAGCTCAAAAGGTTCGTGCTTTAACCTCTCAGGTTCGAGGGTTATGTATTGGCGCTAAATTTGTGTCGCTGGTCCAGGAAAGGCATGGGGTACTTATGAAAGAAATGGAAGATACTCGGGCCAAATACCAACAGGCTCGTCAGGATTGTGATAGCTTGCTAGAGTAGAACACGCATCTCCAACAAGACCTAGATTTAGGACATTCTCACTTTGGCGAGGCTGAAAGCGCCGCCAACCAAGAACTTGCTGGGGTGGAAGAGCTGACCAGCCAAGCCGCGGCGTTGTGGGCGAAAAGAATTGGTTAACATCTCGCGGTTTAGTTACGGCGTTTGATTTCCTCAAATCCTCGCACTATAGCGCTCTTTTGGACAACTTTTTTGTGGCGGCCTATGACACTGGACGGTATGATGGCATGCACAAAGCCTACCTGAATCGTGTTCGGCAGGATCTCCTAACGGACGCGTTTCATGCAGCTACTTCGTCCGCTTCCACCCGAATGACCGAAGCCCTTTCCTCTGTGACCAATGATGCCCTACCTGAGTTCCAACAACTTTTGAATGCAGTAGGAGGAGAAAACTTGGATGCGCTCCACCATCTTCTAGAGTCTTCATGCGCCGCTGTTCCAGACGCTTAACCTTCTTTTGACACGTGTTGTGTTTCTGGTCTACTTGTTTTGTGAACTCCTTTGTATTTAAATATTACAATTTTAATCATTATACGATGACGTATGCCTCATGTGTTGTGTAATTAATTTTGTACTCATGTTGGCCCTGACTCTGCCTCCTGACATGGGGGCGATGTGACTGTTGACACGATTTGCAGTAATTACATTTTATGTTATATAATTAGCATCGTTGGAAGTCACTAACTTATTGAAATAGATTTTAGTAAAATCATGAGAAAACCCAATCGTCTTCGTTGTATTTCCGAAGTCTTGGTGGCCTATGAAATTGCTGAAACCTTGCTCTGTTTGCAAAAAAAATCATCTGAGAATGTCAAAGCAGCCGTTTTAATGGATCAAGTAGGCTCATTGTCCCTACCTATCGGGATTAAGATTGACATGCCGATTCTGAAATCTAACGATCTCTGAGCAAGTATGTCGGATCTCGATTCCCTTTCCCCTGCATTCAATGCTCCGGCCTTCGGTGGTTGTGCAATCAAAGGAGATACCTTGCCCGTATCTGAAACCCTCACATCATTGCCTATGTCCCAGACTCACCGTTATGGACTGGCCTACCAACGTTACTGATATGCACAAAATGCAACATATAAAGTATATAAAACAAGGCATAAAATCAACCCTTTTATATACTAATGTTGGAAAAAGTGTGTTTCTTTGTATACTTTTGATTTTCAGGACTAAATGAGCTTAAACGTACAAAAGGAACAAATTAGCGGTAGAAACCAACACAAATGCAAGAAAGAGAAGTTGACACACCACACCTACCCTCCAAGATTACACCCCAAGACCAAAAATAATAATCAAAAGATAAGCACGGGGTCGTGCCATCCAGACATGGGGTCGTGTCCCACTATAGAAAGAGGCCAGAGTCCATGCAGATCAAGACAAACAAAGCAGACAAGAGACACGGGGACATGTCCCATGAACATGGGGTCATGCCTACTGTCACACGGGACCATGTGTGTGTACGGACTGACACCAGGCATTAAAATAAGATAGAGAAGGAAGGGCACGAGGATGTGCCTCCTGGGCACGGGGCCATGTAAAGGGACCGTTTTCAGCTATAAATAGAGGGGCTTGGTTCACTTCTAACACGTCCCTTGGCAAACCACTTCTCTCCCACCTTCCACCATTCCACCACCACTACGACAACATCATCCACCACATTCCTCCGTTATCCACCTTTAGAGTGTAAATAGTAGTCTCGGGATCCAAGATTGATTGTAAGAGTTCTTGACAAACAAAGGCCATGCTTGGCTAATCTCTTACATCACTTGGTGAAGACAAATCTTTTATGTATTACTTTTGATTTCCAAGCTTTAGCTACTTTTTGTTTCGGTTTGTATTAACGACTTTAATAACTAGTTTTTATATTGAAGGGGAACTTTACTCTATTATTTCTTCATGTTTTGTTGATTCACTCATTCGTATCTTTACGGTCTATATAAAGCGCATTAACTGCCTGGAAGGGGGTTAGAAGGGTGGGTTTGGTAAAGTTATTGCCTCGTTTAGTGTGTAGATCCTACGAGGACTCGATTCAAGCTTATTAGGACTTCTCTTGAGACGGATACATCAAATTGGGGGAAGTAAGAACGACTTGAATCCCTTTAAAATAAACTACTATTAAAACTTTCACCCGACTTGCGGGACTGTCACACCCCAACCGATGGCGGAAACATGAAATCACCCAAATCCGATCAGTTTACTGGTTCATGACGGTTGTTCATGTTCAGTCCGCAACCGGTTGTCTCTTTGATAGAAATCAGATCTCAGACCGGTGCTTCACTAAGAAAATGAGTAGAAGACCTGAACAAGCTCCGATTCTATCGGTTTTGAGTGCATTCAGTGTAAATGAGTTGAAAGAAAGTTGGAAAGGCTTCTTTCAATCCTTTTAACTTTAAAAATGTTTAGATCAATGCAAAATTGTTGTGAAATCATGTGGAAATCCTTCAGATCTGAGTTATTCTTTGGTGGAATGAGGTCAAAGTTTGAAGTTCATAAGAACTTCATGATGACATCACCCGAGAACACCTCAAATCCACTGATTTCACGGTTAAAAGTTAAGATTCAAAGGTGAAAAAGATGAAGAAGTGTGTGTAGATCATAGATGTACAAGATTTAGGTTGAAAACTTACAAGAATCGCGAGAAATGAGAGAAAGAAGGTCTTAAGCGTGCTTGTCGAGTGAGGGAGAGCTGTCATATCACTTATGATGTGACAGGGGGTATTTATAGGTTGCCAAAAAGGGAAAGGAGGAGCAAGTGTCGGATGGCGTGCTGATCGGATAACTCTTCGATCGGATGGCAATCCGATCGGATGTGTGATAACTATGCTCTGTAACGATGTACGTTGTAAAACAATATCAATTATCAATAAAACAATGTGTTTTGGTATTAATATTTGTGTATTTGTGTTTGATGAGTTTACGATTTGATTCTAGTTCGATTTCAAGCTTTAAATCGCTTTCTAGAAAGTTATACGCAAACTAATACGTAAACATAATCAGTTTAACGCGACAAACACTCTGGAATAGTGACATAGGCTTAACATACCTTAAATGACCTTTACATAAATTAGAAATAAGTTTTGGATGGTTTGGTGTGTAGAAAACAAGTTTATTCGATCGTAGGGACTATTTGTGTCAAACTGCGAAACTATGCCGATTTGTACAGAAACGAACATTCCGGAACTTGATCATAAGCTAAACATACCTAAAATATCCTTTACATAGAAATAGGCTTTGACGGGTTTGGTATGCGAAAATAAACTTATTTTATTAATAGGGACTAAAAGCGTCAAAAAGTGCATAAGTTTGCATTTTCGCGCATATCTTACATTCTGAAAGTATCCGGACATCCAAAAATTTTTGTAATCATTGAAATCTTTTATTTTAGTAATTGGAATGCAAATACCATTCGTCGCGTAATTTGGATCGTTTTTGCGTCCGTTCGAGTTTTCATCGTAATTAACCGAATAACGCAACCGTACGACCAAACAAACCGACATCCGTGATGTTTTCAAGGATATTTCATGTTCCCTATGCTTTAACTTCATTGTGGAGCCTTGAAATGGGGTTAACGGGGCTTAAACGTGTAAAAAACTGAGTTTATAACATGCAGGGACTAATTCTGCCATTTTGCCAAACTTATCCCTCGTGGGCCGCGTAAGAGAGAGCTGTCTCTCTCGCGGGCGCGACAGACCTTCAGACAGAAACTATGAACTTGGTCAATTCAGCTATTTTCAATGGTTTTAACCCCTGATTTGGAATACCATTTGATAGTTTTGAGTTCCCCATGTATTATAATCTATGGGCACAAGTGTATGGTGAGATTTGAGCCTTGATCCTTGCAAAAACACATGTCAAGATCTTGTAAACTCAAGACTTACTATAAATACCCACTTGCTCATTCACAATTCTTCACACCATTTGATCTGAATTTGCTCCAAGTTGAAGCCTTAGCTTCATACCTGAGTATTTTAAGATCAAATCTTCATTTGCTTGGACCTTTTGTAAGTTTCCTTCATGTTTTTTATGCTTTTCAAGCATGAAAGTCAAACAGTGTTTGACTTTCTGCTTTGACCACGAGTTGGTCAACACAAAGTTCGTTCGAACTTTGCAACGTGAGCGTAATCACGATGGTTATAGTCCCATGTGACTATACCTACTGATTACCACGTTGATTAGCCGAAGTGACGAGTCAAAGTTTCGGTCAAAGTACGTGTTTATGCGTATTTTGAGACGAAGCTATTTTTGGGTATCAAAGCACTTTGTTTTGATATCAAACCTGTTTTCTAACTTAGTTAAACATGTTTTAACATGTTTAACTCGTCACTTTTAGTCTAGTGCTTGTATAGGGTCGTAAGTCAAGCGGTCTTGACAACCGCTTAGACTTTCGAACTCGACCCGTTTGGTCGATCGTTAGGATCCGACCAAGCATGTCTAGTGACCATAGTTGTATAGGGAATAACCTTCCGAGTCGTCTTGCATAGGGTCGTAAGTCAAGCGGCCTCCAGTTCGTCAAGTCGAATTTCATATTGATCTTGTACCTAATGCAAACCCGATTACGAAAGCATCTTATCATCTTACATCGTCTGAAATGCAAGAGTTGTCTAAATAACTTCAAGAATTATCTGATAAAGGATTCATCCGACCAAGTTATTCACCTTGGGGCGCTCCTGTCCTGTTTGTGAAAAAGAAAGATGGGTCTTTTCGAATGTGTATCGATTATCGTGAGCTTAACAAGCTTACCGTCAAGAATCGATATCCCCTACCGCGAATCGATGATCTCTTTGATTAGCTACAAAGTGCTACATGTTTTCCAAGATCGATCTGCGTTCTGGGTATCATCAGCTTCGTGTACTCGAAGAAGATATTCCCAAAACTGCATTCCGCACGAGATATGGTCATTACGAGTTCACTGTCATGCCTTTTGGTTTGACGAATGCCCCAGCTATTTTCATGGATTTAATGAATAGGGTTTATAAACCTTATTTAGACAAGTTCATCATTGTGTTCATTGAAGACATTCTCATTTTTTCGAAGTCTCGAGCCGATCACGAACAACATCTTCGTCTGACAATGGAACTTCTGAAGAAGGAACAACTTTTTGCTAAATTCTCAAAGTGTGAATTCTGGCTTAAAGAAGTTCAGTTTTTGGCTCATATTGTTAACGAGCAGGGTATTCATGTGGATCCTTCCAAAATAGCTGCTATTAAGGATTGGAACACACCTACGACACCTACAGAAGTTCCTTCTTTTCTTGGTCTTGCTGGTTATTATCGTCGATTTATTTCAAACTTCTCAAAGATCGCGGTTCCTCTCACTACTTTGACTCAGAAGAATAAGCCTTTTGAGAGGGGACCCAAACAAGAAGAAGCGTTCCAAACGCTAAAACGAAAGCTATGTGATGCTCCTGTTTTGTCTTTGCCCGATGGAAACGATGATTTTGTTGTCTATTATGACGCATCGAATCTAGGCCTTGGTTGTGTTCTTATGCAACGAGGTAAAGTTATAGCTTATGCGTCAAGACAATTGAAAATTCACGAGAAGAACTACACCACTCATGATCTTGAGTTGGGAGTTGTAGTTTTTGCACTCAAAATCTGGAGACACTATCTTTATGGCACGAAATGCGTGGTTTTCATAGACCACAAAAGTCTCCAAAATATTTTCAATCAGAAGGAGCTTAACATGAGGCAACGACGCTGGGTTGAAATCTTTAACGATTACGATTGCGAAATTCGCTACCATCCTGGTAAGGCGAATATCGAAGCCAATGCGCTAAGTCGATAGGAACAAGCCAAGCTTAATTATGTTCGCACTCTATCTGATATTCAAACTCGCATCTCTCAAGCTCAACAATCTTGTGTTACACAAAATCTGATGGGTAAGGAATTACCACGTCAGCTAGAGCTTAGACTTGAAACGAAAGACGATGGGTTACTCTATTTCAAGAATCGTTTGTGGATTCCGAAACAAGACAATCTTCGCACTTTAGTGATGGACGAATCTCATAAGTCTCGTTATTCTATTCATCCTGGTGCTGACAAAATGTACAAGGATCTTCGTACTCGGTATTGGTGGCCTGGTATGAAAAAGGATGTTGCTTTGTACGTATCGAAATGCCTAACTTGTCTCAAAGTCAAGGCTGAACATCAACGACCATCTGGTTTGCTTGTATAACCAGAGATACCAATTTGGAAGTGGGAGAACATTGCGATGGATCTCATCACTAAGTTACCGCGCACATCTAGAGGTCACGATGCTATTTGGGTTATTATTGATCGATTAACGAAATCAGCTCATTTTATACCGATTCACGAGGATCTATCTGCTGATAAACTTGCCAAGATTTATGTTGATGAGATTGTATCTCGACATGGTGTTCCTTGGATTTCATATCTGATCGTGATGCTCGATTTTCATCTCATTTTTGGAAGACCGTGCAATCTGCTATGGGAACCCAACTGAATCTAAGCACTGCTTATCATCCCCAAACAGATGGATAATCTGAGAGGACGATACAAACATTGGAGGATATGCTTAGAGCATGCGTGATAGACTTTGGTGGTAATTGAGATTCTCATCTGCCGTTGATTGAATTCTCTTATAGCAACAGTTATCATGCTAGCATCAATATGGCACCTTTTAAAGCTTTATACGGTCGAAAATGTCGTTCACCTGTCTGTTGGAATGAGATCGGTGAAGCTCAGCTTACTGGACCTGAGCTCATTATGGAAACGACAGACAAAATTAAGAAAATTCGTGATAATCTTCTGACAGGTATAAGCTGTCAAAAGAGTTTTGTAGATATGCGATGCAAGCCCTTGGAATTTCAAGTTGAAGACCGTGTCCTACTCAAGGTATCCCCTTGGAAGGGAGTGGTGAGATTTGGGAAGAAAGGAAAACTTGCACCACGATATGTTGGACCATTTAAGATTGTAGAAAGAATTAGAAATGCTGCCTATCGACTTGAGCTACCTCCTGAACTTGGGAATATTCACCCAACATTTCTTGTGTCCAATTTGTGAAAGTGTTTAGCCGATACTAATCTTCATATTCCACTCGACGAAATCCAAGTTGATGAAGCGATGCACTTTGTCGAGAAACCTGTGGAGATAGTGGACCGTGAAATCAAACAGTTGAAGAACAAGCGAATACGATTGGTCAAAGTTCGTTGGGAGTCTAAATGTGGCCCAGAGTTTACTTGGGAATGTGAGGACCAAATGAAGGCGAAATATCCACAATTGTTTTCACAAGTTTCCTCTAGCTAAAATTTCGAGACGAAATTTCCTAAAGTAGGGGAGACTGTGATAACTATGCTTTGTAATGATGTATGATGTAAAACAATATCAATTATCAATAAAATGATGTGTTTTGGTATTAATATTTGTGTATTTGTGTTTGATGATTTTACGATTTGATTATAGTTCGAATTCAAGCTTTAAATCGCTTTCTGAAAAGTTATACGCAAACTGATACGTAAACGTAATTAGTTTAACGCGAGAAACACTCTGAAACAATGACATAGGCTTAACATACCTTAAATAACCTTTACATAATTTAGAAATAAGTTTTGGATGGTTTGGTGTGTCGAAAACAAGTTTATTCGATCGCAGGGACTATTTGTGTCAAACTGCGAAACTATGCCGATTTTTACAGAAACGAACGTTCTGGAACTTGATCATAAGCTAAACATACGTTAAATATCCTTTACATAGCTTAGAAATAGGATTTGAGGGGTTTGGTATGCGAAAATAAACTTATTTGATCAATAGGGACTAAAAGCGTCAAAAAGTGCATAAGTTTGCATTTTCGCGCATATCTTACGTTCTGAACGTATCCGGACATCCAAAATTTTTGTAATCATTAAAATATTTTATTTTAGTAATTGGAATGCAAATACCATTCGTCGCGTAATTTGGATCTTTTTTGCGTCCGTTCGAGTTTTCATCATAATTAACCGAATAATGCAACCGTACGACCAAACAAGCTGACATCCGTGATGTTTTCAAGCATATTTCATGTTCCCTATGCTTTAACTTCATTTTGGAGCCTTGAAATGGGGTTAACGGGGCTTAAACGTGTCAAAAACTGAGTTTTTAACATGCAGGGACTAATTCTACCATTTTGCCAAACTTATCCCTCGCGGGCCGCGTAAGACAGAGTTGTCTCTCTCGCGGGCGCGACAGACCTTTAGACAAAAACTATGAACTTGGTCAATTTCAGCTATTTTCAATGGTTTAAACCCCTGATTTGGAATACCATTTGATAGTTTTTGAGTTCCCATGTATTATAATCTATGGGCAAAAACACATGTCAAGATCTTGTAAACTCAATACTTACTATAAATACCCACTTGCTCATTCACAATTCTTCACACCATTTGATCTGAATTTGCTCTAAGTTGAAGCCTTAGCTTCATACCTGAGTATTTTAAGATCAAATCTTCATTTGCTTGGACCTTTTGTAAGTTTCCTTCATGCTTTTTATGCTTTTTAAGCATTTGAATTTCTGCTTTGACCACGAGTTGGTCAACACAAAGTTCGTTCGAACTTTGCAACGTGAGCGTAATCACGATGGTTATAGTCCCATGTGACTATACCTACTGATTACCACGTTGATTAGTCGAAGTGACGAGTCAAAGTTTCGGTCAAAGTACGAGTTTATGCGTATTTTGAGACGAAGCTATTTTTGGGTATCAAAACACTTTGTTTTGATATCAAACCTGTTTTCTAACTTAGTTAAACATGTTTTAACATGTTTAACTCGTCACTTTTAGTCTAGTGCTTGTATAGGGTCGTAAGTCAAACGGTCTTGACAACCGCTTAGACTTTCGAACTCGACCCGTTTGGTCGATCGTTAGGATCCGACCAAGCATGTTTAGTGACCATAGTTGTATAGGGAATAACCTTTCGAGGTTATACCTTATGGTCACTTAGTTTAATTAGTTGTATGATAGGTAGTTTATATGCCTTAGGTGAATGACCAAAATGCCCTTTTAATGCATAATTAGTATTTAAGCATATGTAACTTAATTTATGTCACTTAAATTGATTATGCAACATATTTAAACATGTTTAGGCATATAACACTTGTCATAGGACTAGTTAGGCGTCTTGAACGCGCATTTACGCGAATGACGCGTTAAAGTAGCATAAGCTACCTTAATGGGTCGTAATGGGTCGAAAGCACTTAGGATAGGTTCCAATTTAGAATGTAGGCTTTTGTTAAACCATATCACATGAGTCCAATACTCATTTGGATTACGACCTCATTCTACCCGATCTTCCGATTTAGGCATCGATTATTTAAAACCCGATTACTAGGTACTACTTGATTTCCTTGGTTTGCCTGAGCTTCGTTAAGTTCATTAGATCGAGGATACTAGCAATTCAATGTGAGTACATAGTTCACCTATTTTACTATTTTCAATTGTTTTGGGGTGATTCATATGTGTTAAACGATTTCGATGCTTTTAACGATTTATATTAAACAAGAACGATTTCGATAATGTGAACGAACTTGTTGGACGTATTTACATAACGAATAACATTCATTAGCTTTGGCCAAGCCGACCAGTATTAGGTTATGGTACCATAGGATCTGACAAATCCCGTTATCGGACTGCACCCATGGTTATTGTTTTGGTCAAAAATTACCGAAGCAATTAACTGATCAAATTAGTTAAGTGAGGTAGTGTGCTAAGTATGTGTATCGAAAATATGCTGATTTAGTTATTTGCATAGACAGTTTTCAGGATACGGCTCAGGATATTGAGTTGTATCTATAATCAAACAATGAGCAAAAAGTAAAGGGGTGACACGAGATATACGAGGAAAGCCCTTGATCAATCTAGATCGCCGACACAAAACCTCGGGAGCTGACAATCGTAGCTGCCTTGTTCTTCTTATTACTTCAAATGTCAGGATAAAGTGCAGGATATTGATCAGATCACTAAGTGTTACAATGCTTTTTTTAGAAAGTGAGAGTTGCGAGAGAGTAGAAGTGTATGAGAGTAGTGAGTGTTGTTGTGTCCTATTCGATCTGATATATCCATCTATTTATAGCTAAGAAAAGAAAACAAAGTCTCCTATAAATGGGGGATGCCTTCGAATATTCTTTAGTTAACGTTGGAGACCAAGTAAAGCGACTTCAACGTCTTTCTTCGAACAACTTGGAGCAAGTCTTCAGGGGAAAAGCTCTTCATGAACGTTGCAAGCTTGAACTCGCACTCCTGCACATAATCCGTTAGTAATCCTCATGATACCACCTCAGGATGTTACCAATATCCTGAGTCAGCATCCAAGGTATGAACATATATCATATAATTAAGATATAGCTTAATATATTATCCAGGATATGGGCTCAGAATTTCACCCATAACAATTGTCCCCAAAAATGTCACCGTTAATTATCCTGATACTAACGGTTACATTTTTTCACGAATAACGAGGTAATTAAGAGATAAGACTTGATGTGACCGCTTGTAACTGCTCAGTCTATATTTACTCATTGCTTCCCTATATCTTCTCATCCTCATCTTCATTTAATCTCCATCTAGAAGGAAAAAGGTAAAAATTCTTTCTCTCTTCTCTCTTCTTTTCTGCACACTATTCCGGCGAAGATATGGCGAGGCAAACAAGATCCAGCTCCGGCGACACTGCTCCTACATTCATCCACCAGAATATCCTCCAAGATTCGGAGAAGGAGATATGTTCATTTGACAACGCTCACCTGTCGGCCGTTTGATCGGGAAATCCGATCAGACATGGTTTCCGAAGAGTGGTTGTGTTTCAATGCCTTTCCCTTTACCTTAGGGTTGCAATTTCCGTTTCCCGATTTCATCACCGAGTTCTTTAATATCACAAAAATCTGTTTCAGTCAAACAATGCCGATGCTTTGGCGAGTCCTACTTGTTCTTGATCAAATCAAGAACAACCATATCCCTGATCTTTCCATTCATGATCTTCCTTTAGCATATCGGCTTAGATGCCACGGCTCTTGCCGATTCTTGTTCTATTCTACCTCCGGCGATCCACTGATTCTCCGTGCCACCAGGAGTGAGGAGGAATGGAAATCCAAATTTTTCTTCGTAAAAAGAGACTCAATCCCTGGTGGAATGGATTATCCGGTGAAATGGTTGAGAAAGGGTAGGATTTAGGGTTTTAGGATGATCCTGTCTTATATCCTGCTTCATATCTTGCACTAATTTTTTTTTTATTTTCTTGTACACAGCCGACTTCAGAAAGCTTGCTCCTCCCTTAGTCGACTCATAGAAGAGAATCAACGCCATCAGGCTCCTCCCAGAGGCTGAAAGAAGTTTCAATCCATTTCCACCATCTCCAAGTCCACTCTCCAGTTCAAACATGTCTGGTAAGGATCCTGCACAATATCCTGCATACATGTTTTTACTTGATATGTTTAGGAAAGAGTTTTACTCCCTGTATGCAGATTCCAGCAAAGTTCTAATCCTCTTGGACCTTGAAGAGCTTGACAATTACCCCACTCCAGTCAATGTCAAGAAAGAGGCTCCTGCTACCACCAGCTCCAAACCGCTCCCGGCTCCTAAGCCCAACCCGAGAACTCGTGCTTCCACCGCTAAGAAGAGGAAAGGTTCCGAGGTCAGCACCCCAGGCTCTGAAGGGTTCTCTTACGAAGAGCTCAGCTTTTCTGACTCCTTAGAGCCAATGACATCCTTCCTTAACAAGGTAATATCCTGGTACCATATCTTAACAGACTATCCTAGTTAGCCAGTTTTTAACTTATACATAAATTTTGACTTGCAGGTTCTCCAGCATCTGCTCCGCCTCTATACTAATGCCTGCAGCACAATCGCATTTCAAGAAGCCAGGATCAAGCAGCTTGAGACCACCGTTGCTGATCAGGGCACCATTGCTGAAGCCAAGAGCCGGCACTATGAGGATAAGCTGAAGAAGGTTACTCAGGATGCTGAAATAAAGTTGACAACCGTCCAAATGGAGCATGAACAGGCTATGGTCTCCTTCCGGGAAGGGATAAAAAACTCAGCCATTGTCTCTCTGCTGCAAGCTCGCATCAAGATGGCTTATGAGGCCAAGGAGACAGGTCTTGAGTACCCAGCCTGGCCGGTTGATTCCTGGGTAGCAAAGCTAAAGGAACTTGGAGGGAAACCTGTGCCATATCCTGCTGAGGCAGGTGAATCCTCTAAATCAGCAGAGGTGGTGGACAAGGCTGGAGAAAAGAAGGATGCTGGGACAGATGCTGGAGAGGATGCTGCTTAGGATGCTGAGGCTGAGAAGACGGAGAAGGCTGGTCAAGATGCCGCTGTGTGAGGGCATTCAAGTGGGTGATGATGGATGTTGATGCCTAGGCCAGAGCCCACTTTTTTAAATTTGAACGTTGGTCTGTAACCCTAAAACAATTTACTTTTCCTGCATTTTACTTTTCCTGCACCTGAACAATTTACATTTCCTGCATGCTTTTTGAACAATATAACAGTTGAAGGTGGATGAGTCTCGGTTTGAGATGAAACCTTCAACTGTTATGTAAATATAACCATAAACTTATTGTGCTTTTGGTGGATGGATCTCAGTTTGAGATGAAACCAAAAGTACAAACTTTTGCCATGTTAATAATATAACTCTCTTTTGACCTTATGTTTGTTGTTACATTTTCATTGCATAAACTTTACTTATGAAAATAGTTTTGTTTGAACATTGTTGGGAATATTTTGGGAACATATTCTGAGAGTATACTGAGAGATATCCTGGTCAGGATACTGCTACACAACTTAAAAAACTTTAAGTTATCTAAAGAAACTAAAAAGAAGTGATCATACCAGAGACTCTTAGAGAGCCAATTCCAGTCTTCCATCTCAGGAATGTCCACAGTGCACATTTAGGAACTTGAACCCATCCTTTGAATTGTATGGTGTATGTCCCCTGTGTTCAGCATATGCAAACATAGCCATACTTTAGTTTTTCTAAGGATAAACCCTGAATTTCCTGGGGGTTAACCTTCAATATCCTGAGGATAAACCCTTAATATCCTGGGGATAAACCCTGATTTTCATGCATTACAGGCGGGAGTGTATAAACTCCAAGACTTAGAAAGGTGAAAACCTTTAAACCTTAGAGAGTATGAAAATACTCTTTCGTGAGAGAGGGTGATCAATCCTCATATACCTTGAGGATCCAGGATATAGCCAATAGCAACGAAATTGTCAGCCACTTTTACATGAACTGGTCCCACTACCTTGAACTATCCCTGGATAACTTGCGCTCCAGGCGGGGTGTTTAAACCCAATTCGTAAGAAAGGTGAATACCTTTAAACCTGTGAAGGGATTAGTATCCCTTAGACACGAGAGAGGGGGCCAATCCTCTAATCTTTCGAAATATCCAGAGTGTGTATCCTGGAGTTATATCCTGAAGCATATAATGCAAAACAATTGTAACCTAAGGTGGGTGTTAGCCTGGCTAACACCCCTCCGATGCTTAAGTCAGTATTGGGTTTAAAAGAATAAATAATATTAAACATATTAAAAGAGATAGAATTCATACCATCCTGAGTTAGAAAATAAATTCTAAACTCACTTGAAATAGAGCTTTAAGTGTATAACATTCCAGGACCTTGGTAGCATATCCCCTTCCATATTCTTGAGTCGGTGTGCTCCTTTCCCAGATTCTGATTTAACCTCATATGGTCCTTCCCACTTCGGAGCCAACTTTCCATCAGCAGGATTAGTAGTATTCTGGAAAGCTTTTCTTAACACCCAATCCTCAACTTGAAATCTTCTAGTCCTTATATTCTTGTTGTATGCTCTGGATATCCTCTGTTGATATGCTGCCATCCTTAGCTTTGCTGCATCTCTTGTCTCATCCAAAGTATCCAGTTCTTGGCACAAAGCTTCAGGATTCTGCTCAGAATCCCGGAGGTTAGATCTTGCTGTAGGTATTACCATTTCCGTTGGGATCATTGCTTCCGCTCCAAACACTAAGGAGAATGGAGTCTGGCCAGTTACACTCTTTATTGTTGTTTTATCAGCCCATAAAACAAAGGGTAGTTCTTCTGCCCATCTTCCTTTCTTAGCTCCTAATCTCTTCTTCAGGTTGTTGACAATTATCTTGTTTGAGGATTCTGCTTATCCATTTGCTTGAGGATGTACCGGTGTAGACGTGATCATTTTGATTCCCCAACTCTTGCAGAAGTAAGTAGTCCTTTTACTTATAAACTGAGAACATTGTCACAAATTATCTCGGCTGGTACTCCAAACCTGTTCAGGATATTCCTCTTTATGAAGGATAGTACTTCTTGGTCTCTAACTTGAACAAATGCTTCAGCTTCAACCCACTTAGAAAAATAATCAGTCATTGCCAGCATAAAGACTTTTCCTCCTGGAGCTTTCGGCAACTTCCCTACTATGTCCATCCCCCACTTCATGAATGGCCAAGGGGACGCTATAGGATATAGTGGTTCAGATGGTTGATGTAATATGTTAATGTGCCTTTGACATGCATCACATCTTCGAGCATATTCCGTAGCATCTTGTCGGCCAATAGTATCCTGTCCTTAATACTTTTGAGAATAATGACCTGCCCCCAGTGTGGTTACCACAATCCCCTTCGTGTATATCCCGAAGCACTTCTTTAGCTTCGGAATCCTCCAAGCATCTCAGGTTTGGTCCTGCAAGAGATTCCTTGTACAAAACATTATTTATAATAGTGAATTGTGATACCTTCATTCTAAAGGCCTTAGGATTCTCATCCTTAGGGATGTGTCCTTCCTTGAGATATCTCATGATTGGAGCCATCCAGGACTTAGTATCCTCATCAGGATCATGACCAGGATCCTGAATGCTTGCTACCTCCTTATCCTGAGCCTTGAAGAGATCCACAGCAGGATGTAGGATGTGAAGTATTGGTATTTGGGTCCCTTCTGGTATCCTGATTGATGATCCTAGGTTTGCCAAGGCATCCGCTTCAGCATTATCTTCTCTTGGTACCTGTTCAAGTGTAAAAACATCGAAATATCCTGCTAATTTTTTTGAGAATATCGAGATATTCGATTAACTTCTCACCTTTAACTGCATAGGATCCATTAAAAAGATTAGTAATTAACAAGGAATCAACATATACTTGCAAATTCTTAATATTCATGTTTTTAGCCAACTCTAATCCTGCAATCAAAGCCTCTTATTCTGCTTCATTATTAGTGGCAGGAAATTCACATCTAACAGCATGGGGTAATATGTCCTGTTTTGGTCAAAAATTAGATAAGGATAATGCAACCAAACTCTCTGTTACGGGGTATGATGCTTGGTTAATAAACAAGAATGAGGATCACTCAGAAATGAATTGCACAAGTGACACAAAGATTTATATGAGGAAAAAGCCCTTGATCAATGAATGATCTCCGGCATAAAAAACCTCGGGTGATGGAAACTACCGATCACCAACTCAAATTAAACAAATAATGTATTACAACTTCGGATGATAGCGAGCTAAGTACAAGGATCACTATAGTGTATTGTGTAAAAGTGTATGAAAAATGTTAAGTGTTTGCCGAGAGCTGGTGAGAGCAGTTATACGAGTGTGTGTAGCCAAAAAATAGCCAAGTGTTCTAAAAATAGCTCGCTGTCCCCTTAAAAATAGAAAATATCTAGCCTAACTAACTGTCCGCATTTCGTGCCTTCTCCCCACGTTCTCCATAACGTTCACAATGGTCAAGCACTTGCAGAATAAAAGGGAATATGCTCCAGGAATATCGCCATGACCAAGTCCAAGCTGGTACTCCTGCAAAACAATACCGAATTCAAAGTGAACAATCATTAGTATAAGGATCCTTAGGATGATCCATGATCCTGATCTTGAAGCACTTCTGAGGATCACTAATTGTCACAGAAGTAAGGATCACCAAACAGGATAATACTTGAGGATCATGGGTCATTAAGAAATCCTCCCCTAACAATTGCCCCCAAAATATAAGGAGTAATTATGTAAATAAACGAGTTGTATTTTGTTGATCTTATCCGCAACAAACTAACGGATATATAGCCGTTAAGATCGAACTAGCCGTTGAAATCCTGACGTCACTGAGGTGACTTATCCTGCAAGATCATCATTATAAATGGCAGTTAGAGATAAGAGCAAAAGGGCATTTAAATCCGAGCGTTTCCTCTTTAAATCCTCATCAGAAGACTTATTCAGGTATCTCTTTTCTCCTTTCTCTCTTCATCTTCTCGTTCTGTTTTTCTTTCTTTACCATCGTCAAGAATGATGCTCCGAAACTCTCCCGCCAAGGATCACCAGAAGAACAACCCTTTGAAGAGTCAAGGGATCATCAAAGATTCAGCAAAAGAACGCTGCTGTTTCACTGATCCACAAATTCATAGAATTCGCTATTGTTTCCCGGCGAACACCATTTTCAAATCCTTTGATCCTACTGCTTTAAGTGATTATGCCTCTGAAACCTGGATTGCCTTTCCTGTTACCCCATTCACCATAGGATACACCTATCCTTTTCCAGCCTTTACCCAATCCTTCTTCTCCCTCACCGGCATCTCCTACATCCAAGCTATGCCGATGATCTGGAGGGTCTTATATACCCTTGAAAGGATCATCGAGCAGGAAGGGATTGATCTAGGAATGTCGGAGTTGGCTGAGATGTATGATCTCACAACGTTTGGATCCCACCGATATCTGTTTAAGCGAAAACCTGGTGAAGAACACCCCATTTTTAAAGCCACCAAGAATGATACAAACTGGAAACGACGCTTTTTCTTTGTCAGAAGAGATTCTATCCCAAACGGAAAGGATCTACCAAGAAGGTGGACAACTCATGGTAGGATAGAGGATCATGAGAAGGATCACCAGATAACCTTGTCGTTATATAAGGATCACTAACACCCTTTTGTTTTATGTTATGCAGCTGTCACTGTTTCACACCTCAGACCATCTCCTGTCACTGAGGAAAGGCTTGCTGCCTTTAGAAGACTTGGTCCTGAAACAAGATCATTCAAAACAAACACCCAGGATTCACAAGAGGTATCCTCAGGCTCAGTCACCATGTCAAGTAAGTATCCTGTTTTTTGTATAGTTAAAAACTTAAATAAATAGTTAAATAGAAATAGGATAAGGATACTTATCTTGCTTTGAATGTGTAGGTGCCGGAAAATCTTCAAAATCTGCCTCCAAGTTCAGCGTTACCGATCTGGACACTGTACGATCCTCCAGGAAGAAGCTTCCTGCCAGCCCAACTGCTTCGATCCCCAAGGCACCCACTAAAGGAAGGGGTGGCAAGAAAAGAAAAACCTCCGAGGTTGAGGATCTGCAAGGTCTGCCTTTGATCCGCCATCAGTTCCTTGAATACTTCAATGATGTAAGGATCACTGTCCCTGCTTAGATATCCAGCTTATTTGAGGATCACCTGATCTTGAACTGTACTCTATCTTCTTTGCAGAAATTTGCTGAGATTGAAGACTACGTTGGGAATGTTGAGGAGCAGGACAAGAAGATTGCTGATCTCCAACAAGTCGCAGTGCTCAAGGATCTTAAGATTGCTGATCTCCAAAAAGACCTCCAAAATGCCAATGCTGAGACGGCTAAGGTTCTGATCAATGCTGATTACGAGAAGCATGAGATCACCCAGGATGCTAAAGTCTCTGCTGCCATAGCTATGTACAAGACCAAATTGCAGATGGCCTTGGAAGCTCAGGATCCTGACTTCGACAGGAGCAACTGGGATGTGGAAGGCTGGAAGGCAAGGCTAGCTGAGTTGGACGACGAGGAGGAGGTTGAGGAGATCCTAACGATCGAGGCTGGAGGCAGTGGCAAGGATCATGGTGGTGAAGCTAGTGGAGCTGGAGATGGTGATGCAGCGAAGGTGTAGGCTGCAGCAATGGGCAATGATGGACACTTCTAGACATAGCCGGAACCCATTTTGTAGGTTTGGTAGTGGTTTTTGGTTGTGGTGTTTTCGTTAAACAATGGTTGGTTTGTATTTTGGACAATAGTTTTTAGGGTTAAGGATCTAGGATCCTTTGGACAATAGGTAGGATTACAAATGGTGGAGGGATCCTCTGTTTGGGGGATGAAGCCATTGTGATCCTGCCGCCTTCTATTTCCTGCACTTGCTATAACCGCATAAACAATGGACACCCATTGCCAACCCATGTGGACGGGCCACGTTTTGCTAGTAGAAACGTGGGTTGGCAATTTTGACAACCTTAAGGGGTTGAACATTTTGTTGATAAATAAAACTTTTAACTTTTTGGCTATTTCCCGTGTTGTTATCCTTGTTATTATTTTACTTTCCAACTGTTGTTATGTTTGCTTTGTTTATATTTATCAAGCCTTGAAAAATTAAAAATCATTCAAAAAGTTGAGGATATGATCAAGGATCACATATCCGATAAACTTCAAAAAGTGGTATAGTTTAAGAAACATAAGTTCAGTTGTCAAGGTATAAGGGTTATTCAAATAAACAATGAATAAAATTAAAATAGTTAAGGATCATACATGAGGATCCAAGTTAGGATCCAACAGAATGAAATGGATCATTCCATTCCATTGTAATGTTTGGTTACTCATATGTGAATAGCATGAATCATTACTTTTTACAATTTGATAAACAAGAAAAGATGAAGTAACGAAACTCAACTGTATTAAAAACGACAAAAATATAATTGCCTCAATAATAATAATAATAATAATAATAATAATAATAATAATAATAATATATTAATGATTAAAAATTAATAATAGATTTTTTATATTTATTAATATTAGTATGAATATTAATAAATGTAAATATAAATATAAATATAAATACAAATAAAAGTATAATAATAATAATAATAAGAACATATTTCTTTCCATTCCTTGAAGGAATGGAAAAAAAAACACCTACATACCAAGGAATGGAAATTATTATATTTGGAAGGAGTTACATTCCTTTGGAATGCTCCATTCCATTACCACATGATAACCAAACATGTTTCTTTTCATTCCATCAGAATGATCCATTCCATTCCACCTTCCATTCCTTTATACCAAACGCTACCTTAATACTATAACCAGGATAACCATAAGACAAACCTTATGAAAAGGTGATCAAGGATCCTTTAATGTTTGGCTTGAAAGACCTAAAATAGGATACAACTTGGGACTAAGCCAATATAAGATAAAAGTTAGCAACTAGGGACAAGCCCAAAGGATAACTGGGGACAAGCCCAAGGATAACTGGGGACAAGCCCAAGGATCATGTGTAAACTGGAGTATGGCCCTAACTGGCGACTATCCAAACTTAGTGACATGAAAATGCCAAAACCTTAGCTAACGTGAAAACGTTAGAAACCTTAGGAATGGATGTATGGTACGTCTACCATTATACGTAGGATCCTAGATATAGCCAGTACAATGGAATTGTCAGCCCCTAAAGCGAGTACTGGTCCCACTGCCTTGAACTATACCAGGATCATCGTGCGCTACTGGTGAAACTGGGGTCAAGCCCAAATAACTAGGGTCAAGCCCAAGTAACTGGTTGCTTTTGTGGATAACCAACCCTTTGCTAAGGATACCTGAACCTTCAAAACTCAGAATCACGTGAAAGGTGGATAAAGGATGCGGGATCCTTATGCTTATATGAGAATATAAAAGAATGAAATAGTTTGAGATTAGAATGTTACCAAAATAAGGATCATCTATGCTCCAAGGATCCTTTAAGGATACTTATCACGTGAGGATCATGGATCCTTATCACATGAAGTACTTCTTCAAATGGACAGCGTTCCAGGCTCTAGGTAGCAAATCACCTTCCATTGTTAGCAATCGATATGCCCCCTTTCCTGCCTCAGCTTCAATCAAGTAAGGGCCTTCCCATTTTGGTGCCAACTTTCCATCAGCAGGATTGGTGGTATTTTGAAATGCTATCCTTAACACCATATCACCAACTTGGAACTTTCTGATCCTGACATTTTTGTTGTAAGTACCAGCCATCCTTTGCTGATAACTGGCCATCCTTATCCTTGCCAAATCCCTGATTTTTTCTATAGTATCCAGGTCTTGAACCAAGTTCTCATCATTTTCCTCAGGATCACGAATGCTTGTTCTTGCAGTTGGAACCACCATTTCTGTAGGGATCACTGATTCTGCCCCAAATACCAAAGAGAATGGAGTTTGGCCTGTAGCATTCTTAGGAGTTGTCCTATCAGCCCAAAGCACATAAGGTAGTTCTTCTGCCCATTTCCCTTTCTTGGATCCAAGCTTCTTCTTCAAATTGTTGATGATGATCTTATTGGATGATTCTGCTTGACCATTAGCTTGTGGGTGGACTGGTGTTGATGTTATCATCTTAATCCCCCAACTGTCACAAAAGTTAGTAGTTCTGCCCCCAATAAATTGGGAACCATTATCACATATAATTTCAGAAGGAATACCAAATCTAGTTATAATATTTCTTTTAATAAAGGATATAACTTCCTTTTCTCTGACTTGGGCAAAAGCTTCAGCCTCTATCCACTTGGAGAAGTAATCAGTCATAGCGAGCATGAACACTTTTCCACCAGGTGCTTTAGGAAGCTTACTAACTAAATCCATACCCCATCTCATAAATGGCCAAGAGGAGGATATAGGATGTAAAAATTCAGCTGTTGATGAAGGATATTGCTGTGTCTTTGACAAGGATCACACTTCTTAGCATACTCCACAACATCCCTCTTTATAGTTGGCCAATAGTATCCAGTCCTCAGGATCCTTGAGAATAGTGCCCTGCCCCCAGTGTGGTTTCCACAATCTCCTTCATGGAAATCCTTTAGGACTTCTTGGATTTCAGGATCCTCAATGCATCTTAAATATGGTCCTGCAAGAGATCGTTTATATAACATATTATTTAAAATTTTGAATTGAGATACCTTGATTTTGAAAGCCCTAGGGTTTTCTCCTGTAGGAATCTCTCCATGTTGTAAGTATCTCATGATTGGGAGGATCCATGATCCTGAATGAGATTGAGTATCATCACTAGGGATGATTGCAGAATCCTCTCCTATCTCCATGGCCATATGATCCTCGATGGCAGGGGTCAGGATATGGATAATGGGGATACTTATATCCTCCGGGATCTTCAAAGATGATCCTAGGTTAGCCAATGCATCAGCTTCTGTATTTTCTTCCCTTGGTACCTGTGTCAAACTAAAGGAAACAAATGAGAGTGCCAATTCTTTGACTATCTCCAAATATTTGGTTAGCTTTTCACCTTTAACAGCATAGGATCCATTAAAGTGATTAGTGATTAATAATGAATCTACATGTACCTCAAGATACCTGATCCTCATATGCTTAGCGATTTGCAAACCAGCTATCAAGGCTTCATATTCAGCCTCATTGTTAGTAGTTTGGAACTCACAAGCTATAGAGTGGGGTATTATGTCCCCCTGTGGCGATTTTAGTAGTATTCCAAGCCCTGTTCCTTTGACATTTGAGGATCCATCAGTATAGAGTATCCAAGGATCCTTGGTCTCCTCTAGCTGCTGGACTTCTAATTCAGCTTCCTTTTGCAAATCACTACTGAAATCTGCCACAAAGTCAGCTAATGCTTGGGATTTAATGGCTGTCCTAGGCTCATATCTTATATCATAAGCACTAAGCTTCACTGCCCACTTAGCCATCCTTCCTGACATTTCAGGTTTCCTGAGAACATTCTTAATCGGAAAATTAGTTTTAACAATAATGGCATGAGTTTCAAAATAATGTCTCAATTTAGTAGATGCCATAATTAATGCAAGGATAAGTTTTTCTAATTGTGAATACCTGGATTCAGCATCAAGTAAACTCTTACTTACATAATAGACAGGATGTTGTGTATCTTCGTGATCCTTAACAAGGACCGCACTTACTGCTTTTGAGGATACCGCTAAGTATAAGGATAATACATCCCCCTTTTCCGGTTTCATCAAGGCCGGGGCTGAGGATAGGTAATCCTTAAGAGCTTTTAGGGCACTTTCATGCTTCTCAGTCCACTCGAATTTCTTGTTCTTCCTTAGGATATCATAGAATTCCTTACATTTCTCTGAGGATTTGGATATGAATCTGTTTAAAGCTGCAATCCTGCCTGTTAACCTCTGAACATCCTTAGCATTGGCAGGGGACTTGATGTTCACTATTGTTTTGGTTAAAAATCAGACAAGGATAATGCAACCAAACTCTCTGTTAAGGGGTATGATGCTTGAATTGTTAAACAACAATGAGGATCACTCAGAAATGTATTGCACAAGTGACACAATGATTTGTACGAGGAAAAAGCCCTTGATCAATGAATGATCTCGGGCATAAAAAACCTCGGGTGATGGAAACTACCGATCACCAACTCAAATTAAACAATAATTCTTTACAACTTTGGATGATAGCGAGCTAGGTACAAGGATCACTATAGTGTATCGTGTAGAAATGTGTGAAAATTGCTAAGTGTTTTGCTGTAAGCTGTTGATTGCAGTTGTACGAGTGTGTGTAGCCAAAAATTAGCCAAGTGTTCTAAAAATTAGCTCGCTACCCCTTTAAAAATAGAAGTTAACTAAGCTAACTAACATCCCGCAATTTGTGCCTTCTCCCCACGTTCTCCACAACGTCCATTTCCAGTCAAGCACGTGCAAAATAACCGTGGAATATTCTTCCGGGACGTTACCAAGACTAAGTCCAAGCTGTTACTCCCGCAAAACAATACCGAATTCAAAGTGAACAATCGTTAGTATAAGGATCCTTAGGATGATCCATGATCCTGATCCTAAAACACTTCTGAGGATCACCATCTATCACAGAAGTAAGGATCACTAAACAGGATAAAACATGAGGATCACGGGTCATTAGAAAATCCTCCCCTAACAATTGCCCCCAAAATATAAGGAGTAATTATGTAAAATAAGCGAGTTATATTTTGTTGATCTTATCCGCAACTAACTAACGGATATATAGCCGTTTAATATTGAACTATCCGTTGCAATCCTGACGTCACAGAAGTGACTACCCTGCAAGATCATGATTATAAATAGGAGTTAGAGATAGGATCAGTTTGCATTTAAATCTTAGAGAAACTCCCTTTATAATCTCATCCGAAGATCAATCAGGTATTCTCTCTTCATCTTCTTCCTTCTCTTACTCTATTTTATTTCTTTTACCATCACTTCGTACAAAATGATGCTCTGGAACTCTCGCGCTTAGGATCGCCAGAAAAACAGCCCACTGAAAAGTAAGGGAATCATCAAAGATTCCGTAAAGGAACGCTGTTGTTTCACTGATCCATAGATCGATAGAATCCGGCACTGCTTTCTGGCGAATACCTTCTTTAAACCTTATGATCCCACTGCTTTGAGTGATCATATTTCTGAAAATTGGGTTGCCTTTCCTGTTACACCGTTCACCATAAGCTACACCTATCCTTTTCCGGCCTTTACCCAATCCTTCTTCTCTCTAACTGGCATTTCTTATATCCAAGCTATGCCAATGATCTGGAGGGGATTGACCTAGGAATGTCAGAATTGGCCGAGATGTATGATCTCACTACCTTTGGATCCCACCGATACTTGTTCAAACGTAAGCCTGGTGAAGAACACCCAATTTTTAAAGCCACCAAGAACGACACCAATTGGAAACGACGTTTCTTCTTCGTCAGAAGAGATTCTATCCCCAACGGAAAGGATCTACCAAGGAAATGGGCCACCCATGGTAGGATAGAGGATCCTGAGAAGGATCACCAGACAGTCTTCTTTTTGTATAAGGATCACTGACACCCTTTGTTTTTTGTTATGCAGCTGTTACCGTCTCACATCTCATAGCATCTCCTGTCACTGAGGAATGACTCGCTGCTTTCAGAAGACTTGGTCAAGATCATTCAAGACAATCACCCAGGATTCACAAGAGGTATCCTCAGGCTCAGTCACCATGTCAAGTAAGTATCCTGTTTAAAAATTTAAATAATTAGTTAAATAGAAATAGGATAAGGATACTTATCTTGCTTTGATTGTGCAGGTGCTGGAAAAGCTTCTAAATCTGCTTCTAAGTTCAGTGTGACCGATCTGGATAACGTCCGATCCTCCAAGAAAAAGCTTCCTGCTAGCCCAACTGCTTCAATCCCCAAGGCACCCTCCAAAGGAAGGGGATGCAAGAAAAGAAAAGCCTCTGAGGCTGAGGATTTGCAAGGCCTGTCTCTGATCCGCCACCAATTCCTCGAGTACTTCAACGATGTAAGGATCACTATCCCTGTCTATATATCCTGCTTGTTTGAGGATCACCTGGTCTTGAACTGTTCTTTATCCTCTTTGCAGAAATTTGCTGAGATTGAAGACTATGTGGGGAACGTTGAGGAGCAGGATAGGAAAATTGCTGACCTCCAACAAGTTGCACTGCTCAAGGATCTCAAGATTGCCGACCTCCAAAAAGACCTCCAGAATGCCAAAAATGAGACAGCCAAGATGTTGATCAATGCTGACTACGAAAAACATGAGATCACCCAGGATGTCAAAGTCTGTGCTGCCATTGCGATGTATAAGACCAAACTGCAGATGGCCTTGGAAGCTCAGGATCCCAACTTTGATAGGAGCACCTGGGATCTGGAAGGCTGGAGGGCAAGGTTGGCTGAGCTGGACGATGAGGAGGAAGCTGAGGAGATCCTGACGATTGAGGCTGGAAGCAGTGGCAAGGATCATGGTGGTGAAGCCAGTGGAGCTGGAGGTGGTGATGCAGCGAAGGTGTAAGCTGCATGATTGGGCAATGATGGACATTTCTAGACATACCGGAGCCTAATTTTTTAGTTTTGATGGTTGTTTTTGTTGAACAATGGTTGGCTTGTACTTGAACAATAGCTTTAGGGTTAAGGATCCAGGATCCTTTAGACAATAGGTAGGATTACAAATGGTGGAGGGATCCTCTGTTTGGGGGATGAAGCTATTGTGATCCTGCCGCCTTTTATTACCTGCATGCTATGACCGCACAAACAATGGACACCCGTTGCCAACCCATGTGGACGGGCCACGTTTTGCTGGTAGAAACGTGGGTTGGCAATTTTGACAACTTTTGATGGTTAATCCTATGTTAATAAAATAACTTTGATCTTTTTTGGATTATCTCTTGTGTTGTTATCCTTTAATTTTCAATTGTACTGGTATACACTTGTTTGAATAAGAAAAGTTGAGCAAATTAGATAAAGATATTTAGGATATGATCCAGGATCAAATATCCTATAGTTGAAAATTTTTGGAAAGTAGTATATTTTAAGGATCATCAGTTTAGTTGTCAAAGTATAAGAGTTATTCAAATTAATAATGAATAAAATCAAAATAGTTAAGGATCATACCTGAGGATCCAAGTTAGGATCCTAGTCCTTAATACCATAACCAGGATAACTATGAGACAAACCTTAGTAAGAAGTAAGGATCAAGGATCCTTGGTTGTTTAGCTTCAAAGACCTGAAATAGAACATGACTTGAGACTAAGCCAATGTAAAAGTTAGCAACTGGGGACAAGCCCAAAGCATAACTGGGGACAAGCCCAAGGATAACTGGGGACAAGCCCAAGGATAACTGGGGACAAGCCCAAGGATAACTGGGGACAAGCCCAAAGGATAACTGGGGACAAGCCCAAGGATCGTTTGTAAACTGGAGTATGGCCCTAACTGGCGACTATCCAAACTTAGTGGCATGAAAATGCCAAAACCTTAGCTAACGTGAAAACGTTAGAAACCTTAGGAACGGATGTATGGTACGTCTACCAATATACGTAGGATCCTAGGTATAGCCAGTACAATGGAATTATCAGCCCCTAAAGCGAGTACTGGTCCCACTGCCATGAACTATACCAGGATCATCATGCGCTACAGGCGGAACTGGGGTCAAGCCCAAATAACTAGGGTCAAACCCAAGTGACTGGTTGCTTTTGTGGATGACCATCCTTTTGCTAAGGATACCAAAGTAAGGATCATCTGTGCTTTAAGGATCCTTCAAGGATACTCATGATGTAAGGATCATCTGTTCTATGAGGATCCTATTCACATGAAATATTTCTTCAAGTGGACAGCATTCCAGGCTCTTGGTAGCAAATCACCTTCCATTGTTAGCAATCGATATGCCCCCTTTCCTGCCTCAGCTTCAATCAAGTAGGGTCCTTCCCATTTTGGTGCCAACTTTCCATCAGCAGGATTGGTGGTATTTTGAAATGCCTTCCTTAGTACCATATCACCAACTTGGAATTTTCTGATCCTAACATTTTTGTTGTAAGCACCAGCCATTCTTTGTTGATAATTGGCCATCCTTATCCTAGCCAGATCCCTTATTTCTTCTATAGTATCCAGGTCTTGAACCAAATTTTCATCATTTTCCTCAGGATCACGAATAGTTGTTCTAGCAGTTAGGACCACCATTTCTGTAGGGATCACTGATTCTGCCCCAAATACCAAAGAGAATGGAGTCTGGCCTGTAGCATTCTTGGGGGTTGTCCTATCAGCCCAAAGCACATAAGGTAACTCTTCTGCCCATTTCCCTTTCTTGGATCCAAGCTTCTTCTTCAAATTGTTGATGATGATCTTATTGGATGATTCTGCCTGACCATTAGCTTGTGGGTGGACTGGTGTTGTTGTTATCATCTTAATCCCCCAGATGTCACAAAAGTTAGTAGTTCTGCCCCCAATAAATTGGGAACCATTATCACATATAATCTCAGAAGGGATACCAAATCTAGTAATAATATTTCTTTTAATGAAGGATATAACTTCCTTTTCTCTGACTTGGGCAAAAGCTTCAGCCTCTATCCACTTGGAGAAGTAATCAGTCATAGCAAGCATGAACGCTTTTCCACCAGGTGCCTTAGGGAGCTTACCAACTATATCCATCCCCCATCTCATAAATGGCCAAGAGGAGGATATAGGATGCAAAAATTCAGCTGGTTGGTGAAGGATATTGCTGTGTCTCTGACAAGGATCACACTTCTTAGCATACTCCACAGCATCTTTCTTCATAGTTGGCCAGTAGTATCTTGTTCTTAGGATCCTTGAGAATAATGCCCTGCCCCCAGTATGGTTTCCACAATCTCCTTCATGGAAGTCTTTTAAAACTTCTTGGATTTCAGGATCCTCAATACATCTTAAATATGGTCCTGCAAGAGATCGCATATACAACATATTATTTAAAATTGTGAATTGAGATACCTTAATTTTGAAAGCCCTAGGGTTTTCTCCTGTTGGAATCTCTCCATGTTGCAAGTATTTCATGATTGGGAGGATCCATGATCCTGAATGAGATTGAGTATCCTCACTACGGATAATTGCAGAATCCTCTCCTATTTCCATAGCCACATGATCCTTGATAGCAGGAGCCAGGATATGGATAACGGGGATACTTATATCTTCCGGGATCTTCAAGGATGATCCTAAATTAGTCAATGCATTAGCTTCTGTATTTTCTTCCCTTGGTACCTGTGTCAAACTAAAGGAAACAAAAGAGAGTGCCAATTCTTTGACTATCTCCAAATATTTGGTTAGCTTTTCACCTTTAACAGCATAGGATCCATTAAAGTGATTAGTGATTAATAATGAATCTACATGTACCTCAAGATACCTGATCCTCATATGCTTAGCAATTTGCAAACCAGCTATCAAGGCTTCATATTCAGCCTCATTGTTAGTACTTTGAAACTCACAAGCTATAGAGTGGGGTATTATGTCCCCCTGTGGCGATTTTAGTAGTATTACAAGCCCTGTGCCTTTGACATTTGAGGATCCATCAGTATAGAGTATCCAAGGATCCTTGGTCTCTTCTAGCTGCTGGACATCTAATTCAGCTTCCTCTTGCAAATCACTACTGAAATCTGCCATAAAATCAGCTAATGCCTGGGATTTAATGGCTGTCCTGGGCTCATATCTTATATCATATGCACTGAGCTTCACTGCTCACTTAGCCATCCTTCCTGACATTTCAGGTTTCCTGAGTACATTCTTAACTGGAAAATTAGTTTTAACAATAATGGCATGAGTTTCAAAATAATGTCTTAATTTAGTAGATGCCATAAGTAATGCAAGGATAAGTTTTTCTAGGTGTGAATACCTGGATTCAGCATCAAGTAAACTCTTACTTATATAATAGACAGGATGTTGTGTACCTTCATGATCCTTAACAAGGACGGCACTTACTGCTTTTGAGGATACCGCTAGATACAAGGATAACACATCCCCTTTTCTGGTTTCATCAATGCCGGGGCCGAGGACAGGTAATCCTTAAGAGCTCTTAAGGCACTTTCATGCTTCTCAGTCCACTCGAATTTCTTGTTCTTCCTCAAGATATCATAGAACTCTTTACATTTCTCTGAGGATTTAGATATGAATCTGTTCAAAGCTGCAATCCTGCCTGTTAGCCTCTGGACATCCTTAGCATTGGCAGGAGATTTGATGTTCACAATAGCTTTGATTTGTTCTGGACTGGCTTTAATGCCTCTCTTTGTCCCCATATATCCTAAGAATTTACCTGCTTTGACACCAAAGTGACATTTTGAAGGATTAAGTTTCATGTTATATTCGTCAACGATATCGAATGCTTCCTCCAAATCCCTTAGGTGATCCTCAGCCTTTCTGGATTTCACCACCATATCGTCTATGTAAACCTCCATAGTTTGTCCAATTTGATCCTTGAACATCATATTGACTAGCCTTTGATAAGTTGCACCTGCATTCCTTAGTCCAAATGGCATAGCAATATAACAGTATATACCAGTGGGAGTCATAAAGGCTGTATCCTCTTGATCAGGTGGTTCCATCTGAATTTGTTGAAATCCAGATGAAGCATCCATAAAAGTTAACAGTTCATGACCCGCCGTTGCATCCACCATGGAGTCAATGTGGGGTAATGGGAAAGGATCCTTGGGACATGCCTTATTTAAATCAGTAAAATCGACACATACCCTCCACTTTCCGTTTTTCTTTTGAACAACAACCACATTGGCCAACCATCTTGGATACTTGACCTCTCTAATCATACCTGCTCGGAGCAATTTCTCTACCTCTTCCTGGATAATGGCGTTTCTTTCTGGTGCAAACTTCCTCCTTTTTTGATGAATTGGTTTGAATGACCTGTCAATGCCAAGTTTGTGAGTGATTATATCTTTAGATATACCTGTCATGTCTTCGTGTTTCCATGCAAAGGTAGTTTTCCTCCTTTTGAGGAAGGATATGAGGTCTTCTTTCATTTCGCCAAGGATCCCTGATCCGATATAGATTTTGGATTCAGGATCACCAGGATGCATGAGGATTTCTACTACATCCTGCTCTCTTGCTTCCAAGACATCCCTTGGAGGATACTTTGATTGCTATTGAGCCATTGACTTTGAAGCTGGTTTCATTGACGAGGTATAGCAGTTCTTAGCCTCTTGTTGATCGCTATCAATCTTCACGATCCCCCAAGGACTAGGAAGCTTCACACATTGATGATAGGTGGATGGGACTGCCTTCATATCATGTATCCAAGGCCTGCCAAGGATAACATTGCAACAAGATAAACAGTCAATAACACAAAATTTTTGATAATTATGTAGTCCTTCGACATAAATTGGGAGTTTGATGTCCCCCAGAGTATTCTTAGTCTCGCCACTGCATCCCACGAGCACAGAGGATCTCGTTATGATATCGGATTCGGGGATACCCATCTTCTTAAGAACATCAAGCTGGATAATGTTCACAGAGCTTCCTCCGTCTATAAGGATCCTGCGGACAAAATGGTTAGAAATAAAAAGAGTGATAACCAAACCATCGTGATGAGGATCCTGAATGTCAACACGATCATCCTCATCAAAAGTTATGACTTTCCCTTTGGAGACACTGGATGTTCGGATGGGTCTGTCTCCATTATCCATCTTGGTTTCCTTTGCATGCCTTTTAGCTGCTGAGAAGGATGTTCCACAGATGTCTGATCCTCCAGAAATAAAGTTTATAACTTGTGCATCTGCTGGAGGGGCTGGAGCTTTCTCTGGGATCCTTTCAGGATCCTGAGTCCTTGACTTCTTTCTCCCCAACAATTCTTTCAAGTGCCCCTTGCTCAACAGGTATCCAATTTCTTTTCTTAGTGCAATGCATTCTTCCGTGAGATGCCCAAAATCTTCATGGTATGCACACCACTTTGACTTATCTTTAGTTGCAGCTGGTCTGTCATTTTTCCTGGGCCATCTAGCTTTATCACCTAGATTCTGCATTGCAAGGATTAGCTCATTGTTATCAACAGAAAAACAATATTCAGAAATTGGAGGATAATCCTCATCATCCTCTTCTTGATCAACAATATGCACGTTCTGGTTATCAGATTTGTTATAGGATCTGAACTTGTTGTTCTTGAACGAGGATCCTTGTTTCTCTTGCTTTGAGGATCCTGCTAACCTCTCCTGGATCCTCTTGTCATCTTCTAGCCGGATGAACCTAAGTGCCCGGGTTCTTACCTCATCTAGATTCCTGCATGGTATCATAACAAGATCATCATAGAATAACAAATCCCTAAGCAATCCCATTTTAAAGGCTTCAACAGCCGTAGCAATATCCAGGTTAGGAATATCTAAGGATTCTTTACTAAATTTAGTGATATAATCCCTTAATGATTCATTATGACCCTGGGTTATCCTATACAGATCACTAGTTAAACGCTCAAATTTTCTACTACAAGAAAACTGATTATTAAATAGGTTAACTAGATTAGCAAATGAGGTAATAGAGTAAGGGGGAAGACTTAGCAGCCATTTAAGAGCCGATCCAGTAAGAGTGGATCCAAATCCCTTGCACAAACATGCTTCCTTTAACCTTTCCGGGATGGGATTGATTTCCATCCTTTCCCTGTATTGTGCTATGTGTTCTTCAGGATCTGTTGAACCGTCATACAACTTCATGGTGGGCATGTGGAACCTCTTGGGTATCTCAGCATCACAGATTGGTGGTGCAAAACGAGATATCTTATGGCTCCCATCAGCAATCTCCGGGATAGGCTTGACCACTCCTGGGACACTTGATATCATATCCTTTAACTTTTGCAACTCTCTAGCCATGGCATGGTTGATACCTGTATCCTGCATGAGGCCATGGTTAGTGGTACAAGAATTATTGAAGGTGTTACCTCCCACTGGGTTCAAATTAGGAAGAGTGGATGTGAATCCATATTGTTGAGACTCCGGAATGATTGAAGGACCAGTAGAAGCAATGGTTTGCATTGGAATAAAATCTCCCTGATGGATATCTGAACTCCCTAATTGCAAACTCCTTAAAGATCCATGAAACTGAAAGGATCCTGGAACATAGGATGATCCTTGAACCTGCGAGGATCCTGGGACATAGGAGGATCCTTGAACCTGCGAGGATCCTGGGACATAGGAGGATCCTTGAACCTGCGAGGATCCTTGGAATGGCCAGAACCCTTGAATCTGCTGCGCTCCTGGATATCCTCCTGAACTTGTGAAGGATCCTATATGCTGAGGATGGGATCCTGCTGGCTGGAAGTATGAACCTGATGCCTGAGTCATTGCTGATGATCCATAGTGCACTCCTTTTGGTCCTCCCACATATTGAACATCTGGGATCACTGAAGGCTGAGAAGGTACAACCGGAGTATCGAAATTCAAAGATCTGGGCATCAGTGGGGAATGATCTTCTGCCGATCTCTTTTGTTTCTTGAGGTCTCCGATTTCTTTAAGAATCCTTTCGTTGGTCTTATCCTGCTGCTGTATATGCTCATTCATCTGCAAAATCAGAGTAAACATG
The DNA here is from genome assembly GCF_002127325.2 of Helianthus annuus. Taxonomy (NCBI): domain Eukaryota; kingdom Viridiplantae; phylum Streptophyta; class Magnoliopsida; order Asterales; family Asteraceae; genus Helianthus; species Helianthus annuus. Next base: position 25,237,394 of record NC_035439.2, on the reverse strand, counting down.
TCACTAGTAGTAGGAGTATAAGAAGCAGAAGAAGTTGGAGGTTTTGAGAAAATGGGAGTTGGTTTCTTCTCGGCATTTTTCTGAGATCAAGAAGGTGGTGGAGGCAAAGGTGGAATGCCTTGAGATGAATTGACTGCAGACATCGCAGTAGAAGTATTCTTCGATGATGAAGCCATCTGCTTGGATGCAATGAACCGAAATGATTACGAGAATGAGAATCTTTATGAATGAAGCACCAATTGCCCCACGGTTGTTTTGGTTAAGAATCAGACAAGGATAATGCAACCAAACTCTCTGTTAAGGGGTATGATGCTTGAATTGTTAAACAACAATGAGGATCACTCAGAATTGTATTGCACAAGTGACACAATGATTTGTACGAGGAAAAAGCCCTTGATCAATGAATGATCTCCGACATAAAAAACCTCGGGTGATGGAAACTACCGATCACCAACTCAAATTAAACAATAATTCTTTACAACTTTGGATGATAGCGAGCTAGGTACAAGGATCACTATAGTATATCGTGTAGAAATGTGTGAAAATTGCTAAGTGTTTTGCTGTAAGCTGTTGAGTGCAGTTGTACGAGTGTGTGTAGCCAAAAATTAGCCAAGTGTTCTAAAAACTAGCTTGCTACCCCTTTAAAAATAGAAGTTAACTAAGCTAACTAACATCCCGCAATTTGTGCCTTCTCCCCACGTTCTCCACAACGTCCATTTCCAGTCAAGCACGTGCTGAATAACCGTGGAATATTCTTCCGGGACGTTACCAAGACTAAGTCCAAGCTGTTACTCCCGCAAAACAATACCGAATTCAAAGTGAACAATCGTTAGTATAAGGATCCTTAGGATGATCCATGATCCTGATCCTAAAACACTTCTGTAGGATCGGATTGCGACCTAAACGAGTCGTTCGGAAGAGCTCAAATCCGTTTCAGAGGCGGAAACAAAGAAACGGACGTGTACACAGCTTGAATCACACTTTAAACCTCTTGTATATTGATTTTACAGCGTTTACAGTTACAAGGAACACCGGCAATACCTCGGTATCAAATCTGGAATTCGTTACAAATGAATTGACAACTATCCTATATATACTATATCTGGTTCGCTCCAATGACAAAACCAAAAAAGCGGACCCTACAAAGATCCATAAAAGCGAACCACAAATACCGTAAAAGCGAACCTCCCATGATCCAAATAAGCGAACCTCTCATAGTTTTGTCTTCAAGCGAACCTTCAAATGCAATCGATTGGGCCTTCAAATGAAGACATCTCATTGGACTATAAAATGGCAATATCTCATTGGGCCATCATAGTTTTGTCTTCATTCAATCTTTGTGTCTTCAAACGGCTAACATTCAATTCCCATTTCATGATATCACTTGTGATGTCACCTAGGTGATGTCACTTGTGATGTCACCTATGTGATGTCACTCGTGATGTCATGCCCGATCAGATCTGCACCAAATCCGAGACTCGATATTAAGACGAAGACGACAGATGACTGCACCAACAGACTCCCCCTCAGATGTTGACGAGTCTTAAGTGTTGAGTCTTCAACGACTTCAGTCTTTATCAGTGTAAGCATCCTCAAATCTTTCTCTTCTCTTTTCATCATCATCAACAGACTCCCCACGAACAATCTCTACTCAGATGTCTTCAGACTCCCCCTTTCGATATGCTGGGATCGCAGTCTGGCACGTTGAAATCACAAGATCTTCAGGTATCGGAACCTGGTTCTCTATCATTTAGAAACCTGCACATCCTCTACCTCACAATAAATTTTCTGATGATATCAAGTAAAAATCTAATGAATCACTCGCAGAAATTTTACATTCAAAGAATGATTTTACAATATTAAACTTTGATAAACCACTTGAAGATATATCATTTTAATTTTCAAAACAACACACTCTCCCAAACCATCTGTTCATCATGTTTAGCACCCGGAATTTTGAAAATCAACTTTTCAATATCAGTTGTCGAAAATCTTTTTGAATTTTTCAAGAATTTATGCTAAAACACACTGAAAATCTTTTTGTATTTTTAACATAAGAAACATAAAATGCAGTAAAGAAATATTTACAAACATTATTTTTGTGAGTTTGTGTAAGAGGATCATATCAGCTTATGAGACAAATCACCAACACCGTTAAGCTTGATTTCATTTTAAGTTCTAAACAATTTACCTAGATTGTCAGTATACTGGTCCACTTAAATTTTCACACAACGTTCAACTGATCCGAGATACGATATTAATGTTTTAAGCACTTAAACTTATCCGTATGTCCCACTACTTGAATATACTCTCGTATCCAGATCCCAATATTCAGTCTTACAGGTGAGTATACCACAGCTGATATCTGTAAGGGGTTAGGTGCGAAACCGTGAGAGCTCAGGTCAGAACTTCCGTTCAGCAGAGAGATGACGGCTCGACTTTTGGTGGGTCCCCTTTGGAGGATCTTTTTTACAACAGCAATGACTATCAATTTTATTGTTTCATCGATTTGCTGAGGGCGGCACTTTTTCAAGCATTTGCAGAAAGTATTATCCGGGGACTAGGTCAGTACTTCCATACAGCAGAAGTCCCGGGATTATACCCCAGATATCACTGAGCATAAAGACCTAGTATCTCAGAATAAGGGATCTTTCAAACAAGATTTCAGGGGTTACCTATATATCGAAGTTTGTGTTAACCCACAGAACAAGCAAGTTTGAATTTTAAGTTTATATCTCGTTACAGTCTACTAAATGTGCGAAAACCTACTGACATATCCACAGTAAGACTGTTTAACACTTTTAAACTTTCCAAATCTTTAGCATGTTGTGATAGTCCGCTGATGTACTATCATTTCCTCTTTTTCACAACAAACTCATTTTTGGTTTTTATCATGTTTTTGTCTTTTTCAAATTTTCTAATGTTTTTGGATTTTCTAAAAATTTTCTACTCCCCCTAAAATGCAAACACATTAACGAAAATTGAAAACAAACTGTACAGAAACATGACAACCGATATCAAATCTCCTCAATTTGCCATTCACCTGGCATAAACAATCAGAACTCCCCCTATCAACAAACTATTTTCTCATTTAGATTTCAAAACACTTAAGTTTGTTTTAATTAAAATGATTTTTCCGGAAAATAAGTTTGATTGATTTTACCACTTGTAAGTATATCAATACTAAGTTCGGGGATGTGGTTCATCATCTTGTCTCTCAATCACTTGTAGGAAAATGCAAGTACAAATTAATGTCCTTGATTTACCGTATGCACAAGTTATGCACAATCAATTTCATCTAACCACTTGTAAAACAAACACAAACAAACTTTTTACCGTTTGCATGATTGACATTACCGTAGTAAATTCCTCAAGGAAAATGCCGATACCTGCTCCTCGCTTACCAACCTGGAAGCTCCGGCATAGTCCTTCACCCTGTAAAATTTTGACAATTTCAAACATTTTCAAATCATCCTAATTAAACATGAAAGATGCCGATTCCTGATCCACTATATAAACTTGGGATCTCCGGCAAGTCCGGTGTTTTACTCAAACATAATGTCCACCCAAGCCTCACCAGCCTTGGGTGACTTTGGAACACATCTGTCCCACCAACATTTTGATTTATAAAATTCTTTAGCACCTTTTACCTTCTTATCAACCATCTTCCCAAAAATGTGTTTGACTTTCCCGTTGAAAGCCTTCTCAACATCAAATTCTCCTTTATCAGCGAAGAATTGATTTGAAATCTCTACCTTTCCAACTTTCTTCATCAAATTTTCTTTTGACAATTTCGGAAAATTCTCATCGTTCATCACAGGAACGGAATTCACAATCCTTTTATCACCCAATGACTCCTCTGATTTTATGGAATCAGATTCATTGTCAGAATTACCTTCAGATTTAACAACCCATTTTTGTTTACTTAAATCACCTCTTCTTTTATAAAACCTGTTTGAACTTTCTCCTTCCTCAGAAGTAGACTTTTCAAACTTTTTAACAATTTTTACAGATTGTTCTTTCTTATCAACACAAGTTTTTCTCAAAACAGAGTTAGAAGAAACTCCCTGTTTTTGGTAGTTGGTCTTGGGGCAATTCCAAGCTATGTGTCCAACTTCTTGACATTTGAAACAGGTTCTTCTGTCAACTCTCTAAGCAAACTTCCTTACATTCTTCTTTACTTCAGCAAGAAACTCTTGATTCGATTGTTTCCAGAACGGTTTGTTCTGTTCATCCTCTGAACTTCCTCCTGAAACAAATTTTGTTTTTGGTTTATAAGTTTTCTGATTTTTATAATTTTCTGAAGAATTGAAACCAAGACCTTTCTTTTTGAGATTACCATTATGGTTTGGTTTCTTTCGATAACCTGAACCATAATTATAACCCTTTTTCTTGTTCAATCTCTGTTGAACTCTTGAAGTGTACTTTTTAGGTTTTTCAGTAAGATTTACATCTTTTATTTCAGAAATATTAATTTCTGTTAATTTGAAAACCTGTTTGATCATTCAGTTTTGACACTTCTTATTGGGAATTCCTCATCAGAATATAATTTGTCTGAATCATTCAACGTATATGCTACTTTGATTGATTCGTCATTCAAATCAGATTTTGATAACAGGAATTCTTTATTGTAAACCCTCTTAACCGGCGAACTCGGACTTTTCTTAGACAAACTCGAACTATCTGACTTAGACTCCGACTTTGACTCTTCATCCATATCCAACACCTGATCAACAACTTTTTTAACTAACTCGGACTCATGATCAGTGTCAGACGCTGTGAATGTAACATCAATATTGTCTGGTAATTCATCAGTGATTTCAGACTTTAATTTGATGTTTAGAGCCTTGTCTACTTGTTCCTCATTTGGTTTCCTGGGGGAATAACTCTCAAAGATAGGAGGCGGACATCTGTTATACTTGACACTTGGTTTCTTACCAGTATCCTCTTCTTTTTCTGTCTTCTTGAAAGCTTCAAGACCTGCGACACTAGGATAAACACGATCAATCAGATAATCACAAGTAGTGTAACTCAAAAGTAATCGGTTGATCCTTTCACTCTCGATTTTCTCAAGTTCCAACTCCTTCTTCAAGTTAGCACAATCTTCAATGTAATCATTTATAACACTTTGCTTTGTCATCAAAGTTGCACTCATCTTGTCATTTGCTTTTTCAAATTCTGCATTTGCTCTTTTCAAACAGTCAACTGTCCTATTCAGTACATCGTATGACTCTTTCACATACTTCACATCTGACAGTAAATCTGTCACACCCCCAAAATACCACAAGCGGAAACACCACGGGACGTGTGACGTACAAGGATCCAAGCCACCAATTACATTGAACTATAGTATGTATTTAAATAAAAACTTTCATTTATTAGCATTAAGAGTTACAACGTTACAAATAATTCACAGTATACAGCGGAAGCATAATTCATTTGTTAAGTGTGTATAAACCACATGTAAAAACCATTAGTCTTATGTTGCGATTCCACGTATCTCGACCCATGACCACTCCAGCCTTCCAGATAGCAAGTTCCATGATATAACCCTACAGACCTGCAAGCATGCAGACAAGTGTGTCAGACGACGCTGGTGAGTTCAAAGTTTTGTTAACGTGTTTAGATACTAGTTACCATATTAAAACGTTGCACAGTTTCGATGATTTGATTTGATGTTGTTATTAACTCGATTACCGTATGTGGCGACTAGATGTGAATGCCCAACCCCAATGCCTCCATTTAGGCATTGGTCATGATGTCAAGGTATCAAACAACCTTGGATAGATGTAAGGGGTCTTATATATATACGATGTGAATGCCCAACCCCAATGCCTTTAACTAGGCATTGGTCATGAAGTCCAGGTAATTAGTTCACGCCCGTCCTTTCGGCCCGGTGTGAGGGTGCCAAACCTAATAGCGCTATCAACTAAATACCTCGTTGCTTCTTCAGCAACACGGTAGATGTATGGGGTCTTACATGATTTATACTGTGTTCAATAACCAACATCCCAAATAAACAGTTTACCCAGTATTCCCTTTAGAAACGTTTACCAGATGTCCCAAACCACCGGGACGCATGCTTAGAAAAGTGCAGTGAACTCACCTTAGGTTTGCTCGGTAGATAAATATGTTTATCCTAAACTTGGTCAACCGTATCCTATAACGGTTACCGCTTGTTAAGACCGTATGCAAGTAGTTCACGTATAACACATAGTTCACACACTTATCAAGTAATCACGTATTCCACATATTTCCACATGATCGACAGGCGGTGTACAAAGATTACGTAATTCACATATAACACGCATTTCACAAGTAGTGTACGATCATACGACCCAAACATGAGTGTGCGACTCAACAAAAGACAAAAGTGGAGCCAGGCCCTTTTGAATTGTGCGGTCATACAACACCATTCCTTTTTATAATTTTTTATACTTGACATCAATTGTGTGACCTTAAATAGTAGCATGCAACACTAGTAGTGGGGCCCAACTTCACAGTCCTATGGTTCCTAGCCCACGTATCAAAGTATGCGAGTCCAACTGCGTGGCCCAACACCTCCCGCGAAGGTGCGGCCCACTCACAACCCACCCCAAAACATAACCCTTGTCTACTACTCACTTCAATTCAGTTAGCATGTTTTGAATCATCACACAACAGTTTCACATGGGCATGCATGTATTTGATCAAGTCATAAGGTCACTCAATATTATAATAATTTCTTAAAACTCTTAGTCAAAAGTGGCACCTGCTATGTTGCTCCTAATTAATGTTACCCATGTGCTCATAATTTGATGATTCAAATATCATCATCACACATTATCAACCTACACACACTTCAAGAGGCACATGCGAGTCAAATCACAAACAACCACACCAATTCCCGTGTTTAATTCAAGTCAAACAATGATATATATTCTGTTAATTCAATGAATCGTGCCAACATGTGTGTAACCCAATTGATTCGTGGCAGGTCTGCTGCACATGTGCGCCCATAATTCAACCTTATCATTAATAGTAGCTTATGATCATGCAACTACTAATCCCAAACAAATAGCAAAATTCCCTATAACCGCCCAACATATAATAACCAGTCATCATCTCATCAACACTTTCGTTTTAACCGTTCTAATTTCTGATTTGCATCATCGATTAATACAACACTAAAATATCATAACTATTCTGTTATTATTACACAGGTGTATCAATGGTTCTTTATCATAAGTTCATGCAACCCTAATCCTATAGCATCACAGGCAAGCATAAACTATAGCAACAGTCACGAATCTATCCACTAATCAACCATGGTCATCCAAGAATCACAATCATACATAACAACCCTAATCCTATAGCATCACAGGCAAGCATAAACTATAGCAACAGTCACGAATCTATCCACTAATCAACCATGGTCATCCAAGAATCACAATCATACATAACACCTAGTCCTGATAGAACATATGTACACACTTTTTGTCAATCAAGCACACACACCACAAGATCAAACAAATCAGATTTAATACGAATATGAAGTCACTAACCAAGGACTCGATGGAAGAAGATGATGCTTCGAATATGGGGAGAGTCCTACTGTCGCTGCAATACAAGGGAGGAGAAGATTACGAGAGGGGGGGGGGTCTGCCCACTGCGATCGTGTGTTTTAGGGTAGCGTAGGGTTTTGGTATATTGATGTTAATGTGTTACGCTACGAAGCATGTAGACATGCTGAAATACCAACCGACCCCAAACAAGTAACCCTCTCGGGCTCAATCAGGCCCAAACGCAAATAGATAGGCTTCAGAGGTGTGTGTATATGGACTCACATCTAATCGGCCCAATGCAAGAAATTAACACTATTTCAAGGTGTACGCGTGAAGATGTGGTCCAAGTTAACAGTCGTTTAATTAAAACGCTAACACCAAACTTAACCGAGTTAAACAAATAAACGCGCGAGCATACCTAGCTACAATGCAACCCGATCGTAGCTGAAAGTGATTCGGAAATAAGGACATACCTAAGATTACGGGTCGTCACATCATCCCCAACTTGTAAGAAATTTCGTCCCGAAATTTGACAAGCTAGCACAGTGAAGTGAGGTGATGGGTCAAAATTGCTGCGGATTTTCCCTAGGTGCCACATCATCCCCAACTTGAAAGAGAATTTCGCCCCGAAATTTGCCAATGATAACAGACGTTGACACAATCGTTTAGATAACTGCGGATCCTAGAGTTTACTCCGACCATTGCGTTCCTACGTGAACTCCGGTCTACGTCTTGAGTTCCAACGAACTCTCACAATCGAGATATGACTATGCTAATCGAACCTTGACTTCCTGGTCCATGTGTTCGATAAATTTCTCCTGTAAAGGTATCGCTCGTGTTTCATCAGACGTCAGTTAAGCTCGCCACGCTTCCCAAACATCCCACACCCTCCTAGGGTGAGACTTTCAACACGATACGATCGCCTCCAGCGATCTTCCAGCGTTTCCCAAGGTTATCAGCTTTTCTAATGGTCACGCGTTGCTGCCAATTGACTCCCGATCCCAGCAATCTTTAAGAGTTTCGAGTACAAGTCCTGAATCTGTGATTAGGTTGTCAGCCACCTTAATCCAACAAGGAGATTAGCGTTATTGTCCATGCCGTCAAACAGAGCTGTATGCATACTAATGTGGTAACAGCTGTAATAGAGCTCTTCCAAACATAAGTGTCCTTCCCAAATGTTTACTAAAGTCGATCACGCACATGCTCGCAGCATGTCTTCATGTGTCCGAATGGTTCGTTACTCTGCTCAGTTGTCACACTGTGTGATAAGTAATGCTCACGTCTTGATGTAAGCCAAGGGTGTTGTGTATTGACTGTCATAAATCAGGTATAACTCAAAATCAAAGGTAGCAGAAATTGGCACCTCGTGCCTAAAACCGCCTCTCTCAGAGGAACATTCACAGCTGTGAAGACTCGTCAGTTTCCTTGATTGCGAGATAGTGTGCTGGTAACGTGAGACAATCAACGATCACCCAGGTGATATTGTTTCCGTTTCAAGTTGTGAGTAGACTAGTGACAGAATCCATGGCAGTCTGTTCTCATTTCCATATGTGTGTTTCTAGTCGCTGATTCTTCTTCTTGACTTTCCCATAAGTCAAACATTATTCACATACATAGCTAGGTGGGCCTTCACGCCCGGTCACCAGTACAAGATCCTCCGATCCTACCATATTCCATCAAATCCAAATGATCAGCATATCGAGGCTGGTGTGCTTCGCTCAACACAAGTTCCCTCGGATGCTGCACAATAGAATCCATATTTGTTCCATAAAGTAGCGAGTACCGTCCGACCTGCCATGGTTGCTTCTCCATGCCCCACATGGTTTCAACTTGGAATTTCTCTTTCTTCAGTTCTCTAGTTTGGTCGGAGCAAGTCTGACCAGGTAGGTTAGAATCGGTAGTGTGCTGCAAAGCTCGTGCACGTCTTGGTTCCACGGTCGTATTCATTCAATAGTACCATCCAGCGATGCCATTAACTGATTTAACTATCTCGTAACCAGGGTACACGTGAGGTCCTTGTGATTGGTATAGGTAGCACATTTGGTACCGTCCAAGTAATGCCTCCAACTTAAATCCGAAGATCAGGATTTCCATCGCAGGTTGTGTATCGTGCAGTTCTTCTTGTAAGTATATTACGTAAGCCATCGCTTTCTTATGTTGCATCGATGTGTAGCTGGGACTTTGATTCGGACCATCAAAGTATACCACTAGATCACCCGAACCCTAGGGTAGAGGCGATGCCTACTGCATTGCAGGGTTAGGATTCGAAGGCTGAAAAGACGTCCTCCTGCTTGTCTTCCACGAACACAGCACCCTGCTGTGCTAAAGAGATTGAAGCTGCGCGATCCTCGAGAATCCTGTGATGAATCTGCAATAGCACCTTGCGAAACTAAGGAGTTGCCGTATCCCCAAAAGGGATCTTTGGTGTCGATCAGTTTCTAACAAAAATGGATTTTAGCGAGATCCACGTGTATTCCCACTTCGTTGTTTATATGACCAAAAATTGTACCTCTTGAATCTAGAAATTACCTTTTAACAAGACTTCGCGCGGAGTGGCTCGCTCTAAAATAGGATACATATGCCGCCCATGTTGTTCCTTCCTCCTGGTAATGATTCAAAACGTCATCAACAAACACGGTCGATTCTTGTGGTCCATAAAGCTGCTGGTGTGTTGATCAACTCAATGATCATGGTGTACAAAGTCAAAATGACCGTATTGCGTTCGATATGTCATTCTAAAAGCATTCTCCTCTTGGACTTCCTTCTGATGATAGTTCGTTCGTTCGTTAGTCAATCCTCGAATGGAAGCTTGTCCCTCGCAATTAGTCGACATGTTGTCAATACATGGTCGAGGCAAACAATTCTTGACTGTCACTTTGTTGAGTTCTCGATAACCAGTACACATACGAAAAGGCTTGTCTTCACGGGTATAACTGGGGCTCCCTAAAGCGAAAAGCTAGGCCCGACAAAACTCTTGTTCAATAGTTCCTGCAGCCGATTAGACAGCTCTTGCAATCCTCCTGGTGCAAGACGGTAAGAGTGCGTGTAGTCACGGCTGCCTCTGGCGCGAGATCAGACTGAGATTTCGCCTAACAATTGTGGAAGTAAACCCGAAAGTTCCTTGGGTAGCATACCGAAAGGAATCACGAATGGTTGGTGGATCCTCGATCCTCTGTTTCCTTGGCCCTAACATCAGTAACAGTTGCTAGTATAGCGGATTAATCCCTCCGTAGGCACTTCTGGCCTTCATAGCTGAAATGGCGCTAACCTTTGCACCACTCTGACGCTTTAGAACAAATAACGATTCTCCACACAAAATTTTCTCCTCACTGGTGTATCGGCACGATCTCTGGACAACCAATCCACACTATCTACTGTATTGCAACCATCAAGGGTAGTGGAAGGAAGGTCGATGTCGAACGCCTGTCCCCCAAGGTCGTGTTTGCATCCCAGCGAACATATAAGGCTTCAATTAACTTGCATCAGCCGACTCCACAACAGGTTCGGTTCCAAGAAGCATCGGGGTGAAACAGAACAGAGACGAAGCGTATAGCTACCCATCCAAGCTATCGTGTTGCCATTACGCCTGATATAGCCTATGCCAATACTAAATGTCCTTCCATGAGCTTCATTTCCAATGTTGTTTTCATCACGAGAATTTCCAGTACTGTCGTCGTTCCCTTGGTTGTCGTCACCTTGACTTAACACAGTCAATCCTTGTCGAGGTCACCTTCGTTTTTCCATACTGTAAGCTACGATCACGAGTACCTTGATGTTGCCGCGACTATTGCCTCTAATATTGTTTCCTATAACGGTGTCCTGCGTCCTTTCACATTCCGTGCCACGTCATAAGGCACTACTCATGGTGCGGGCGGCTACACAGTCCGCTCCACATTCAGTCGTCATCGATTTTGTCCCAATTGGTTCGTAAGAGTCGACTCTCAAGAGTCGTTGGCTGGGGTTAAGGATTCGCTTGGAGTCAAATCGCTGTTGTTCGTCGCCGGTAACTAGGGTCGTTCATATGCTGAAGTCGGTAAGGTACTACGTTTACCCTCTTGTCCATCGATCTTGCAAGTTGACTGAGTAATACACGGTATGTCATGAGAGTGTTGCAGAAGCGATCGCACTTCGGGATCTAAGGCGTCAACACGCTAAGTTCCAGCAAACAAAGATAAGTGAGGAAAGTGTAGTCCAGTCATTTGACGCTGAGCCATCCAACTCAGGGACGTTCGTACTAGCACCTAACATTCTACACAGTTCGCTAGGCGTTCAGATGTGAGATCAGGCGATACTCGATAGCATCGAGATTCGTAAGGATTCAGAAAGGAGTGAAAAGATGATGTCCGAGTAAGAGACAATCACTGCTATGACTCCTATAGACTGTTATGTTTCTTATCGATCAAATAACGGAACGGAACCCCTTTTCCACTTGTTAAGCCTCACTGGGACTCACATGCACCCCACATTATTATTGTGTGTGCACCCACAATAATATTGCGATTTGCATGCTCATCTCAGTTCCTCTTAACTCATGGCAAATGGTTCCTCCAACTCGAATGCCAATCAGAGATTATCAAAACGATAAAACCATAGGAATCCAAGGACTATGACAAACTGTCAATGAATCATAATGTAAGCAAGTAGTTCTGGTAATCATGCTATAGCGACGAGTGTGTGTTTGTATGTTACGTCATAATCAAATGTGTACTAGTCATGTAATGTATGCAACAAGTGAGAGAGACGAACCTTGCAATCTGGAGCTGAGTGTCATGGTCGTATTCACGTATTCAGAACTGTTCGGTTATAGTCTGGTTTTATAAAAAACGTTTTAAAACCAAGTTCACTATAACCAGTGGCTCTGATACCAAACTGTCACACCCCCAAAATACCACAAGCGGAAACACCACGGGACGTGTGACGTACAAGGATCCAAGCCACCAATTACATTGAACTATAGTATGTATTTAAATAAAAACTTTCATTTATTAGCATTAAGAGTTACAACGTTACAAATAATTCACAGTATACAGCGGAAGCATAATTCATTTGTTAAGTGTGTATAAACCACATGTAAAAACCATTAGTCTTATGTTGCGATTCCACGTATCTCGACCCATGACCACTCCAGCCTTCCAGATAGCAAGTTCCATGATATAACCCTACAGACCTGCAAGCATGCAGACAAGTGTGTCAGACGACGCTGGTGAGTTCAAAGTTTTGTTAACGTGTTTAGATACTAGTTACCATATTAAAACGTTGCATAGTTTCGATGATTTGATTTGATGTTGTTATTAACTCGATTACCGTATGTGGCGACTAGATGTGAATGCCCAACCCCAATGCCTCCATTTAGGCATTGGTCATGATGTCAAGGTACCAAACAACCTTGGATAGACGTAAGGGGTCTTATATATATACGATGTGAATGCCCAACCCCAATGCCTTTAACTAGGCATTGGTCATGAAGTCCAGGTAATTAGTTCACGCCCGTCCTTTCGGCCCGGTGTGAGGGTGCCAAACCTAATAGCGCTATCAACTAAATACCTCGTTGCTTCTTCAGCAACACGGTAGATGTATGGGGTCTTACATGATTTATACTGTGTTCAATAACCAACATCCCAAATAAACAGTTTACCCAGTATTCCCTTTAGAAACGTTTACCAGATGTCCCAAACCACCGGGACGCATGCTTAGAAAAGTGCAGTGAACTCACCTTAGGTTTGCTCGGTAGATAAATATGTTTATCCTAAACTTGGTCAACCGCATCCTATAACGGTTACCGCTTGTTAAGACCGTATGCAAGTAGTTCACGTATAACGCATAGTTCACACACTTATCAAGTAATCACGTATTCCACATATTTCCACATGATCGACAGGCGGTGTACAAAGATTACGTAATTCACATATAACACGCATTTCACAAGTAGTGTACGATCATACGACCCAAACATGAGTGTGCGACTCAACAAAAGACAAAAGTGGAGCCAGGCCCTTTTGAATTGTGCGGTCATACAACACCATTCCTTTTTATAATTTTTTATACTTGACATCAATTGTGTGACCTTAAATAGTAGCATGCAACACTAGTAGTGGGGCCCAACTTCACAGTCCTATGGTTCCTAGCCCACGTATCAAAGTATGCGAGTCCAACTGCGTGGCCCAACACCTCCCGCGAAGGTGCGGCCCACTCAGAACCCACCCCAAAACATAACCCTTGTCTACTACTCACTTCAATTCAGTTAGCATGTTTTGAATCATCACACAACAGTTTCACATGGGCATGCATGTATTTGATCAAGTCATAAGGTCACTCAATATTATAATAATTTCTTAAAACTCTTAGTCAAAAGTGGCACCTGCTATGTTGCTCCTAATTAATGTTACCCATGTGCTCATAATTTGATGATTCAAATATCATCATCACACATTATCAACCTACACACACTTCAAGAGGCACATGCGAGTCAAATCACAAACAACCACACCAATTCCTGTGTTTAATTCAAGTCAAACAATGATATATATTCTGTTAATTCAATGAATCGTGCCAACATGTGTGTAACCCAATTGATTCGTGGCAGGTCTGCTGCACATGTGCGCCCATAATTCAACCTTATCATTAATAGTAGCTTATGATCATGCAACTACTAATCCCAAACAAATAGCAAAATTCCCTATAACCGCCCAACATATAATAACCAGTCATCATCTCATCAACACTTTCATTTTAACCGTTCTAATTTCTGATTTGCATCATCGATTAATACAACACTAAAATATCATAACTATTCTGTTCTTATTACACAAGTGTATCAATGGTTCTTTATCATAAGTTCATGCAACCCTAATCCTATAGCATCACAGGCAAGCATAAACTATAGCAACAGTCACGAATCTATCCACTAATCAACCATGGTCATCCAAGAATCACAATCATACATAACACCTAGTCCTCATAGAACATATGTACACACTTTTTGTCAATCAAGCACACACACCACAAGATCAAACAAATCAGATTTAATACGAATATGAAGTCACTAACCAAGGACTCGATGGAAGAAGATGATGCTTCGAATATGGGGAGAGTCCTACTGTCGCTGCAATACAAGGGAGGAGAAGATTACGAGAGGGGGGGGGGGTCTGCCCACTGCGATCGTGTGTTTTAGGGTAGCGTAGGGTTTTGGTATATTGATGTTAATGTGTTACGCTACGAAGCATGTAGACATGCTGAAATACCAACCGACCCCAAACAAGTAACCCTCTCGGGCTCAATCAGGCCCAAACGCAAATAGATAGGCTTCAGAGGTGTGTGTATATGGACTCACATCTAATCGGCCCAATGCAAGAAATTAACACTATTTCAAGGTGTACGCGTGAAGATGTGGTCCAAGTTAACAGTCGTTTAATTAAAACGCTAACACCAAACTTAACCGAGTTAAACAAATAAACGCGCGAGCATACCTAGCTACAATGCAACCCGATCGTAGCTGAAAGTGATTCGGAAATAAGGACATACCTAAGATTACGGGTCGTCACATCATCCCCAACTTGTAAGAAATTTCGTCCCGAAATTTGACAAGCTAGCACAGTGAAGTGAGGTGATGGGTCAAAATTGCTGCGGATTTTCCCTAGGTGCCACAAAATCTTCCTTAATCTTCTCTAGCTCAGCAATCTTTCTATCTTTTTCTTCACAAACTTTGCAAGATTCTGAACATTTCTCACAAGGCTTAGTAACTTCAACCACCTTTTCAACTATCTTTTCGACTTCGACAGTCTTTTCAACTTCTACAAGTTTCTCGACCTCAACAATCTTTTCGACAATCTTTTCTACTTCGACCACCTTTTCAACTTCAACTATTTTCTCAACTTCCACGAATTTCTCGACTTCGACAATTTTCTCCACTACTTTCTCTACTTCAACAATCTTCTCTATTGCAATCTCAGCAGTTGCTTCATCTTTTGTTTCTACAGCTTCAGTCTTCGCCTTTTCATCAGCGAGTAACTTTGCTGCTTCTAGATCTTTCTGTAATCGAGCAATCTTCTTCGGATTCAGCATCTCAACTTTATCTGCATAGAAAAAATTAAAACTGTCAGGATCAATGCTTTTTCGACATTTGTTAAGATAATCTTCCTCATCATCCGTATCAACATCACTTCCAAGATCTGGAAATAGCAGAATCCTTTTCTGACAATCCTCATTTTGATCCAGAATCCTGGTAACAAGTGCAACATCAGATTTAGTTCCACTAGGTATATACTTGTCCCAGCTAAATCCCCGTGCAACAAACTCATCACTTTGATCTATTATCCCATAATAAGCTTTCCTATTTGCTTCTTCAATCATTTTCCCATGAGCAGTTTGCGGTTCCTTTTGTTGAGGTTTTTGATCGATTTGATGGAAGATTGATTTTTGATAATAATTGCTCTTTTCTTGACTTCCAGTTGACTCTTGGTTTTTACATTCCCGTTTAAAGTGACCTTTTCCTTTACATCGGAAACAGGTAACCTTTGACTTGTCAAAACCAAGTGGAGAAGCAGCCATTCCTCGAAACTCATCTCTGCCCGTAATCTGTTGAAATTTTTCAGCTCTCCTGCAGGCACTAGCTAAGCACCACTTCACATCCATCAGCTCTAGCTCTTCTGCATCAATTTGGTCGTAATCTTCTTTTGTGAGCATTGGATTACCAATCCTTCCGGCAATCAAACTTTCATACGACTCTAACATGGCGGCAAGAGATGCCATGTGTTGCTTTGCCACCTCAGGAGAAAGATGTTGACCATTCTGAATGTTCAAGGTCACATTACACTGCAGATTTGTAGAATTTTGCTTCTGAGGGCTAGGTGTGTTACTGTTTGGATCAAAGCTTGAGAATGATGAAGTAGATCCACCACTTTGAGTTGTAGTACTTGCATTTGGGCTTGCAGACCCATCAGCACTGAACGCAGTACTAATCTTTGGACTTTGACTGGGAGTGGTCTCAAACTTGTTCCCTCGATAGTACAGACTAACATCTTGCTTTGCATTTGGATTTGTCATGATAGCTGTCTTTTGAATATCCAGCTCCTGCTCTTCGATTTTCTAAATAAACTGAGCCAAATTCATGTTCTCGGACTTTCTCATAAGTTTCACAACCATCAAATACGTTCCCCACTTATGTTGTGGCAAAGCTTCAGCTAGCTTATCGACCCACTCATCGTCCTCTTTCTTGATATCCAACCTACCCATTTCCAATACCAGATGACAGTATCTATCTATAGTCTGCTTGGTTGTTTCATGATCAAATGCAGTAAACATGTCAAACGATTTCTTCAATAATGCCTTCTTGTTTTTGATCATATCAACACTCCCTCTGAATTTCTGAATCAACGCTTCCCAGATTGATCTAGCTGTACCATTATGTTGAAGTAAGACAAAGATGTCTTCTTTAACAGCTTGCTGAAGGATGCTGATCATCATTTTCTCACTAGTGTACTTCAACTTATCAGCTTCAGTAAAATCATTGAAACCCTTATCCAAACCGAGTTCATTCTTTGGTTTCTCATAGTCTTTCAGCAAAGAACACCATGCGTCGAATCTGTAAGCTTGAACCCAATTCTCGAATCGGTTCTTCCAACCCTGAAAATCTTCAATGTACATGAGTTTCGGTGGTTTTTGATGAGTTCCCGTCTCATTCTCATTATATAATGCTTCAGCAGTGGTCACAGGGGCAACGGGTGTCGCGAACGCATTGTAGAACTCTTCAGCCTTGTTTCAAAATTCAGATGATGCTTTGGGAAATACCTGAAAACACACAAACAAAACACAATCAGTTTAAACGTTTGTCAATTAATTGAATAAGACTGGTACCCAAACTGGTGATTTTCTGTGTGAACTGAACGTTGACCAACTGTGCGGACTGCTATGACTCGGATCAAATACAAATGGCTTGACCCTTTTTCGAGTAGATTGACTGACTTTCAAATGACCTGATGAATACGTCAAGCAAACTGTACAAACTTCAAACGATCGGGAAATCGTACGACCAGAAGAATGATTTTAACTATTCCAAGTGAACTGACGACTTTTACAAGCAACCTGAACAGCTCGCGTGATATAAAGAAACTCAAACTTCCAACTACCTGAACCGGTACGAATAGAATTTTGTATGGGCAATCTTAAACCTTGGGCCAACGACTTAATCCAATACAACTCACGATTGACATCACAAGGATTGAACCGAGAATGAGTGATGGGCCGAGAATGAATGATTTACTTATCACATGATTTAATTGATGAAAGTTTTAATCAAATACGCACACAAGGCACAAACACGGCACAATGCACTGATTTTTTTATTTTAACCAAATGCACATGGAGCTCTTAAACAACTAGTCGAAATCTTGATTTGATTTAATAGGGCCGCACACAAAACCTATGTTGAATGTACCGAAAAATCTTAGGTGACTGACAACCTTTAATATTCAACACAATAGGAATGATTTGTCCTTTTAAAAATAGTGGGGCGGTGCAAGAGATGATTTATTGGGCCAAATGAATAAATGGGGTGGTGTAACAAGCTTCACATGCAAACAATGACTACAACCTGCAATTATCACTGATTGGGCCTCCCTTTTAATGGGTTGGTGTATGAAATTTAAAGTGACTGTTGTGTTTTTTTATATATATCACATGCAATACTACACAAAAACCTACAACATCAAGTGCATGAATCTGATTAGGCCACAACTAATGATGTACATAGAAAAATGTTTTATCAATTTCACATGCAAAAACTACCAATGACCTCCTATTCGACCTCAAAACCTACTAAACTGACAAAATATTGGACGGCTACATATGGTACTTTGATTTTCAACAATTTCTTAGTGGGCCGATACTTTTGCTTTAAACGTTTATTGGGCCACTTCCTGCCACTTGCCGACAATTCAATTAATACATATCACATGTACACCGACAACCTTGATTTATGTATCACACACCACAATGTAATACTCAAGCGGTTCACACTTTTCAACGAACAATCACGTGAAGACTATTGTCATTAAAGCGGAACCTTTAACTGTCACAAAGAGCGAATCTCAAGTGATGTCTGCAAGTGAATCATATGATGTCTTATAAGCGGACCTAAAATGTCACTAAAAGCGGACCAAATGTTCCTAAAAGCGGATCTCAAATGTCACGATGAGCGGACCTCGACTGTCACTAAAAGCGGACCAAATGTTCTATGAGCGGATCTATTTCATTTTTGAGCGAACCTGTTTGAATTTTGGAGCGGACCTGACTTTTATGAGCGAACCTAAGCAATTGTTTGGAGCGGACCTCGGTGATGTCAGCAAAGAACGAACTACTTTCAAGCGATTTTAGTTCTGAAATTTTCCAGGTTTTGTTTGGAGCGGACCTCGGTGATGTTTGGAGCGGACCTCGGTGAATCAATTTTAAGCCGATTTTAGTTCTGAAATTTTCCAGGTTTTGTTAATACATGATTACACATACACTGTGTGAGTTTAAAGCGATTCTGACCGTAAAAAGTTCTGTTTTTTTCGAAAAAGAAAGGTGTAGAAGCAGAAAAAGTGATGAAAACGAGCTGTTTTTGCGAGATCTCTTCCTCCTTAGCTCTAATACCAATTGTAGGATCGGATTGCGACCTAAACGAGTCGTTCGGAAGAGCTCAAATCCGTTTCAGAGGCGGAAACAAAGAAACGGACGTGTACACAGCTTGAATCACACTTTAAACCTCTTGTATATTGATTTTACAGCGTTTACAGTTACAAGGAACACCGGCAATACCTCGGTATCAAATCTGGAATTCGTTACAAATGAATTGACAACTATCCTATATATACTATATCTGGTTCGCTCCAATGACAGAACCAAAAAAGCGGACCCTACAAAGATCCATAAAAGCGAACCACAAATACCGTAAAAGCGAACCTCCCATGATCCAAATAAGCGAACCTCTCATAGTTTTGTCTTCAAGCGAACCTTCAAATGCAATCGATTGGGCCTTCAAATGAAGACATCTCATTGGACTATAAAATGGCAATATCTCATTGGGCCATCATAGTTTTGTCTTCATTCAATCTTTGTGTCTTCAAACGGCTAACATTCAATTCCCATTTCATGACATCACTTGTGATGTCACCTAGGTGATGTCACTTGTGATGTCACCTATGTGATGTCACTCGTGATGTCATGCCCGATCAGATCTGCACCAAATCCGAGACTCGATATTAAGACGAAGACGACAGATGACTGCACCAACAACTTCTGAGGATCACCATCTGTCACAGAAGTAAGGATCACTAAACAGGATAACACATGAGGATCACGGGTCATTAGAAAATCCTCCCCTAACAACTATAGCTTTGATTTGTTCTGGACTGGCTTCAATGCCTCTCTTGGTCACCATATATCCTAAGAATTTACCTGCTTTAACACCAAAGTGACACTTTGAAGGATTAAGTTTCATGTTATATCTGTCAAGGATATTGAATGCTTCCTCCAAGTCTCTTAGGTGATCCTCGGCCTTTTTGGATTTTACCACCATATCGTCTATATAAACCTCCATAGTGTGTCCAATCTGATCCTTGAACATCATATTCACTAGCCTTTGATAAGTTGCACCTGCATTTCTTAGTCTAAACGGCATAGCAATATAACAGTATATACTAGTTGGAGTCATAAAGGTTGTATCCTCTTGATCAGATGGTTCCATCTGAATTTGTTGAAATCCAGATGAAGCATCCATAAAAGTTAACAGTTCATGACCCGCGGTTTCATCCACCATGGAGTCAATGTGGGGTAATGGGAAAGGATCCTTGGGACATGCCTTGTTCAAGTCAGTGAAATCGACACATACCCTCCACTTTCCGTTTTTCTTTTGAACAACAACCACATTGGCCAACCATCTTGGATACTTGACCTCTCTAATCATACCTGCGCGAAGTAATTTTTCTACCTCCTCCTGGATAATGGCATTTCTTTCTGGTGCAAACTTCCTCCTCTTTTGATGGATTGGTTTGAAGGACCTGTCAATGCCAAGTTTGTGAGTGATTATATCTTTAGATATACCTGTCATGTCTTCGTGTTTCCATGCAAAGGTTGTTTTCCTCCTTTTGAGGAAGGATATGAGGTCTTCTTTCATTTCGCCAAGGATCCCTGATCCTATGTAAACTTTGGATTCAGGATCACCAGGATCCATGAGGATTTCTACTACATCCAGCTCTCTTGCCTCCAAGACATCCCTTGGAGGATGCTTTAATTGCTATTGATCCCTTGACTTTGAGGCTGGTTTCATTGACGAAGTGTAGCAGTTCTTAGCTTCTTGCTGATCACTATCAATCTTCACTATCCCCCAAGGACTAGGGAGCTTCACACATTGATGATAAGTGGATGGGACTGCCTTCATATCATGTATCCAAGGCCTATCAAGGATAACATTACAACAAGATAAACAGTCAATAACACAAGATTTTTGGTAAGAATGCAGCCCTTCAATATAAATTGGGAGTTTAATGTCCCCCAGAGTATTCTTAGTCTCGCCACTGAATCCCACAAGCACAGAGGATCTTGGTATGATATCGGATTCAGGGATATTCATCCTCTTAAGAACATCAAGCTGGATAATATTCACAGAGCTTCCTCCATCTATAAGGATCATGCGAACAAAATGGTTAGATATAAAAAGAGTGATAACCAAACCATCGTGATGAGGATCCTGAATGTCAACACGATCATCCTCATCAAAAGTTATGACTTTCCCTTCGGAGACACTGGATGTTCGAATGGGTCTATCTCCATTATCCATCTTGTTTTCCTTTGCATGTCTTTTAGCTGCAGAGAAGGATGTTCCACAAATATCTGATCCTCCAGAAATATAGTTTATAACTTGTGCATCCGCTGGAGGGGCTGGAGCTTTCTCTGGGATCCTTTCAGGATCCTGAGTTCTTGACTTCTTTCTCCCCAATAATTCTTGTTTTGGTCAAAAATCACACAAGGATAATGCAACCAAACTCTTATGTAAACGGGGAATGATGCTTGGTTTGTTGAACAAAGTAAAGGATCACTTTAATGTAAAATGCACAAGTGACACAAGGATTTGTACGAGGAAAAAGCCCTTGATCAATGATCTCTGGCATAAAAAACCTCGGGTGATGGAAACTACCGATCACCAAACTTCAATATAACAAATAATGGTTACAACTTTGGATGGTAACGAGCTAGGTACAAGGATCACTATAGTATCGTGTGCTAAAGCGTGTGAGAAATGTGTCGTGTCTTCCGAATGTGGAAGAGTGCTATTTATACAAGTGTGAGTGGTCGTATTTTAGGTAAATAACCTAACTATTAGCTCGTTACCCCTTTAGGAATAGAAGTAAATCTAGCCTAAATTATCGCCCTTAAATTATGCTGAGTTTCCATATCGTCCACAACGTCCATCTTTGATTATGCATATGCCAAAGTTGTCGTGACGAGTTCCTTGTTTATGTTGCTAAGAGCGGATCCTACTCGAAATTCCTGCAAGATAACATTAAATCCAAGGAGAACAACTGTTAGTTTGAGGATCCCTAGGACGGTCCGTGATCCTGATCCTGGAACTCTTCTGAGGATCACTATCTGCCAAAGAATCAAGGATCACTGGTTAGGATCACATGTAAGGATCATAAGTCATAAAAATCCAGCCCTAACAATTGCCCCCAAAATATAAGGAGTAATATTGTAAATAAACGAGTTGTATTTTGTTTGATCTTATCCGTAACAAGTTAACGGATAACTAGCCGTTGGAGACGGACTAGCCGTTGCAAACCTTACGTCACAGAAGTGACAGCCCTGCAGATCATCATTATAAATAGGAGTTAGAGATAGGATCAGTTTGCATTTAAATTCAAGAGAAACTCCCTTTATATTCTCGTCCGAAGATCAATCAGGTATCTCTTTTCCTCTTTCTTCCTTCTCTTACTCTGTTTTTCTATCTCTTTCCATCATTCTGTAAAGATGTTGCTCCGGAACTCCCCGCATAAGGATCCTAAGAAGAACAGCCCCTTGAAGGGTCAAGGGATCATCAATGATTCTCCCACCGAGAGGTGCTGTTTTACCGATTCTCAGGTCGACAGAATCCGTCATTGTTTTTCGGCGAACACCATCTTCAAGTCTTTTACTCCCACTGCTTTGGGTGATTTTATTTCTGATACATGGGTAGCTTTTCCTGTTACTCCGTTCTTGATAGGATATTCGTATCCTTTCCCACAGTTCACTCAATCCTTCTTCTCTCTCACCGGCATCTGCTATATCCAAGCCATGCCCATGATCTGGAGGGTGTTATATACCCTTGAGAGGATCATTGAACAAGAGGGGATTGACCTCGGTATGGCGGAGCTGGCTGAGATGTATGATCTTACCACTTTCGGATCCCATCGTTATTTGTTTAAGCGAAAAGCTGGAGAGGATCATCCTGTCTTCAAAGTCACCAAGAACGACACAAACTGGAAGCGTCGGTTCTTTTTTGTTAGGAGAGATACCATCCCTGATGGGAAGGATCTGCCCAAAGAGTGGGTTACTCATGGTAGGATAGAGGATCCTGGAAGGATCACCATAAGATTTGTTTCTTAGGGTGAGGATCACTAATATTTTCTTGTTTATTGTGCAGCTATCTCCATCTCTCGTCTGAAGTTGACACCTGCTGCAAAAGAGAGACTTTTGGCCTTCAAGAAGCTTGATCCGGAGACAAGAACTTTCCAGGTTGCTACCCAGGATTCCCAAGAAGTATCCTCTGCCTCTGTCACAATGTCAAGTAAGTATCCTCATTTAAAAAGTAATTCTATGTAGAATTTTCAAGTTTAATTAGAATACTTATCTTATTTTGGTTGTGTAGGTGCTGGAAAATCTTCTAAGTCTGCCTCAAAGTTTGGCATTGATGATCTTGCTAATGTCAAATCTGCAAGGAAGAAGACTCCTGCTGCTAGCCCAACTACTTCAGCCCCTAAAGCACCTATTAGGGGTAAAAGAAAGAAGAGAAAGGCCTCTGAGGATTTACAAGGCCTGCCCCTGCTCCGCCAACAGTTTCTGGACTACTTCAACGAGGTAAGGATCACTGCCCCTGTTTGTTATCCTGACAGTTTTAAG
This sequence comes from Helianthus annuus, assembly GCF_002127325.2. Taxonomy (NCBI): domain Eukaryota; kingdom Viridiplantae; phylum Streptophyta; class Magnoliopsida; order Asterales; family Asteraceae; genus Helianthus; species Helianthus annuus. Next base: position 25,213,722 of record NC_035439.2, on the reverse strand, counting down.
GATCACTTGTTTCTGACGTTATGCCTTGTTTTCCTTGCAGAAATTTGCTGAAATGGAGACTTATGTTGGCCACGTCGAGGATCAAGATCGCCAAATTGCTGACCTCCAACAGATGGGTGTGCTGAAGGATCTCAAGATTGCTGATCTTGAGAAGGAGCTCCGGGCTACCAAGGATGAAGCTGCCAAAATGCTGATCAACTTTGATTATGAGAAGCATGATATCACCCAGGATGCCAAGGTCTCTGCTGCGATAACCATGTATAAGATCCAGCTGCAGATGGCTGCGGAGGCTCAGGATCCTGCCTTCGATAAGAGCACATGGGACGTGGAGGGCTGGAAGGCGAGGCTGGCAGAGTTGGAGGATGATGAGGAGGCTGAGGAGATCCCGATGCTTGAAGGTGGTGATGCTGGCAAGGATCAGGGTGGAGAGGCAAGTGGAGGTGGTGGTGATGGTGTAGCGAAGGCTTGAGCTGCAGGATTGGGCGATGAAGGAAACTTCTAGACATAGCCGGAGCCCAATTTTTTTGTGGTTGTTGATGTTTTTAAACAATTATGGTCTGTAACTTTGAATAATAGTTTTAGGATTAAGGATCCAGGATCCTTCAGACAATAGGTAGGATTGCAAAAGGTGGAGGGATCCTCTGTTTGGGGGATGAAGCCATTGTGATCCTGCCGCCTTTTATTTACCTGCATGCTATGACCGCACAAACAATGGACACCCTTTGCCAACCCATGTGGACGGGCTACGTTTTGCTGGTAGAAACGTGGGTTGGCAATTTTGACAACTTTGAAGGGTTTCAAACCTTTGTTAATAAAATAACTCTAATCTTTTTGGCTTATTTCGTATTGTTATCCTTTTAATTACCAATTGTTTTGATACATGTTTGTTTGAGTAAGAAAAGTTGAGCAAATTATGTTTAAGAAATTTAGGATATGATCCTGGATCAAATATCCTATAATCGAAAATTTTCAAAGTAGTTTATTTTAAGGATCATAGGTTCAGTTGTCAAGGTCTAAGGGTTATTCAAATGAATAATGAATGAAATTAATAATAGTTAAGGATCATACCTGAGGATCCAAGTTAGGATCCTAACCTTTAATCAGGATAACCATAAGTAAAACTTTAATGGATAATAAGGATTAAGGATCCTTAATTGTTTAACTTCGAAAACCTGAAAAAATGGAATATAACTTGGGACTAAGCCAATTAAAAGATAAGTTAGTAACTGGGGACAAGCCCAAAGGATAACTGGGGACAAGCCCAAGGATAACTGGGGACAAGCCCGAAGGATAACTGGGGACAAGCCCGAAGGATAACTGGGGACAAGCCCAAGGATCGTATGTAAACTGGAGTATGGCCCTTACTGGCGACTATCCATACTTAGTGACATGAAAATGCCAAAACCTTAGCTAACGTGAAAACGTTAGAAACCTTAGGAACGGATGTATGGTACGTCTACCATTATACGTAGGATCCTAGGCATAGCCAGTACGATGAGGTTATCAGCCCCTGGAGTGGGTACTGGTCCCAAAGACATGAACTATACCAGGATCATCGTGCGCTACAGGCGAAAACTGGGGACAAGCCCAAGGATAACTGGGGTTGAAGCCAAGGATCTGAGATGCTTTTGAAGACTATCAATAATATGCTGAGGATACCTGGACTATCAGAACTCAAATTCTCGTGAGAGGAGGATGAAGGATACATGATCCTTATCCTTAGGTAAAAATAAGAAAATGGAATAGTTTAGGATTAGGATATTACCAGAGTAAGGATCATTGACATCATCGGGATCCTTCGAGGATGCTTTCAATGTAAGGATCATATGTGCCAGGAGGATCCTGTTCACATGAAATATTTCTTTAAGTGAACAGCATTCCAGGCTCTAGGTAACAAATTTCCTTCCATGGTTAGCAATCTATATGCCCCCTTTCCTGCTTCAGCTTCAATCAAGTAAGGGCCTTCCCACTTTGGTACTAATTTCCCGTCAGCAGGATTGATGGTATTTTGGAATGCTTTTCTCAATACCATATCCCCCACTTGGAATTTCCTTATCCTGACATTTTTGTTGTAAGCACCAGCCATTCTTTGTTGGTAGCTCGCCATCCTTATCCTAGCCAGATCCCTGATTTCCTCAATAGTATCCAAGTCCTGAGCCAAGTTTGCAGCATTTCCTTCAGGATCACGAGTACTTGTTCTAGCAGTTGGAACCACCATTTTTGTTGGGATCACTGCTTCTGCCCCAAACACTAAAGAGAAGGGTGTTTGACCAGTAGCATTCTTGGGAGTTGTCCTATCAGCCGAAAGCACATAAGGCAATTCCTCTGCCCATTTCCCCTTCTTGGATCCAAGTTTCTTCTTCAGATTATTGATGATGATCTTGTTGGATGATTCTGCTTGACCATTGGCTTGTGGGTGGACTGGTGTTGATGTTATCATCTTAATCCCCCAGCTGTCACAAAAGTTAGTAGTCCTGCTCCCAATAAATTGGGAACCATTATCACATACAATTTCAGAAGGAATGCCAAATCTAGTTATGATGTTTCTTTTAATAAAGGATATAACTTCCTTTTCTCTGACTTGGGCAAAAGCTTCAGCCTCTATCCATTTGGAGAAGTAGTCAGTCATAGCAAGCATGAATACTTTTCCACCAGGTGCCTTAGGGAGCTTGCCAACTATATCCATCCCCCATCTCATAAATGGCCAAGAGGATGAGATAGGATGTAGAAATTCAGCCGGCTGATGAAGGATATTGCTGTGTCTTTGACAAGGATCACACTTCTTAGCATACTCCATAGCATCCCTTTTCATAGTTGGCCAGTAGTATCCTGTCCTTAAGATCCTTGAGAACAATGCCCTGCCCCCAGTGTGGTTTCCACAATCTCCTTCATGGAAGTCTTTTAACACTTCTTGAACTTCAGGATCCTTGATACATCTTAAATATGGTCCTGCAAGAGATCGTTTATATAGCACATTATTTAAGATTGTGAATTGGGATACCTTAATCCTGAAAGCCCTAGGATTTTCTCCCATAGGAATCTCCCCGTGTTGTAAGTATCTCATGATTGGTGAGATCCATGATCCTGAACAAGATTGAGTATCCTCACTAGGGATCATCGCAGAATCCTCTTCTATTTCCATGGCCACCTGATTTTCGATAGAAGGAGCCAGGATATGGATGATGGGGATACTTATATCCTCTGGGATCTTCAAAGATGATCCTAGATTGGCCAATGCATCAGCTTCTGTATTTTCTTCCCTTGGTACCTGTGTCAAACTAAAGGAAACAAAGGAGAGTGCCAATTCTTTGACTATCTCTAAATATTTGGTTAGTTTTTCACCTTTAACAGCATAGGATCCATTAAAGTGATTAGTGATTAACAATGAATCCACGTATACCTCAAGATACCTGATCCCCATATGCTTAGCAATTTGCAAACCAACAATTAAGGCTTCATATTCAGCCTCATTGTTAGTTGCTTGGAATTCACAAGCTATGGAGTGGGGTATTATGTCCCCCTGTGGCGATTTTAGTAGTATGCCGAGCCCTGTGCCTTTGACATTTGAGGATCCATCGGTATGTAGTATCCAAGGATCCTTGGTCTCATCCAGCTGCTGGACCTCCAATTCGGCTTCCTTTTGTAGATCACTACTGAAATCAGCCACAAAGTCTGCTAATGCTTGAGATTTGATGGCTGTTCTAGGCTCATATCTTATATCATGGGCACTAAGCTTTACTGCCCACTTAGCCATTCTTCCGGACATCTCTGGTTTCCTGAGGACATTCTTAATTGGAAAATTAGTTCTAACAACAATAACATGAGTTTCAAAATAATGTCTTAATTTAGTAGATGCCATAATCAGTGCAAGAATAAGTTTTTCAAGGTGTGAATACCTGGATTCAGCATCAAGTAAACTCTTACTTACATAATAGACAGGATATTGTGTACCTTCATGATCCTTAACAAGGACTGCACTTACTGCTTTTGAGGATACCGCAAGGTACAAGGATAACACATCTCTTTTTTCTGGTTTCATCAATGCTGGAGCTGAGGACATGTATTCTTTTAGGGCTTGTAAAGCATTCTCATGCTTTTCAGTCCATTCGAATTTCTTGTTCTTTCTTAGGATATCATAGAATTCTTTACACTTTTCTGAGGATTTGGATATGAATCTGTTTAGAGCTGCTATCCTGCCTGTTAGCCTTTGCACATCCTTAGCGTTGGCAGGGGATTTGATATTCACCAAAGCTTTGATTTGTTCCGGGCTTGCTTCAATGCCCCTCTGGGTTACCATATATCCTAAGAATTTGCCTGCTTTAACACCAAAGTGACATTTTGAAGGATTAAGCTTCATGTTATAGTTATCAAGGATATCAAATGCTTCCTCCAAGTCCCTTAGGTGATCCTCAGCTTTCTTGGATTTCACCACCATATCGTCTATGTACACTTCCATAGTTTGTCCAATTTGATCTTTGAACATCATGTTTACCAGTCTTTGATATGTTGCACCTGCATTTCTTAATCCAAAAGGCATAGCAATATAACAATATAAACCGGTTGGGGTCATAAAAGTTGTATCCTCTTGGTCAGATGGCTCCATCTGAATTTGTTGGAATCCAGATGATGCATCCATAAAGGTTAACAGTTCATGCCCCGCCGTTGCATCCACCATGGAGTCAATGTGGGGTAATGGGAAAGGATCCTTGGGACATGCCTTATTCAAATCAGTGAAATCGACACATACCCTCCACTTTCCGTTTTTCTTTTGAACAACGACCACATTGGCTAGCCATTTTGGATACTTTACCTCTCTAATCATACCTGCTCGAAGTAATCTTTCTACTTCTTCCTGGATAATGGCATTTCTTTCCGGTGCAAACTTCCTCCTTTTTTGATGGATTGGTTTGATTGACCTGTCAATGCCAAGTTTATGAGTGATAATTTCCTTAGATATACCTGTCATATCCTCGTGTTTCCATGCAAAGGTAGACTTTCTTCTTTTGAGGAAGGATACTATGTCTTCTTTCTTCTTGCCAAGGATCCCTGATCCGATAAAGATCTTTGATTCAGGATCATTATGATCCAAAAGGATTTCGTCCACATCCTGTTCTCTCGCCTCCAAGACATTCCTTGGAGGATACTGTAATTGCTATTGCTCCCTTGGCTTCGAGGCTGGTTTCATTGACGAGGTGTAACAATCCTTAGCCTCCTGCTGATCACTGTCGATCTTGATTATTCCCCATGGGCTAGGGAGCTTCACACACTGATGATAGGTGGATGGGACTGCCTTCATATCGTGTATCCAGGGCCTGCCAAGGATAACATTACAACAAGACAAACAGTCAATAACACAAAATTTTTGATAATTATGTAATCCTTCCACATAAATTGGAAGTTTGATGTCCCCCAGGGTTTTCTTAGTTTCGCCACTGAATCCCACAAGTACGGAGGATCTTGGTGTGATATCTGATTCAGGGATACCCATCTTCTTCAGAACATCAAGCTGGATAATGTTTACTGAGCTTCCTCCGTCGATAAGGATCCTGCGGACAAAATGGTTAGAGATAAAGAGAGTGATGACTAGACTATCATGATGAGGATCCTGGATGTTAATTATATCATCCTCATCGAAGGTTATAACTTTTCCTTCCGAGACACTTGATGTTCGAATAGGTCTTTCTCCGTTATCCATTTTAGCTTCCTTTGCATGCCTTTTAGCTGCCGAGAAGGATGTACCACATATGTCTGATCCTCCAGAAATAAAGTTGATTACTTGTGCATCTGCCGGAGGAGCTGGAGCTTTCTCAGGGATCCTCTCAGGATCCTGAGTCCTTTGCTTTTTTCTTCCCAACAACTCTTTTAGATGCCCCTTGCTTAGCAGATATCCAATTTCCTTTCTTAACGTGATGCATTCTTCGGTTAAATGCCTGAAATCCTCGTGGTATGCACACCACTTTGACTTGTCTTTAGTTCCAGCTGGTTTGTCACTTTTTCTGGGCCATCTGGCTTTTTCTCCTAGATTCTGCATCGCAAGGATTAGTTCATGATTATCAACGGAAAAACAATATTCAGAAATCGGAGGATAATCCTCATCATCCTCTTCTTGGTCAACGGCATGCACGTTCTGGTTGTCATTCCTATTGTAGGATTTGAATCTGTTGCTTTTGAAAGAGGATCCTTGCTTTTCTTGTTTTGAGGATCCTACTTGTCTTTCCTGGATCCTTTTGTCATCCTCTAGCCGGATGAACCTGAGTGCACGAGTTCTTACTTCATCTAGGTTCCTGCATGGTGTCATAACAAGATCATCATAGAACAGTGAATCCATAAGCAATCCCATTTTGAAGGCCTCAACAGCTGTGGCCATATCCAAGTTGGGAATGTCCAAGGATTCTTTACTGAATTTGGTTATATAATCCCTTAATGATTCATTATGACCCTGAGTTACCCTATATAAATCACTAGTCAATCTTTCAAATTTTCTACTACAAGAGAATTGATTATTGAATAAATTAACTAAATTAGCAAATGAGGTAATAGAGTAAGGGGGAAGACTTAGCAGCCATTTAAGAGCTGATCCAGTAAGAGTGGATCCAAATCCCTTGCATAGGCATGCTTCCTTTAACTTTTCTGGAATTGGATTGATCTCCATCCTTTCCCTGTATTGTGCTATGTGTTCCTCAGGATCCGTTGTGCCATCATACAACTTCATGGTAGGGATATGGAACCTTTTGGGTATCTCAGCATCACAAATTGGTGGTGCAAAACGAGATACCTTATGGCTCCCATCTGCAATCTCCGGGATAGGTTTGACTACCCCTGGAACACTTGATATCATATCCTTTAGCTTCTGTAGTTCTCTGGCCATAGCATGATTGATACCTGTATCCTGCGCGAATCCATGGTTAGTGGTATAAGAATTATTAAAAGTGTTACCTCCCATCGGGTTCAAGTTAGGAACATTGGATGTGAATCCATGTTGCTGGGATTCTGGGATGATGGAGGGACCGGTGGAAGCAATGGTTTGCATTGGAATAAAATCTCCTTGATGGACATCTAGACTTCCTGTTTGCAAACTCTTTAAGGATCCTGGCATTTGGAAGGATCCCGGTATCTGAGATGATCCTGGAACGAAGGAGGATCCTTGAACCTGGGATGATCCTGGAACAAAGGAGGATCCTTGAACCTGGGATGATCCTGGAACAAAGGAGGATCCTTGAAGTTGCTGTGCTCCCGGGTAGGCTCCTGAATTCACAAAGGATCCCATATGCTGAGGATAGGATCCTGCCGGTTGGAAATATGATCCTGATGCCTGAGTCACTACTGCTGAGCCGAAATGCACTCCTCTTGATCCCCACATGTGTTGAACGTCTGGGACCTCTGATGGCTGAGAAGTAATCATCGGAGTATCAAAATTCAAAGATTTGGGCATTAGTGGGGAATGATCCTCTGCCGTTTTCTTTTGCCTTTTGAGATCTCCGATTTCCTTGAGGATCCTGTCATTAGTTTCATCCTGCTGCTGCATACGATCCCTCATCTGCAAAATCAAAGTAAATATATCACTAGTACTGGGAATAGAAGAAGTTAGAGCAGAAGATGATGGTTTAGAGGAGATAGGAGTTGGTCTCTTCTCAGCATTTTTCTGAGATCCAGCTGGTGGTGGAGGCAAAGGTGGAATGCCATTAGATGAATTGACTGCAGACATCGCTGTGGAGGTATTCTTCAATGATGAAGCCATGCAACACTTCCGGAATGATCACCAACAGAAAAACTTTCTTATGAATGAAGCACCAATTGCCCCACGGTGGGCGCCAAACTGTTTTGGTCAAAAATCACACAAGGATAATGCAACCAAACTCTTATGTAAACGGGGAATGATGCTTGGTTTGTTGAACAAAGTAAAGGATCACTTTAATGTAAAATGCACAAGTGACACAAGGATTTGTACGAGGAAAAAGCCCTTGATCAATGATCTCCGGCATAAAAAACCTCGGGTGATGGAAACTACCGATCACCAAACTTCAATATAACAAATAATGGTTACAACTTTGGATGGTAACGAGCTAGGTACAAGGATCACTATAGTATCGTGTGCTAAAGCGTGAGAGAAATGTGTCGTGTCTTCCGAATGTGGAAGAGTGCTATTTATACAAGTGTGAGTGGTCGTATTTTAGGTAAATAACCTAACTATTAGCTCGTTACCCCTTTAGGAATAGAAGTAAATCTAGCCTAAATTATCGCCCTTAAATTATGCTGAGTTTCCATATCGTCCACAACGTCCATCTTTGATTATGCATATGCCAAAGTTGTCGTGACGAGTTCCTTGTTTATGTTGCTAAGAGCGGATCCTACTCGAAATTCCTGCAAGATAACATTAAATCCAAGGAGAACAACTGTTAGTATGAGGATCCCTAGGATGGTCCGTGATCCTGATCCTGGAACTCTTCTGAGGATCACTATCTGCCAAAGAATCAAGGATCACTGGTTAGGATCACATGTAAGGATCATAAGTCATAAAAATCCAGCCCTAACAATTCTTTCAAGTGCCCCTTGCTCAACAAGTATCCAATTTCTTTTCTCAGTGCGATGCATTCTTCTGTGAGATGCCCAAAATCTTCATGGTATGCACACCACTTTGACTTATCTTTAGTTGCAGCTGGTCTGTCATTTTTCCTGGGCCATCTAGCTTTATCACTGTTAGGGCAGGATTTTAATGACCTGTGATCCTTACATGATATCCTAACAAGTGATCCTTGTTTCTTTGGCAGATAGTGATCCTCAGAAGAGCTTCAGGATCAGGATCATGGATCACCCTAAGGATCCTCATACTAACGATTACTGTCTTTGAATTTAATATTGTTTTGCAGGAATTACGAGTTGGATTCGGTCTTAGCCATCAGAGTCAAGGGATCTGTCACGCTGATTTCGCACATACATAACCAAAGATAGACGTTATGGAGAATATGGAAAGTTAGCACAAATTACGGGCATTTAGTTAGGCTAAATTTACTTCTATTCCTAAAGGGGTAACGAGCTAGTAGTTAGGTGATTTGCCTAAAATACGACCACACACACTTATATAAAGGGCACTCTTCAGCATTTGGAAGACACAACACATTTCTCACACGCTCTAGCATACGATACTATAGTGATCCTTGTACCTAGCTCGTTACCATCCAAAGTTGTAAACATTGTTTCTTATATTGAAGTTTGGTGATCGGTAGTTTCCATCACCCGAGGTTTTTTATGCCGGAGATCATTCATTGATCAAGGGCTTTTTCCTCATATAAATCCTTGTGTCACTTGTGCAATTTTCATTTAAGTGATCCTTATCTTTGTTCATCAAACTAAGCATCATTCCCCGTTTACAAAGAGTTCGGTTGCATAATCCTTGTGTGATTTTTGACCAAAACAATCACCTAAATTCTGCATCGCAAGGATTAGTTCATTGTTATCAACAGAAAAACAATATTCAGAAATTGGAAGATAATCCTCATCATCCTTTTCTTGATCGACGGCATGCACATTCTGGTTATCAGATTTGTTGTAGGATCTGAACTTGTTGTTCTTGAATGAGGATCCTGCTAATCTCTCCTGGATCCTCTTGTCATCCTCTAGCCGGATGAACCTGAGTGCCCGGGTTCTTACCTCGTCTAGGTTCCTGCATGGTGTCATAACAAGATCATCATAGAATAATGAATCCCTAAGCAATCCCATTTTAAAAGCTTCAACAGCCGTAGCTATATCCAGGTTAGGAATATCCAAGGATTCTTTACAAAATTTAGTGATATAATCCCTTAATGATTCATTATAACCCTGGGTTATCCTATACAGATCACTAGTTAAACGCTCAAATTTTCTACTACAAGAAAACTGATTATTAAACAGGTTAACTAGATTAGCAAATGAGGTAATAGAGTAAGGGGGAAGACTTAGCAGCTATTTAAGAGCCGATCCAGTAAGAGTGGATCCAAATCCCTTGCACAGACATGCTTCCTTTAACCTTTCTGGGATGGGATTGATCTCCATCCTTTCCCTGTATTGTGCTATGTGTTCTTCAGGATCTGTTGAACCATCATACAACTTCATGGTTGGCACGTGGAACCTCTTGGGTATCTCAGCATCACAGATTGGTGGTGCAAAACGAGATATCCTATGGCTCCCATCTGCAATCTCCGGGAGAGGCTTGACCACTCCTGGGACACTTGATATCATATCCTTTAACTTTTTCAATTCTCTGGCCATGGCATGATTGATACCTGTATCCTGCATAAGGCCATGGTTAGTGGTATAAGAATTATTGAAAGTGTTACCTCCCATTGGGTTCAAATTAGGAACAGCGGATGTGAATCCATATTGTTGAGATTCTGGAATGACCGATGGACCAGTAGAAGCAATAGTCTGCATTGAAATAAAATCTCCCTAATGGATATCTGAACTCCCTGATTGCAAACTCCTTAAGGATCCCGGAATCTGGAAGGATCCATGGAACTGAGAGGATCCTTGAACCTGGGAGGATCCTTGAACCTGGGAGGATCCTGGAACATAGGAGGATCCTGGGACATAGGAGGATCCTTGAACCTGGGAGGATCCTTGAACCTGCGAGGATCCTTGAACCTACGAGGATCCTGGGACATATGAGGATCCTTGAACCTGCGAGGATCCTGGGACATAGGAGGATCCTTGAACCTGCGAGGATCCTTGAAACGGCCAGAACCCTTGAATCTGCTGTGCTCCTGAGTATCCTCCTGAGCTAGCGAAGTATCCTATATTCTGAGGATGGGATCCTGCTGGTTGGAAGTATGACCCTGAAGCCTGAGTCATTGCCGATGATCCGTAATGCACTCCTCTTGGTCCTCCCACATATTGAACGTCTGGAACCACTAAAGGCTGAGAAGTTATAACCGGGGTATCGAAATTCAAAGATCTGGGCATCAATGGGGAATGATCCTCTGCCGATCTCTTCTGTTTCTTGATGTCTCCAATTTCTCTAAGGATCCTTTCATTGGTCTTATCCTGCTGCTGTATATGCTCCTTCATCTGCAAAATCAGAGTAAACAAGTCACTAGTAGTAGGAGTATAAGAAGCAGAAGAAGTTGGAGGTTTTGAGAAAATGGGAGTTGGTTTCTTCTCGGCATTTTTCTGAGATCCAGAAGGTGGTGGAGGCAAAGGTGGAATGCCCTGAGATGAATTGACTGCAGACATCGCAGTAGAAGTGTTCTTTGATGATGAAGCCATCTGCTTGGATGCAATGAACCGAAATGATCACGAGAATGAGAATCTTTTATGAATGAAGCACCAATTGGCCCATGGTGGGCGCCAAACTGTTTTGGTCAAAAATCAGACAAGGATAATGCAACCAAACTCTCTGTTACGGGGTATGATGCTTGGTTAATAAACAAGAATGAGGATCACTCAGAAATGAATTGCACAAGTGACACAAAGATTTATACGAGGAAAAAGCCCTTGATCAATGAATGATCTCCGGCATAAAAAACCTCGGGTGATGGAAACTACCGATCACCAACTCAAATTAAACAAATAATGTATTACAACTTCGGATGATAGCGAGCTAAGTACAAGGATCACTACAGTGTATTGTGTAAAAGTGTATGAAAAATGCTAAGTGTTTGCCGAGAGCTGGTGAGAGCAGTTATACGAGTGTGTGTAGCTAAAAAATAGCCAAGTGTTCTAAAAATAGCTCGCTATCCCCTTAAAATAGAAAATATCTAGCCTAACTAACTGTCCGCATTTCGTGCCTTCTCCCCACGTTCTCCATAACGTTCACAATGGTCAAGCACGTGCAGAATAAAAGGGAATATGCTCCAGGAATATCGCCATGACCAAGTCCAAACTGGTACTCCTGCAAAACAATACCGAATTCAAAGTGAACAATCATTAGTATAAGGATCCTTAGGATGATCCATGATCCTGATCCTGAAGCACTTCTGAGGATCACTAATTGTCACAGAAGTAAGGATCACCAAACAGGATAATACTTGAGGATCACGGGTCATTAAGAAATCCTCCCCTAACATGTCCCCCTGTGCAGATTTTAGTAGTATACCCAGTCCTACACCTTTAACATTAAATGCACCATCAGTATGTAATGTCCAGGATTCTGAGGTTTCTCCTAGTTGTTGAACTTCTAGGTATACTTTATTTTGAATATCACTACTGAAATCAACCACAAAGTCAGCTAGAGCCTGAGACTTTATGGCATTTCTAGGTTCATATACTAGATCATAGGCACTTAACTTTACTGACCACTTAGCCATTCTACTTGACATCTCAGGTTTCCCAAGCACATTTTTAACATGATAATTGGTTTTAACATGAATCATATGTGTTTCAAAGTAATGTCTAAGCTTTGTAGATGCCATAACCAGGGCTAATATTAGTTTTTCTAAATGAGAATATCTAGTTTCAGGATCTAATAAACTTTTGCTAACATAATAGACAGGATACTGCTGACCTTCATGATCCTTTACAAGGACAACACTTACCGCATTCCCTGATACTGCAAGATACAGGGATAATGGTTCACCATCCTCAGGGTTCATCAATAGGGGTGTGGTTGATAGATACTGCTTCAAATCCTGCAAGGCTGCTTCATGCTCTCCCCCATTCGAACTTCTTATTCTTCTTCAGGATATCATAAAATTCCTTGCATTTTTCTGAGGATCTTGAGATAAATCTGTTTAACGCTTCTACTCGCCCTGTCAATCTTTGTACATCTTTTATGTTCGAAGGTGACTTGATATCCAAGATGACTTTAATCTGTTCTGGGCTTGCTTCTATCCCTCTTTTAGTCACCATATATCCAAAAAACTTTCATGCCCCCACTCCAAAATGGCACTTAGTAGGATTCAGCTTCATGTTATATTGATCTAGGATATCAAATGCTCCCTTAATATCCTAGAGGTGATCCTCAGCCTTCTTTGATTTTACTACCATGTCATCGATGTATACCTCCATAGTGTCCCCCAGCTTGTCTTTGAACATCATGTTCACCTATCTTTGATAGGTTGCACCTGCATTTTTCAAACCAAAGGGCATAGCAGTATAACAATAAATACCTGTTAGTGTTATGAAGGCAGTATCCTCCTGGTCTGAAGGTTCCATTTAGATCTGCTGGAATCCTGAAGACGCATCCATGAAGGTCAGCATCTCATGGCCGGCAGTAGCATCCACCATTGAGTCAATATGAGGAAGGGGAAATGGGTCTTTGGGACAAGCTTTATTCAAGTCTGTGTAATCTACACAAACTCTCCATTTCCCATTTTTCTTCTGTACCACAACTACATTCACTAGCCACCTTGGAAACTTGACCTCTCTGATCATTTTGGATTTCAATAACCTCTCTACTTCTTCCTGAATAATCATATTTCGCTCTAGAGCAAATTTCCTTCTCTTTTGTTGGACAGGCTTGAATGATCAGTCAATACCGAGTTTATGAGTTATAATATCCTTGGAAATGCCTGTCGTATCCTCGTGCTTCCACACGAATGTTGACATCCTGCATTTCAAAAAGTTAGTAAGTTGATCTTTAATATCCTGAGGGATATTAGTCCCTATGAGCACCGAGATATCTGGATTATCCTGATCCAGGATAACTTTCTTTACATCCTGTTCTGAAGCCTCCACAATATCCTGGGTCCGCATCTTTAATTGCTATGCTGTATTAGGCTTGGTTGAGGATTTCATGGAGGATGAGTAACACTCTTTTGCTTCATGCTGATCACTATCCGCCTTGACAACCCCCCATGGTGTAGGGATCTTGATGTATTGATGATAGGTTGACGGCACAACTTTCATATCATGGATCCACGGCCTACCTAATATTATATTATAGCAGGATAGGGAGTCCATCATACAAAAGAGCTGTATTGAGTTGACCCCTTCAACATATACCAGTAACTTTATCTCTCCCACTGTGTTCCTAGCCTCTCCACTGAACCCAACAAGTACAGTGGACTTTGAAGTGATATCCATTGGGGATATGTTCATCCTCTTCAACGTCTCTAGTTGGATATGTTGACGGAGCTGCCATTATCTACCAGTATCCTGCGTACAAAATGGTTAGCCACATATAACGTTATTACCAGCATCATGGTGAGGATCCTGGACAATATCCCTATCATCACTGTCGAAGGTGATCACTTTATCAGTCATGAAGGTCGTCATCCTGGTTGGCTTTTCACCTCTTTCGGCCTTAGCTTCCTTTGCATGTCTCTTGGCCGCAGAATATGAAGTCCCACAAATGTCGGATCCTCCTGAAATAAAGCTAATTATCTTTACATCTGCAGGAGGTGACGCCGCTCGTTCAAGATCCTTCTCAGTATCCTGACCCTTATTCTTCTTCCTTCCCAAGAGATCCTTCAAATATCCCTTACTCAGGAGATAACTTATTTCTTTCCTTAGAGCAATACAATCCTCGGTAACATGCCCGAAATCTTCATGGAAAGCACACCATTTGGACTTATCCTTCCAATAAGCTTTTTGCTGGTTTTTCCGAGGCCACCTAGCTTTGTCTCCTAAACCCTGCATGGCATACATCAGTTCAGGTATGTTAACAGAAAAACAATATTCAGATAATTCAGGATACTCCTCAGGATCCTCGTCTTCAACAGCATTCACTTTCTTGCTGTCATTCCTGCCATATGGCTTGGAGCGATATGGTTTATACGAGGATTCTGATTTCCTGTTGGTTGACTCATAGATTGTGGATGAATTCATCCTTTCTTGCATCTTTTTGTCATCCTCCAGTCGAATATATCTTAAAGCCCTATTCCGAGCTTCATCGAGGTTCCTGCATGGGTTCATTACAAGATCCTGGTAAAATTGAGAATCTTTTTGCAACCCCATCTTGAAAGCCTGGACAGCTGTTGCAACATCAAGATGTGGAATGTCTAAAGACTCTCGGCTAAACTTGTTCACATAGTCTCTTAAGGATTCCTGAGGTCCTTGAGTTATCCTGTAGAGATCACTTGTTAGTTTTTCAAAACTCTGACTGCAAGAAAATTGACAATTAAATAAATTGACTAAGTGAGCAAATGATGTAATTAAATGAGGAGGAACATTTAAGAGCCATTTTAAGGCTGATCCTGTTAAGGTAGTACGAAACCCTTGCATAGGCATGATTCCTTGAGATCTGGAGGGATAGGGTTGATCTTCATCCTTTCCCTATACTGGGCAATATGTTCCTCAGGATCCGTAGTTCCGTCATAGAGCTTCATGTTGGGGGTTTGGAATCTTTTTGGGATTTCAGCATCGCAGATAGGGTATGCAAACCGAGATATCTTGTGGCTATCCTGGGATACTTCTGGGATTGGCTGGACTACTCTAGGCACACTGGATATCATGTCCTTCAACTTTTGAAGCTCCCTGGAAAGTGCTGATGTCATACCTGCATTCTGCAAAGACCCGATACCGTTAGTAGCAAGAGTATTATTATTATTATTATTATTATTATTATTATTATTAGATACGTTACCAGTCTGAGGATTCTGGCCATATCCTGAAGCATATCCTGAACTTCTCACAGTTGACACCCTAACCGAAGAGGGTATCTCTGGAATATGACTTTGGGAATGGCTAGGCACAATATTCCCCCTGTTATCCTCAGTATATACTGCAGAACTGAAGTTCAAAACCCTGGGTTGCAAGGGGGTGACAGTATCCTCAGCGGGGGCCTACTTGAGCTGGATTTCAAGAGTTGTATCTCTCTCATCAGCATTTGGTTAGTCTCCTGCTGTTGCTTCATCTGTTCCTGTATACTACCAAATAAAGTTAGAATTTCATCATTAGAAGCTAAAACAGGAGCAGATCCCTGAACACTCCGAGTAGGTATAATATCCCAAGGCTGTGTGGAGGCTTGCGTCCTTGGAGGAGGTGGAGGAAGCACCGAACCAATTGTTGCAGAGGTTGTTGCAGACACGGTGGAGGAGCTCATGTTTGAAAATAATGTGGCAAAAAATTTTGAAAACAGAAAACCAAGTAACGATTTTGCAAAAGCTTTTAATAGAAATAGCACCACTTGCTCCACGGTGGGCGCCAAATTGTTTTGGTCAAAAATTACCGAAGCAATTAAGTGATTAAATTAGTTAAGTGAGGTAGTGTGCTAAGTATGTGTATCGAAAATATGCTGATTTAGTTATTTGCAAAGACAATTTTCAGGATACGGCTCCGGATATTGAGCTGTATCTACAATCAAACAATGAGCAAAAAGTAAAGGGGTGACACGTTATATACGAGGAAAGCCCTTGATCAATCTAGATCGCCGACACAAAACCTCGGAAGCTGACAATCGCAGCCGCCTTGTTCTTCTTATTACTTCAAATGTCAGGATACAGTGCAGGATATTGATCAGATCGCTAAGTGTTACGATGCTTTTTTTAGAAAGTGAGAGTTGCGAGAGAGTAGAAGTGTATGAGAGTAGTGAGTGTTGTTGTGTCCTATTCGATCTGATATATCCGTCTATTTATAGCTAAGAAAAGAAAACAAAGTCTCCTATAAATGGGGGATGCCTTCGAATATTCTTTAGTTAACGTTAGAGACCAAGTAAAGTGGCTTCAACGTCTTTCTTCGAACAACTTGGAGAGAGTCTTCAGGGGAAAAGGTCTTCATGAACTTTGAAAGCATGAACTCGCACTCCTGCACATAATCCGTTAGTAATCCTCATGATACCACTTTAGGATGTTACCAATATCCCGAGTCAGCATCCCAGGTATGAACATATATCATATAATTAAGATATAGCTTAAGATATTATCCAGGATATGGGCTCAGAATTTCACCCATAACAGTTATGTATGGGGGTTATGTGGGTAACGACTGAACCTGTGAATTGTTAACTTACCCTTTGGTGGTTTGTTAATACGAGTTGCATGATGGACGAGTTACGAAGGTTTGAATGTATTCCACGAGACGACCAAAAGTAGTTTTCACAATTAAAACGAGAACGATTTAAACGAGAATGATTTGAACGAGAACGATTGAACGATTTGAACGAATGGAACGATTTAAACAAGTTAAACGAATTGAACGAACGACTGGTTTTGTTTAGTGTTTAGATAACGGGACGGGTGTAACGTGATAAAAGCATGGTAGATACGCCGCTGGTACTTCTTATATATAAGTGTTTTTATCATATTATATTCCGTGGCGTTATTTAGTTCACTTGGGCGAACGATTTTAAACGATGTCACACAAACGGTGTTTACGAAACGATATAAACCATACGAGTTTTATTACAAGAACGATTTACGATGTGGTTTACTTAAACAAATGTTTTGAGTTAAGATTCATGGCAACGAGATTTTATAAACTATAACCAATCTGTTTGACTTGGTTATTCATTTTATAATACAAACATTTTAAAAAACAAGTTTTCTAATATCGATTAACAAAGTTGTACGAGTTATTTCAACGTGTAAACGAGCCATGAATCTGACACTCACACAAAACCTATGTGCTCGCCGGCATTTCTTTGCTGACTTTATTTTTACATATGTTTCAGGTGGTGTGAATGATGTCGATTGCGAATAGGATGTATGCTCACTTAGGACTGGACAAGGCCTTAGTGATTTAAAAACGATGATAGACTATGTTTAACTTGTTTGTTTAACTTTAAGACAATGTAAATGGTTAATCTATAAATAAAAACGAAACTTTTTAATCCATGGTTGTGAAACAATAATTCTGTTGCTCCACTCCCTGACGTTTCAGACGCGGTTTCGTTGTTTTAACGCGGTCGGGGTGTGACAGGATGGCCATTCGATCGAACGGTCATTCGATCGAGTGGCTCCAACGAGTTGCATTTCGATGTTTCGTTTCGCGTGTTGGGCGTTGCGATGCGTTTAAGCGAGTGTAGATTGAATGATGCGATAGATTAATAATAAACACACAAATACTATATCTAACATACAATCTTCCTAAATATCCTGCGTTTAGCGTTTGCGATTGAATTGCGTAGCGATAGAGTTGCGATTGCGTTTCAATTAATCACCACCAATCAATAAGTAAACATGCACAAGTAACACATAAGTAACACACACGTAAAACAATATACAGAACCTATAAATCAAGGCACGAATGCGATTGTGATGCGATTAGCGATAAAACATGCGATAAACATCGATTAAACCTCGATTATTAATAGATACTCCACATAATACAACTAAATCAAATAAATAAAAAGATTCGATTACAAGTCAAGAAAGTCAAATCGGTAGTTAAGCAAGGAGTGACATATCGCAATTAGCAATCTTTTCTTCCTTTGACTTTGACTTTCGTAACACGGGGTGTTACATTATTGGCTAATCTCTTACAACACTTGGTGAAGACAGGTCATTTATATATTACTTTTGATTCCCAAGCTTTGGTTAACTTTTAATTGGGTTTGTATTAATGACTTTAATATCTAGTTTTTTATATTGAAAGTGAACTTTATTCTATCTCTTCATATTTTGTTGATTCACGCATTCGTGTCTTTACAGTCTATATAAAGCATGTTAATTGCCTGGAAGGGGTTAGAAGGGTGGTTGGGTAAAGTTCTTGCCTTGTTTAGTGTATGGATCCTGCGAGGACTTGATTCAAGCTTATTAGGACTTACTTTTAGGCAGATAGCATCAAATCGGGGGAAGTAAGAATGGCTTGAATCCTTTATAAATAAAATACTATTAAAACTTTAAACCGACCTTGCGGGACAGTATCCATGCTGACTCAGACCAATATGGCCGAGGGTAGCGTTGCCTCCAAAAGAGGGACATGACACATTTTGCATTAATATCTTACTTAATTGTCATTCAATATTCCGGCCTTGCGGAACTGTATCCCTGCCAAGTCAGACCAATATGGATGAGGATAGCTTTGCCTCCAAAAGAGGGACATGCCACTATAACTAAGATAATCTCTTAAAAAACCCAAGTGCGGAAATAATTAAAGGATACGTAAAAGATAAGTCGGAACCAAGTGATTAAATCTTGTCTGTTTATTTCTTTTATTACTTTAGTTTCTTTCTTTATTTTACTTTTTATAAACCTTTTCTCAAAATTTGGTTAGATTAGACGTTGACGATATTTCGATATTTAAAGCTCTTGTGTCCTTGGACGACCTCGGTATCTTACCATCACTATACTACGACAACGATGGCTGCACTTGCCCTAGCGTGTTATAGAGAGTGATAATTGTGTTTTATAAATTTAAAGCTTGATAAACGAGTGAAAACTGCTTAAAAATATATTAAAAATCATACACACCTCGCACACGTCAAATTTTTGGCGACATTGTCGGGGAAACAAGGATTTTAAGAAAGTTTCAAATCGACAACCTAAACATTTTTATGCTTCTTTAATATTTCTTTTTAGGTTTTTCTTCTTTTCTTCAATTTTTCTACTCTCTGCAGGAATAACACGGGCCGTGTCTGATCACACCCGGGGCCGTGTCAATTCCACAATAATATAAAACTGTTTTCTGCCAGACAGAAGCTACATCACAGGGTCGTGTGACAATCACACGGGGCCGTGCCTAGAAAGCAGTTTCTGGAAATCAGTATAGTTTAATTCCAACGATTAAAACCTCGTCTGGCAAATATGGATGTTAATGCTTATTTTTACCCCCGCCAATGTTACGGTGAATGGTGTCAATTATGTGGAGGAATTCATAAAGATTTAGAATGTCCCATTCTAAATCTTAATCCCCACTACCTAATAGACCCATTGTTTTCCTATGAGGATCACCTTAAGATGGGCGGGGGTAAAAACGATAACTATCATCCACCTGAATGCCATCAAACCTCGTCTATAAAAGACATAAGTTCGAAAGAATCATGTCAAATAGAAAAGAGGATTCTCCAAAAACTCAAAGGAATAGAATTCATGATGAAGGCACGATATTCATCAAGGAACAATAACGAAAGAGAAGAATCAAAACACGATTCGATTGAGCTATGATGTTTGCAAAATTCAACATAAAAATTACATCAAATAAGGCATAAAACTAACCCTTTTTAGTACTAATGTTGGAAAAAGCGCGTTTCTTTCTTCCTTTTGAATTTACAGGACTAAACGAGCTTAAAAGAAAAAAAGGAACAAATAAGCAGCCAAAACCAACATAAATACAAGAAGAAGGAATAAAGTGACATGCCCGACCCCTCGGCAGCATATCCCAAAGCAAAAACAAGAAACATAACCTGACCACGGGGCATCTCCCAAAGCCGACCCTTTGGGATTGTATCTCTGCTGACTCAAATCACTGAGTTGAGGGTAACGTCACCTTCAAAAGAGGGGCCTACTACTATAACTAAGATAATCTTTTAAAGTCCGAAAGTGCAAAAATCATCAAAGGATACATTAAAGATGAGTTGGATCCAAGTGATTCTATCTTGTCTATCTGTTTTTCATTTTATTTATCTTTTTATTTTTTGTTTTATTTTCATATTTCAAAACTTTTCTCAAAAATTTAGATCGATTAGACGTTGAGGATAAACCGGTATTAAAAGCTCTTGTGTCCTTGGACGACCTCGGTATCTTACCAACACTATACTACTCTCACGATGGGTGCACTTACCCAAGTGTGTGTTTAGTGTTAGTACAATATCGTGTTTTGTAAATTTAAAACTTGACTAATGCGTAAAATGGACTCAAATATTAATAAAATTATATCATACTCTACGCACACCATGTTTTTGGCGCCGTTGCTGGGGACACAAGGATTTTAAGAAAGCTTAAAATCGACGGCCTAATCATTTTTCAAAACCTTTTCAAAACTGTGCGCACATTTTTTTTACTTTTTAGGAATTTTTAGCATAGCAGTAAGCTGAACACGTGGCCGTGCTCACTGAACACTCCCCCATGCTGCACATAACCATAAAAAGTATCAAACGCCCAGATACAGGATCTGACCACGGGGCCGTGGTGAGCCTCTGTTTCAGCTTTTTAATTTTGTTTTCTAGTCCCGAGACTCTGTAATCTGCTGAGTGATTCTCATGGATCAATACTCAGGAGGTTACACTTACTACGAAGAGGATGATTATGAAGAAGAATATTGTACCATTTTTGGTAATCCTCACTCGGTGCAATATTGTGACCTTTTCGAACCATCCACCTCATATGCTTACTATGAGGAACCAAGGTATGAACCCTCCACCTCATATGCGTACTATGAGGAACCGAGGTATGAACCATCCACTTCATATGCGTATTACGAGGAACCAAGGTTTGAATTCCAAACTTAAGCTTGTGGGATACTTATCCCTCTAACTTTCACGAACCACCAACTATCCTCCCTGAAGCCGAAAGAATTGTACAATGTCTCAAAGATCTTGAACGATTAATAAAAGAATCCCATGAGAGGGAAGAGGCTATTTGTACTAAAGAAGTAATAATTGAAGAAGTAAAAATGGAAGAACAACTAAGTGAAAAACCAACGCATGAACCAAACGACGAAAGAGTTAAGTCTGAAAATGATAGTTTTCAAAAAGAGTCAATTTTTCAAGAAATTAACCTTCTACCACCTTCTTACGAAAATAATTGTTTGGTACCTACTCATGCTAAATTTTTAAAAGAGTTAAACACTAACACTAAAGTTGATGAAATAATAAGCATTAAATTAACAAACGATCAAACTACGCTAATAAAAGATGATCAATTTGAAATTAACATTACACCGGTTCCATGTTTTTTCAAAACACATTTATTAACAATTTTACAATTGATAAAGATTTTGTGTTAATATAATGCCAAACTATATTTTCAAAAAAATAAGTATTAGTGATTTTTCTCCACTTCAAATTTCCATTTTTCTTTCTAATCGAAAGGTAATAAAATCAACGGGAGTAGTTGAGGATGTGTTAGTGCAAACAAATCAAATGCTAGTCCCAACCGACTTCGTCATTCTTGATGATGCTCCACTTGTGTTGGGACAACCTTTTGTAAAAACCCATCAAGCGTTGATCAATCAGAAGCAAAACAACCTACCCATTCAATTAGGGGCCGACAAAAGGTATGTCGATCTTGACCAATCAATGAAATATCCAATCGGTAACGAAGACCCCCTAATTGAAGATGAAGTTGAACCACCCGATATGGAAGACGAAATCGACCAACTTGTCGAAGAAGAGGTCGCCGTTGAACAAACCTTTTTAGTTCTCAACCGAAATAATGAGCAACCAAATAAGGAGTCTCCTAAAGACCCACAACTTGAGCTCAAGGAACTCCCAAAAGGTTTTGAATAGGTTTTTCTAGACGAGGATGGTAAGTTACCTATAACTATTTCTTCAAAATTAACTAGTTTAGAAAAAGAAAAACTAATCACGCTTTTGAAAAAACACAAAAATGCAATCGCATGGATGCTTTGGATATTAAAGGAATAAATCCTTCCATGTGCACGCACAAAATTTTAATGAATGATGACTATAAATCGGTAATACAACCACAACGTAGAGTAAATCTAAATGTTCAAGAAGTGGTTAAAAATGAAGTCATCAAACTACTTGACGCCGGACTCATTTACCCAATTTCCGATAGACCTTGAGTGAGTCCCGTTCAAGTAGTTCCCAAGAAAGAAGGTATGACGGTGGTCACTAATGAAAAAAATGAATTAATACCAACAAGAACCGTCACCGGATGGAGAGTTTGCATAGACTATCGTAGATTCAATGAGGCAATGAGGAAAGACCACTTCCCTTTACCTTTTATTAATCAAATGTTAGAAAGATTATCCGGTCATAAATTTTATTGTTTTTTAGATGGTTTTTCAGGTTACTTTCAAATACCAATAGCTCCCGAAGACCAATAAAAAACAACATTTACATGCCCCTACGGAACTTTTGCTTATCGACGCATGCCTTTTGGTCTATGTAATGCCCCCGCAATTTTCCAACGTTGCATGGTGGCCATCTTCCATGATATGATAGAAAAAAACCATGGAAGTTTTCATGGATAACTTTTCTATCTTTGGAGATTCATATGACCAATGCCTCGATAACCTTGAACGAATGCTATCCTGATGTGAGGAAACTAACCTCGCCCTTAATTGGGAAAAATGCCATTTCATGGTAACGGAGGGAATAGTACTCGGTCACAAAATCTCAAGCGATAGAGTGGAGGTTGATCAGGCTAAAATAGACACCATCTCCCGATTACCACCTCCATCCTCCGTTAGAACCATCAGAAGTTTCCTAGGGCATGCCGAATTCTATAGACGATTTATCAAAGACTTTTCAAAAATGTCAAGACCTTTAACAAAATTACTTGAAAAAGATGCACCATTCATCTTTGACAAGAATTGCAACCAAGCATTTTTAACATTAAAAGAAATGCTAGTCAAAGCACCAATCATGATAGCACCCGATTGGAAATTACCTTTCGAAATCATGTGCGATGCAAGTGACTTTGTAGTTGGAGCTGTCTTGGGACAACGAAAAGATAAGCATTTTCACCTAATATACTATGCTAGTAAAACACTAATTGATGCACAAGAAAATTACACAACAACTGAAAAAAAGTTACTAGCAGTAGTATTTGCTTTTGATAAATTTCGTTCTTATCTTGTTCTTTCTAAAATGATAGTTTGTACAGACCATGCAGCCATTCGTTATCTCTTTAAAAAACAGGATGCCAAGCCACGTTTAATCAGATGGATTCTGCTCCTCCAAGAATTCGACATAGAAATAAAAGACAAAAGAGGATCTGAAAACACCGCTGCCGACAATCTATCCCGCTTGGAAGATCCAGCTTTGGAGGCAACTAGGGACGAGCTCATCAATGAAAAGTTCCCAACAGAATCCTTAGAAATGGTGGAATACCGAGAAGAACCATGGTACGCCGACTACGCCAACTACCTAGCTAGTGCGATAGTCGCAAAAGGATGGTCAGATCATGAAAGAAAAAAATTCTTTGTCGACGTAAAGCATTATTTTTTGGGAATATCCGTATCTTTTCAAAATATGTGCCGGCCAACTTATCCGACGACACATACATGGTTGCGAAGCAAGGAAGATTCTCCGCCATTGTCATGAAGGTCCGTATGGTGGACATCATGGAGCCACTAGTACCACACGAAAGGTATTTGATTCGGGATTCTATTGGCCAACCATTTATAAAGACTCCCAAAGTCTTATCAAGACATGTGATGCATGCCAACGGTCAGGTAATATTTCTTCCAAAAACAAAATGCCACAAAATGGCATTCTTGTTTGTGAAATTTTTGATGTGTGGGGAATAGACTTTATGAGACATTTCCCACTATCAAAAGGAAACAAATAAATACTCGTGGCCGTAAATTACTTGTCAAAATGGGCCGAAGCCGAAGCTCTTCCGACAAATAATGAAAGAGTTGTGTAAGATTCTTGAAACGACTATTTTCCCGTGTATGTACTCCAAAAGCATTAATAAGTGATAGAGGTACCCATTTTTTTAATCATCAATTTGAAATTTTTTTAACTAGATATGGGGTCTATCATCGGATCTCAACCGGATATCACCCTCAAACAGATGGACACGCCGAAGTGACTAATCGAGGTTTAAAAAGAATACTTGAGAAAACCGTAGGATTAAATAAAAAAGAATGAGCCAATAAATTAGATGACGCTTTATGGGCATTTCGAACCACGTATAAAACAACAATAGGAACCACCCCATGTAAGCTTGTCTATGGAAAAAGTTTTCATTTGCCAGTAGAAATAGCACATAGGGCTTACTGGGCATTAAAAAACGTAAACCTAGACCATGAAACCGCCGGAAAGAATCGGTTTTATCAATTAAACGAATTAGATGAATTAACAAATCAAGCATACTCTATCTCTGAAATTTATAAGGAACGTATGAAAAACTTACGTGGCAAACATATTAAGCCTAATGGATTTCGAGTAGGAGACCAAGTGCTATTGTTTAATTCACGACTTCAATTATTTCCCGGAAAATTAAAGTCTAGGTGGTCGAGACCTTTTTCCATCATCCACATTTTTCCACACGGTGCAATTAAGATTAAATCTCAAAATGGTATTCCATCTAAAGTCAACGGACAACGGCTTTAGCCCTATCAAGGATTCATTGAAGAAGAGATCTTGCTACAAGCGGTCGAGGTATGATTAAACGAAGGTTTGTGTATGTGTGTAAATTAACATCATGTCTTGTAGGTAATGTATATCGGGAAAGCTTCAAAAGTCGGTAAGGTAACTAAACCAGTTTCGGGAAACAGGCGCTCACACGTGCACCATTTCAAATATATATATATATATATCGGGAAAGCTTCAAAAGTCGGTAAGGTAACTAAACCAGTTTCGGGAAACAGGCGCTCACACGTGCACCATTTCAAATATATATATATATATATATATATATATATATATATATATATATATATATATATATATATATATATATATATATATATATATATATATATCCGCCCACGGGGACGTGGTCGGCCTGCAGACGAGAATAAAACCCTTTTGTCTTCTCAGTTCTTCATTTACCATGACATGTTTCCCCGAAAACTCTCTAGTTCCTCCACGATTTTCTGCAATTTTCTACATTTTCCTTCTGTTCAACATCAACAAGGTATGATTCTAACATCTTCTGTAGTTAGTTTAATGATTAGCATGTAGTTTAACACCAAAAATTTGGGGAAAAATCTAGGATTCTTGAACTTGAACCAAACCAAACCTAAACTTTTTGTTTAGATCTAGAAGTATTAGTTTATATGCATGTTATAGGAAGTAAATCAACCATTATTGTTCGTAGATTTGCCCGGTTTCAAGTATAAACAACAAACCCTTGTTCTTGAATCGAAAAAGTTAAAATTGATGGGGTAAACGGTTTGTTTTTGGAAAACGGCACTTGGGGTTTCATTTTCGGGGAAAACCTCCCCTACTCAACCAAAAATTTTCATATTTTTGAAGCCGGGTCAAAAAATGAAAGTTCAGAGTAACAGAAGCCTGACCACGGGGTGTGGTCAGCGAGCACGGGGGCATGGCCAGGGAACTTTGCTGAACACGGTGCGTGGCCAGTGGCCACGGGGCCGTGTCTAGCTCCCTGTTTTCAGTTTTTTCTGAAGTTTTATCATAACCACTGATTGTTTTGTGGTTTTCTTTTGAAGCGATGGCCAGCAAATTCCTAAAGTTCAAACAATCAGAATGGGAGTACCAAGCTCGATTTGACATACTCCAAACTAGACCAGAAGAAGCACCGAAACAAGCATGTTATGAAACTCTGGAAGCCGTGGGGAAACAGGACCGGTACGACATGCTAGTCACGGGACCACTCCGGGTGGCTCTTGGCACAAAACTCCATTCAGTTTATGAATATAACATGGAGTTTTACAGCACTTTCAAGTTTAAATCCAAAGCAGAGTCGTTTGACAAAGAAGGGGTTTAGTTCAGATGTGTTGGGGAGCTACTTTCAATCTCCATAGCCCAATTTGGGGTGACTGTGGGTTTATTCACCGAAGAATAGTCCATTGAAGAGCTCCCAGTTGCCCCAAACGTCATTGGCTCAAATTAGAGAAGGGTCGTATGATCCAAGCGTCACAAAGAACTTCCAGTTGTGGGCATCACAAAGAACTTCCAGTTGCGGGAACCTTCTACCGATACATCCACCGGGTCCTTAGCAACTCAATATGTCAACGGCGTGATAGCTCGGGGGGTGGTAAGCCTCCGTGATCTTACTGTCCTTTATTGCATCCACAACCGCGTGCCTCTCGATGTCACCCACCTACTCCTCCGGAACATGCACCTAAACCAGTTGGCCTCCTCCCCGACACCGATCTTTTTCGGGGGATGGATCTACCGCCTCTTCAAGACCTATGTCTAACGCATGCCAAAATCATTCCATAGGGGACCAAGGTCCA
Source organism: Helianthus annuus (assembly GCF_002127325.2). Classification (NCBI taxonomy): domain Eukaryota; kingdom Viridiplantae; phylum Streptophyta; class Magnoliopsida; order Asterales; family Asteraceae; genus Helianthus; species Helianthus annuus. Next base: position 25,186,869 of record NC_035439.2, on the reverse strand, counting down.
GGAAGGTAGATTTAGCCCAATACCGCTTAATGGGAATCATCCAAGAGATGGGTAACGGGTCGGTCCATTTCCAAAACGCCCGAGGAAACGTGTGGAAACCGGAAGAAGGCCTAGTCCTACATGCCGACCCAAACCGTCCACCTCCTCAACAACAAAGCTACCATACGGGTTCCTCCTCCCAAGGAGGCGGGTTTGCTAATTTTTAAAGTTTTACTGATCTTTTGCAGGAAAACCTACTATGTACCCGGAACACGTACAACATGCTAGCAATGCCTATACCCGGATCGGAGTAGTGGCACATACCGTCTCCACTATGCAAGATGACATCACGTACATCCAGAATCATATGGCGTTTCGTGATGAGGAGGGCGATGATGATGACATGGACTGAGCGGAGGTGACAGAGGTGGTGTGGTGTGGTGACGGATGCGATATTTCAGGTTAACCCTTTCTACTCTACGAACAATTTCAGGCCTGCGTGCCATGGTTAAACAAGTTACTTTTCTAGACAATTTTTACTTTCTGCATTTTCTTTTTTTTTCTTTTTTTATGTTTGTGGTGATGGATGTTAAACATTGGTAAATTAGGATGTTGGCATTACGTTATGTTTTGAATGGTATTTCACAAAACAGGTACACATGAGGCTTGAATGCACTAAGCATTAGTGCTGCATAAGCCTAGAAACCGGAAATAAAAGCCAAAAACCTGGAAATCATCAATTGTAGACTGCCACCAAGGAGCCGTGTTTACTGACCACGCCCACGTGTCCACCCCCTTGACCTGCTGTGCTTTTTGAAACCAACCCAGCACGGGTCATGGCCACCACACACACCCCGTGGCCAGCTCTCTGTAAGTTCTGTTACTGGCACTCTGACCACGGGGCCGTGCCCAGCCAACACGTGCCCGTGGCCAGGTGCCCAGTAACATAAAACCTTGTTTTTAAACACCTTTTACACATTCGAATCAACCTAAAAACTTATTTTTGGGACACATTGAGGACAATGTGTAATTTAAGTGTGGGGGGGGGGATGCTAAAACTTTGAATCTTGTAAGTCCTAATAACAAGCCTTACACAAAACTCTATTGGAACCGCTAATCACCCCAAGTTTTTTTCAAAAACTTTCATTTTTTTTCTTTTCTTGTCTTGGTTTAATTCGGGTATAACAAGTTCTTAAAAAGTTACTTTTTTTTTTTTACAAATTTACAACCGATAGCGTTGTGATAAAAAGAACCTAATAAGAAAATTATGAAAACGCATGACAAATCTATTTAAAATTTGATTATATATACTTGATCACATTATAAACCAATTCCCACAATAAGTGAGTTTTGAGCCTTTATTGAGCATACATGCATACATCTTTTAACTAAATGCTCATTTTCGTTTCTTGTGTGAATAGCCGCTTGGATTTTACGACTCTAGAACTTGCCAAGATGATACATTCCCGGTCCTTACCAACTTGAACCCAAGTAAGTAAATGATGGAGGCATTAGGACTAACCCATTTTCCTTTCAAAACCATTCTTTTTCATTTTTTAACACCACTACCCAAAATCCCCCTAGTTAACACCTTTGAGCCTAAACCGTTTTGTTTCAAAACCCGAAAAACAAACACCCATTACCCACCAAAACCTTTTTCTTTTCAAACCCATTTGTTTTAGTAAAAAACTCGGTTATCATGTGACCAAAAAAATAAAATAAATAATAACAATAATAAATGTAGAGAATGTTGCAATAACCAAACAAGTTCCTCAAAGAAATCTTGTTTGAATATGCTTAGTTTGAATAAATGTCACAAAAACAAAAAGTTTTACAATAACCGACGCTTTTTACGCTTTTCACCATTTTACTAACCACTAACCAAAAAGCACCTACCCTTAGCCCAAGCCTAACCCGTCCCCAGTCCTCTTGATATTTACAAAGGTTTATAGTTAAAAAAGAGAGGGTTTGATCACTTGGCAAGCACATGGTAGAAGTAAGTTCCATGCCGGTATCGAGTGTTTCACAAAAATACACAATCGGCTGAGTGTTGAGTGATCTCTCGTGAGGTATGTGAACTTGTATATAAATGGAATTTTAAAGAGGCATGTTATGCCTAAATAAATAATTTTTTAACAAATGTTCTAAATAAATCATGACGAACAGGATTGTAAATAAAATAAAAATAAAACTTAATAAAGATCTTGGATTCCCGGCGCTCAAGATAAGCCACAAACTTCTCCTCTACCTCATCCATTTGGGTGTGTAAGCCACATATTAAAGAGTTTGCTTGAGGACAAGCAAAGATTCAAGTGTGGGGGTATTTGATGTGTGCAAAATGCAACATAAAAACTACATCAAATAAGGCATAAAACTAACCCTTTTTAGTACTAATGTTGGAAAAAGCGCGTTTTTTTCTTCCTTTTGAATTTACAGGACTAAACGAGTTTAAAAGAATAAAAGGAACAAATAAGCAGCCAAAACCAACATAAATACAAGAAGAAGGAATAAAGTAACATGCCCGACCCCTCGGCAGCATCTTTCAAAGCAAAAACAAGAAACAGAACCTGACCACGGGGCCGTGCCCAGCTAAGCATGGGGCGTGGTCAGGACCTGCACAACAAGACAAACCTGCAGAAGCTTCTACGCCCACCAAGGGGCCGTGCCCAGCTCTACACGAGGCGTGGTCAACTCTAAGATTTGTAGAATCTTGATAGTACATAAAAGAGTTGACCACGGGGCCGTGCCCAGAAGACACGGGGTCGTGTGGGCCCCCTGCTGACAATTGCAATTAATGAAGGAAGAGAAGATGATGGCCATGGGCCGTGCCCAGTGGACACAGGGCCGTGGCCAGGGCTCTGTTCTGGCTATAAATAGGGGTGTTTGGTTCACTTCAAAGGCATCCCTTGGCAAACCACTTCTCTCCCACTTTGCCACCACTCCACCACCACTACAACACCAACACCCACCACCACCATCCTTCATCCATCTTTAGAGTGTGTAGTAGTCTCGGAATCCAAGATTGATCATAAGAGTTCTTGTCAATCAAAGGCCATGTTTGGCTAAACTCTTACATCACTTGGTGAAGACAAGTTTTTAATGTATTACTTTTGATTTTTAATCTTTCGGCACTTTTTATTTGGGTTTGTATTAATGACTTTAATAAGTAGTTTCTTATGTTGAAAGTGAATTTTCTTTACCATTTATTCATGATGTCATTGATTTGCTCATTCGTGTCTTTATGGTCTATATAAAGCACGTTAACTACATGGAAGGGGGTTAGGAGGGTGGTTTGGTAAAGTTCTTGTCTCGTTCAGTGTATAGATCCTGCGAGGACTTGGTTCAAGATTACTAGGACATCCTTCAATGCCCAACGGTATTGGATAGCAGAGGTGCGAATAGCTTGAACACCTCATATGTAAACTACTATTAATACTATAAACCGGCTTCTTGGGATTGTATCCTTGCTGACTTAAACCACTTAGCCGAGGGTAACGTCACCTTCAAAAGAGGGGCTTACCACTTTTCGCATTAATAACTAACTTAATTGTCTTTAAATATTCTGACCCTTTGGAATAGTATCCCTGCTGACTCAAACCATTGGGTTAACGTTACCTTCAAAAGAGGGGCCTACTACTATAACTAAGATAATCTCTTAAAAAGTCCGAAAGTGCGAAAATCATCAAAGGATACATTAAAGATGAGTTGGATCCATGTGATTCTATCTTGTCTATCTGTTTTTCATTTTATTTATCTTTTTATTTTTAGTTTTATTTTCATATTTCAAAACTTTTCTCAAAAATTTAGATCGATTAGACGTTGAGAATAAACCGGTATTAAAAGCTCTTGTGTCCTTAGACGACCTCGGTATCTTACCAACACTATATTACGCTCACGATGGGTGCACTTGCCCAAGTGTGTGTTTAGTGTTAGTACAATATCATGTTTTTATAAATTTAAAACTTGACTAATGCGTAAAATGGGCTCAAAATATTAATAATATTATACCACACTCTACGCACACCAAGCTACATTCAGGAAATAGACAATACCAAATCCAACATGTGTACCCTAGCTCCTTGCGAAAATGAAGGTGATAGTGTTGGATCGTCGTTGACCCTGAATGAGTCGATCAGAAGAGTCGTTTTCCAATTCAAAGGCGGAATCAGTGAATTAGACGCTCAAACTAAATATAATGCTTCACTTTATTGATTCTGATAATGTTTACAACCTGGAAGCAATTCGGCAGCACTTCGCTACAAGTTCTGAGCCGTTACAAATGAATCAACCAGTGCCCTATATATAGAGATCTGGAACCGCTTATACGAACATGTCACAAAAGCGGTCCAGGTGAGTTGGTGTGGATCGCTTTTATGGACAATGTCCATATAAGCGGTCCAACATGCTATTTAACCACTTCTCGTTTCTCGAACCTCGTGCACTGGTTATTCTAACCTAACCTATCCTATTACATGATACAAGACGAAGTCAATAGACGTAATGCACCAACAGACTCCCCCTCGGATATTGACGAAGTCTTCAGTGAACATTCTTTGTTATGCCCCCTCTTCAGTCTTGATCATCTTTGCCAACTTGTTCAGATTGCAACCATATAAGAATCCATCAATCTTTCATATTGATCATCTTCATCATCAGTAAGCTCCCCCTCTCGTCAAGCTTCCGTGCTTTTAGGGATCATCACCTTGCTTTTCAGCTAACGATACCTAGCTCTTTGCACACTTTTGTTTGCAATAAACTCATCTACAGACTCCCCCTAAGACTCAGCTTTCGGGATCGTAATCTGGATCTTTCCTGTAATCACTTATACCAATGATAAGTAACAACATTTTTAAAACCAGTAATCAAATTCTCTAACCTACTCCCCCTATCAATAAACTCAACAGATATGGCAGTAAACAAGAATCCAATTCCCTCTCAGATTATCATTCAAGTTCAAATTAATGACCTTGAAGATTTTCACAACCTGTTTTTGAAGATTTTCCAAGAAATTTCAAGTTTCAAATTAATGAACTCGTTTTGTTTTCAGAAACACAATCAGCATACTATGATTTTGAAACTCAGCAACTCAGACATCGGTTTATCAAAAAATAACGCAGAAATCAAAATCTTTTTGTGTTTTCTGAAAATATAAAGCTGTAAAGAAATATATACAAACAATATTTTTGTTTGAGTATGCATCAGAGGATCATATCAGTTTATGACAAGTCACAAGTACCGTTAAACTTTAAATCATACTCAGAATTAAACAATTCACTTAGATTGTCGATATACTGATCCATTTAAATTTTCATACAAATTTTAACTGATTCAGGATACGATTTAGATGTTTTAAGACTTAAACTCATTCATGTGTCCCACCTCTTGAATATACTCCCGTATCCAGAATCCCAATATTCAGTCTTACAGGTAAGAATACTACAATGATGTCTGTACATAAATTAGGGTATGCGAGAACTGAGGGATCTCAGGTCAGAACTTCCGTTCAGCAGAGAGATATCAGCTTCGACTTTGCAGTGTGTTCCCTTTAGAGAATCTTTTCAGCTACAACAACTGATTATCAATTTTATTGTCTAATCAGCTGAGGGCTTTATGCTATATTTCAAGCATTTTGGTGAAAGTATTAGCCAGGGACTAGGTCAGAACCACCGTTCAGCAGAAGTCCCGGAATAATACCCCAGACATCATAGAGTATAAACACCTAGTATATCAGAATAGGAGACCTTTCAAACGAGATTTCAGGGGTTACCTATATATCCAAGTAGTGTTCCCCACGAAATAAGTAAGTTTGAATTTAGGTTTATATCCCGAAAAAGCTTACTAAATGTATAAAAACCTATCGACATATCATCAGTGAGATTGTTTAATGCTATTTAATCATTACATTTCTTTAGCATACTGCAACTGTCTACTGATGTACTATCATTTCCTCTTTTTACGCAAAACTCAAATTTTTGATTTTATCATGTTTTTGGCTTTTTCAAATTTTCTAATGTTTTTGTATTTTCTAACAAAATTTATCCCCCTAAAATGCAAAATCATTAAAGAAATTTGACAAACCGATACTGATAGCTTTATCTCGCCATCCATTTTCTACATCTCATGCTCTGTTTCGCAGAAAATATAACGTACCCCCATGATTTACAACCCATTGATTTTGACTGTTAGAAAACCGTTCTTCAACTTGTGAGTAATCATGTTTGTTCCGCCGTGAGGGTTTCGGCATAGTCCATCACCACTTATACAATGTAAACTAACATCAAACATCTCAAACATTAACCAAACAAACACACAACCAACAAACATACAACAATCATCAAACACAACACAAATTCATACAAAACAACCAACAAACTCCCTGTCTGACCAAAACCAGGGATCTTCAACCTCTTCCCGTGCAACACTCTCACAATCTTCATCAGCATTTAGCACCTGCACATTCAAACTTTATCAAATACACAAACAATTTGCCATAAAAATTTCAAACAATAAAGATAGATGCCGATTCATGCTTCGCGATCCAGGAAGCTCCGGCAATTCCAACCACTTAATCAAACATGGTGTCCACCCAGGCCTCAGGAGCCTTAGGTGTAACCTTGATTCTAGCAACCTGAATTTTAAAATTTTCAGCCTTAAGCGGTGGAACGTTTGCATCATAGGCAACCACATCTGAATCCTCAGAAGTTGTTTTTGGTTTCCAAATTTGTTTCTGTTTCTCATCTTTTATCAACTCAACACTTTTCTTAACAGACCACACTTGACCTTTCGGAGTACCTCTTTTGTAAAAATTTGTTTCTTTCTGAACCTTTTGAGTTTGAACAACATTTTTAGGTTTCCAAATCTTTTGAGGTTTTGTCACACCAACCGATGTTTTCCGACTCCATGATGTTCTCACTCTGGATGTGTGAGAATTCCAGGTCTGTCTAGAATTAAACCTGTTCGGGTTTGATTTCCAATTTTGATTTGAGGCAAACTTGTTTGTTGTAAACCTCCAAGTTTGTCTCGAATCAAATCTGGTTGACCTCGGTTTCACACTCTCAGATTTCTGTGGTTCACCATCAACAGACTTTGGATTTCCACACTTTCGTGCAACATGGCCAATTTGATCACATTTAAAACACACTTTCTTTGACACATCTTTTGGTTGTTGTTGTTTCTTTTTCATATCCTCAAACTCTGCATTACATTGTGTTCCAAGTTTGAGTTTTTCTTCTTCAATGAAGCTTTTTCCTTGAACAAAAGTCATTTTTGTCTGAAAATTGGACCTTTCAGTTCTGTTTTGATTATGTTTCTTCTTATACCCCAAACCGGACTTCATGTTTTTCTTCTTAGAACCAGGTTTGTTATAAGACCCTTTGAAACCTTTACCAGCAAACTTCGACATTTCAGACTTCTCAATTTCAACCATCTTGAAAACTTTGTCAATTTTCTCTGAAATCACATTCTGAATCGGAAAAACCACATCTAAGAATAGTTTGTCTGATCCAATCATGGTATAAACCAATCCTTTTGAATCATCATTCAAACTCTTCTCGGATTTTGTATCTTTCAGATATCCATCATAAAGATTTCCTTCATCTTCATCCTGTGATTCAGACTTACCTTTTGTAGACTCATCTTTCAAAACACTATCAACCACCTTACATACCACCTCTGAATCATCAGCATCATCAGATTTGGTGTAAGTCACATCGATACTGTCAGGTAATTGGTCAGCTATGTTCAAACCCTTTGCCACCTTTTCCTCATCATAAAAAGTATAATTGTCTCTCAATGGTGGTGGTACCTGATGATATTCTGAACCAATACCCTTTTTACAATGATTAGTATCTTTGTTATCAGGTGTGATATTGAAAATACGTTCAAGAATGTACGAAGAGTCATGATAACTTTGAAGTTTTGTAACAATCTTTTCTTTTTCAGCCAAGACTTGTTTAAGATTAGCAATTTCATCAATACGCTTGTTCAATTCAATTTGCTTTTCTTTAAACTGGCGTTCATACAAATCTTTAGTAACTAAAGTTTCAGACAAACGTTGATCAAAACTCTTGACTTGGCTCTTCAAAGTATCATAAGCTTCTTGTACTCTCTGACTTGATCGTTTTAAAGAATCATATTGCTTTTGTAATTCTAGAAATCTAGATTCTTTTTCAATGCAATCAACACATTTTGTAGAACATTTTTCTTTCAAAACCATATTTTATTTTTCAAGATTTTCACATTTTTGTGTTAACTTCTCGACTCTTGATTTCAAATTTTGTTCCGATTCAATTCTTTCTTTACATTTTTCTTTTAAAACATTTTCAAGTTTATGCATTTCAGCATCTTTTGTTTTTATTCTATCTTCTTTCTTAGTACAGTTTTTGCATTGTTCAATGCAATTCCTGCACTTGTTTCTTTATCCACAATCACTTCATCATTTAATGAGTTAGAAAATTTTCTTACCTCAGTGATCGACGACACATCGGCTGCCTCTGTCTTCTGTATCTTCTCAATCTTCTCTTTAGCATCAATCTTTACCACAGCCTTGACTTCTTCAATCATTTTCTTCAAATCTTCTTCTTTTCTCCGCTTCATCTCTACCACCTTCGGTAGGCTTGCCTCAAAAACCTCTTTCAATTCTTTCATGAATTCCACCAAATAGTATTTGTCAGAGAGCCTTTTTGTGTTGTAAACGCCTTCACTTGGAAACGCATTAGTTACCGCATCAAAATCAACTTTCGCTGGATCAACCACCGGATTACTATACGGATCCAAAAAACATTCCAATTCTTTACTCCACCTCTCAGCTCTCTGTGCTTCTTGAAATGGAGCATACAACTTGCCAATCTCCCATCTTGCTCTGTCTCTTCTCCACCATTTATCATGCTCATCATTTGCAACAAATGCATACCCAACAGCATCTTTTTCCGGAAGAACTTCTTTGCTCCAGTCATATCCTTCATCATCATAAATGACCGCAAGAGCCCTTGATTTCTCTTCCTGCTGCTTTAATCTTGGCGGCTCAGACTTGTTCTGATGGTAAATTGCTTGTTTGTAATAATCTTCAGTGAAAGGATTCTCAGAGTCATCAGCAACATATGAATTACGGCACTCGCGTTTGAAGTGACCTTTTTGTTTGCAATTAAAGCATGTCACCTTGGACTTATCAAAACCCAATTTGGTAGATGGCCCTCCAATCGACTTTCTCCCCGTGATCTCCATAAAACGTTGTGCACGTCTAACAGCACTTGCCATAGCCCATCTGATATCCATCAGCTCCATTTCTTCAGGGTCTATTTGATCATACTCCTCTTTAGTCAAGTTGGTATTTCCAATCTTACCTGCAACAAGACCTTCATATGATTCCAACACTGACGCCAAAAAGACCATCTGTTGCCTAGCCGTCTCCTCATTAAAATTTTGTCCATTCTTCAAATCTATCGCGATATTGCACGAAAAATTCGCATTAGACTGATTTGTAGAAGATGTAGAACCAATGTGATAACCACTGTGAAGACTCTCTTTGTTCACTGAATTCGAGCTTTCTGCAGAAAAAGCTGTTTTTGGAGACCCAGCTTGTGGTATATGACTTCTGTAGTAAAGTTACACATTCTGCTGATATGATGGATTGTTGACTTTCGATCTCTTCAATTCTAACTCATGGCTTTCAAGCCTTTCAATCAGCACGTCAATCTTTAACTCCTCTGGCTTAATTGTGTTTTTCAACATAAGCGCGAAATATTGCCATTCCTGATCATTTGGTAACGAGTCAAACAACTTATCTACCATCAGATCTTCATCGTAACTAATTCCATGCCTTGTCAACTCCATCTTCAAATGTCCAAACCTTTCAAGCATACTACAAACCGATTCATTTTTCATGCAGCTAAACAAATCAAACTCTCTACGCAACAACTTTTTCTTGTTTTTAACAATCTCATTACTCCCAATGCATTTTCTCTCCAAAGCTTCCCATAATTTCTTTGACGTTTTCTCGTTTTCAAGCAACGAGATGATATCTTCTCTAACTGATTGTTTGATCAATGTTATCATTCTGTATTCAGCCACAACATGCTTCACATCTAATTCTGTAAAATCTTTCTCTTCGATAGCCCCTCCATCTGTTTTCTCTGGTGCTTTGTATTCAGTCACTAACTTTAACCAACTCTCCGGTGCAAAAGCTTTCACCCAACCTTCAAACCTATTCTTCCACCAATTGTAATCTTCGACTTTCATTAATTTCGGTGGTTTTTGTTAACTACCATACATATTTTCAAACTTCAAATTTTCTGATATCTCTTTTGAAACTTCTCTCATCTCAGTTCTTCTTTCTGACGATTCGGAAGTAAATGCGTTGTAAAATGTGTTGAAAAATTCTTCTCCATTGTTCGACATCTTTGAATACCTGAAAATCAATGACCTGGAAGCAAACAAACAAACTTAATCAGATCAAACAATATCAAGTAAATTGAAATACACTAACACTCGATGTCGTGTAATAATCTTGACACTTAGACGAAAACCAGATTGAACAAATAACCGAAACTCAGTCTTGACAAACAAACGAAACTCTATAAAATCCTTTCGAGCGAACCCACTAAAGTCACAAAAGCGAAACCAGATGTTGGCACAAAAGCGAACCCAGTATGTTCACAAAAGCGAACCAACTGAATTGACTAATAAGCGAACCCAAACTATGTCGTTCGAGCGGACCAAGATTGTTTATAAGAGCGATCTAGAAACAGTCAAATGAGCGGTCCAGGACGTGTTCACAAACGCGGACCAGACATGTACACTCGAGCGGTCCAGAGATGTCTTTGGAGCGGTCCAGAAATATTTGAACGAGCGGTCCAGAAATGATCGAAAGAGCGGTCCTGAATGGTAGTTATGAGCGGTCCAGACTAAAAGATGTACAAATGAGCGAACCAGAACTGTTCAAATAAGCGGTCCAGGGTCTAATTTTGAGCGAACCAGCTGACAATTTGTACTAAAAAGCGGTCCAAACCGTGACCTAAGAGCGGTTTACGATGACGTCATATGAGCGATCCATATTAAGAACATGATTTGACCAATAAAAACTTCGAATTTTGGCTTCAAACTTTCCAGGAAATATCTCGATACTATTGCGCACAATCTGTGAAAAATTGAGCGAATTCCGACCGTGAAATCTACCCGAATCTGAAAAAGAAGGTGTAGAAGACAGAAAATGGATCAAATTTGAGCTAAACTCTTCCTCCTGAGCTCTGATACCACTTGTTGGATCGTCGTTGACCCTGAATGAGTCGATCAGAAGAGTCGTTTTCCAATTCAAAGGCGGAATCAGTGAATTAGACGCTCAAACTAAATATAATGCTTCACTTTATTGATTCTGATAATGTTTACAACCTGGAAGCAATTCGGCAGCACTTCGCTACAAGTTCTGAGCCGTTACAAATGAATCAACCAGTGCCCTATATATAGAGATCTGGAACCGCTTATACGAACATGTCACAAAAGTGGTCCAGGTGAGTTGGTGTGGATCGCTTTTATGGACAATGTCCATATAAGCGGTCCAACATGCTATTTAACCACTTCTCGTTTCTCGAACCTCGTGCACTGGTTATTCTAACCTAACCTATCCTATTACATGATACAAGACGAAGTCAATAGACGTAATGCACCAACAGATAGTCGTCCCTGTATCGGCCTCACAATGAAGGACTCCTTAATGACTTGTGAATTTCACACCAACGGTTTAGACCAAAGCGAGTCGTCTCACACCTTCTTTAACAAGAGCCCAAAAAAGGTAAATAAAGGATGGTTCCACCCTCCTAATTTTAACTTTGGTTTCTTCCTTTCCGATAACCTCATGCATTTTCATATCTCTCGCCGGAACCTAAGGTACATTCGGCACTTCGATGTTGTCCCAACCAGTAAGGAACCTCCTAATAAAACGCGGTTCCTTAAAAATTCCGACGAAACTTCATAAGTCCTAAAAAACACGGGGTCGTGCCTCATCTACTCTCCAAACATGGGGTGTCTTCGATAAACACGGGGCCGTACCTACCTTGACACGGCCCGTGTGTCACTAATGGACAACATTCTTTGACTCATTGCAGGCGAAACGAGGTCTTGCTTCCTAGACACGGGGTCGTGTCGATGTGTTGTCACTTTCTATGAAGTCAGCCATGAGGAAAGTGTTTGGACCCATTCCTAAAAGACTAAGATCCTTCCTGATCTCACAAACATACCAGAAAAGGTAGGTTCTTAATAAGGTTTTCTTAAACCTTCTGGTTGTTACCACATTTAGTCATTTCTCGTTCCTTAACTTTCAACAACCTCCACTGAAGCTTGAAGCTTGAAGCTTCAAAGCTTTAATTATTGGGTTAAGAGCATGATTTTTAGCCAAAATTTTCACAAATCTACTATTTTATAACATTATTCTAAGTTATTTACGTTCAGACATGTCATAAAACAAAAGGTTTTAACTTAAAATAAAGGTTCTTGGGCTAAAATATCAGCACTGTTTGTGCAGTACGGGGTCGTGCCTTGTAGGCATGGGGCCGTGTGACATGTCTGTAGACCCAAACTTTAACGGTTTGTCTTGTTTAAACTAGCATGGCAAGCCAGCAAAGTGGTACTTCTTTAACAAGCTCACAAAGCACCCGAAGACGAAGAAGGCTCTCACTTGAAGCCACCCTAGTATGCTACGTTTGCACACTACGAGAGTTTATTGAAGAGATGATGGCGATGGAGGAAGTCCTCATAGACCGAGTGAACTACCTCACTCTAGCCCTGGGGAGTAGCTTTAGGGAATCAACCTTCTTCATCAAAGGTTGAATATCTTGGTGGTGCCCCCTATGGATCCAATCTTACCACAAGAAGATTGGAACCTCGCTCACGAGGTGATTAATCCAACCGGGTGGGATGAAATACCCCCTGAACCTCCCATTGATGCCTTCTTCGAGGTTCCAGTAGCTCCCGCTCCTCTCCCACAAGAGGAGATCGATGATGAGCCCTTCATCTTCCTTCAAGAGAGATTGAGGAAATGCTTAACGATCTTTAAGGAGGCACGCCCGGAAATAGCTCAAAGCCCTCCTTATCCGAAAACTAGTTTTGATTTTTGTTATTCTTTCATCCGATCCATCTAGGGGAGAGCTATTTGGTTTAAAATCCTTAGAGGTATCCACTATTATCTATCTTAGGACTTAAATCTTTCTTATTTTTATCTTTATTTTAGTTATAATGATGGATGAATTAATGGAATGAAACTTGGTGTGAAATAATGAGGAAAATGGCCAAAGGACGTTGAAACAGAACCCCCATGCACATAATTAGATGTCTCCCGACACAAAATCTTCAGAACAGTAAGTGCAGCATGGGGCCGTGTATGGTAAGCACGCCCCCGTGCCTCAAGTCTACAGAAAATAATATTGTTTCTGGAACTGTTACACGGGGTCGTGTCTCTTAGACACGCCCCCGTGTCTTGTTTGTCTTCTAGAAAATTCTTGTTACTAGAACTTTTTACACGGGATCGTGCCTACCTGGCACGCCCCCATGTCTACCTTCTGGAAATTTTCATAGAAGTCATGATACCGACACTTTTTACAGGGGCCGTGTCCCCTAGCCAACACGCCCCCGTGTCCATCTTCTGTAAGTTTTCATTACTGGCAGTTGAACACGGGGTCGTGTCCAACGGACATGGGGCCGTGTCCAGACTGCCAGTAACATAAATTTTTGCTTTTAACACCATGTTACACATTCAATCAACCTAAAAATTTATTTTTGGGACACATTGAGGACAATGTGTAATTTAAGTGTGGGGGGGATGCTAAAACCTTGAATTTTGCAAGTCCTAATAACAAGCCTTACACAAAACTCTATTGGAACCGCTAATCACCCCATATTTTTTCAAAAATTTTCATTTTTTTTACTTGTTTAAAGTTTAAGTTGGGAATTCTAAGACTAACAAGGTCATATTTTTACAAGTTTACAACCGATAGCGTCGTGATAAAAAGAACCAACATAAGAAAATTATGAAACGACATGATAAGCTTAGTTAAAATTCGATTATATATACTTGATCACATAAAAACCCATTCCCACAAAAGTGAGTTTTGAGCCTTTATTGAGCATACAAATATAAATCTTTACGTTAAATGCTCATTTTTCGTTTATTGTGTGAATAGCCGCTTGGTTCTTACGACTCTAGAACTTGCCACGACAATTCATTCCCGGTCCTTACCAACTTAAACCCAAGTAAGTAAATGATGGAGGCATTAGGACTAACCCTTTTTCTTTCAACACCATTATTTTTATTTTTCTTTTCACCTACCCAAAAATTCCCCCTAGTTAGCCCCTTTGAGCCTAAACCTTTTCGTTTCTTAACCCCAAAAACCCTTTTTACCCACCAAAAACCCTTTTTATTTTTACCCTTAATTTTAGTAACAACTCGGTTTTCGTGTGACTAAAAAAAATTTATAATGAAGTTAGAAATAAACAAACAAAGCTCCTCAAACAAAAGCTTATTTGAAGAAATACTTCATTAAAAATAAAAAGTCACAAAAACAAAATGTTTTAAGAAAACCGACACTTTTACAACTTTCGCCCTTTTCTACTAACCACTAACCCAACTACCCACCTTTAGCCCAAGCCTAACCCTTCACCCCAAAAAGTCCTCTATATTTGCAAAGGTATAAAGTTAAAAAGGAGGAGGATTGATTGCTTGGCAAGCATATGGTAGGAATAAGTTCCATGCCGCTCTCGAGTGATTCACTAAAAATACACCTTCGGCCGAGTGTTGAGTGATTTCCCCCGTGAGGTATGTGAACTTGTATATAAATGGAATTTTAAAAAAGACATGTTATGCCTTAATAAATAATTTACCTTATGAAAAGTTTTTAATAAATCATGACGAATAGGATTGTAAATAAATAAAAATAAAACCCAATAAAGATCTTGAATTCCCGACACTCTATGACAAGCCAAAACCTTCTCTTCTACCCATTCCATTTGGGAGTGTAAGCCACATATTAAAGAGTTTTGCTTGAGGACAAGCAAAAATTCAAGTGTGGGGATATTCGATGTGTGTAAAATGCAACATATAAATTACATCAAATGAGGCATAAAACTAACCCTTTTTAAGTACTAATGTTGAAAAAGTGTGTTTTTGTCTTCCTTTTGTATTTTCAGGATTAAATGAGCTCAAATTAACAAAAGAAGCAAAAAGGCAGCTAAATCTAACATAAATACAAGAAAAGGAACAAAAGTGGATTGCCCGACCCCTCGACAGCATCTTCCCAAGCAAAACAGAGAAGGCAGAAGACTGAACACGCCCCGTGCTCAGCGAGCACGGGGCCGTGCCCAAGAAGCAGCAGAAAAGACAAACCTGTAGAAGCTTCTATTGCTCGGCACGGGGCCGTGCCCGGTGAACACGGGGGCATGCCCAAAGTACTGCAGGCGCATTAATTGTAATTGCGAATTACAATTAATGAAGAGAGAGAATGTCAGACGGGCACGGGGCCGTGCCCAGGCCTCTGTTCAGCCTATAAATAGGAGTGCTTGGTTTCATTGCAACTCATCCCTTGGCACACCACCTCTCTCACACTTCATCCACCACCCACCACCATCACAACACCATCATCCACCACCATCATCCATTGTCCATCATAGAGTGTGTGAGTCGTCTCGGGATCCAAGATTGATCGTAAGAGTTCTTGACAATCAAGGCCATGTTTGCCTAAGTCTCTTACATCACTTGGTGAAGACAAGTGTTTAGTATAATACTTTTTATTTTTAATCTTTTGCACTTTTTATTTGGTTTTGTATAAATGACTTTAATAACTAGTTTCTTATGTTGAAGGTGACTTTTCCTAATCGTTTGTCCGTGGTGTCTTGGCATTATTTTACTGTCTATATAAAATAAAAGATTTTCACCATTCATATCTCCACGGTCTATATGGAGGTATGTTGGCTACCTGGTCGGGGGTTAAGGGAACGGTTTGGTAAGGGTCTTGCCCTTGTTCAGCGTTTAGAGGTCCTTCAAGGGACCTGGGTCAAATTTAGTAGGATCTCCTTCAATGCCCATAGGTATTGGATGGCGGGGATCCAAACTCTTTGACCCCCTCATAAGTTAACTACTATTAATACTATAACCCGGCTATCTAGGACTGTATCCCTGCTGACTCAGACTACTTAGTCGAGGGTAACGTCACCTCCAAAAGAGGGGCCTACCATAATTTGCATTAATAACTTAATTCATTATCTTTCAATAATCCGACCCTTTAGGATTGTATCCTTGCTGACTCAAACTACTGGGTTGAGGGTAACGTCGCCTTCAGAAGAGGGGCATACTACAATAACTAAGATAATCTCTTAAACAAGTGCAAAAGTGCGAAAATAATCAAAGGTTATACTAATACACGAGTCGGATCCAAGTGATTCATCTTGTCTATCTGTTTTTATTTTTATTTTATTTTTCGGCATTTAGTTAGTTTTATTTTCTTAGTTTTAAAATCTTTTTCTAACATTTTGATTTGATTAGACGTTGAGGATAAACTGGTACTAAAAGCTCTTGTGTCCTTGGACGACCTAGGTATCTTACCAACACTATACTACGTCCACGATGGGTGCACTTGCCCATATGTGTGTTTAGTGTTAGTAAATATCGTGTTTTATAAATTTAAAACTTGGCTAAAAAGTGTAAAAAGGGCTTAAAATATATATCTAAAATATAATACACACTTACGCACATCAAGTTTTTGGCGCCGTTGTCGGGGACACAAGGATTTTAAGAAAGCTTAAAAGCGACGGCCTAATCAATTTTTCAAAACCTTTTTAAAACCCGCACACATTTTTCTGCATTTTAGTTTAGTTTGCATCTACAGTAGCCTGAACACGGGGCCGTGTCCACTGAACACGCCCCTGTGCTGCATATTTTTAGTTAGATACCCAGATACAGAGTCTGAACACGGGGCCATGCTCACTGAACACACCCTTGTGCTCAACGAGACCAGTAACTTTAATTAAAACGCCCAAATACAGACCCTGTACACGGGGCCGTGTCCACTGAACACGGAGCCTCTAGCTTCTGTTTCCATCTTTATTTTTGTTTTCTGGTCCCGAGACTCAGTTATGGTCTATTGAGTGATTCTTATGGATCAATACTCAGGAGGCTACAACTACACCTATGAGGAGGATGATTATATGAGAGACTATTGCACTAATTGTGGAAACCCGCACTCGGTACAATATTGTAACTTATTTCAACCATCCACTTCATATAACTATTATGAGGAGCCCAGGTATGAGCCATCGACTTCATACACATCCTATGAAGACCAAAGGTATGAACCTCCTCCCTCATACTCGTATTTTGATGAACCAAGGTATGAACCTTCATGCTCATACTTTGAGGAGTCAAGATATGAGCCTCCACCTTCATACGCTAATTATGAGGAACCATGGCGTGAACAACCCACCTCATATGAGTACTATGAAGAACAAAATTTCGACCCTTATCCATCATATACTTATCATGAAGAACAATGGTGTGAACCATCTACTTCATATGGGTACTATGAGGAACCAAGGATCGAACAACCGGATTCAAGCCATGAGGATCCCGATCCTTACTCTATCACCGACATAGCCGATAGGATAATAGAAAAACTCAAATTTATCGAAAGATGCATAAAAGAATCTCGCGCAAGGGAAGAGGAGTCCCGCGCAAGAGAAGAATTAAAAAAGGAAGAAACGATAATTGAGGAGATAAAAATGGAAGAACAAATAAGTGAAAAACCAACTCATGAGATAAACAACGAAAGAGGTGAGACCGATAATGTTAAAATTCAAGAAGAGTCTAATTTTGAAGAAATTAATCTCTTGTCACCTTCTTTTGAAAATCATTGTTTAGTAACCACTCATGCTAAGTTTTTAAAAGAGTTAAACACTAATACTAAAATCAAGGAAATGATAAGTGTTAAGTTAACTCATGATCAAACTTCACTAATAAAAGAAGATCCTTTTGAAATTAACATTACACCGGTTCCATGTTTTTTTTCAAAATTCATTTATTAGTAATGTCACCATTGATAAAGATCTTTGTGTCAACATAATGCCTAATTACATTTTTGAAAAATTAAGTATTAGTGATTTTACTCCACTTCAAATACCCATTTTTCTATCCAATCGGAAAGTAATAAAATCAATCGGTGTAATTGAGGATGTCTTGGTTCAAACAAATCAAATGGTTATTCCAACCAACTTTGTCATCCTCGATGACGCTCCTCTCATCTTGGGAAAACCTTTTGTAAAAACTCATGAAGCTTTGAAAAACCGGAAATTTAACAATCTACCTCTTCAGTTAGGGGCATTCAAAAGGAGCATAGATCTTGAGCGTTCAATGAAATATCCTTTTGGCAATAATGACCCCCTAATTGAAGATGAAGATGAGCCACCCGATACAACTGAAGAAGTTGACCACTTTGTTGAAGAAGAGGTCACCATAGAACAAACTTTTAAAGTTCTTGATCTTAATGAGCCACAAAATAAGGTGTCTCCTAAAGACCCACCCCTTGAGCTCAAAGAACTTCCGAAAGGTTTGGAATATGCTTTTCTAGACACAGATGGTAATTTACCTGTAATTATTTCGTCTAAATTAAGTAGCGTAGAAAAAGAAAAATTAGTTAATCTTCTTAAAAAACACAAAAATGCGATTGCTTGGAAGCTTGTAGATATTAAAGGAATAAATCCTTCCATGTGTACGCACAAAATTTTAGTGAATGATGACTACAAAACAGTAATACAACCACAACGTAGAGTAAATCCCAGTGTGCAAGAAGTGGTTAAAAATGAGGTCATCAAACTACTTGACGCCGGACTAATCTATCCTATCTCCGATAGTCCATGGGTAAGTCCCGTCCAAGTAGTCCCAAAGAAAGGAGGTATGCCGGTAATAACTAATGAAAAAAATGAATTAATACCAACAAGAACCGTCACAGGATGGAGAGTTTGTATGGACTATAGACGATTAAATGAAGCAACGAGGAAAGATCACTTTCCTTTGCCCTTCATTGATCAAATGTTAGAATGACTATCCGGTCATAAATTTTACTGTTTCTTGGATGGTTTTTCAGGTTATTTTCAAATTCCAATAGCACCTGAAGACCAAGAAAAGATGACTTTCACATGCCCCTACGGAACTTTCGCCTATCGACGAATGCCGTTTGGTCTATGTAATGCACCTGCAACATTCCAACGTTGTATGGTAGCCATTTTCCATGACATGATAGAAAAGACAATGGAAGTCTTCATGGACGACTTTTCTATCTTTGGAGATTCATATGACCAATGCCTCGATAACCTTGAACGAATGTTATCCCGATGTGAGGAAACTAACCTCGCCCTTAACTGGGAAAAATGCCATTTCATGGTAACAGAGGGAATAGTACTCGGTCACAAAATCTCGAGCGAAGGAATGGAAGTTGATCGAGCAAAAGTAGACACTATTTCTCAATTACCTCCACCCTCCTCCGTTAGAGCAATCAGAAGTTTCCTAGGGCATGCCGGATTTTATAGAAGGTTTATCAAGGACTTTTCAAAAATTTCAAGACCTCTAACAAAATTACTTGAAAAATATACACCTTTCATCTTTGACAAGGAGTGCAATCAAGCATTTCTAACCCTCAAGGAAATGCTAGTCAATGCACCTATCATGATAGCACCTGATTGGAAATTTCCTTTTGAAATCATGTGTGATGCAAGTGACTTTGCTGTTGGAGCAGTCTTTGGACAAAGAAAAGAAAAGCATTTCCACCCAATTTATTATGCTAGTAAAACACTTAACGATGCACAAGAAAATTACACAACTACTGAAAAAGAGTTACTAGCTGTGGTATTTGCTTTTGACAAATTTCGTTCTTACCTTGTTCTTTCTAAAACTGTAGTCTATACCGATCATGCAGCTATCCTATACCTTTTCAAGAAACAAGACGCCAAACCCCGTTTGATCAGATGGATTCTACTCCTCCAAGAATTTGATATTGAAATCAAAGACAAAAGAGGAGCAGAAAACACTGCTGCAGATCATCTTTCACGCCTAGAAGACCCAGCTTTGGAGGCAACCAGGGACGAACAGATCAACGAAAAATTTCCCACAGAATCCTTGGAAATGGTGGAAAGCAGACAAGAACCATGGTATGCCGACTACGCTAATTACTTAGCTAGCGGTATAGTCACCAAAGGATGGCCACATCATCAAAGAAAGAAATTATTTGCCGATGTAAAGCATTACTTTTGGGAAGACCCTTATCTTTTCAAAATGTGTGCTGACCAACTCATCCGAAGGTGTGTCCATGGTGGCGAAGCACGAAGAATTCTCCGCCATTGTCATGAAGGTCCATATGGAGGACATCACGGTGCCGCTAGTACCGCCCGAAAGGTATTTGATTCAGGATTTTATTGGCCAACCATTTACAAAGATGCGCAAGATCTTGTAAAGACATGTGATGCTTGCCAAAGATCAGGTAATATTTCTTCCAAAAACAAAATGCCTCAAAATGGCATTCTCGTTTGTGAAATTTTTGATGTGTGGGGACTCAATTTCATGGGACCCTTCCCACCGTTAAAAGGAAACAAATATATACTTGTGGCGGTTGATTACTTGTCTAAATGGGCCGAGGCCGAAGCTCTTCCAACAAACGATGGAAGAGTAGTGGTAAAATTTCTGAAAAAATTATTCTCTCGTTTTGGAACACCAAAAGCTTTGATAAGTGATAGGGGTACCCATTTTTGCAATCATTAACTCGAAAAAATCTTAACAAGATATGGGGTCTATCACCGGGTCTCAACAGCATATCACCCTCAAACAAATGGACAAGCCGAAGTGACTAACAGAGGTTTAAAATGAATACTTGAAAAAACCATAGGATTAAATAAAAAGGAATGGGCTGATAAGTTAGATGATGCTTTATGGGCCTTTCGAACTGCTTATAAAACCACTATAGGCACAACCCCGTATAAGCTCGTCTATGGAAAAAGTTGTCATTTGCCAGTAGAAATAGCTCACAGAGCCTACTGGGCAATAAAAAGTGTAAACCTAAACTTAGAAACTACAGGTAAAAATCGATTCTGTCAAATGAATGAATTAGACGAGCTAAGGAATTATGCATACTCTAACTCTGAAATTTATAAGGAAAGAATAAAAAATTTACACGACAAATATATTAAACCTAATGAATTTCGAGTAGGAGACCAAGTTCTGGTGTTTAATTCACGACTTCGATTATTTCCAGGTAAACTAAAATCTAGGTGGTCAGGACCTTTTTCCATCACCCATATTTTTCCTCACGGTGCAGTAGAAATTAAAGCTCGAAATGATATTCCATTCAAAGTCAATGGCCAACGGCTGAAACTCTATCAAGGATCCATTGAGGATGAGGAAGAAGAGATCTCGCTTCAAACGGTCAATGAGTAAAAAGCATCCACATCATACCTGGTATGTTACGAACAAGTGAGTATACATCGAAACCGGTAAGTCTTCTAACCATGTCTTCGGGAAGAATGGGCACTCACACAAGCGCACCAAAAAAAAACAAAATCCTTTGCTCGGCACGGGGCCGTGTCCGCTGTACACGGGGCCGTTTCGACGCAACTGTCGGGATAAAACCCTCTTTTCATAACTGTTACATTATTCCACACGCCCCGTTTCCCCGAAAAAGCTCTGGTCCAAGGCGATTTTCTGCAGATTTTCGACGTTACCTCTAGATCTAACAACATCAAGGTATGATTCTATCATCATTAGTAGTTAGATTAGTTACTTGCATGTAGTTAAACATCAAAAATTTGGGGAAAAATCTAGGGTTCTTGAAGTTCATCCGGATCGAACCTCAAATTTTTGATATAATCTGTTAGTATTAGTTTAGATTAGTGTAATGGGAAGTAAATGCACTTGTATTGTTGATAGATTTGCCCGATTTCTCACAAAAACCTCAAACCCTTGTTTTTGAACCGAAAAAGATAAAATTGAAGGGGTAAACGGGTTGTTTTGGGAAAAACGGCACTTGGGGTTTCATTTTCGGGGGAAACCGCTCCTACTTGGCCAAAAATTTTCAGATTTTCGGGACCGGGACGAAAAATGAACTTTTTGAGTAACAGACGCCTGGACACGGGGTCGTGCTCGCTGAGCACGGGGCCGTGTCCAGCTCACTGTTTGCAGTTTCTTTCAAAAATCTCACTGTTTCGTGCTAACTTTTGGTGTATTCTTTCAGATGTCGAAGTCCACAAGATTTAACGCAAATAAGCTCGATGCTAGGGCTAGATATGAGATACTTCAAACAAGACCCGAAGAATACCCAAGGCAAGCGTGCACGGACCTATTGACCTTGGTGAACCAGCTCGACCGTTTCAACAACCTTGTTACCGGACCACTAAGGGTTGCCTTGACCACTCGGCTTCGATCGGTACATCAATGCACTAAGGAGTTCTATATTACTTTCACCTTCACTTCAAGGTGTGACCCGTTTGACAATGAGGGGGTTACATTTCGATGTGGTGGGACAATGTACTCGATCTCTATGGCGCAATTCGGAGCAATAGTGGGACTGTATACGGAAGAAGATTCGGGGAATGAGGAAAACACCGGGGGATTACGAGATCTAGATGAAAATGAGCGCCAAGCCGCATGGGCCCAAAATGGTGAAGGACACTACAACCCCAGCAGCACAAAGAGTACTAAGCTGAGGGATCCGCTTTATCGCTACATTCATAGGCTTCTCGCTTACTCTCTCAGCCAAAGACATGACAGTAGCGGGGTTGTTGGATTGAAAGATTTGGTAGTCCTTCACTGCATCCACAACCGAAGGGCCCTCGATGTTCCATATCTCCTGTTTCGAAACATGCATCTGAACCGTCTTGCTCGTGCACCAACCCCTATCTTCTTTGGGGGATGGGTGTACCGCCTCTTCAAGCACTTCACGCGCATTCCTAGGTCCTTTGAAAGGAGCCCATGGTCAGGACGAGTTGATTATCACATTTGCCGCGCCATGAACCTAATTTATGAGGCGGAAGACGGATCAGTGAGCTTTCAAAGGATGCAAAGCCATGCATGGAACCCAGAGGAGGCCCTAGCCCTTCACGCTCCACCTCCTCACTACCAATATCAACCCCATGGTGATCCGGGTCAATCCTCCTCACAAGGAGGCGGTTTTCCTAACCTTCAAAGTTTACATGATCTTTTGCAGGAAAACCTCATGTGCACCAGGAACACCTATAACCTTGCCAACAATACATACCACCGGGTCGGAGCTATCGAACGAAACATCATCGATATCCAAGACGACATCGGAAGCATCCGGGAGTATATGGCGGGTCATGGGGATGGAGGTGATGACAGCGATGAGGATATGGACTAGGAGGTTGAAGGAGCAGGAGCGGGTTGATGGCGAGCCCACAGGTTAAGGTCCCTTTTTATCTATCAAAACAATTTCCGGCCTGCGTGCCGAGTGTTAGACAATTTACTTTCCTTAACTCCTTTTTACTTTCTGCTTTATTTTTCTTTTACTTTATGGTTTGGATGATTAACTATGGTAATTTAGGACGTTTGGTATTGCTTGGTGTGGTATTTAGTGATAAAACAGGTACAATTGAGGCTTAGAGTGCTAATCATTAGCACTAATAAAGCCAGGACAGGAAAACCGGAAGAAGAAACCTGTTTTTCAGCCTTGCAGACAGTCCACATGGGGACGTGCCCAGCCGACACGCCCCCGTGCCCACCTCCCAGATCTGCTGTTTGTTTGTTTTTCTGTAGATTTTTGCCAGACACGGGGCCGTGCCTAGCCAACACGCCCCCGTGTCCATCTTCTGTAAGTTTTCATTACTGGCAGTTGAACACGGGGTCGTGTCCAACGGACATGGGGCCGTGTCCAGACTGCCAGTGACATAAATTTTTGCTTTTAACACCATGTTACACATTCAATCAACCTAAAAATTTATTTTTGGGACACATTGAGGACAATGTGTAATTTAAGTGTGGGGGGGTGCTAAAACCTTGAATTTTGCAAGTCCTAATAACAAGCCTTACACAAAACTCTATTGGAACCGCTAATCACCCCAAATCTTTTCAAAAATTTTCATTTTTTTTACTTGTCTAAAGTTTAAGTTGGGAATTCTAAGACTAACAAG
Source organism: Helianthus annuus (assembly GCF_002127325.2). Taxonomy (NCBI): domain Eukaryota; kingdom Viridiplantae; phylum Streptophyta; class Magnoliopsida; order Asterales; family Asteraceae; genus Helianthus; species Helianthus annuus. The sequence goes on along the minus strand of NC_035439.2, from coordinate 25,162,731 downwards.
GTTATATTTTTACAAGTTTAAAACCGATAGCGTCGTGATAAAAAGAACCAACATAAGAAAATTATGAAACGGCATGACAAGCTTAGTTAAAATTCGATTATATATACTTGATCACATAAAAACCCATTCCCACAAAAGTGAGTTTTGAGCCTTTATTGAGCATACAAATATAAATCTTTACGCTAAATGCTCATTTTTCGTTTATTGTGTGAATAGCCGCTTGGTTCTTACGACTCTAGAACTTGCCACGACAATTCATTCCCGGTCCTTACCAACTTAAACCCAAGTAAGTAAATGATGGAGGCATTAGGACTAACCCTTTTTCTTTCAACACCATTATTTTTATTTTTCTTTTCACCTACCCAAAAATTCCCCCTAGTTAGCCCCTTTGAGCCTAAACCTTTTCGTTTCTTAACCCCAAAAACCCTTTTTACCCACCAAAAACCCTTTTTATTTTTACCCTTTATTTTAGAAACAAGCTCGGTTTTCGTGTGACTAAAAAAAATTTACAATGAAGTTAGAAATAAACAAACAAAGCTCCTCAAACAAAAGCTTGTTTGAAGAAATACTTCATTAAAAATAAAAAGTCATAAAAACAAAATGTTTTAAGAAAACCGACGCTTTTTACAACTTTCGCCCTTTTCTACTAACCACTAACCCAACTACCCACCTTTAGCCCAAGCCTAACCCTTCACCCCAAAAAGTCCTCTTGATATTTGCAAAGGTATAAAGTTAAAAAGGAGGAGGATTGATTGCTTGGCAAGCATATGGTAGGAATAAGTTCCATGCTGCTCTAGAGTGATTCACTAAAAATACACCTTCGGCCGAGTGTTGAGTGATTTCCCCCGTGAGGTATGTGAACTTGTATATAAATGGAATTTAAAAAAATGCATGTTATCCCTTAATAAATAATTTACCTTATGAAAAGTTTTTAATAAATCATGACGAATAGGATTGTAAATAAATAAAAATAAAACCCAATAAAGATCTTGGATTCCCGACACTCTATGACAAGCCAAAACCTTCTCTTCTACCCATTCCATTTGGGAGTGTAAGCCACATATTAAAGAGTTTTGCTTGAGGACAAGCAAAAATTCAAGTGTGGGGATATTTGATGTGTGTAAAATGCAACATATAAATTACATCAAATGAGGCATAAAACTAACCCTTATTAAGTACTAATGTTGGAAAAAGTGTGTTTTTGTTTTCCTTTTGTATTTTCAGGATTAAATGAGCTCAAATTAACAAAAGAAGCAAAAAGGCAGCTAAATCTAACATAAATACAAGAAAAGGAACAAAAGTGGATTGCCCGACCCCTCGACAGCATCTTCCCAAGCAAAACAGAGAAGGCAGAAGATTGAACACGCCCCGTGCTCAGCGAGCACGGGGCCGTGCCCAAGAAGCAGCAGAAAAGACAAACCTGTAGAAGCTTCTATTGCTCGGCACGGGGCCGTGCCCAGTGAACACGGGGGCGTGCCCAAAGTACTGCAGGCGCATTAATTGAAATTGCGAATTACAATTAATGAAGAGAGAGAATGTCAGACGGGCACGGGGCCGTGCCCAGCGGACACGGGGCCGTGCCCAGGCCTCTGTTCAGCCTATAAATAGGAGTGCTTGGTTTCATTGCAACTCATCCCTTGGCACACCACCTCTCTCACACTTCATCCACCACCCACCACCATCACAACACAATCATCCACCACCATCATCCATTGTCCATCATAGAGTGTGTGAGTCGTCTCGGGATCCAAGATTGATCGTAAGAGTTCTTGACAATCAAGGCCATGTTTGCCTAAGTCTCTTACATCACTTGGTGAAGACAAGTTTTAGTATAATACTTTTTATTTTTAATCTTTTGCACTTTTTATTTGGTTTTGTATTAATGACTTTAATAACTAGTTTCTTATGTTGAAGGTGACTTTTCCTTATCGTTTGTCCGTGGTGTCTTGGCATTATTTTACTGTCTATATAAAAAAAAAGATTTTCACCATTCATATCTCCACGGTCTATATGGAGGTATGTTGGCTACCTGGTCGGGGGTTAAGGGAACGGTTTGGTAAGGGTCTTGCCCTTGTTCAGCGTTTAAAGGTCCTGCAAGGGACCTGGGTCAAATTTAGTAGGATCTCCTTCAATACCCAAAGGTATTGGATGGCGGGGATCTAAACTCTTTGACCCCCTCATAAGTAAACTACTATTAATACTATAACCGGCTATTTAGGACTGTATCCCTGCTGACTCAGACTACTTAGTCGAGGGTAACGTCACCTCCAAAAGAGGGGCCTACCATAATTTGCATTAATAACTTAATTCATTATCTTTCAATAATCCGACCCTTTAGGATTGTATCCTTGCTGACTCAAACTACTGGGTTGAGTGTAACGTCGCCTTCAAAAGAGGGGCCTACTACAATAACTAAGATAATCTCTTAAACAAGTGCAAAAGTGCAAAAATAATCAAAGGTTATACTAATACACGAGTCGGATCCAAGTGATTCATCTTGTCTATCTGTTTTTATTTTTATTTTATTTTTCGGCATTTAGTTAGTTTTATTTTCTTAGTTTTAAAATCTTTTTCTAACATTTTGATTTGATTAGACGTTGAGGATAAACCGGTACTAAAAGCTCTTGTGTCCTTGGACGACCTCGGTATCTTACCAACACTATACTACGTCCACGATGGGTGCACTTGCCCATATGTGTGTTTAGTGTTAGTAAATATCGTGTTTTATAAATTTAAAACTTGGCTAAAAAGTGTAAAAAAGGCTTAAAATATATATCTAAAATATAATACACACTTACGCACATCAATCACTTTTCAATTCTTGTGTGAATAGCCCGAATGGTTCTTACGAATCTAGAACTTGACGAGACAATACATTCCCAGTCCTTACTAACTAATCCTAGTAAGTAAATGATTGAGGTATTAGGACTATAAACCCTTTTTTTCTTTTTCAACCTTATTTTCTTTTTATCTCCCCACCAAAAACAAAATTCCCCTTAGTTAACCCTTTGGAGCCGAAACCTTTCTTTTCAAAACCCGCAAAATATAATTTTGCATAAATCACCCATCACCCAAAAACTTTTTTAATTTTACACCCCTTTATTTTAGTAAAATTCAGTTCTTTTGAAATACACAAAAAACATGTGACTTAGTTATCTTGTGAAAATTTATTCTATCAAAAAAAAAAATCGTTAGTTGCTTGAAATAAAATAAGCAAACTTATTGCTAATAAACCTTTAGTTTATATCTAAGTCACAAATAAATAAAATTTTCAAAAGAAAACTGACATTTTACGCCTTTAGCCACTTTTCAAATAAAAGTACCCTACCCCTAGCCAAAACCTACCCTTTTTAAATCTTCTTGATATTTACGAAGACTATGTTAAAAAGAAGGAGGTTTGATTACTTGTCAAGCATATGGTAGGAATAAGTTCCATACCGGGACCGAGCGTTTCACTTATACATCTTCGACCAAGTGTTGAGTGATCACTTGTGAGGTGTGTGAATTTGTATATAGCTTAACAAAATTTTAAAAGGCATGTTATGCCCAAAAATATTTATTTTTCTTAACAAGAGTTCTAAATAAATCATGTCGAATAGGATTGTAAATAAAATAAAAATAAGAATAAAAAGAACTTTGATTCCCGACACTCTACAACAAGACCCAAAAACTTCTTCTCTACCAATTCCATTTGGGTGTGTAAGCAATATTAAAGAGTTTTGCTTGAGAACAAACAAAGATTCAAGTGTGGGGGTGATGTGTGTAAAATGCAACATATAAATTACATCAAATGAGCCATAAAACTAACCCTTTTTAGTACTAATGTTGGAAAAAGTGTGCTTTTGTCTTCCTTTTGTATTTTCAGGATTAAATGAGCGTAAATGAACAAAAGAAGCAAAAAAATGCAGCCAAATCTAACATAAATACAAGAAAATGAATAAATGTGGCATTCCGACCCCTCGACAGCATCTTCCCAAGCAAAAACAAGAGAACGGATGGTTGAACACGGCCCCGTGCCCAGCAGACACGGGAGCGTGCTCAAGTGTCTGCAGAAAAGACAAAGTTGTAGAAGCTTCTATTTCCCGACACGGGGGCGTGCCCAGCTCAACACGGTCGTGGTCAACGCTAAGATTCAGAGAATCCAAGCAAATCTTGATAGTACAGATACACTTCTGCACACGGGGCCGTGCCCAGCGGACACGGGGGCGTGTGGAGCTAATACAGACAAACTGCAAACCACCTCTCTCTCACTTCCCCCACACTCCACCACCACTACAACCCACTTCCACCACCACCATCCATCATAGAGTGTGTGTAGTAGTCTCGGGATCCAAGATTGATAGTAAGAGTTCTTGACAATCAAAGGCCATGTTTGCCTAAGTCTCTTACATCACTTGGTAAAGACAAGCATTTAGTGTAATACTTTTGATTTTTAATCTTTTCGCACTTTTTATTTGGTTTTGTATTAATAACTTTAATAACTAGTTTCTTATGTTGAAGGTGAAACTTCCTTATCATTTATCCGTGGTGTCTTGGCATTATTTTACTATCTATATAAAATAAAAGATTTACACCATTCATATCTCTACGGTCTATATAGAGATATGTTGGCTACCTGGTCGGGAGTTAAGGGAATGGTTTGGTAAGGTTCTTGCCTTGTTCAGTATATAGATCCTGCAAGGACCTGGGTCAAGCTTACTAGGACCTCCTTCAATACCCACTGGTATTGGATGGCGGGGGTGCGAATGGCTTAATCCCCTCATATGTAAACTACTATTAATACATTAACCCGGCTATTTGGGATTGTATCCCTGCTGACTTAAACCACTTAGCCGAGGGTAACGTCACCTTCAAAAGAGGGGCATACCACATTACGCAGTAATAACTTAATTAATTATCTTTCAATATTCCGACCCTTTAGGATTGTATCCTTGCTGACTCAAACTATTGGGTTGAGGGTAACGTCACCTTCAAAATAGGGGCCTACTACTGAAACTAAGATAATCTCTTAAAAACTGCAAAAGTGCGGAAATCATCAAAGGTTACACTAAAGGCGAGTCGGATCCAAGTGATTCATCTTCTCTATCTGTTTTATTTTTATTTTTATTTTATTTTTTAATATTTTTAGTTTTTTTATTTTCATGTTAAAACCTTTTTCTAAAATTTTGATTTGGTTAGACGTTGAGGATAAACCGGTACTAAAAGCTATTGTGTCCTTGGACGACCTCGGTATCTTACCAATGCTATACTACGCTCACGATGGGTGCACTTGCCCATATGTGTGTTTAGTGTTAGTAGAATATCATGTTTTATAAATTTAAAACTTGACGAAAGTGTTAAAAACGGCTAAAAATATAATAAAAAATATATTCACACCGACACACATCAGGGGGTATTTGATATGCACTAAATACAACATATAAATTATATAAAATCAACCCTTTTTAGTACTAATGTTGGGAAAAGTGCGTTTCTTTGTATACTTTTGATTTTCAGAATTAAAACAGCTTAAACGTACAAAAGGAAGAAATTGATGGAAAAAACTAGCATAAATACAAAAGAACAGTAGTTGATACATCATACCGACCCCCCGAGCTTCATCCCAAAACCAAAAACAACGAATCGGAAGATAAACACGGGGCCATGCTACCAAGGCATGAGGTCGTACCCTACTCAAGATTCCAGAAAGAAAAAGGAAAACAGAAGCAGACAAGAGACACAGGGTCGTGTCCCATTGACACGGGCCGTGGTCAACTCCCATATTTGCATAATCTTAGATAGTACAACAAGTACATGGGCCACATGGCCGTGTAAGAATACAGACTGACACAACTCATTAAATGAAGACAAAGAAGAATGAGGCACAGGGCCGTGCCCACCGGGCACGTGGCCTCGTAAACCGTCTGTTTCCAGCTATAAATAGTGGTGTTTGGTTCAATTGCAATCCATCCCTTGGCAAACCATTTCTCTAACACTTGCCACCACTCCAGCACCACAATACCACCATTATCTATGACATTCATTCATCATCCATCTTTAGAGTGTGTGGTAGTCTCGGGATCCAAGATTGATCATAAGAGTTTTTGTCAAACAAAGGCCATGATTTTCTAATCTCTTACATCACTTGGTGAAGACAAGTCATTTATGTACTACTTTTGATTTCCAAGCTTTGGTTAACTTTTTAATTGGGTTTGTATTAATGACTTTAATATCTAGTTTTTTATATTGAAAGTGAAATGCATTCTATCAGCTCTTCATGCTTTGTTGATTCACTCATTCATGTCTTTACGGTTTATATAAAGCACGTTAACTGCCTGAAAGGGGGTTAGAAGGGTGGTTAGGTAAAATTCTTGCGTTGTTCAGTGTATAAATCCTGAGAGGACTTTATTCAAGCTTATTAGGACTTCCTTTAAGGCAGATAACATCAAATCAGGGGAAGTAAGAACGACTTGAATCCCTTATAAATAAACAACTATTAAAACGTTAAACCGGCCTTGCGGGACTGTATCCCTACTGACTCAGACCAATATGGCCGATGGTAGCGTTGCCTCTAAAAGAGGGACATGCCACATTTTGCATTAATAACTTATTTGTCTTTCAATATTCCGGCCTTACGGGACTGTATCCCTACTGACTTAGACCAATATGGCTGAGGATAGTGGTGTGCGTAGAGTGTGATATAATTTTATTAATATTTTGAGCCCATTTTAACCATTAGTCAAGTTTTAAACATTATAAAACACGATATTGTACTAACACTAAACACACACTTGGGCAAGTGCACCCATCGTGAGCGTAGTATAGTGTTGGTAAGATACCGAGGTTATCCAAGGACACAAGAGCTTTTAATACTGGTTTATCCTCAACGTCTAATCGATCTAAATTTTTGAGAAAAGTTTTGAAATATGAAAATAAAACTAAAAATAAAAAGATAAATAAAATGAAAAACAGATAGACAAGATAGAATCACTTGGATCCAACTCATCTTTAATGTATCGTTTGATGATTTTCGCACTTTCGGACTTTTTAAGAGATTATCTTAGTTATAGTAGTAGGGCCCTTTTTTGAAGGTGACGTTACCCTCAACCTTGTGGTTTGAGTCAGCAGGGATACAATCCCAAAGGATCGGAATATTGAAAGACAATTAAGTTAGTTATTAATGCAAAAAGTGGTAGGCCCCTCTTTTGAAGGTGACGTTACCCTCGGCTAAGTGGTTTGAGTCAGCAAGGATACAATCCCAAGTAGCCGGTTTAAAGTATTAATAGTAGTTTACATATGAGGGGTTCAAGCTATTCGCACCCCTGCCATCCAATACCGTTGGGCATTGAAGGAGGTCCTAGTAAGCTTGAACCAAGTCCTCGCAGGATCTATACATTGAACGAGACAAAAACTTTACCAAACCACCCTCCTAACCCCCTTCCAGGTAGTTAACGCGCTTTACATAGACCGTAAAGACACGAATGAGCAAATCAATGACATCATGAAGAAATGGTAAAGAAAATACACTTTCAACGTAAGAAACTAGTTATTAAAGTCATTAATACAAACCCAAATAAAAAGTGCCGAAAGATTAAAAATCAAAAGTAATACATTAAAGACTTGTCTTCACCAGGTGATATAAGAGTTTAGCCAAACATGGCCTTTGATTGACAAGAACTCTTACGATCAATCTTGGATCCCAAGACTCCTACACACTCTAAAGATGGATGAAGGATGATGGTGGTGGGTGTTGGTGGTGGAGTGGGAGAGAAGTGGTTTGTCAAGGGATGCCTTTGAAGTGAACCAAGCACCCCTATTTATAGCCAGAACAGAGCCCTGGCCACGGCCCCGTGTCCACTGGGCATGGCCCGTGGCCATCATCTTCTCTTCCTTCATTAATTATAATTGTCAGCAGGGGGCCCCACACAACCCCGTGTCTTCTGGGCACGACCCCGTGGTCAACTCTTTGCTATACTATCAAGATTCTGCAAATCTTAGAGTTGACCACGCCCCGTGTAGAGCTGGGCACACCCCTGTGGTGGGCGTAGAAGCTTCTGCAGGTTTTTCTTGTTGTGCAGGTCCTGACCATGCCCCATGCTCAGCTGGGTACGACCCCATGGTCAAGTTCTGTCTTCTTGTTTTTGCTTTGGGAGATGCTGCCGAGGGGTCGGGCATGCCACTTTATTCCTTTTTCTTGTATTTATGTTGGTTTTGGCTGCTTATTTGTTCCTTTTGTTCTTTTATGCTCGTTAGGTCCTGTAAATTCAAAAGGAAGAAAGAAACATGCTTTTTCCAACATTAGTACTAAAAAAGGGTTAGTTTTATGCGTCATTTGATGTAATTTATATGTTGCATTTTGCACACATCAGTAGCGTTTCCTCCAAAAGAGGGACATTCCACTATAATGAAGATAATCTCTTAAAAAACCCAAAGTGATGAAATCATCAAAGGATACGTAAAAGATAAGCCAGAATCAAGTGATTCTATCTTGTCTATTTATTTCTTGTAGTAAAACGGTGCCATTAACTGGTTCCCTTCATACTAGGCTGAAAAGCTATATGCCTGCGGAGGCATAGGCGGCATATACCCATACGACGGCATGTAGTAGTAGTATGGTGGTATATAAGCCTAATTCCTTGGAGTGATAGGAGCATTCTGGGTGGCTCGCGGCATCATTATCGGCTGATGGGGCGGAGTCGACAAAGCTGCTGTAAGGGCCGCCGAGTATAATGGGGGAAACTGGAAGGTGTCAGCGAGCTGCTAATATTGCGCCATAGCCCCTACAGCTGACGTGTAAATAGGCTAAGCCTGCTGGTAAAAATAAGCCGCATATCCTGTTGTTGAGGTAAATACCGGCTAGGTGACATTTGGGAAAACGCTACTGATGTGCGCAAAATACAACATATAAATTATATCAAATAAGGCATAAAATTAACTCTTTTATGTACTAGTTTGGAAAAAGTGTGTTTCTTTATATAATTTTGATTTTCAGGGCTAAATGAGCTTAAATGTACAAAAGGAGCAAATTAACAGTAAAAACCAACATAAATACAAGAAAGGGGAGTTGACACACCATGCCTACCTTCCAAGCTTCACCCCAAGGCCAAAAAAACAAATCAGGAGACAAGCACAGGGCCATGCCACCAAGGCATGGGGCCGTGCCCCACTCCAGAATCCATGCAGATCAAGACAGACAGAGCAGACAAGAGAAACGGGGACGTATCCCATGGACACGAGGCTGTGGTCAACTCCCAGATATGTAGATTCTCTCAAAGTACAACAAGTACTGACCACGGGGCCGTGTGTGTATACAAACTGACACTGGGCAATTAATGAAGACACAGAAGAAAGGACACGGGGTCGTGCCCCCTGGGCATGGGGTTGTGTGAAAGGTCTGTTTGCAGCTATAAATAGAGGTGCTTGGTTCATTACCAACTCATCTTTTGGCGGCCCTCTCTCCCACTCACCACCATTTCACCACCACTCTAACATCATCATCCACTACATCCGTATTATCTTTAGAGAGTGTGTAGTAGTCTCGGGATTCAAGATTGATCGTAAGAGTTCTTGTCAAACAAATGCCATGCTTGGCTAAATCTCTTACATCACTTGGTAAAGACAAATCTTTTTTGTATTACTTTTGATTTCCAAGCTTTGGCTACTTTTTATTTGGGTATGTCACACCCCCAAAATCCACTCGCGGAGTACCACCGCTTGGAGGCGCGACTGACCAGGATCAAGCCACCAATCATATTGAACAATATATATATAAAGTAATTGTAAGTTAACCAAACCAGTATGAAAGGTGTATAAAACATAAGTATAATATCAACGTTTAGCGGAAGCATAAGAGTAAACCCAATCATAAGTATAAATATGAAATGTCATAATGTTTAACAAAGCAATCACGATCCTTGTCCACAACGACCGCGCCTCCCAGTGCAAGCTCCAAGTGTACCTAACGACCTGCAAGGCATGTAATAGAGAGTCAACAACTAGTTGAGCGAGTACACAAGGGATTGTTTAGTAATAGTGTTCATTTCGTAAAACGTTTGTTTGTTTAGTAATCCATGTATCGTATAATTACATCGCGGCCCTCCAGGCATGTTTGCGAAGATTAGTGGGGGTTTCCCATGTATTGTAGACTAGTTTTATTTGTATCGCGGCCCTCCAGGCATGTGTGCGAAGTTTAGTATCAGTATCGCGGCCATTCCAGGCATGTGTGCGAAGTTTAGTATCAGTATCGCGGCCATTCCAGGCATGTGTGCGAAGTTCAGTATTAGTATCGCGGCCATTCCAGGCATGTGTGCGAAGAGTAGTGGGGGCTTCCCCATGTATCACTAGTCTAGCAGTATCTATAAGTGACCTTTCTCTAACAAGGTCAGTAATCCGTAATTCCCAATAACAATGTAAGTACAAATAACCATTCAATCCCATTCCCTACCCCGGGAATCCCATGCCTTGGTAAGAGTGTGAACTCACCTTGGTTTGCTCGGTATGCTAAGTTAAGTGCTCACAAGTAATCAGTCAAGTCCTATAGTTATGCACGTATCTAATCAGTTTCAGTTCGTAATAATTTACATGCCATTTATGTCACATAGTGTGTTTAAACAGTTATTACATATCACGTATGCAGTTAGTCAAAATCGCACAATTTATGCTTGACAGGATTAACAGGCAGTTAACACACTTCATACAGTTAACCCACTTAACAGGATTACCAAACCAACACTGCTAATTTAACTAACGGAATTAACTAACAGATTTAACAAGAGTTGCCCCCTTAACAGAATGTCGTACAGAGTCTATCATTATGAATAAAGTTAACTGAGTTAATAAACTTAACTCAGTTGATAGGCTAAACATAGTTATGTACTTAATAGAGTTAACATGTAACATAATTAATAGACTAACTGAGGTTACTGAATTAACAGAGTTAACCGGTTTGATACACTGAACAAGGTTACGTGCTTGACAGAAAACATTCCACGAAATCACATGTGCCGAAAACACATGCTTGGCGAAACCACTCATGGACGAAAACCCTAGGCGACGAAATCCAAGGGTTTTCGTCGGGTGTGGGGTGTGATGAAATCACCTAGGACCGAAATCCATTTGTGCCAAAATCACTTGGTCGAAAACTCTTTTGTGGCGAAAACCCTTGTTGGCCGAAATCAATGGTTGGCGAAAACACTTGGGTCGAAATCACCAAGTTGTTTTCGTTAAGATGGGGTTTTCGTTGGGTTAACATATCATCATCACTAACAGTTACAAGTTTCCCAAAACCCTAAATAATTCTAGCAGTTACATCGATTACATCATATACTCATTTAATCATTCAATTCATGAAGCCCTATGAATTGCTAAATCACCCTACAACCATGATCATCATTCGACATCAGTAAGTGTTCAACATGTGTTTTAATATAAACCATAATCTGCCAATCATTTATCATTGTATCATCATCCTAACATATCAAGATCATTCACAACAGCACAAGACAAGACATCGGATCATTTTCATCATCCTGCCAAATACATCACAAATATTCTGATAATAACCAACCGTTCAAATCATTCATCAAAGCAGTAATGCAAAACCATAGTCAACATCTAAGAACATGAATTTCAATTTGCAGAACATCACCAACTCAGGTTCTGAATAAAAATACAAACATGTAACTCACAACAGTGTACTAACCGAGTTAGGCAGAATAATGATTTAGTGCTATTGAGGGTTTGAGGATCCTGATGATGTCGTCGCACGAAAGCAAGGAGAGAGAGGGACTTTAGGGTTTTGCTAGTTACAATTTTCCTTTTTCTCCCACGAAAATTGAGAACAAACATTATAACCAATCACTTCTGGGCCTAAAGCCCATTTGATTTTTCATCAAGCAGTAGTAGACGAAAACACTAAGGTGTTTTCGCCACATGGTGTTTTCGGATTGGGGTTTTTGGCCAGGAGATGTTTGGTGAACGTTCCACTTTTAATTACACAATAATAATATTAAACATACAAGACATACATAGTTAATACACACCATATATAACACATCAATCACAATGCAGTTTAACATATCACAAACGTGCATAGTTGTGAAACAAACAAGTCGTGTCAACAAACAATCTAAACAATTAACGTGCAATAGTACGAAAATGGAATCTTGGAAACTCGGGTTGTCACAGGGTATGTATTAATGACTTTAAGAAATAGTTTTTTATATTGAAAGTGAACTTTATTCTATCATATGTTCATGTTTTGTTGATTCACTCATTCGTGTCTTTACGGCTTATATAAAGCAAGTTAACTGTCTGGAAGGGGGTTAGAATGGTGGTTTGGGTAAAGTTCTTGCCTCATTCAGTGTATAGATCCTGCGAGAACTTGATTCAAGCTTATTAGGACTTCTCTTGAGGCAGATAGCATCAAAGCGGGTGAAGTAAGAACGGCTTGAATCCTTTATAAATAAACTACTATTGAAACTCTAAACCGGCCTTGCGGGACTGTATCCCTGCTGACTCAGACCAATATGGCCGAGGGTAGCGTTGCCTCCAAAAGAGGGACATGCCACATTTTGCATTAATAACTTACTTAATTATCTTTCAATAATCCGACCTTGCGGGACTGTATCCCTGCTGACTCAGACCAATATGGCCGAGGGTAGTGTTGCCTCCAAAAGAGGGACATGCCACAATAACTAAGATAATCTCTTAAAAAGCCCAAAATAGAGAAATCATCAAAGGATACCTAAAAGAGGAGTCGGAACCAAGTGATTCTATCTTGTTTATTATTTCTTTTAATTATTTTCTTTTCCTTTCATTTTTATTTACTAACTCTTTTTTTAAAAATTTGGTTAGATTAGACGTTAATCATATTACAGTATTAAAAGCTCTTGTGTCTTTGGACGACCTCAGTATCTTACCATCACTATACTACGCCAACGATAGATGCACTTGCCCTAACGTGTTGTAGAAAGTGATCGTGTTATATCGTGTTTTATAAATTTAAAGTTTGATAAACGAGTAAAAGTGCTAAAATATACTAAAAATTATACCACGCTCGCATCACGTCATTACGCGGGGTACCCGACGTACACACCGCCGCGACAGTCGTGCTAAGTGGCTGACTTCACCCTGTAACATGAGACAGGGGACCCGACGGCCATCCTTCTGTTGTGACAATGTCACCAGACCGTTGCTCCCTCTCATATCCCGAAGGCAACTTTGCATCAAACTCTGAATTTAGAGATTTGGTGACTATTGCCGAGGAAGGTACTGTGGTTTCACCCGATACCGTCATGCCTTCTTGAACCCTGGACGTTGGAATCGTACTGGTAGTTGAAGAGCTCGTGTTCTGACCACTTTTCGCGGTAACAGGTTTTCAGTACTTCAGGTCCCACAGATGGCGCCAAAATAGAAATGTAACCTGAGATACGTCCCTAGATGGATTCTGTGATGGGAAGTGGCTTGAACTTCGACCTGCAAAAGAGAAGACCGTTAGCACTCGTTACAGGAATGAGTTGTTCCTTTAACCACCATCTAGCTTGAGAATAAGTATGGGTTGGGAGGATAAATGTGTGAGAAAGAGAGCTTTGTGAATGAATGCTTACCATGAGGTCTGTCATCTATTTATACTTTTTGGTGGCTTAGGGTTTCCCCTATTCTCGGTGAATTACTTACATGGGGATCTGCCCCCTTTTTAGGAGATTTGGTAGATATATTATCTGGATGGGAATATTTCCATAATATCCATTATTTTTATATCGCATTTTTTGTGGTTTGACCGACCCGAAATGACTGAGCCGAGTCATTCCTCTACAACGGGGAATGATTATGTGAACGTTTTTGGAGGTGGTCACTAGAGAAGGAAGGCGGAGATAAACATAATCTCATCCCTAGTTGCTTTGGATCGGCGGAATGTTCAAGTTGGATCAACTGTATGTAGGCTTTGTGGAGAAAATGAGAAACCCAACAAGCATCTTTTAATCTTAAACATGCATCTTTTAATCTTTTGATAATTTGATAAGCGATACGCAATTGGTGTCACATCCCTCATATTTACGCCTTCTTGATACGAGATCTGTATTTGGTGCATAACAACACCAACTCGGGTCATCGAATAAAAAAGGCTATCTATGGGATTATTCTGATATTATGTTAGTAGTATATTTGAAAGGCGAAGAACAAAGTTATTTTATCGTAGGAACAAGCTAGTGTCCCAAAACTATGGAAGCTATTAGATCCCTCTCTTTTATTCGGATAAAAATGGCCCTCATTTTAAAGGATCTCGTGAAAAAATCGATGTAATTTTGTTTTATAGGTCTTTATTGTTTGTTGTTTCTAGTCTCTCACTAATTTATTTTAATGAATAACTAAAAAGGCATGGGCGACCGCCGGAAACATATTCCGGTAAACATTCAACGGAGGATAACGAAATATTACGTGTCCAATCTTCCAGATCGATGCAGCGGGATGGATTTAGCAGGCGTTGTTCGTGTGCATGCAGACATTTACGATATATATATAGCCAGGAAGAGGGATAAACTGGGTAATCGGTTCGGCTTTATATCGTTGTTGGATATTAAGGATACAGGTGAGATGGAGAAGAAGCTGTCCGAAATCAGGATGGGGGACTTTAAACTAAGCTTTAACGTTGCCAGATTCACGCTAGAGGACGGGGAGATTAGCAACAGACAACCAGAGGTTATAAAACCTAGGATACTTAAGGGTGCAGGTGGAAGTTCTTTAGGAGTGAAGGAGTACAATGGAGGCACTTTTGTAGGGAATAGATCGTTCAAGGATGCCATATTGGGGAGGAAGCCTGATTCAAAAGAGGAGAAGGTGGTAGTAATTAACGAGGATTTTAAAGGGCCGGATTTGGGGAACGGAAATGCAGTAATAGTAAGGATGAAGGATTTCAAGGTATTAAAGGAGGCTGAAGGTTTGGTTAGAAATATGATGGCAGGTGCAGGGGTAGTACAATATGTCGGAGGGATGTGCGTCCTGATCTCGCTTAAAAGTTTGGAAGAGACCGAAAACTTTTTGACCCAGTACAAAGAAAAGGGAGATACGTTTCAGTCAGCGGAGAAATGGACAAACCAAACTCTACCTTTTGAGAGAATCGCGTGGCTTAGAATACAAGGAATTCCATTACATTTACTTGACAATGTATCACGGCCCCCGACCCGGTTTGACCCGTTTCAGGAGCCGCGGGACAGAAATCCCATGATATTTATTTATGTGATTTTAGCAGCGGAATTTTAACATCAGGATCGTTTTAAAGCTAAAAACTTTTCCCGATTATTTTATTTCATAATTCGGGATAAAACCCCGATAATTTACAATAATAAGATTTTTCTGATAAATCTTTATTTCAAAACATATTTCTTTATTTTATACTGAGCCACTATCGTAAGCTTGAAATGCTCTCCGGCACTTTTCCTGAATTACAGTAGATCACCTGAAACATGTTTGAAAAAGGTTTTGTCAGCGGGGAAATACTGAGTGAATCATTTAGTTTACTGAAAACGACACATTTATTATAATTCACAGTATTAAGAGTTTTTACATATGTTTATTATCAACCAACTATCCACAGTATTTGTCACTCGACCGTATCTGTGACTGTGGTCATATCACCATTGGCTGCCCCAATGAATGACGTATATCACTTAATTTTAGGTTCGCCCACCTAATGTGATTAAAACTGTAGTAATGTGCACAATACCCCACATACTGGCTGTAATTTGGTGATTACATAAACTTAATCACTGTAATTATAATTCTGAAAATAATTTGGAGTATTGTAAAACATTTGATAAAAAGAGAATGACTCACATTGCAGATTTAACACGGGCAGAATATGATTTAGCCTGGTTAACCTAATTAAATAATAATGCACACAAAACCGGGTTAGTGATCAATACAGCAGTTACGATAACTCACGAGATCAAATTCTCACAACGAACGACAAAGTGCGATACTTAAACATCCATCGATTTAACGACGAATGACAAAGTATCACCCTGGTGTGGGCGGCACTTAAACATTCATTGGATATATTGATCGGTCGGAAAATGAATCGTAATAGCGATCGAGTGATTACCCTGTTTTGCGGCAGCGATTCGATACTAAGTATGTTTTGGAATTGTTTCTGCTTATAACGCACTCTACACAACGAAATTCTTCGTCGAATGAACAACAGAAAGCTACTGCCAAAGTCTGCTATTTATACTGATTTTTGGACAGGCTTACGGACCGTATGGCATTTCCCCTTACGGTCCGTAAGGGGTGCAGTCTAATTACCTAGACTAGCTGGGTTCGGGACTAGCTTGCATGACTCACCTAAATTTCAAAATTCAATTGTGACAACAGATAAAATAGATAAATATCAACTAGGGTTTGCCCCCCCCCTGAGTTTTAGGGGCCCTGATCCTGATTCCGATTATTCTGAAAATTTTAGGGTTAGTGCAGAATTACTTGGGTGTCTCAATTAGGGTTTCCTTATTGACTAATTATCATCCTAATTATGGATTTTGATGAGAGTTATTACATCCTCCCCACCTTAAGAAAAATCTTGTCCTCGAGATTCATTGAAATAGATGAGGGTATTTCTGCTTTATTTCTGACTCCAGTTCCCAAGTATATTCTGGTCCCCTCTTTGAATTCCATTTGACTTTCACCAATACTAGTCGCTTGTGCTTGAGAAACTTGACTTGTCGATCTTCTATTTGTAAAGGTTTTTCTATGAATTTCAGCTTTTCATTTACCTCCACATCTTGAAGAGGTACTACCAGGGATTCATCTGATAGACATTTCTTGAGATTGGATACATGAAATACATCATGTACTCCAGCTAGTTCTTCTGGTAGTTGTAAGCGATAAGCTACTGGTCCTATTCGTTGGATCACTGGAAATGGCCCAACATATCTGGGACTCAGTTTTCCTTTCTTACCGAATCGTACTACTCCTTTCCAAGGAGATACTTTTAATAGTACTTTGTCTCCTATCTGGAATTCTAGTGGCTTGCGGCGATTGTCTGCATAGCTTTTCTGGCGATCTCTGGCTGTTTTCAATCTTTCCTTGATTTGAGTTATCTTGTCAGTGGTTTCTTGTACAATCTCTGGACCTGATAATTGACTTTCTCCTATTTCTGCCCAACATACGGGAGTTCTGCACTTGCGTCCATACAGTGCTTCGAATGGAGCGGCTTCGATGCTTGAGTGATAACTATTGTTATAGGATAATTCAATTAATGGTAAATGGTTATCCCAGTTACCACCAAAGTCAATTACACATGCTCGGAGCATGTCTTCTAGAGTTTGGATCGTCCTTTCACTTTGTCCGTCTGTTTGTGGATGATATGCAGTGCTTAGATTGAGTCGGGTTCCCATTGCTTCTTGGAAGCTTGTCCAGAAACGGGAAGTGAAACGACTATCTCTATCCGATACAATGGAGAGTGGGACTCCATGTAAGGATACTATTTCATCCACATACAACTTGGCTAACCTTTCCATGCTAAAGGTTTCTTTCATTGGTAGAAAATGAGCAGATTTGGTTAAACGATCCACAATTACCCAAATCGCATCATTACCTTTTCTGGTTTTGGGTAACTTAGTAACAAAGTCCATTGTTATGAGTTCCCATTTCCATACAGGCATTTCTAACTGTTGTAGTAGTCCTGAAGGTTTCTGATGTTCGGCTTTAACTTGTGAACAAGTTAGACACTTAGATACGTATTCGGCTATATCCTTTTTCATTCCTATCCACCAGAAATTCTTTCTTAAATCTTGGTACATCTTATTGTTTCCTGGATGTATAGTATACCTAGATTTATGAGCTTCCTCTAAAATCTTTGATCTTAAATTTCCCTGTTTAGGTACCCAAATTATGCTTTTGTGGAATTTCCAAATTCCATCATTTCCTTGTTCCAATTCTTTTAGGTAACCTTTCATTCCTTCGGCATCGTCCTTGATTGCCGTTTCCTGAATTTCTTTCAATTGTTCCATTAAATCTACTTGTAGATTTATTCTAAGAGCACGGACTCGCTTTTGCTTTTCATGGTACTTACGACTTAAAGCATCTGCGACTACATTTGCCTTTCCTTCGTGATATTGAATATCACAGTCGTAATCACTCAGGATTTCCATCCATCTTCTTTGCCTCATATTTAACTCTTTTTGCCCAAATATATACCTTAAACTTTTATGATCTGTATAAACAGTAAACTTACTTCCATACAGATAATGTCTCCAAATCTTAAGGGCAAAAACTATAGACCCTAATTCTAAATCATGAGTCGTATAGTTTTCCTCGTGCTTTTTCAATTGTCTGGAAGCATAAGCAATTACCTTCTTGCATTGCATTAACACACACCCGTATCCTAGTTTTGAAGCATCACAATATACTTCAAAATCTTCTGTTCCTTCTGGTAAGGCTAAGATTGGTGCATTGGTTAATTTCTGCTTTAAAATTCTGAAGGCTTCTTCTTGTTTAGGTCCCCATTCAAACTTAATGGCTTTTGATGTGTGTAAAATGCAACATATAAAACACATCAATTAAGGCATAAAACTAACCCTTTTTAAGTACTAATGTTGGAAAAAGAGTGTTTTTGTCTTCCTTTTGTATTTTCAGGATGAAATGAGCTCAAAATCACAAAAGAAGCAAAAAGACCACTAATTCTACCATAAATACAAGAAAAGGAACAAAAGTAAACGGCCCGGACCCTCAACGGCATCTCCCAAGACAAAGAGAAGAGAACAGAAGTCTGAACACGCCCCGTGTTCACTGAACACGGGGGCGTGCCCAGGAAGCAGCAGAAAAGACAAACCAGTAGAAGCTTCCATTGCTCACCACGGGGCCGTGCCCAGCGGACACGGGGGCGTGTTGAAAGTACAGCAGGCGCATTAATTGTAATTCGCAATTACAATTAATGAAGAGAGAGAATGTCAGACGGGCACGGGGCCGTGTCCAGCGGACACGGGGCCGTGTCCAGCGTTCTGTTCAGCCTATAAATAGAGGAGCTTGGTTTCATTCTCTCTCATCCCTTGGCACACCACCTCTCTCACACTTCATCCACCACCCATCACCACCATAACACCATCATCCACCACCATCATCCATTGTCCATCATAGAGTGTGTGAGTCGTCTCGGGATCCAAGATTGATCGTAAGAGTTCTTGACAATCAAGGCCATGTTTGCCTAAGTCTCTTACATCACTTGGTGAAGACAAGTGTTTAGTATAATACTTTTTATTTTTAATCTTTTGCACTTTTTATTTGGTTTTGTATTAATGACTTTAATAACTAGTTACTTATGTTGAAGGTGATCTTTCCTTATCGTTTGTCCGTGGTGTCTTGGCATTATTTTACTGTCTATATAAAATAAAAGATTTTCACCATTCATATCTCCACGGTCTATATGGAGGTATGTTGGCTACCTGGTCGGGGGTTAAGAGAACGGTTTGGTAAAGGTCTTGCCCTTGTTCAGCGTTTAGAGGTCCTGCTTGGGACCTGGGTCAAATTTAGTAGGATCTCCTTCAATGCCCATAGGTATTGGATGGCGGGGATCCAAACTCTTTGACCCCCTCATAAGCTAACTACTATTAATACTATAACCCGGCTATTTAGGACTGTATCCCTGCTGACTCAGACTACTTAGTCGAGGGTAACGTCACTGCCAAAAGCGGGGCCTACCATAATTTGCATTAATAACTTAATTCATTATCTTTCAATAATCCGACCCTTTAGGATTGTATCCTTGCTGACTCAAACTACTGGGTTGAGGGTAACGTCGCCTTCAAAAGAGGGGCCTACTACAATAACTAAGATAATCTCTTAAACAAGTGCAAAAGTGCGAAAATAATCAAAGGTTATACTAACACACGAGTCGGATCCAAGTGATTCATCTTGTCTATCTGTTTTTATTTTATTTTCTTTTTCAGCATTTAGTTAGTTTTTATTTTTCTTAGTTTAAAACATTTTTCTAACTTTTTGATTTGATTAGACGTTGAGGATAAACCGGTATTAAAAGCTCTTGTGTCCTTGGACGACCTCGGTATCTTACCAACACTATACTACGTCCACGATGGGTGCACTTGCCCATATGTGTGCTTAGTGTTAGTAAATATCGTGTTTTATAAATTTAAAACTTGGCTAAAAGTGTAAAAGGGGCTTAAATAAACATCTAAAAATATATATACACTAACACGCATCAAGTTTTTGGCGCCGCTGCCGGGGACACAAGGATTTTAAGAAAGCTTAAAATCGACGGCCTAATCAGTTTTTCAAAACCTTTTCAAAACGCGCGCATTTTTTTTTCTGCATTTTAGCTTAGTTTTGCATTTACAGTAGCTTGAACACGGGGCCGTGCTCACTGAACACGCCCCCGTGCTGCATATTTTTAGAATAGATACCCAGATACAGAGTCTGACCACGGGGCCGTGTTCACTCAACACGCCCCCGTGCTCAACGTGACCAGTTAATTTAATTAAAACGCCCAGATACAGTCCCTGAACACGGGGCCGTGTTCACCCAACACGGGGCCGTGTCCAGCTTCTGTTTCCGTCTTATTTTTGTTTTCTGGTCCCGAGACTCAATTGTAGTCTGTTGAGTGATTCCTATGGATCAATACTCAAGAGATTACAACTACACCTATGATGAGGATGATTATAGAGGTAATTATTGCACTAATTGTCGTAATGCACGCTCGGTTCAATATAATAACTCATATCAACCATCCAATTCATACAACCATTATGAGGAGCCCAGGTACGAGCCATCAACTTCATACACATCCTATGAAGACCAAAGGTATGAACCTCCTTCCTCATACTCATATTTTGATGAACCAAGGTATGAGCCTTCATACTCATACTTTGAAGATTCAACATATGAGCCACCACCTTCATACACTTATTATGAGGAACCATGGCGTGAACAACCCACCTCATATGAGTACTATGAAGAACAAAGTTTCGACCCTTATCCATCATATACTTATAATGAAGAACAATGGTGTGAACCATCTACTTCATATGAGTACTATGAGGAACCAAGGATCGAACAACCGGATTCAAGCTTAGGGGATCCAAATTCTTTCAATCTCACCGAAGTAACTAATAGGATATTAGAACACATTAAAACTATCGAACGTTGCATGAAAGAATCTCGCGCAAGGGAAGAGGAATCCCGTGCAAGAGAAGAGCTAAAAAATGATAAAAACATAGAGATAGTTGAAAGTGTGAAAATGGAAGAACAAGAAAGTGAAAAACAGACACATGAGTTAAACAACGAAAATGGTGAGTCCGATAATGTTAAAATTCAAGAAGAGTCTAATTTAGAGGAAATTATTCTCTTGTCACCTACTTTCGAAAACCATTGTTTAATAACCCCTCATGCCAAGTTTTTAAAAGAGTTAAACACTAGTGCTAAAATCAAAGAAATAGTAAGTGTTAAGTTAACTAATGATCAAACCTCGCTAATAAAGGAAGATCCTTTTGAAATTAACATCACACCGGTTCCATGTTTCTTTCAAAATTCGTTTATTAGTAATGTCACTATTGATAAAGATCTTTGTGTTAACATAATGCCCAACTACATTTTTGAAAAGTTAAGTATTAGTGATTTTACTCCACTTCAAATACCCATGTTTCTATCCGACCGAAAAGTAATGAAATCAATCGGTGTAGTCGAAGATATTTTGGTTCAAACAAATCAAATGGTAATCCCAACCGACTTCGTCATCTTAGATGATGCCCCCCTAGTCTTGGGAAAACCTTTTGTACAAACTCACAAAGCTTTGAAAAACCGGAAATTCAACAATCTAACTCTTCAATTAGGGGCATTCAAAAGGAGCATAGATCTTGAGCGCTCAATGAAATATCCTTTTGGCAACAATGACCCCCTAATTGAAGATGAAGCTGAACCACCTGATACAAACCACGAGGAAGACCACTTTGTCAACGAAGAGGTAGCCATAGAACAAACTTTTAAAGTTCTTGATCTAGATGAGCCACAAAATAAGGTGTCTCCTAAAGACCCACCCATCGAGCTCAAAGAACTCCCTAAGGGTTTGGAATATGCTTTTCTAGGCAAAGATGGTAGTTTACCTGTAATTATTTCGTCTAAATTAACTAGCATAGAAAAAGAAAAATTAGTTAACCTACTTAAAAAACACAAAAATGCGATCGCTTGGAAGCTTGTAGATATTAAGGGAATAAGTCCTTCCATGTGCACGCACAAAATTTTAATGAATGATGACTACAAAACGGTGATTCAACCACAACGAAGAGTGAACCCCAATGTTCAAGAAGTGGTTAAAAATGAAGTCATCAAACTACTCGACGCCGGACTAATCTACCCTATCTCCGATAGCCCGTGGGTAAGTCCCGTCCAAGTAGTCCCAAAGAAAGGAGGTATGACGGTAATAACTAACGAGAAAAATGAATTAATACCCACAAGAACCGTCACAGGATGGAGAGTCTGTATAGACTATAGGAGATTAAATGAAGCAACAAGGAAAGACCACTTTCCTTTGCCCTTCATTGATCAAATGTTAGAAAGATTATCCGGTCATAAATTTTATTGTTTCTTAGATGGTTTTTCAGGTTACTTCCAAATACCGATAGCACCAGAAGACCAAGAGAAAACAACTTTCACATGCCCCTACAGAACTTTTGCATATCGACGCATGCCATTCGGTCTATGTAATGCGCCTGCAACATTCCAACGTTGTATGGTCGCCATTTTCCATGATATGATTGAAAAAACCATGGAAGTCTTCATGGATGACTTTTCCATCTTTGGTGACTCATATGATCAATGCCTCGATAATCTTGAACGAATGCTATCCCGATGTGAGGAAACTAACCTCGCCCTTAACTGGGAAAAATGCCATTTCATGGTAACAGAGGGAATAGTACTCGGACATAAAATCTCAAGCGAAGGAATGGAAGTTGATCGAGCAAAAATTGAGACTATATCTCGATTACCTCCTCCATCCTCCGTGCGAGCGATCAGAAGTTTCCTAGGGCATGCCGGATTCTATAGAAGGTTTATCAAAGACTTTTCGAAAATTTCAAGACCTCTAACAAAATTGCTTGAAAAAGATGCACCCTTCATCTTTGACAAGGAATGCAATCAAGCATTTCTAACCCTCAAGGAAATGCTAGTCAATGCACCTATCATGATAGCACCAGATTGGAAATTTCCTTTCGAAATCATGTGCGATGCAAGCGACTTTGCTGTTGGAGCAGTATTGGGACAAAGAAAAGAAAAACATTTCCACCCAATTTATTATGCTAGTAAAACTCTAAATGATGCACAAGAAAATTATACAACTACAGAAAAAGAGTTACTAGCGGTGGTGTTTGCTTTTGATAAATTTCGTTCTTATCTTGTTCTTTCTAAAACAATAGTTTATACAGACCATGCAGCCATCAGGTACCTCTTCAAGAAGCAAGACGCAAAACCCCGTTTGATAAGGTGGATTCTACTCCTCCAAGAATTCGACATTGAAATCAAGGACAAAAGAGGAGCAGAAAACACTGCTGCAGATCACCTCTCACGCTTAGAAGACCCAGCTTTGGAGACAACCAGGGGCGAGCAAATCAACGAAAAATTTCCCACGGAGTCCCTGGAAATGATGGAAAGCAGACAAGAACCATGGTATGCCGACTACGCTAATTTCTTAGCCAGCGGTATAGTCACCAAAGGATGGCCACATCATCAAAGGAAAAAATTCTTTGCTGATGTAAAGCATTACTTTTGGGAAGACCCCTATCTTTTCAAAATGTGTGCCGATCAACTCATCCGAAGGTGTGTCCATGGTAATGAAGCACGAAGAATACTCCGTCATTGTCATGAAAGTCCATACGGAGGACATCATGGTGCCGCAAGTACCGCAAGAAAGGTATTTGATTCGGGATTCTACTGGCCAACCATTTACAAGGACGCACAAAACCTTGTAAAGACATGTGATGCCTGCCAAAGATCAGGTAATATTTCTTCCAAAAACGAAATGCCCCAAAATGGCATTCTCGTTTGTGAAATCTTTGATGTGTGGGGACTCGATTTCATGGGACCTTTCCCACCTTCAAAAGGAAACAAATATATACTTGTGGCAGTCGATTACCTGTCTAAATGGGCAGAGGCCGAAGCTCTTCCAACAAATGATGGAAGAGTAGTGGTAAAATTCCTAAAAAAATTGTTCTCTCGTTTCGGGACACCAAAAGCTTTAATAAGTGATAGAGGTACCCATTTTTGCAATCATCAACTCGAAAAAATATTAACAAGGTATGGGGTCTATCACCGGGTCTCAACAGCATATCATCCTCAAACAAATGGGCAAGCCGAAGTGACGAATCGAGGTTTAAAACGAATACTTGAGAAAACCGTAGGGATAAATAAAAAAGAATGGGCTGACAAACTAGACGACGCTTTATGGGCTTTTCGAACCGCTTATAAAACCACTATAGGCACAACCCCATATAAACTAGTCTATGGAAAAAGTTGTCACTTGCCAGTAGAAATCGCTCACAAAGCCTACTGGGCAATAAAAAACGTAAACTTAGACTTAGAAGTTGCCGGTAAGAATCGATTTTGTCAAATAAATGAATTAGAAGAACTTAGGAATTATGCATATTCTAACTCCGAAATTTATAAAGAAAGAATGAAAAATTTGCATGATAAATATATTAAATCTAATGAATTTCGGGTTGGAGACCAAGTTCTATTGTTCAATTCGCGACTTCGATTGTTTCCTGGTAAGTTAAAATCTAGGTGGTCGGGACCTTTTTCAGTCACCCATGTTTTTCCACACGGTGCAGTAGAAATTAAAACTCGAAATGGGACACCATTTAAAGTCAATGGCCAACGGCTGAAACTCTACAGAGGATCCATTGAGGATGAGGAAGAGGAAATCGCACTTCAAACGGTCAACGAATAAACTCATACCCGACATGTTACAGGTAAGTATACATTCGAAACCAGTAAAATCATCTAACCACTATTCGGAGATAAGGGGCATGCACACGAGCACGTTAAAAAAAAAAAAATTTCAAAAAAAAATTTTTCACCCGGCACGGGGCCGTGTCCGCTGGACACGGGGCCGTGTCGAGGCGACTGTCGGGATAAAACCCTCTTTTTCTATCAGTTACACCATTCCACACGCCCCGTTTCGCCGAAAACTCTCTGGTTTAGAGCGATTTTCTGCAGATTTCGAACGTTACCACCAAGCCTAACAACGTCAAGGTATGATTCTATCCTTCTTAGTAGTTAGATTAGTTACTTGCATGTAGTTAAAACATCAAAAATTGGGGGAAATCTAGGGTTCTTCATGTTCATCCGGATCGAACTCAAAATTTTTGATGAAAATTGTTAGTAGTAGTTTAGAATAGAGTAGTAGGGAGTAAATAGACATGTATTGTTGATAGATTTGTCCGATTTCCAACTAAAAACACAAACCCTTGTTCTTGAACCGAAAAACACAAAATTGAAAGGGTAAATGGTTTGATTTTGGAAAAATGACACTTAGGGTTTCATTTTCGGGGGAAACCGCTGCTATTAGGCTAAAAATTTTCAGGTTTTCGAAGTCGGGACGAAAAAAATGAAAATTAGGTGTTACAGACGCCTGAACACGGGGCCGTGTTCGCTGAACACGGGGCCGTGTCCAGCCCACTGTTTGCAGTTTTCAACCCGAATTTCCATGTTTCGCACTAACTTTTGCTGTATTCTTTTCAGATGTCCAAATTCACACGGTTCAATGCCAGCGAACTTGACGCCAGGGCTCGCTACGAGGTCCTACAAACAAGGCCCGAAGAGTATCCAAGGCGGGCATGTACCGATCTTCTGACAATGGTAAACCAACTGGACCGCTTCAACAACATAGTGACGGGTCCACTGCACGTTGCATTGACTACCCGACTTCGGTCGGTCCATCAATGCACATTGGAGTTCTATAGCACGTTCATCTTCAGCTCGAGACGCGACCCGTTTGATCACGAGGCGGTCGAGTTTCGATGTGGGGGTACGACCTATAGAACCTCCATGGCGCAGTTCGGATCAATCATTGGGCTGTACAAAGACGAAGAAGCGGGGAACGAAGAGAATACCGGGGGATTGCGAGACTTGGACGCAACAGAACGCCAAGCCACATGGGCTCAAATCGGTGAGGGGATCTACAACTCCAGCAGCACAAAGAGTACCAAACTGAGAGACCCGTTATATCGCTACATCCACAGGCTCCTCACGTACTCGCTGAACCAACGTCACGACAGTAGTGGCGTTGTTGGGGTTAGAGATTTGGTTGTCCTTCACTGCATCCACAACCGGAAGCCTCTCGATGTTCCTTACCTCCTACTGCGGAACATGCACTTGAACCGCCTTGCCTCTGCTCCTACACCAATCTTCTTCGGGGGATGAGTGTACCGTCTTTTCAAGCACTTCGCGAACATCCCGAAGTCCTTCGAAAGGAGTCCATGGTCGGGACGGGTTGATTACCATATCTGCCGGGCCATGAACTTGCTCTATGAAGCGGAGGACGGGACGGTGAGCTTTCAGAGGACGCAAGGCTACGCATGGAACCCGCAAGAGGCTCTAGTTCTTCACGCACCACCTCCACAGTACCAATACCCTCCCCAAGGCGAACAGGGTCAATCCTCCTCTCAAGGAGGCGGTTTTCCTAATTTCCAAAGTTTACATGATCTTTTGCAGGAAAACCTCATGTGCACCCGGAACACCTACAACCTCGCCAACAACACACACCTCCGGGTAGGAGCTATCGAACGCAGTGTCAACGATATACAAGATGATATCGGTAGCATCCGGGAGTACATGGCGAGGCAGGGAGGCGGAGGTGAAGACAGTGATGAAGATATGGAGTAGGAGGCTGGGAGGAGCAAAGGGCTAGCTGGTGATGAGCCCACAGGTTTGATTACCCTTCTTATCCATCGAACAATTCATGGCCTGCGTGCCATTTGTCAAGACAATTTACTTTCCTTAACTACTTTTTATCTTTATTTTGTTTTTACTTTGTGTTTGGATAATATTTGACTATGGTAAGATTAGGATGGTTTGTGCTTGGTTGGATGGTATTGAATGCTTGAACAGGTGCAATGCAAGGGTTAGAATGCTAAACATTAGCACTCGCAGCCCTAGGAGGAAGAAACCGGGAGAAAACCCTATTTTTTTTCTGGCTAACAGACTGTCCACACGGGGACGTGTCCAGCCGACACGCCCCCGTGTCCATCTCCCAGTTCTGCTGTTTGGCTACTGACCTGCAGATTTTTGTCGGACACGTGGCCGTGTTCACCCAACACGCCCCCGTGTTCACCCTCTGTAAGTTTTTCGTTACTGGCAGTTCGCCACGGGGCCGTGTCCAATGGACACGGGGCCGTGTCCAGAGTGCCAGTAACACAAATCTTTGTTTTTAAACACACTTTTACATATTCTAATCAACCAAAAACTCTATTTTTGGACACATTGAGGACAATGTGTAATTTAAGTGTGGGGGGATGCTAAAACCTTGGAATTTTGCAAAATCCTAAAACAAGCCTTACACAAAACTCTATTGGAACCGCTAAACACCCCAAATTTTTTCAAAAACTTTTTCAATTTTTTTTATTTTATTTACTTGTCTTAGTTTAAGTTGGGAATAACAAGTTATAAAAGGGTTATATTTTTACAAACTTACAACCGATAGCGTCGTGATAAAAAGAACTAACATAAGAAAATTATGAAACGGTATAACAAGTCTAGCTAAAATTCGATTATATATGCTTGATCACATTAAAAAACCCATTCCCACAAAAAGTGAGTTTTGAGCCTTTATTGAGCATAAAAATACACATATTTAGATTAAATGCTCATTTTTCGTTTCTTGTGTGAATAGCCGCTCGGTCTTTACAAATCTAGAACTTGCCACGACGATACATTCCCGGTCCTTACCAACTTAAACCCAAGTAAGTAAATGATGGAGGCATTAGGACTAACTATTTTTCTTTCAAAACCATTATTTTTCATTTTTTTTACCTACCCAAAATCCCCCTAGAAAACCCCTTTGAGCCTAAACCTTTCATTTCATTACCCCCAAAACAATTTTTTTTACCCACCAAAAACCTTTTTCATTTTTTTCACCTTTATTTTAGTAACAAACTCGGTTTTTCATAAACATACCCTTTAAGGTGATCAAAAAAAAAAAAAAAATGATGAAGTCAAAAACAAACATAAGCTACAAAAATCTTGTTTGGAGGAATACTTCAAAAATAAATGTCACCAAAAATAAGGTATTTCACGAAAACCGACACTTGTTACGATTTTCGCCCTTTTTACTAACCACTAACCAACCACCCACCTTTAAACCCAAGCCTTCACCCCAAAAGACCTCTTGATATTTACAAAGGTAAAAAGTTAAAAAGGAGGAGGATTGATCGCTTGGCAAGCATATGGAGAATGTAAATCTGTGCCGCTCTCGAGCGATTCACTTAAATATACACCTTCGGCCGAGTGATTGAGTGATCTCCCGTGAGGTATGTGAACTTGTATATAAATGGAATTTTAATAAGGCATGCTATGCCCAAATAAGTAGTTTATCTTATGAAAAGTTCAAAATAAACCATGACGAATAAGATTGTAAATAAAATAAAAATAGAACCTATACAAACCTTGGATTCCCGACACTCTAGGACAAGTTAAAAAACTTCTCTTCTACCTATTCCATTTGGGAGTGTAAGCCACATTAAAAGAGTTTTGCTTGAGGACAAGCAAAAGTTCAAGTGTGGGGGTATTTGATGTGTGTAAAATGCAACATATAAAACACATCAATTAAGGCATAAAACTAACCCTTTTTAAGTACTAATGTTGGAAAAAGAGTGTTTTTGTCTTCCTTTTGTATTTTCAGGATGAAATGAGCTCAAAATCACAAAAGAAGCAAAAAGACCACTAATTCTACCATAAATACAAGAAAAGGAACAAAAGTAAACGGCCCGGACCCTCAACGGCATCTCCCAAGACAAAGAGAAGAGAACAGAAGTCTGAACACGCCCCGTGTCCAGTGAACACGGGGGCGTGCCCAGGAAGCAGCAGAAAAGACAAACCAGTAGAAGCTTCCATTGCTCACCACGGGGCCGTGCCCAGCGGACACGGGGGCGTGTTGAAAGTACAGCAGGCGCATTAATTGTAATTCGCAATTACAATTAATGAAGAGAGAGAATGTCAGACGGGCACGGGGCCGTGTCCAGCGGACACGGGGCCGTGTCCAGCGTTCTGTTCAGCCTATAAATAGAGGAGCTTGGTTTCATTCTCTCTCATCCCTTGGCACACCACCTCTCTCACACTTCATCCACCACCCATCACCACCATAACACCATCATCCACCACCATCATCCATTGTCCATCACAGAGTGTGTGAGTCGTCTCGGGATCCAAGATTGATCGTAAGAGTTCTTGACAATCAAGGCCATGTTTGCCTAAGTCTCTTACATCACTTGGTGAAGAAAAGTGTTTAGTATAATACTTTTTATTTTTAATCTTTTGCACTTTTTATTTGGTTTTGTATTAATGACTTTAATAACTAGTTACTTATGTTGAAGGTGATCTTTCCTTATCGTTTGTCCGTGGTGTCTTGGCATTATTTTACTGTCTATATAAAATAAAAGATTTTCACCATTCATATCTCCACGGTCTATATGGAGGTATGTTGGCTACCTGGTCGGGGGTTAAGGGAACGGTTTGGTAAAGGTCTTGCCCTTGTTCAGCGTTTAGAGGTCCTGCTTGGGACCTGGGTCAAATTTAGTAGGATCTCCTTCAATGCCCATAGGTATTGGATGGCGGGGATCCAAACTCTTTGACCCCCTCATAAGCTAACTACTATTAATACTATAACCCGGCTATTTAGGACTGTATCCCTGCTGACTCAGACTACTTAGTCGAGGGTAACGTCACCGCCAAAAGCGGGGCCTACCATAATTTGCATTAATAACTTAATTCATTATCTTTCAATAATCCGACCCTTTAGGATTGTATCCTTGCTGACTCAAACTACTGGGTTGAGGGTAACGTCGCCTTCAAAAGAGGGGCCTACTACAATAACTAAGATAATCTCTTAAACAAGTGCAAAAGTGCGAAAATAATCAAAGGTTATACTAACACACGAGTCGGATCCAAGTGATTCATCTTGTCTATCTGTTTTTATTTTATTTTCTTTTTCAGCATTTAGTTAGTTTTTATTTTTCTTAGTTTAAAACATTTTTCTAACTTTTTGATTTGATTAGACGTTGAGGATAAACCGGTATTAAAAGCTCTTGTGTCCTTGGACGACCTCGGTATCTTACCAACACTATACTACGTCCACGATGGGTGCACTTGCCCATATGTGTGCTTAGTGTTAGTAAATATCGTGTTTTATAAATTTAAAACTTGGCTAAAAGTGTAAAAGGGGCTTAAATAAACATCTAAAAATATATATACACTAACACGCATCAGCTTTACAGGTTAGCTTAGTTAATGGTATAGCTATCTTGGAAAAATCCTTAATAAACCGTCTATAATATCCGGCTAAACCTATAAAACTTCTAATTTCCATTGTGGTTTGTGGAACCTTCCAATTGGTAATTGCTTCTATCTTAGCAGGATCTACGTGAATACCTTCATGATTCACCATGTGTCCTAAAAATTGCACTTCTTGTAGCCAAAATTCACACTTCGAGAATTTAGCGTACAACTTTTCTTTTCTTAACAAAGTTAAGAGTGCATGCAAGTGCTGACAATGTTCGTCCTGACTTTTTGAATAAATAAGTATATCGTCTATGAAAACAATTACAAATTTATCCAAATATGGTTTACATATCCTGTTCATCATGTCCATGAATGCTGCAGGTGCATTAGTTAACCCAAAGGGCATGACTGTAAACTCATAATGTCCATACCTAGTTCTAAAAGCAGTTTTAGGTATGTCTTCTTCTTGAACTTTTAATTGATGATATCCGGAGCGCAAGTCTATCTTAGAAAAGTACCTAGCGCCTTGCAATTGATCGAAAAGATCATCAATCCTAGGTAATGGGTAGCGATTCTTAATTGTAACCTTATTTAACTCTCTATAATCGATACACATTCTCATCGATCCATCTTTCTTTTTCACAAACAACACTGGTGCACCCCATGGGGATGAACTAGGTTGTATAAATCCTTTGCTTAGGAGCCAATCGATAGGGTTGTATAAATCCTTTTTCAATTCTAGCATTTTGGTAGGAGCCAATCGATAGGGTGCCTTGGCTATCGGTGTAGTTCCTGGAATTAGATGAATCCTAAATTCTACCTCCCTATCTGGTGGTAACCCAGGTAAATCTTTCGGGAATATATCTGGGTATTCTGAGACTACAGGAATTTCCTTAAGTTCCTTACCTTTAGTATTAATGATTACTGAAATCATATATACTATTCCTTGTTTTCGTTCATAATTAGCAACTTTCATTACTGATATGAACTTCAGTGGCTTTCGAGGTTTATCTCCTGTAATCATGATTACTTCTCCAGTAGGTGCTTGAATTTCTATAGAATTTTTATCACAAATGATTTGAGCATGGTTGGCTATTAACCAATCCATTCCTAACACCACATCAAATTCAGCTAATTTCATAGGTAATAGGTTTGCAGTAAATTTATGACCTGAAAGTTCTATTCCTACTTTTTGCAAAACCTGATTGATTTTTACTGAATTCCCATCTGCGGTTTCGACCGTAAAAATCTGCCTAATGGTAGTTAAGGGTAACTTAAGAGCTTGGCAGAATGAAGTATTTATAAAACTTTGGTTTGCACCAGAGTCAAATAATACTTTTGCATAAACGTTGTGAACTAAAAACGTACCGGCTATCACATCCGGAATGAGCTCTGCTTCTTGAGTGGTTAGCTGGAATGCTCTGGCATTCTTCTTAGTAGCTCCTTCGGTCGCTTTGGGTTTGTTGTCTACTGGTTTGGCTAACTTAGGACATTCTGTTTTGAAATGTCCGACTTCTCCACAATTGTAACAAATTATGGATTTCTTTCTGCAGTTTTCTTCACGATGTCCTATCATTTTGCAAAAATTGCAAAGTTTGTTACATTTTCCAAAATGTTTCTTTTTGCAAATTTTGCAGAATGGTTGTGCTGAAGATTGCCCTGCTCCTCTTTTCTTGAAATTACTACTATTACCCTCCCTAAATCCTTGGGTAATTTTCTGAGCTAATTCTTTCTTCCTATCTTCATCTCTTGTGCGTATCAGTTCATCAGTTAGGGTGTTAGCTAATTCTACTGCATCGTCAATAGTGCGAGGTCTCGCAGCCTTAACGATATTTCGAATTTCGCTAATTAATCCCCAAATATAGCGAGAAATGAGTACCGGTTCTGGCGAAGCCAGTGTTGGTACCACTCTAGCATATTCAAAGAATGTCGAAGTATAACCACGACAATCCACACCTAACATCCGATGAGTTAGGAACTTATTTGCCATTTGTTCCTTTTCATACTCAGGACAGAATTTTCTTTCTACCAGACTCTTAAATTCTTCCCAAGTCATAGCATAAGCCCTATCTCTTCCTTTAGCTTGTAACACAGTGTTCCACCATTCGAGTGCTCCTTCTTTAAACAGATTTGATGCGTACATGACCTAATCATCTTTGGCACACTTACTTATTGCAATTACTGCTTTGGTTTTCTCTAACCAACGCAGTGATGCAGTTGCCCCTTCATTGCCTGCAAATTCAGTGAGTTTACATGCAAGGAATTCTTTGAAAGTGCAACCAGGTGTTGCAGCCTTCCGTTTCTTAGGGAGCGGCGTGTGCTGGGATTCATTATCATGATTAACATGATTATGGCCACCGTTTATACTATTACTGAAGTTATCTTCAGTAGTACGTTTACTAGGAATGATATGCTGCGGTTCGATTGGACTTTTTACAGCAGCAACGAATGCTGGAATAGCATTGGTTATCCCTTGAGCAACAATATTTTCAATATCTTGTCTAGTCATATATTGATCTCCTGGATGTTGCTCCGACTGATTAACCTCATTTACTGGTTCATTACCACTATTTGCCATCTGATAATATATATATAATTTTTATTAGTATTTGATAAATAGCAATTATACACAAACAATCAGACAATTTACAATACACATTTAGTCAAAACTATCGATTTCTCGATTTCATTTCATATCCGTTATAGTATGCATCACTACACACAAATATTTTACAAAGTTTTATTCAGAGTTATGTTACAGACTGATTTCACTATTTACTATACTATTACACAACTATAGTTTTACCATCTTCCTATCCCTCACCATTTGTTGTTCTAAAAATGCATTTCCCTTTCATCATATTTCCAGGCAATCTGTCCCCCTATCTCCCTGATTCTATTTCCTGCATCCATCAATTCTTCACCATAATGACGAAGTTCCACCATATTTTCGTTACTCATTGGTGGATTAGGTAGGGGTTCTGGATCGAATTGTGGAAAAAAGGAATAAGGGTCGTTGACAATATTTTGAAATTGCCAATCACTTGTCCACCATTCGTCCATTTCTACAGGTTGGGAGTGAACTATTGGTTCTGGAATTGCTGGTTCAAAGTTCATAGGAAGTGGATTTTCAGCAGGATAGGTAAAAACATTCGTATTAACAGGCTGAATAGTTTCACAGTTTGCCAATAGAAAATCTATTTCATCCTGAAAAGTTATTCCCTGGTTTTGGTTTTGATTGGAGCTCTCTCCAATTTCTATCTGTGTTGGTCTAGAACCTTGTCCTACTTCCATTTCTATATCTTTAGAATATTCCTCAAATTGTTTTTCCATTTGCCTAGAATCTTTCTTGACTTCAGTTTCCATCTCTTGTTGTTTAGTACTTTCTTTGATTATAATTTCTTTTCCTTTTCCTAAAGGGTTGTTTATTTTAGGAAGTTTCGGAGCTGGCTTTTTCCTACGGATACGATGTCCCCACACGTAATTCTTCTTTTTCTTTCGTTTTGGCTTTGTCAAGGGTGGAGCCTTGAATTCTACAGGTTGTTCCACATCAGCAAAGTATCCAGTGAAATCTTGGGAAACTTCTACATTCACCGGGTAAAGATCGAGGTTCTGAAAAGCTTCAAATATCTCATTCATGTTGTGTAGCATATATGAAAAAATGCACAAAATACTAGGTTAAAACTTTGGAACAAAGTTTAACAAATAAACATCAAAGTTTTATTGCACACTATTTGTACAAAATACAGGAAAGAACACACTCGGATTTATTTATTTATTTACTGGGAAGTGCTATTACTAGACTTAGGGTATTTAAAGATTTGCATGTTCTGCTACTGTAGCTAGCATATACAAATTTGCCCATTTCTTATCTAGCTTATCTTCCCAAGGTGATTTATTAATTAACTCCTGGGTTTCCTTTTTAATCCTCTTTTCTCGGATTTGTTCTTTACTTTTCTTAATAATCATACTCCTTTTTCTAGGAGAAAGCGGTTTCTCATATTGTGCTTTTCGCACAAATATTCCTTCTTCAGGAATTGTAGGGACCTTTGAAAATTTAGTTTTGGATGAACTTCCCTCTTCGTAGACTGACCTATCTAATTTAAGATAGATATCTTGCAACTTTTGCTTACCCATACTGTAACTAACAAATAGTCAGTTTAATAAAACACATAATCACATAATAGTAATCAGGAAAAATTAAATATCTTTTAAATACTTAATTAGCTTAACTCAGTGGCTCTGATACCACCTCATTTCTGTCACGGCCCCCAACCCGGTTTGACCCGTTTCAGGAGCCGCGGGACAGAAATCCCGTGATATTTATTTATGTGATTTTAGCAGCGGAATTTTAACATCAGGATCGTTTTAAAGCTAAAAACTTTTCCCGATTATTTTATTTCACAATTCCGGATAAAACCCCGATAATTTACAATAATAAGATTTTTCTGATAAATCTTTATTTCAAAACATATTTCTTTATTTTATACTGAGCCACTATCGTAAGCTTGAAATGCTCTCCGGCACTTTTCCTGAATTACAGTAGATCACCTGAAACATGTTTGAAAAAGGTTTTGTCAGCGGGGAAATACTGAGTGAATCATTTAGTTTACTGAAAACGACACATTTATTATAATTCACAGTATTAAGAGTTTTTACATATGTTTATTATCAACCAACTATCCACAGTATTTGTCACTCGACCGTATCTGTGACTGTGGTCATATCACCATTGGCTGCCCCAATGAATGACGTATATCACTTAATTTTAGGTTCACCCACCTAATGTGATTAAAACTGTAGTAATGTGCACAATACCCCACATACTGGCTGTAATTTGGTGATTACATAAACTTAATCACTATAATTATAATTCTGAAAATAATTTGGAGTATTGTAAAACATTTGATAAAAAGAGAATGACTCACATTGCAGATTTAACACGGGCAGAATATGATTTAGCCTGGTTAACCTAATTAAATAATAATGCACACAAAACCGGGTTAGTGATCAATACAGCAGTTACGATAACTCACGAGATCAAATTCTCACAACGAACGACAAAGTGCGATACTTAAACATCCATCGATTTAACGACGAACGACAAAGTATCACCCTGGTGTGGCGACACTTAAACATTCATTGGATATATTGATCGGTCAGAAAATGAATCGTAATAGCGATCGAGTGATTACCCTGTTTTGCGGCAGCGATTCGATACTAAGTATGTTTTGGAATTGTTTCTGCTTATAACGCACTCTACACAACGAAATTCTTCGTCGAATGAACAACAGAAAGCTACTGCCAAAGTCTGCTATTTATACTGATTTTTGGACAGGCTTACGGACCGTATGGCATTTCCCCTTACGGTCCGTAAGGGGTGCAGTCTAATTACCTAGACTAGCTGGGTTCGGGACTAGCTTGCATGACTCACCTAAATTTCGAAATTCAATTGTGACAACAGATAAAATAGATAAATATCAACTAGGGTTTGCCCCCCCTGAGTTTTAGGGGCCCTGATCCTGATTCCGATTATTCTGAAAATTTTAGGGTTAGTGCAGAATTACTTGGGTGTCTCAATTAGGGTTTCCTTATTGACTAATTATCATCCTAATTATGGATTTTGATGAGAGTTATTACACAATGTGGTGATTAATCAAGTTGGGGAGAAGTTTGGAAAAGTGGTACAGGGTGGTATGCATGACGATGGGGACGCAGACTTGTCTTTCGATTATGTTGGAGTATTGGTTGCCGAAGGTAAAAGGATCCAGGAGGAGGTGGTTTTACAGTGGAAGGGTCGTAGGTATCGAGTCTGGGTGGCGGAGGAAGTGGGAGACTGGGTTCCAGACTTTCTGGGTAAAGAGAAAACGGAGGAGTCGCTTAAGGTTAACAACAATATAGACCAGATGGCTGAAGAGCAAACATCAGAATCCCAAAGTCAATGCCGCCGGACAAGTAATGATGTTCCGGTTAACCAGAATATTGATGTGGAAGTGGAAATTCCAAACGTACCCCTTCCTTTTGGGGATTTAGAAAGTCCGTTTTTGTTGTCCGTTAACAAGGAAAGGTGTGGGAATTTCCATACAGAATTTGGGGGTCAGAATAAGATTTTTGGGATACAAAATATTCTTTCCAAGAATATGGGAGAGAAGGTGGGATCGGATAAAGGAAGTGGGGTGGGGAGAGACAGTAGGCCCCAGGTTGGAAAAAATAGGAATATTTCAAATACGGGGGGAGAAGTCGTTTGCGCCTAATGCAGCCTAAACATTTTTCAGTTGATGACAGGCCCAGTTTGAGGAAGCGGCCCAGATTAGATATAGATCCTAATGGATTGGACCCGTTTGGTTTAGACGTTCTTTTGGGGCTCCACCAGAATACACAGAAGGTAATAGAGGGGGAACAAAATTCCATTCAGGCAGAGGGGGAAGCTGGTCCTGAGACTAATCAGAGTTGCAAGTCGAGAGGGGATACAAGTGTCGGAAGTGACAGGGAGGGGCATGAAGATATCGATAATAATCAAGTAAGAAAAGAGATCCTTTCTGAGGAGATATCGGTGCAGTTGGGGGGTAATTTGGAGGCTTCGAAAGAAGTGGATAATACCATCAAGATGGGGGCAACCATGGGGGTTCAGATGGAGGCATTCAGAAACATGGTGTCCACTATAATTGAGGAAGAAGGAGTACAATTAGGTAAGCAATGAACTGCATATCCATTAATGTTAGGGGGTTGGGTGTACAGGGTAAAAAGAGATGGGTTAAAGATCTAAAGGCTAAGTATAGGGTTGATTTTTTAGCATTACAAGAGTGTAAACTTCTAGCATCAGAGGGGTTTGATTGTAACGACTGTTGGGGAAGGGGTGTGGCTGAATTCGATATGGTGGAAGCCTCGGGTAGGTCCGGGGGTATTATTAGTATATGGAATCCTGAAGTATTTAAGAAGGTCTCGGCTGAGTCCGATACAAATTTTTTGCTTACTTCGGGTTTTTTAGTTGAAGACGGTTCGCTATTAAATGTGTTGAACGTGTATGCGCCTCAAAATGTAGTTGCCAAAAGGAGTCTGTGGGAGAGGTTAAAATCGTTGATTTGTAATTATCAAGGTATGTGGGCGGTTATGGGAGACTTTAATGTGGTTCGGTGTGCTGAGGAGAGGAAGAACTCTAGATTTAATCGCACAGCAGCCTTGGATTTTAACGCGTTTATTGATGAGGTGGATCTTATGGAATATAACATGAGAGGTAATAGATTTACGTGTATGTCGGTGCTAGATGGGGTTGCTAAATTCAGCAAGATAGATAGAATGCTAGTGTGTCAAAATTTCTTCAATAAATGGCCAAGGGTTTGTCTTCGGGCTCTGCCACGTGGATTTTCGGATCATACACCGTTATTATTAACTGTAGTGGACGCTAACTTTGGACACAAACCATTTCGATGGTTTAACTCGTGGATGGATAGAGAGGGGTGTAGGGAGGTGGTTACAAAGGCTATCAATAATTGCGCGGTTGAGGGGTGTCCGGATGTTGTTATTACTGGAAAGTTAAAAAGTGTTCGGGAGGCGATTAGGCAATGGCGGGTTGAGGAGCTACACAAAGAAGGGGAGGAATTAGAAAATTGTAAAAACGAAATTCAAAGATTAGAAAATATTATGGAGGAGAGGGATTTGGAGGAAGAGGAGTTGTGGACTTGGGAGGAGTGTAAGAAAGATGTTATTAAATTTGAGCAGTGGAAATGTAGGGACTTGCAGCAGAAATCAAGGGTTAGGTGGGCTTCGAAGGGGGATGATAACTCGGCTTATTTCCATAGAGTGGTCAATGGAAGGAAAGCGGCTAATGATATTCCAGGTATTGAGGTGGATGGTCAATGGATTACGAAACCAAGCTTGGTCAAAAGAGAAGTTTTAAGATTTTTCAGGAATCATTTTTCTGAGAAATATGCGAGAAGACCGGAGTTTCATTGTGATAACTTTAAGAACGTTCCTGTTGAAGACGCTAGAAGATTGGTTCGAGAGTTCACTAAAGAGGAGATAAGGGATGCGGTTTTTGATTGTGGGTCGGATAGAGCTCCGGGCCCAGACGGGTTTAATTTTAATTTTATTAAACAATTTTGGAATGTGTTAGAAGATGATTTTGTCAAGATGTTCAATAGTTTTTATGAGACGGGAGAGATTAGTAGAGGCTGTAGTACTTCGTTCATAACATTGATTCCGAAGATTTCTTCTCCGGTTGGGTTAAAGGACTATAGACCGATTACGCTGGTGGGAGTAATTAGTAAAGTTATTTCGAAGGTTCTGGCATCAAGAGTGAAGGATATAATGGGGAAGATAATTTCAAAAACGCAAACGGCTTTTCTTAAAGACAGATTTATTTTGGACGGGCCGATTATTATTAACGAACTTTATGGGTGGATAAAAAAGACAGAGAGACAAGGTTTCCTGTTGAAAATCGATTTTGAAAAAGCCTATGACAATGTCAATTGGGGTTTCCTTTTATCGATTATGGGCCAAATGGGGTTCCCTATCAGATGGTGCAGTTGGATACAAGGGATACTTAATTCTTCGAGATCGGCAGTGTTAGTTAACGGATCGCCAACGTTTGAGTTTCAGTGCCAGAAGGGGGTTAGACAGGGAGACCCTTTGTCCCCGTTTTTGTTTCTTATTGTTATGGAGGCATTCTCGTGTTTAATCAGAAAGGCTTGTGACATGGGGGAATTAAAGGATCTTCGATTTTTATGCGGAAACCTACCTATTTCACATTTGCTTTATGCTGACGATGCGGTGATTTTAGGTGAATGATCGAAAGATAATATCGAGAAAACGGCGAGGTTATCAAGGGTTTTTCATATCTGCTCAGGTCTAAAAATTAATATTAAGAAATCCTTCTTGTTTGGTATTGGGGTAGGTAATGAAGATGTCATTGAGATGGCTAATTTTCTGGGTTGCAGGCATGGTGAATTCCCCTTTGATTATTTGGGGGTAAAAGTAGGGGCGAACATGAATAAAAGCCATCACTGGGATACGGTGTTAGATACGATCCAAACTCGGCTGGCTTCGTGGAAGGCCAAGACGTTATCAATGGGTGGAAGATTAATATTGGTGAAATCGGTTCTTTCTAGTCTCCCGGTCTACTATTTATCGATTTTTAAAGCCCTGACTAAGGTGACTGATCAAATCGAAAGGATGATGAGAAATTTTCTATGGGCCGGCTCTAGTGATGTTAAAAAAATGGCTTGGGTCGCATGGGATTTGGTGACGATGTCTAAAGAAAATGGAGGGTTGGGTATTCAAAAATTAAGAGATGTTAACTTCGCGTTGCTAGCCAAATGGGTATGGAGATTTAAAACTCAACCGAATAGCGTTTGGAGGAAAGTTATGGAAGTAGTGCATGGGGAGAGGGGTAGGTGGGGTTGCTTGCCTTCAAATCGACGGTTCAAAGGTTGCTGGTTCTATTTGGTTAAGGAGGTGGAGAGTCGCATGGTTAATGGCAGGTCTTTTATTGATTTGTTATCGGCTAAGGTCGGGAACGGGTCGGAAGTGAAATTTTGGTCGGATAAATGGGCGGGTTTGACGGTGTTAAAAGCGAGATGGCCTAATCTTTATTGTTTGGAAAGAGATAAACAATGTGTGGTGGCGGATAGAATGGTCTGGGATGGTAGTGCTTGGAGGTTTTCGCCGAATTGGAAACATAGGTTATCTACCGTCGGGGAGCTTTCGGAGATGCAAGACGTAGATTTCCTGCTGAATAGTAGTACTTTATCTAGTGAGGTTGACCGATGGGTTTGGGGTGAAGATGGTAAAGAGCCGATGTCGGTTTACTCGGTGAAAAAATGGATCAGGAAGGGTACTGAAATTCGGAGAGATCACTCGATGAGGTGGGAATCATGGGTTCCGAATAAGGTTAAGTTATTTGTTTGGAGAGCGGAGATGGGACGTATCCCGACTAAAGAGGCTTTGATCCGAAGACAGATTAATATTCAAGATGATGCATGCCCCTTTTGTAACTCAGCAGCTGAAAATGTCATGCACCTATTCTCAGGTTGTTATTTTGCATGTGGGGTTTGGTTAACTGTGGGGATATGGTGTGACATTGGGCCAATTGTGGCTTTTGATTTTATAGACCTTCTTCTCCTTCAGGATCGGTCTCAAAGAGGTAAATGGGCCCAAAAAATCATTAGAGGTATTGTGTATGTTACATGATGGGTTTTGTGGAAGTTAAGAAATCAAAAAGTTTTCCAAGGGGCTAATCCTAAGGTGGTTGATGCGGTCGCGCTAGTAAAGTCCTGGTCGTTCTTATGGTTAAAAAATAGATCTAAATTTACTTGTATACAGTGGAAAGATTGGAGTCGTAACCC
Organism: Helianthus annuus; assembly: GCF_002127325.2. Classification (NCBI taxonomy): domain Eukaryota; kingdom Viridiplantae; phylum Streptophyta; class Magnoliopsida; order Asterales; family Asteraceae; genus Helianthus; species Helianthus annuus. The sequence continues at coordinate 25,121,920 of NC_035439.2, read as the reverse complement.
TCTTTATATGTTGTAAGTGGTTTTGGTGGCGGTCCTTGCTTTGAGGGCTCGCCCGGTGTTTTAATGAAATTTTCTGTTAAAAAATATATATATATATATTTTAATGAAAGCAGCCGTTCTAAAATAAAGTTAAAATGTGGCATCAATGACAAAGGCCGCGACAACGATGTTGATGAAATTTATCTTTCGTAAAAAAAGATACGATATACTTATCACCAATCCAAAAAAAAAAAATTGAAAAAATATATTATTTTAATATTCATTTGTGAGCATAAAATTAAATTAAGAGTTAACTGCCATTTTCGTCCCTGTGGTTTGGTCACTTTGGCCATTTCAGTCCATTTTTCAAAAATGCGCCATTTTCCTCCCCGACGTTCTGGAAAGGTGCCATTTCAGTCCAAAAATCATAACCCAGTTAAGTCAGTTAGTAAACAAGGACTGATTGTGTAAATTTGTAACATAAAGGACTGATTGTGTAAATTTGTAACACCACCACCACTAGCCCTGCCACCACCACCACTCCGCTGCCACCACCGCCACCACCGCCACCACCGCCACCACAGCCACCACAGCCACCCCGCCACCACAGCCACACCGCCACCACAGCCACTGCCACCACCACCACCACCGCCACCACCGCCACCACCGCCACCACAACCACACCGCCACCACAGCCACTGCCACCACCACCACCACCACCACAGCCACACCGACGTTCTCGTTTTATACATTTTCTGGAACGTTTACGTGCAAAACGAAATGGAGGATGCAGACGATGGAAGTGGTCGATTTGCCTGAATTCGGATGAAGTTGCAGGTTCCGGTGAAGTTGCAGGTTCCGGTGATCACAGCTCGGCTCCGTTCATCACCACCATTCGAAAGCTTCCGAAACAAGATCATCTTCAACGTTCATCTCCTGCAACTTCTGTTCGAAACATAACTTCCCGAAAAACCGATTCTGATTCCGCTCACCGCAATCTCCATTCATCACTGTTGTTTTAACATAAGGCAACTGTCCGTTCATCACCGTTCATCATCGCTCAAACCTGCAACATCACCATCTTCTCCGATCATCACTCCGAACATCATTGTTTTTCACCCCTCACTCCGGCGACCACCATCGTTCCGCATAACCCGACAACCTTTATATCTCCATCGCACACCTCACCGTCGATCACTTTCACCACCGTAGCACCATTCTCCGACCACCCTTCTCATCTCCGGCTAACCTGCAACTCCGGTCACCATTGTTGTCATCATCGGACATCATTCCCGTCATTCATCATAATTACCATCATACCATCTCCACTGTTGTCACCTTTGTCACTGTTTGAAGCAGTGTGAAACGGGTTTTGGTTTTGGACACACAATCTTTCATACAAGTTCAAATCTTTCATACACACAAAAACCAAAATGACGTTGATGGTGGTGGTTCCGGCGGCTGTGGTGGCGGTGTGGCTGTGGTGGCGGTGGTGGCTGTGGTGGCGGTGGTGGCGGTGGTGGCGGTGGCGGTGGTGGTGGTGGTGGCAGCGGAGTGGTGGTGGTGGCAGGGCTAGTGGTGGTGGTGTTACAAATTTACACAATCGGTCCTTTATGTTACAAATTTACACAATCAGTCCTTGTTTACTAACTGACTTAACTGGGTTATGATTTTTGGACTGAAATGGCACCTTTCCGGAACGTCGGGGAGGAAAATGGCGCATTTTTGAAAAATGGACTGAAATGGCCAAAGTGACCAAACCACAGGGACGAAAATGGCAGTTAACTCTTAAATTAAACATGCACTTTAAAGTTGAAATTGAGATCTTTGAAGTAAATGACGAAACTACCCTTTGGATTCTAGTTTATTCGTTAGCCAGTCTTTCCCTTTGACTTATTATATCTTGTTAGGCACCTGCTTCTACGTGCTTTATCCATCGCCATGGCGTCAACTACCCCCTCCGATCACGACGACGACCACCACACTTTTTCATCCATCGGCAAGGTACTTCACGTTAATCACCCTCACTTTACTCTTTTCAACTTCATTTCCGATCAATTTGTAACGTTTTCTCTCTATTTTCCGGTCGATTTTGAGTTATTTACAGGCCGGAAAGTCTTCCGGTGAAATCGAAGGCATGGATGTGCGTCTTCTCAACAATTATCACCAACCGGAAAAGTATTCGGTACTTGCTGCTATTCTTCCGTGAGTAATTCCTTTGCTAACACTCTTAATTTGAATTTAATTGTTATTTGATACATCTTATCTTATGAAGGTTTTAATTTTGTAGTATTATGCTGCTGTTATGATAATAATTATGAATCGAGGGAGCTAGGGTGTGTGTTTTGTGGATTATGGATAATTATTACTTTGTTATGATTTATTGATACACTTTACAGTTAGTTTTTAGATCTGATGGATGAATGTTAAAATTAAAGTTAATGATTGCTATAGTTTATAATACGAATTACGAAATGATGAACTGGTGTAGTTTTTGTTACATTGTGGTGTTGATTTTCGATTTGAACGTACCGGCTTTGAAACTGAAAAGGATATAAGTTGTTGTAGGTAATATCAGGACGGAGAGAAATGAAGTTATGATGTTCGGATTTAATGTCTTGCGGTTGGACAATTGATTGGTTATTTATTAGAGTGACTATTATTTCTCTGATTTAACAGTGTTCTGCTGCTGCTGCTGATGTGATTTTGTTGTCTTATGGCTGTGAATCTAGGGAGCTTGGGTGTGTATTTTGTAGATCATGGACAATCATTACTTTAGGTTATCATTTATGATCTACAACTGAGTAACATAAGTTTAAAATTACTTTGACTTTGCTGCACTTTACAGTTAGTTTTAAGATCTGATTGATTACTAGAACATTTTGGAGTCAATTGTGTTAAATTTAAACTTAATGATTGCTATAGTCTATACTAAATGATGAACTGGTGTAATATTTGTTACACTGTAGTGTTGATTTTCGATTTGAACGTACTGGATATATATATATATATATATATATATATATATATATATATATATATATATATTTGAAAAGAATTGTGTTCTTTGTTTTGATGGGAAGAAAAATGTGGATGTAAGTCATTGTATGTGATATCAGGACGGATAGAAATGAAGTTATGATGTTCTGCTTTAATGTCTTGCAGTTGGACAAGTGATAAGGTCATTTATTAGAGTGACTATTATTTTTCTGATAAGTGTAGACAGTGACCTTCATTGATCTTGCTTTCTATTGTTCTAATTGTGATACATGTCTCTTGATGATGAATCGGTCAATGATATCAGATTTCTTTTCCCTGCTTTTGGAGGGCTGTTATATGGCTATGATATCGGTGCCACCTCTTCTGCTACTATTAATATAAAGGTATCCTTTAAGTAAGATTGTTGACTATAAAAGATCTAGCATTATTTGTGTATTATGTATCAGTCTGTTTTTCATATTCTTTTAAATGATGCAGTCACCTACCTTTAGCGGCATCTCATGGTATGACTTGTCCTCCGTGCAAGTTGGTCTCATCGTAAGTCTTAAAATCCATTACATCTTGCTGCGATGTATTTATTTTTTTTTTTTTTTTTTTTTGCACTTAGACAAACTAACATTTCTTCGTGGCTTTGGTCATTGCAGACCAGTGGTTCACTCTATGGGGCTTTGATTGGTTCTCTGTTGGCATTTAATGTTGCTGACTTTCTAGGTTAGCTATATTCCAAATTAAGAACATAGAGGTTTCAGTTTAAATTCATGATTATATGTGAAGAATAAGTAATAAGTGTGTATTTAAGGAAGAAGGAGGGAGCTGATGGTTTCAGCTGCATCATATATTATCGGTGCTGTGATAACAACACTCGCACCTGGTTTTGCAATTATGGTGGTTGGCCGCTTTATATACGGTATTGGAATCGGGCTGGTAAGATATAAATCTATCTTCTGCACAATAACAATATCGAAATTCATAAATTATGACTGTGAAGTATGAAAAACAAATTAATTTCTATGCAGGCAATGCATGCTGCTCCAATGTACATTGCTGAGACAGCTGCAAGTCAGATACGAGGTCGGTTAATATCCCTCAAAGAATTCTTCATTGTAATGGGAATGGTGGTAAGTAGTTCATCTTCTTTCTGAAGATCCTTTACACGTGATGCTGACTTTGTTGACCAGTGACCACCTACCTGCAGGCTGCAGCTCAAAAGGGTTAATAATATGTTTGTTTGTTTGCTTGCAGTTAGGTTATGTGGTTGGCAGCCTTTTGGTTGAGTTATATTCTGGTTGGCGGTATATGTACGCAACTGCTATTCCTTTTGCAGTAGTTATGGGGATCGGGATGTGGTGGCTACCAGCTTCACCAAGATGGATTTTACTACGTGCAATTCAAGGAAAAGGTGATATGCAGGAATTAAGAGAACATGCCATTTATTGCTTAAGGAGGCTTAGAGGTGAAACTATTGATAACAATTCAGCAACTCAAGAAGTTGAAGATATTTTGGCTGAATTATCGTATATTAGTGAGGAAGGTGAAGCTACCCTTGGGGAGATGTTTCAGGGTAAATGCTTGAAAGCGTTGATTATTGGTGCAGGTTTAGTCTTGTTCCAGCAGATAACTGGTCAACCCAGTGTACTCTACTACGCTGCATCAATTTTTCAGGTGCGTAATTGTTGAAATTTGATGTTTCTGGATTTCTTTAACGTGTTTCCGTATTTGAATTGTTACATTTTTTAATAGACAGCAGGGTTCTCTGCTGCATCAGATGCTACACGGGCATCCATTTTTCTTGGTTTGTTAAAGGTAATAGTACAACTTTATAAAAAGACATTACGTAAGTTTGTATAATGTGCGTCGTGTATTTGATTTACTATCCTTGCTCCTTTTCAGTTAGTCATGACTGGTGTAGCTGTTTTGGTTGTTGACAAACTTGGGAGGAGACCTTTGCTTCTTGGGGGCGTTTCTGGCATTGTAAGTTCTCATTCTCATATCATTCTGAACTATAAGTTCAAAGAACCTGTTGGACAACTGGTCACCTTTCTTTATGTGTGAAAATAATGGTATTAACTAGGGTTTGTATATTGTTTTACAGGCGATCGCTTTGTTTCTCATGGGATCATTTTACTCTTACCTCAGTGGTGTGCCTGCAGTAGCTGTTGTTGCATTGCTGGTGTATGTTGGATGTTATCAGGTATATTATTTCAATGAAAATCTTGTGTCTTATAGATACTTTGACCTAGGGATACTTTGACCTGTTTGACACATTTAACGCACTTCGTTTTCTGCTATTTTAAGAGATACGATATAACTCAAATCAACACATATATAAGTAAGAATTGCTACCTCTATGTAATATATAAATAAATTATAAGTAAGAAAATGTTTGGGTGCAGATATCTTTTGGTCCTATTGGTTGGTTGATGATATCTGAAATCTTCCCCTTACGCCTACGAGGGCGTGGATTGAGTATAGCGGTTCTTGTGAATTTTGGCGCCAATGCATTAGTTGCATTTGCATTTTCTCCATTACAGGTACCTTTTCCCTTCAGTATCAACTTTACATGTATGCACTGTTATTTCAAAGTCAAGTGTTGTATACATATACATATATAGAGAGACTGCATTTATAAAAACAAATATATATATATATTTTTGTGCGTGGTGGCAGACGTTACTTGGGGCGGGGCCCCTTTTCTTCATATTTGGAGGGATAGCAGTGGCGTCTCTGGTTTTCATCTTCTTCATAGTGCCAGAAACAAAAGGGCTGACACTAGAGGAAATTGAGGCTAAACTCCTATAAGAAAAGGAATGGAAATCTTGGTTTCGTTGTGAATTTTCTTTGGTATATAAAGTATGGCATACTCGCTAGTCGTCATTTTATAAGTAAGAGAGGCAACTTTTAAGTCCTGAATTCACCAATCTTGTTCCAGACTCATCTTGTTTATGACATCTCTCCGTTTTATTTATTTATTTATTTATTATTGTTATTATTATGCTGTGGTTTTGTTGGTGAATGTGTCCATTGTACAACCAAATTATTGCTTATTATGTCATTCCATAATCCCAGAGTCCCCCATTTGGCATATCTTCAAAATGTCAAGGTCACACCAGGGGGACAATTGTTTATGGGACAGACACCTACCGAAACACAAATATATTAAAACATGAGCTGAAAAATGATTTTCATCAAGTTTGAATACAAAGAAGTATTTTTATATATGGGATATAGAACTAATGCCTTGTGTGTTTATGACGAGAGCTTTGCAACAAGCTAAGATTTACGCAACAGATTAAGATATGTTAAAATGGAAGGTAAATGAGAGTAAGAATTAAGAATTAAGATAAATGGTGATAACCAAGGCGGAGGTGGGCAAAGTAGCTAAGCACGAAAAAGCTTGCATCGAGAATCAGCACGTGTTCGTCCCTTTCCCAAACATTGAAAGAGGTTATGAACATCATAGTAAGGAGGCAATATACTTGGTAAGCTTCGACTATTTTACTTAGGGAAAGGGACCCAAATAGTGTTTGAACAATAATCTATATATAACACTCAGTTTATGTTTATTTTATGTTTGTGTGGGGCAAGAGGATGAGTGTTGGCAACAAAAAGAATTTTTTTAGTACACTCATGTCTGTGTTCTTGCTTTGAAGTCATGCTATTGTTTTGTATGACATATCTAAATATTGCACTTTTTACTGTAATGCAAAGTTAGGGCATTTTTGTAAAAACTGAAGTTTGTGTATTTAAGCTAAAGCCATGTACCAAACCTTTAGAACATGACATTTACAATTGCTCATATATTTGGCAATCAAGAATCGGCCATTTATATATGTGTTCTCTTTCTCAAAACTTCACAAACCACAACCACTCAAATCCTTAATAAAAATGGTCTATTTTTCACGATTCATTGTGCTTCTACTCTTGCTAACAACACTTTCTCCCTTTTGTTCTTCTAACCAAATTCAAGATAGCTTCTTACAATGCCTTTCATCCTCCACAACCCATCTCCCCAACATTTTTTACACCCCAAACAACCCTTCTTTCACATCCATTTTGAATTCGACCGCCTTAAATCTGCGGTGCATCGCACCGTATGCCGCGAAACCCGAGGCTATTTTCACCCCATTAAATGAAAACCACATCCAAAATGCAGTGGTTTGCGCGAAAAAGCTTGGGATTCATCTTCGGTACAGAAGCGGAGGGCATGACTATGAAGGACTCTCCTATACGTCCGCTATGGACCCTCCGTATGTCATTATCGACCTATCCAAACTCCGTGGTGTTAGTGTTGATCTCGCAGATGGTTCGGTTTGGGTTGAGGCCGGTGCAACCGTTGGTGAGCTTTATTATCGAGTTGCCGAGAAAAGCAAGACTCATGGGGTTCCCGCTGGGCTATGTACGAGCCTAGGTGTCGGCGGTCACATCACGGGTGGTGCATACGGTTCCATGATGAGGAAATACGGGCTCGGAGCTGACAATGCACTCGACGTAAAGCTAGTTGACGCAAATGGGCGGATACTGGATCGGAAAGCCATGGGAGAGGATGTTTTCTGGGCCCTCAGAGGCGGTGGTGGTGCTAGTTTCGGAGTCATAGTTTCTTGGAAACTAAAACTCGTACCAGTCCCTGAAACTGTCACCGTTTTTAACGTTGGACGGACGCTAGAACAAGGCGCGACAAAGATTCTTTACAAGTGGCAACAAGTTGCTGACAAACTTGATGATGATCTATTCATCAGGGTCATTTTTCAAACCTCAAACATACCAAACACAAACCAACGAACCATAACTACCACTTACAATGCACTCTTTCTTGGAAAATATGACAGACTTCAAGAAATCATGAAACAAAGTTTTCCTGAATTGGGTCTAAAGAAAGAAGACTGCATTGAAATGAGTTGGCTCGAATCCGTCTTGTTCATCGCCGGCTACCCGAGAAGCGTTCCCACAACCGTCCTACTCGCGGGAAAACCGGCTTTTGTGAACTACTTCAAAGCAAAATCAGATTTTGTAAAAGACCCTATTCCAGAAAAAGGATTAGAAGAAATTTTTCAAAGGTTATTGAAAGAAGATAGCCCATATATGATTTGGACCCCATATGGAGGAATGATGAGTAGGATTTCAGAGTCATCAATCCCATTTCCTCATAGAAATGGGACACTTTTCATGATTCAATATATAACAAGCTGGATGGGCCCAGACAAGGATTTGATGAACAAACATGTTGATTGGATTAGGAAGCTTTACAACTACATGGCACAATATGTTTCAATGTTTCCAAGAGAGGCTTATGTGAATTATAGAGATCTTGATCTTGGGATGAATGATAAAAATGGTGATGACACAAGTTTTGTCAAGGCAAGTTCTTGGGGAACAAGGTATTTTAAAGAGAATTTTAATAGGTTGGTGAAGATCAAGACTGAGTTTGATCCTGATAACTTCTTCAAACATGAACAAAGTATTCCAGTTTTACCCTTGAAAAGTGAACTCCAACATTCAGAATTGTAAATATGGAAAGGGTAAACATGTAATTTATCATTAAGCTTTTATTTGTTTTGTGGGCATGTTACAAGAAGCATACTACATATGGTGGAATAGTTAAGTTATGTTTATAATATATTAAACTTGTGTGTAATATTTCGCTTTGACATAATGTGTAAGCATACATTGAAATATCATCTAGCTCTTTTGCTATATCTGGCCTATATGATGTTTCTCAATATCGATTAAGATAATTAACGAGTTAACTTATGAATAGGGGTGTTAAGAAGCCAAGTGAGCTTGAAATCAACTTGTTTAACTTAATAAAGTTTGGATCTCGTTTAACTCAATAAAGTTGGAATCAGGTGTCATTTGACTTAGTACAGCTATGGCTCGAGCTTGAGCTCGTATCATTTAGCTTAATAAAGATTGGGCTTAAGTTCAACTCGTTTAACTTAATAAAGCTTAGGCTCGTCTCATTTTGAACTTTTGAGTAACTTTTCAAGCTCGAACTTGCTTTTAGGTCAACTTGTCTATTATTTGTTAATTAGTTATGTCCATATATAGGTTTTTATATATATGTTTACTAGGTTAAATACTCGTGTGATATACAAACTTAGTAAAAGAACATATTGTAAATGATATACGAATAACAGATATCTTTAATTGTTTTAAAATAGTAAAGCGAAATATAAATACAATTGAGTATTTAACATAATACATTAATTATTCATAAATCTCTAAAAACTTCTTTGTACACGACTTTAGATGTTTTATTCGTAACATTGTCATCCTTATCTACTATTAACAACTTTAAACTGGTCTTGCTTTATACTCTTGACAAAGCGAAATACAATTAAACATGAATGAAGACTGAGTATTTTAAATACAAACCAACTCTAAAAAAAGATTTTCCTTGGCCTTCATTTTTTATCATTGTAAAACATACCGATAAAGAAGTATAGTTGTTACTATTAGGGATAAGTTAGTAAAAAAACTATAATATTAAATTTTCATTATATTAATAATAGTATTCATTACATTAATTATCTTTTCTATAATAATATTAAAAATAAAGTATGTGATTTAGTAAAATAATGTCAAAGTATTAAATGTCATTTTCATTTAATAACATTTTATGTTAATAACCCAAACATAAAACCAAACAATATAAAGTCACAAAACTATAAATTATAGAAAAAATTACGTCGTTGGTCCTTATAGTTTTTGTCAAATTTCAATGTCCGGTACTAATAGTTTTTTTGTTGCAAAATCAGGTATTAAGGTTCTGATTTGTCACAATGTTGAGTACTAAGGGCAAACCTTGTCACAATGTTGAGTATTATGGCTAAACCTTGTTAACCTTTTTGTTAAGTCTTGCTAAATTGACTAAAATGCCAGTTGACAACTAGAGGTGCTATTTTTTAATGAATTATATTTGACTAAAATAATTTAAAGTAATTTCTTCTGTTTTATTTATATTTTTTATAAAATTAAATGGATTTGAAGTTTATTATTTATAAACTCAAAGTTTATAAATAATATACTAGTAAAATAAACTTTTTAAGTTAATCTAAATAATAAACCAAGTTAAGATTTATAAAATTACTAAAACAAATATCTGATCTAGGAATATAACAGTTCTGTAAGTTGAAATAAATATGAGGCTTCGGTTCTATATGATATAACGAACAAATACCAATTGTAGATGTGAAATTGGTTGTGAAATCGTGTGTGAATGAGGTCGCATCGGGTCAAGAGACATTTATTTAAACTCAAATTAAATATATAACAAATTGAGAGGATGATGAGAATTTTAGAGTTAAACGGGTTAGCGGATAAGCATAATTTGCAGTTTATACGTGAAAAAAAAACGAGTTGATAGTTTTGATTATGATAGTAATAAACATTAACGAAAAAATCAAATTAAACGAGCAAATTTTACGGATCCGATATTGCCGAACCGACTACTTTGCCAGAGAAGACCCCCTGAAAGGCGGGTTTTCTTTTTGTTTGATTTAACAAGTTTGGTCATTTAACATATAGTCCCTGCAGTTTCTAAGTTTTACAAAATGACTAAAAACTTTAACTATTAAAGGGCATTTTAATTATTTTAGTAAAACTTAACCAAAAACGTAAACAAGGTTTGGCCTTGGTACTCAACATTGTGACAAATTAGAACGTTAATACATGATTTTGAAAAAAAAAACAATTAATATCCGACATTGAAATTTGACAGAAAACACAGGGATCAACGGTGTAATTTTTTTCTAAATTATAATTATAACTTCATAAGGTATAAACAAACAATATAATGTCTTGAAAGTTAATAGACTCACAAACCAAACATAAGGCTATGTGTTACGGGGGTTTGGGTGAGAAAAAAGTGTTGTCATGTAGGTATACTTTTTTCTCACTTAAAAATATTCAAAAAAATGTAACGAGAGGGGTTTGGTTGATGACCATGTAATTATTATTGTTATTATTTATTTATGTTAGTTTTATATATTATAATGTAATTAAATATTATTGTAACTATGCATGTTTAATTAACAAACCACTTAAAATCCTTATTCCATACATGCCAAATTATAAAGATTATAAGTATCAGAAAGAACTATCTAATTGGTAAGAATATGTGCACATTCCATTTGTAAGCCCACTAAATTTTAACTCATCTGTGTTGCGGGGCACTGAACTGAATATTTCTCTCTCATAACATGTACGTCTGTGTTTTGGTTACTTGTACATAGTACTCATATAACGATCTCAAAAAATTACATTGAGTCAACCAATTAAAATAAAACATTATCATACTTTTGCTTAAAAAACAAAAACGATGGAAAAACTATAACGTTATCAACAATTGTAAACTCATACTATCTGGTCAAACCTTCCTCGTCAATCTCTTCCCTATCATTCTTGGAAGCTTCGACGTCGTCATTGGTATGGATTGGGTATCCAAACATCGAGCTGAAATACTCTGTCAAGATAAAGTCGTTCGTATTCCTCGTTCTTTTGGCGAACCTCTTATTGTTCAAGGCGACAAAAGTGGTGCAGTCACATGCATTATTTCATTCTTAAAAGCCCAGAAGTGTTTGCAAAAGGGGCATACCGCTATTCTAGCACTCGTCACTGACACCCAAGAGAAAGAAAGGAAGATTGAAGACTTTCCCATCGTACGCAACTTTCCGGAGGTATTCCCTGAGGAACTACCTGGCCTCCCACCCCATTGTCAAGTTGAATTCTAAATCGAGCTAACTCCTGGAATGGCACCAATAGCTCGTGCACCTTATCGACTAGCCCCCGCCGAACTGGAAGAATTGTTTACGCAATTGTAGGAGCTGTTGGATAAAAGTTTTATTCGTCCTAGTTCGTCACCCTGGGGAGCATCTGTACTGTTTGTCAAAAAGAAAGATGGCATTTTCCGTATGTGCATCGGTTATCGTGAACTGAACAAGGTTACCATCAAGAACCGTTACCCACTTCCTCGTATCGACGACCTATTCGACCAATTGCAAGAGTCGAGTTACTACTCCAAGATCGACCTGAGGTCAGGTTATCATCAATTGAGAGTCCGGGACGAGGACGTCTCTAAAACAGCCTTCCGAACTCATTATGGTCACTACGAATTCCTTGTCATACCTTTTGGAATGACGAACGCACCTGCGATTTTCATGGACCTCATGAACCGAGTGTGCAAGCCATATCTCGACAAATTCGTGATTGTATTCATCAACGACATCCTGATCTCTCGAAGAATCGAGAAGAACACGAGCATCACTTACGTCTCATTCTGGAGCTCTTACACAATGAACAACTTTACGCTAAATTCTCAAAATACAAATTTTGGCTTCATGAAGTCCATTTCCTTGGACATGTGGTCAATGAAGTTTGGATTCACGTCGATCCAGCTAAGATTGACTCCATCAAGAACTGGCCTACGCCTAAAACTCCAACCGAAATGCGTCAATTTTTGGGATTGGCGGGATACTATCGTAGATTTATCGAGGGATTTTCGAAGATTGCCCAACCCCTCACAACTCTGACCCAAAAGGGTATTACTTACAAATGGAATGATGCTCAGGAGTCCGTGTTTACGAGGCTAAAGGAGAAACTTTGTAGTGCTCCTATTCTTTCATTACCGGAAAGTACTGACGACTTTGTTGTACTCTGCGATGCTTCCATTCAAGGACTCGGTTGTGTGTTGATGCAACACGGGAAAGTTATTGCCTATGCTTCTCGACAGCTCAAGCATCACGAAAGGACCTACACGACACACGATTTTGGAACTAGGAGCTGTAGTCTTCGCACTCAAGATATGGAGGCATTACTTGTACGGTACCAAATGCACGATTTACACCGATCACAAGAGTCTCCAGCACATATTGGACTAGAAGGAGTTGAACATGCGGCAACGGTAGTGAGTCGAACTCCTAAACGACCACGAGTGCGCGATCAAGTATCATTCGGGCAAGGAAAACATGGTAGCCGATGCCCTCAGCAGAAAAGAAACCAAACCTAAGCGTGTTCGTGCTTTACAGCTTACTATTCACTCGAACCTCCCTAACCAAATCCGAAACGCTCAAGTCGAAGCACTGAAAGCGGAGAACCTTCTAGCTGAATCTATGTGGGGCATGGAAAAGCAACTCGAACTCAAAGACAATGGCATACACTACTTCATGGAACGAATCTGGGTTCTGTCTTACGGAAACCTCCGAGAGCTTGTGATGGATGAAGCACACAAGTCTCGCTACTCGATACATCCCGGTTTTGATGAGATGTATCACGATCTCAAGGCCCTGTATTGGGGGCCTAACATGAAAGCTATTATCGCTAAGTAGGTTAGCAAATGTTTGACTTATGCTAGAGTCAAGATCGAATATCAGAAGTCGTCTGGATTACTGCAGCAATCAGAGTTGCCAACGTGGAAATGGGAACATATTTCCATGGATTTTGTCACCGGCTTACCAAGGTCCCAAAGCGGAAATGATACCTTTTGGATGATCATAGACCGCTTGACCAAGTCTGCTCACTTTCTTGTGATTAAAGAAACCGATAAGTTCTCGAAGCTGACAGCTAGCTATTTACTTGAAGGAAGTAGTCGCTAGGCACGGAGTGCCAACCTCTATTATCTCTGATCGAGACCCTCGTTTCATATCCGAATTGTGGCAGGCTATGCACAAATCCTTATGCTCACAGTTAAATATGAGCACCGTTTATCACCAGCTAACGGATGGTCAAACTGAGTGCACCATCCAAACACTTGAAGAAATGCTGAGAGCATGTATTGTTGATTTCGGAAATAGGTGGGAACGACACTTACCTCTGGTAGAATTTTCTTATAACAACAACTACCACACTAGCATTTAGGCAGCACCATTTGAGGCATTATACGGACGTAAATGTCGGTCACCTTTTTTTTGGGCGGAAGTTGGCGAAAGCCAAATTACCAGCCCAGAGCTAGTACTTAACACTACGGAAAAGATTGCCCATATTAGACAACGCATTGCGGCGGCTCGAGACCGTCAGAAAAGCTACGCGGATAGGCGTAGGAAACCTCTAGAATTCTAGGTCGGGGACCGGGTTCTGCTAAGAGTCTCATCTTGGAAATGTGTGGTACGCTTTGGCAAAAGGGGCAAGCTTAATCTGCGATACGTTGGACCTTTTGAAATTGCCGATAGGATCTGTAAGGTAGCATACAGGCTAAGCCTGCCTGAAGAGCTAAGTGCGGTACACAACCTTTTTCATGTGTCGAACCTGAAGAAGTGTCTGTCAGATGAAACTCTTATCGTTCCTTTTAAGGAACTCACGATCGACGATTAACTACGCTTCGTTGAGGAACCGGTTGAGATCATGGATCGAGAAATTAAAACCCTCAAACGTAGCAAGACACCTATCGTTCGAGTTCGTTGGAGCTCGCGCCGTGGCCCAGAGTTTACCTACGAATGGGAAGACCAGATGATGCGCAAGTATCCCCAATTGTTTACAAACAATACTTCCAACATAGAGGTTACAGCTGAATTTCGGGACGAAATTCCAAACTAACACGGGGATGATGTGACACCCCTTAAAACATTTGAACATACTAGCTTGTCAGTGGTTGCGCTCTAAATTTTGAGACGAAATTTCTCTGAACTGGGGAATAATGTGACACTTCGGGTTTTCCTGCACGCTTGGTTTTGTATTATAATTATGTGAGTATAAGAAACGAGAATTATGGTTGGATTAAATGTGCATTATGTGATAAATATTTAGATTATTATTGTTATTATCATTATTATTATTATTAAATCAGTAGTCGCACATTTGAGATTAGCCGCACACTCCTTTTTCTCTCGTACACTCCTTGTTTGGTGGTCTAGTAGGCCGCACACTCAAGGGCGGACCTAAGGCTAGACCAGGGTGGGCGGGCGCACCCCCGGGAAAAAAAAATTTTAGTGCTAAGTTCCGTCGAAAATCCCGTCCGCACCCCTTGGAATTTTTCGTCCGCACCCCATGGAATTTTCTGTCCGCACCTCTTGGACTTTTTCGTCCGCACCCCTTAGGTAAAAAGCGTTTTCAATTTATATTTTAAAAATATTCTTTAGTAAACTCCTATTTTATAAAAAATGCTACCTAAATTATTTTACTTTTAATACCTAAATAACTAAACCCAAATACCCAATACATTTAACTAGCCCACTACTAAGTCTTAGCCCAATACATGACCCGACTCGACCCGAACCGACCCGATACGAACTGATTTTTTATTTATATACCTTGGGGCCTAAAATTTTTAAAAATGTTACGCACCCCCATGAAAAAATTCCTGGGTCCGCCACTGCACACACTTCTTAGAATCTGGCCCAACAACAAAAGCCCATCTGGAAACCCTAATATGTCGCACACTTGAGGAGTGCACACTCAAAAGTGTGCGGCATCCTCATGTGTATAAGGGTGAGCGGGGCACTCCCCTAAGAGGGGAGTCCCCTCTCTTACGCACACTCAATCAGGTTATGCCACGTCA
Source organism: Helianthus annuus (assembly GCF_002127325.2). NCBI lineage: Eukaryota > Viridiplantae > Streptophyta > Magnoliopsida > Asterales > Asteraceae > Helianthus > Helianthus annuus. Next base: position 25,106,454 of record NC_035439.2, on the reverse strand, counting down.
ACTCCCCTCTTAAACTCCCCTCACACCCCAATTTGATGGCGGCACTCCCCTCTTAGGTGACTTGTTTTTTTTTTTTTTAAAAAAAGTTTTCATTAGTTGATTGAATGGGGCCCACCTTCTCTCTCCTCCCCTCTCATCGGTGCCTATCCCTCGAATTTGGTCCCCGATTGAATGGCGCCACCTCACCTATCGGCACAATCGGTCCCCGCACGGGGTCACCGATTGTGCCCCGCATACCCTAAATACACTCCATCCAGCTGACAATTAGAATGTTTTGACAGAAATCATTTCAGTAGCAATCCCAAAACATTCTCCCTTTCTCTCTCTAACTTTCTCTCTCTAGAAAAACCCTAGAATACACCCAATCTCATCCTCCTCCTTCAGTCCGACGGCAGCCATTCCAGCATCCAAGGACAGCTAGTAGTTGTTGATTAGAAGCTTCATTCTCCATCTACTCTACACATTTTCACTTTCAATCAAATCGATTAATTTACTACCTTCATAGTTGGTGAAAATATGTGATAAAGGTGCATGATTTGTATAATAAAGGATTCTTACATGATGAGTGTTAAATGAATAATGAGCTTGAGTGATTGATTGTTTGAATGATGATGTATTTATATAATATGATCACGAACAACATGTTAATATCTTGACAAGATAAAATTAGGGAATTGCTGTGCTTAGAACATGATGAATGCTGAAAATGGTCCTTGTTTAAATCTATATTTGATGCTCGGTTGATGATGAATTAGTTTAGGTCTGATCATGTTATAATGAACGAATGATGAAATGATTTTTGACGCTTGCAAATGATTGATAACACATGAATTGAAATCTCAGGAATGTGGGTGTTGATTTGTGTGAAAAGATCTATTTTTGTCTTATTTGATTCAATCTTGAAATATGCGACATATCATGTGTTTTGATACCGCACACACATGTACAATTTGAGCTGCTTGTTGTACAACCGTCCCTACACACCGCACACTCGTGTGTGCGAGGTATACCGTACACTGGACAAAAGTGCAACCCATGATGCATTTTGTACAACCAAGTATGCTAGGTCGCACACTCCAAATGCAGCACAAACCTGAAGTACTAGCGGAAACTACACAAGATACAAGGAGTCTAGGCAAGTCGCACATCAGGTGGACCGCACACCTCTTTGTGCAAACACACAAGCACATTGTACAATCGGAGAATTGCATGACCGCACACTTGGAGACAGGCCGCACACTCTGTGTGGGTTGTCCAAAGTGGGCCGCACACCCTCTTTTGGGCCAATAGGTTATTGGGTCGTACACTAGATTAATGGACTAGTCTGACGGACTACACACTTCTGGACCGACCGCACAGTCGTAATTCTTGGGCTATATGATATTGGACCGCACACTTACTACCAAGCCGCACATTCTGATACTGGGCCATTGGGCCGCACAAACTGTCCATATTATGATACTCATGTTACTGTTTACAGGTTTTAATTTTGTTAAACTGTTATAGAAATGAATATTATTTAATACGTGATCCTTGTGTGCTACTTGATACGTGTATACTTACGTGAATTACTCGCATACAAAACCTGACCAATATTGGTAACTATAATAGGACGTGGTTGACCAACTGTTTGAACAAGTAAATTACCTGTCGAGCAAACTGATGTAGGGTAAAATACACATATTTGTCCTGTGTAAAGTGTATAATTTTTGTACAGCTTTTATTTGTTTTATTTAGTTTTTAGTATTATATTATATTATTTTGTGTTTTGGCAGGTCCTGGTGCAAATGGAGCAAAAACGAGTAATATGAAAAATGACCAGCCAGTTGGACAGAGTGGAGTACCAGTGACCGAATTAAAGTGTTAAACCATAAGGCCATATATTATAATTTTGGGAGGAAACATTAGACGTCCATACTTGGAAAAAGAATTCATATTGGACAACACAACTACATCACTTCTGCACGAATTCGAGATACATCATCGGCCCAACAAGTTTACATTAATTATGGATTTGGGCCTTGTGGATTAATTGATTGAACAATTATAATTCCATGCAATTCAACCTAGACGCCACTTTTTGAATGACATGAGATATAATTAACGTTGGAAAAGAAGTAATATATATATATAGGCATACATCAGTGGAGGCATATATATTAACAGGGGTTGAGTTGGACGCATCAAAAAAAAGAAGGAAGTAAATAAAATTAAGTGGGCCGTGAAGAAGCCTTAAGTTCAGCATGTCTACGTGGGTTAATTAAGTGGGCTTGAAACACTTTTTACTTTTTACCCTAATGGATCCTAAATAAGATATAAAGATCAGCCGTGCATACTTGGAGGGGGATTCGATTCGTACATCATCAGACGCACGAAGACAGGAGGGAGAGATTGGACGAAAATTGTGAAGTCTTTTGCAATGAATTCAAGGCTACGGAATCTACGGGATCGAGCGGGAAGCTTGGAGAGCAAGGAATAAACCGGTTCTTCTACTCGATTTCTTTTGTTCTCTATTTTTCTTTGTTCGTTGTCGATGAATTCTTGTTCTAAACCTTGTTTATTTGTTTTTAAGACCATGATTCTTGTCTAAACCGCTTTAACTACCTAGGCTAAGATGATTGTTTGACAAAATTTGGATTTTTATTCGTTATTAATGTTGGTTATGGGTTTTCTTGGAAAGTAAAAGATTATGGAATTTTGATTTGGTGTATACGCGTGCTTGATATTGTTTGAATACTGATTATTGCTTTGTATGATTCTTGGTGACGGTCTATATCACATAATAGGGTCATGCTAGAGTTTTAGATTTTGGTGAGTGTCTGTATCACCTAATAAATCTTTAATTCTTTAGGGTGAAATCACGTGAATAACCTTAGAAGTAACATTCGGTAATCTTATAAAATCAAGTGTTCTACTAATCTTGTCGCTAGGATTAGATTTTGTAAGAAATCAGTCTTAGTTCCCTAATAAATCTCGTGTCTATTAAACCAAGTTAGAATCCATAGTTGCCTTAGACTTTCGCGCTGTAAGGTAGATTATCATATTAAGGCACTTTTCAAGAAGTTAGAGGACTGTAAGGAAATCTAACAACCGGTAGTCGTAACGGCCTAGGTAGTGCCATAAGTTTCACCTCGAGAAGGGTTGAGGGGCTTAGTTGGTGTCTTAATAGGTTTTGTATCAAAAGATCCCGGTTCCATACCACATTAGCTTCCAATAGAAATCCACTCCAAGGTAAACTTGCGTCTAGCCTAGGTAGTCTTCATTGCCACTGGTTTAAGTCTTCGTCCAAGTTCGTGTTTAGTTAATTTAAATAATTTAGTTTAATCTTTATTTGCAAATTTAGGATTTTTAGAAACCCCCCAATCAAAACTATTAGTAAGTCGTGTCAGTCTAGGTCTAGACAGAGTCGTTAACATAATTAGAGAGTCTCGTGGGTTCGATTGTGACAACTCGTATTTCAAACCCATCTTTGTGTTTAATGTAACGTATGTGGACCCTATGTGATTATGTGAACTATGATGATTAATGAGATGTGTGTTATTTATGTTATGTGAATATGTGTTGTGCATGTATGTATGTAATAGGACCACATAAAATGAACCGATCGCACGACAACAAACCCGATCGCGTAAGTCCATTCGGTTTACATCTATTGTACTCGAAACCCAAAAGGGCAGCCCATGTATGGGTTCGGCCCACTCCTTTTATGCGTATACTATCACCTAAGATAGGGTTTTGTTTCTCATTAGTTACAAACCTCCCAACACACACAAACCCTACACTCTTTTTCTCTCCTCTCGAACCCGACGGCAACAACATCTTCATCTCTCGAAGCTTTCTTGTTCGAATTCCTCTTCATCCTACCTTCTAACCGGTTAGTGTTTTTATTATTGATTGCATGTTGAATGATGTATGATTTATATATGATTCTATACAATGGTTTGTGAATGATACATGATTTGTTATGAATGATGAGGTTTGGTGTTCATGTAATTGGTTCATATGTGTTGCATGACTTGATTTGAATAGGGTTGGTAATTATGTACTGTTGATATTAGAACCGAGGAGATGTAATCGGCTGTGATGGGTTAGATGTTCAATCGATCCATAGGTTTTGACATGAACTATTGAATAGTGGATTACGGATCTTGATGTTTGTGACACCCTAGGAAAATCAGGAAAACCACGCAACTTAACTAGCCTCCTCAGTAACCACGTGCTAAATTTCGGGACGAAATTTCTTTCCACTTGGGGATGATGTGACAACCCGACTTTCAAGGTTAGTGTTGGTTTGATTTAGTGATCCTTACTTTTCATAATTCTCTCCTTTAACGCTATTGTTATATTGAACTTATCGAATGTGAGATTTATTTTGGTGGCATCCGTTTAAGTGCTGGGCCCACTTATAGGAACTGCATGAAACTGGGCTACCACTTACACATTGGGCCGCGAACGTGTCGGGCCACACTCACTCGCACACATGTGGGCTGCATAGATTACTTTGGCCCACTCATATAGATTACATTAGGCCCAAAGCCACACAAGTCCATTCTCTCATAGTGGGCCGATTAGTCAGATCCTTCAATATTTAGATGTGTATTTGATGGCTGGTTAGTTGATAGTGGGCCGGTTAGTGGGTAATAATTTCATGCACATAGGTAAGTATTGCTTTGATCTCGGCCCAGTTTGGTAATTCAAAGAGATCCCATGACCACCGACCCACTATTGTGTTTGGCCATATGCTTGAGGGCTACGTAACTTCTGCATACCCTTCACCAAAAACTATATATTACACCAAACCCATTAGATAATTCACGAAACCCCAACCCTCTCCTTTATTCGGCTGGTGACGGCAGATACCCCCTCCTCACCGTCGCAACTCTTCCCTTCTCACTCAAGATCCTACGACGAACCGGCCACCACCATCGTCTTCTCTGGCAAGTTCAGTCTCCACCGAGCACCGGTAAGATTTCTCTCTCTCTCGTCCGTAGATTTAGTAATAGACTTGTTGCGGTTCGGTTTCGAGACGTGGTTCGTGATCACGGTTAGATTTTTCATGTGTGTGTGTATGTGATGCTATATCTATCTGTCTATATGAACAATGGCAAAGATGAGGTTATAGATACATGCTCATATATGTGTATACAACAAAGGATTGGAAAAAAAAATTGTGAAGTTACATGTACAGAATACCATGTTGATATGTGTATATATATTCATGCGAACATGATTTAGTGATCGTAAACCTGTGTAGAATATATATACATAACTGGGTATTTGAATATATATATATATATATGTGTGTGTGCTATATATTTTATCCGACAGAAGTCGTAGGGGGTAGGTTTGTATAATAGTTTCGGTTCGATTTCGGCATAATAATAAGACCACGGATACGGACCGACATGTTTGGTTTAAGCATGAGTGTTGGCGTATGTGATGATTTGGATGTCATGCTCGGTCGATCGTTGGCGGTTATGGAGTGTAAAGCTTCAAAAATTGAACGTATGCATGTGGTTTAGTAGGGAAGCTGTAATGTATATTTGTCGTATTATAAGTATATCTTGAAATTGTTTGCTGTGTTGTTCGATGGGATGGGCATAGATGCAAAAGAAATATAGATGTTTGTTGTTTATGTGCTATAGGCTGTGTCAAAGTTGCATGAGGAGTTTAATATCAAAACCAGTAAACAAAGGTTGTTTTAATTGAATATGAGTGCATTCATGAATCAAGTGATTTAAGGTGTTATATATTGTCATGACAGGTTTTTATATTTGTCTGCGTGTTTTGTTAGCTTTTGGTCTTTGGATTACGACACTCACACATATTTATTTACATATATATATATATATATATATATATATATATATTACTATGTTATAAATTATAAACGGTTCATGTGCTTATATATGATGTTACGAGTTGTATTGCATGCGTTAAATACATGTACTTATGTGATGTGTGGTACCTGGTATGCTGTTTGATCTGTAATGTGTGCCAATACGTGAAATACTTGTATACGAATCTGATTAAGACTTGGTAACCATAAATAGGACGTGATTGACCAATCCTGACCGTTAGCTATTTTAAGAGTTCAACCGAGCAACCAAAGGTGAGTGCACACTCTTACCAAGGCATGGGGTTCCCAGGGTGGGAATGGGGTTGGATGATTTATTCGTACATGCTCAGATGTTGGAATTAAATGATATGGTCCTCAGGGTGAGGAAGGGTAATGATAAGATACGACTAGGCTAGTATACTAATTGAACTGATCTTCGCACACATGCCGGGGTTGGCCGCGATATTATGACTAATCTTCGCACACATGCCTTGGAAAGGCCGCGAACTATACATACTAAACCTCGCACACATGCCAGGGTGGCCAGCGATACAAATATACATAGTCTAGAATAATTGGGAATATTTTCCCTAATCTTCGCATACATACCGAGAGGGCCGCGATGGAAACTAATACGAGACATGATTTAACGAACGAACATAATGCTACTCATACTGTTACAATTACTGAACTGTACACTGTGAACTCGCTCAACTAGTTGTTGACTCTTTGTTACATGCCTTGCAGGTCGTTAGGTATTTCAGGAGCTTGCACGAGGAGGCGTAGACGTTGTGGGACATGGACTGTTGAGTTCCATGTTAAACTTATGAACTTTTAACTTATGTTTTGGGTTTTAAACTTTATGCTTCCGCTGATAACTTTAACTTGGTAGAATTGTTTTGACACCAATTATATTGATTGGATTGGACTTTTATTTACTTAGTTTATATTGTTCAATATGATTGGTGGCTGGATCCTGGTCAGTCATGCCTCCACACGGTGATACTCCGTGTGTGGATTTTGGGGGTGTGACAGATTGGTATCAGAGCATGTCTGCACCGTGAGTGTTTAGTTTATATTGTTCAATATGATTGGTGGCTGGATCCTGGTCAGTCATGCCTCCACACGGTGATACTCCGTGTGTGGATTTTGGGGGTGTGACAGATTGGTATCAGAGCATGTCTGCACCGTGAGTGTGCAATCTTTCGTTTAACTTGCGTTACGTCATCAACTAGACAGGCATGTCTGCACCGTCCGCATCCTTCGACCAATCCCGGGCGCCAGGGAAGGCACCCGCTGCTACTCACTCACCCCCGCGTCAGGTGGAGACGCCTGCGGCTTATAGGAAGAGACTCGCGCAGGGCGGGGAGTCGTCCTCCCGGCCTACGCATGCACTACCAGTTAACTCGCTCAGCGCCCAGGTCGAGTCTGCTGTGAATAAGGCCCTCCGAGATTATAACCGGATTTTAATAGAACAAAACCAAGTCTTAATGGAGCAAAATCAGAAATTACTAAAAAAGGTTGCTACCCTAGGAGGGCGAGTGGAAGCTCAGGAGAAGCAGATACAGGAACTTAATAGGAGAACTACTGATTTGAAGGCAGAAGCCCTAAAAGGGCGTGAGGTACAAGGTCTGATACTGAGAGACGCTCGAGTGGATCATGAAAGGCTTAACTCGCATGCCGAAAGGCTAGGTATGATGAATTGGAGGGTCCATCAGTTGGAGGAAGCCCGCTTCGCACCTGAACCCGAGCCAGCCCCAGTCCCGGCACCTCCCGAGCCAGAGGCGGAAGAGGAGGAAGAAGAGCCGGAAGAGGAGCAGGAAGAGCGGGAAGAGGAGGAAGAAGAGCCGGAGGAGGTCCCAGATAATGACGGAGACGATGATGATGGTAGTGACCTCGGGGATGGAGACGTGGACGACTGACTCGTCTTCCACTCGTTTATCTAGTTATTTTCTTTCAGTTGTTTTCGTGTAAACAATCGTGGTGATTAAAACTTTTGCGAATATTCGATGTAGTGACTTATATGGTTTAATTAGAATGGATTTTCTTATTCTATTGTTTTAAGGATATTTCTTGTACTGAGTTGTCACCTTACCTCTTTTTCCCCTTGCACTACAAAAGTCACATCTTTGACTCTACGACAGTTACCTTAATTATGGTAAACCTCTCGCTAGCCTTTGTACTAACCGGTGCCTATTGGTTGATGCAATGCCTCTTGTTCGAGTTCGTTGGAACTCCCGTCGTGGCCCAGAGTTCACCTGGAAACGAGAAGATCAAATGAAACTCAGGTATCCCCAGTTGTTCGGAGACAGTGTAACCACTACTAAGGCTGAAGCTACTACAGAATTTCGGGACGAAACTCCGAATCAACGGGGGGATGATGTGACACTCTAGGAAAATCAGGAAAACCACGCAACTTAACTAGCCTCCTCAGTAACCACGTGCTAAATTTCGGGACGAAATTTCTTTCCACTTGGGGATGATGTGACAACCCGACTTTCAAGGTTAGTGCTGGTTTGATTTAGTGATCCTTACTTTTCATAATTCTCTCCTTTAACGCTATTGTTATATTGAACTTATCGAATGTGAGATTTATTTTGGTGGCATCCGTTTAAGTGTTGGGCCCACTTATAGGAACTGCATGAAACTGGGCTACCACTTACACATTGGGCCGCGAACGTGTCGGGCCACACTCACTCGCACACATGTGGGCTGCATAGATTACTTTGGCCCATGCATATAGATTACATTAGGCCCAAAGCCACACAAGTCCATTCTCTCATAGTGGGCCGATTAGTCAGATCCTTCAATATTTAGATGTGTATTTGATGGTTGGTTAGTTGATAGTGGGCCGGTTAGTGGGTAATAATTTCATGCACATAGGTAAGTATTGCTTTGATCTCGGCCCAGTTTGGTAATTCAAAGAGATCCCATGACCACCGACCCACTATTGTGTTTGGCCATATGCTTGAGGGCTACGTAACTTCTGCATACCCTTCACCAAAAACTATATATTACACCAAACCCATTAGATAATTCACGAAACCCCAACCCTCTCCTCTATTCGGCTGGTGACGGCAGATACCCCCTCCTCACCGTCGCAACTCTTCCCTTCTCACTCAAGATCCTACGACGAACCGGCCACCACCATCGTCTTCTCCGGCAAGTTCAGTCTCCACCGAGCACCGGTAAGATTTCTCTCTCTCTCGTCCGTAGATTCAGTAATAGACTTGTTGCGGTTCGGTTTCGAGACGTGGTTCGTGATCACAGTTAGATTTTTCATGTGTGTGTGTATGTGATGCTATATCTATCTGTCTATATGAACAATGGCAAAGATGAGGTTATAGATACATGCTCATATATATGTATACAACAAAGGATTGGAAAAAAAAATTGTGAAGTTACATGTACAGAATACCATGTTGATATGTGTATATATATTCTTGCGAACATGATTTAGTGATCGTAAACCTTTGTAGAATATATATACATAACTGGGTATTTGAATGTATATATATATATGTATGTGTGCTATATATTTTATACGACAGAAGTCGTAGGGAGTAGGTTTGTATAATAGTTTCGGTTCGATTTCGGCATAATAATAAGACCACGGATACGGACCGACATGTTTGGTTTAAGCATGAGTGTTGGCGTATGTGATGATTTGGATGTCATGCTCGGTCGATCGTTGGCGGTTATGGAGTGTAAGGCTTCAAAAATTGAACGTATGCATGTGGTTTAGTGGGGAAGTTGTAATGTATATTTGTCGTATTATAAGTATATCTTGAAATTGTTTGCTGTGTTAGTGTGTTGTTCGATGGGATGGGCATAGATGCAAAAGAAATATAGATGTTTGTTGTTTATGTGCTATAGGCTGTGTCAAAGTTGCATGAGGAGTTTAATATCAAAACCAGTAAACAAAGGTTGTTTTAATTGAATATGAGTGCATTCATGAATCAAGTGATTTAAGGTGTTATATATTGTCATGATAGGTTTTTATATTTGTCTGCGTGTTTTGTTAGCTTTTGGTCTTTGGATTACGACACTCACACATATTTATTTACATATATATATATTACTATGTTATAAATTATAAACGGTTCATGTGCTTATATGTGATGTTACGAGTTGTATTGCATGCGTTAAATACATGTACTTATGTGATGTGTGATACCTGGTATGCTGTTTGATCTGTAATGTGTGCCAATACGTGAAATACTTGTATACGAATCTGATTAAGACTTGGTAACCATAAATAGGACGTGATTGACCAATCCTGACCGTTAGCTATTTTAAGAGTTCAACCGAGCAACCAAAGGTGAGTTCACACTCTTACCAAGGCATGGGGTTCCCAGGGTGGGAATGGGGTTGGATGATTTATTCGTACATGCTCAGATGTTGGAATTAAATGATATGGTCCTCAGGGTGAGGAAGGGTAATGATAAGATACGATTAGGCTAGTATACTAATTGAACTGATCTTCGCACACATGCCGGGGTTGGCCGCGATATTATGACTAATCTTCGCACACATGCCAGGGTGGCCAGCGATACAAATATACATAGTCTAGAATAATTGGGAATATTTTCCCTAATCTTCGCATACATGCCGAGAGGGCCGCGATGGAAACTAATACGAGACATGATTTAACGAACGAACATAATGCTACTCATACTGTTACAATTACTAAACTGTACACTGTGAACTCGCTCAACTAGTTGTTGACTCTTTGTTACATGCCTTGCAGGTCGTTAGGTATTTCAGGAGCTTGCACGAGGAGGCGTGGACGTTGTGGGACATGGACAGTTGAGTTCCATGTTAAACTTATGAACTTTTAACTTATGTTTTGGGTTTTAAACTTTATGCTTCCGCTGATAACTTTAACTTGGTAGAATTGTTTTGACACCAATTATATTGATTGGATTGGACTTTTATTTACTTAGTTTATATTGTTCAATATGATTGGTGGCTGGATCCTGGTCAGTCATGCCTCCACACGGTGATACTCCGTGTGTGGATTTTGGGGGTGTGACAATGTTAATCATACTAATTGATTCGATAAGATGATGTTGAGTTGTTACATGATTGTTAGGGTTCATACGAGTTGATTGGCAAATCCTTTGGTTTGATCGATTGGCACAAGATTTGGAAACTGTTGACTGAATTAATGTTGATTTAATCGAATAATTGTAAAACATGAAACTGTTCAAATTGTTATAACTGATTGCATGATTTTAGGAGAATCACTTAACTGATCGCACGAGCTCCCAATCGCACAAGATCAGATCACACAAGATCTGATCTGATCGCACAAGTTCTGATCGCACAAGCCCTTGAATCGCACAAGGGCTAGTCGCACAAGATAGGTACAAACACATAAGGTAGCAATGTACAACTAGAGCTTGCATGATTGCACAAGACTTGTGGATCGCACAAGATCGTACCGATCGCACAAGTCTTGGGCCACACACACACTGTTGGACTTTATTATGTTGATTGGGCCTCAAAGCCCAATCCCAAACGCACAAGGATTGGTCAGTCGCACAAGACCATCCGGACCGCACAAGATTCATGTTTATTGTTTGGGCCTAGTATGCTGTTGGATTGCTTAACTAATTGGGCCGGGTTTACGATGGATCGCACAACATGTTGTGGATCGCACAACATGTTGGGCCGTTTACTATTGGGCTTATATTTGAATCGCACAAGTATGAATGTGTTATGCTCGTGACTATTAACTGTTTACCATGACCAATACGTGTTGAGAACCTGTTAGACTATGTGTAACTTATGGGCAATACTTGAACCAAAACCTGACTCGTATGGTAACCATGTTAGGACGTGGTTGACCCCTCTTAGCTCAAGTAACCTTTTCGTGTTCTGCCGAGCAAACCAAGGTGAGTTCACACTCTTACCAAGGCATGGGATTCCCGGTGGGTAGGGAATGGGATTTGAAGGAATGGGATTGAACAATTACTTGTACTTACACTGTTACTAGACTATATACCATCGTCCTCGGATGCGAAGGACCCATACGTAAAACCTACGTATACTTGTAATTATCACTGTCCTCGGGTTGTGAAGGACGCTTACGTAAAACCTACGTAAACTAATACTCACTACTGCCTCGGGTTGTGAAGAGCACTTACGTAAAACCTACGTAAACCCCCGCGTACCACTGTCCTCGAGTTAAGAAGGACACTTACGTAAAACCTACGTAAACCTCGTACGTACTACTGTTCTTGGGTTAAGAAGAACACTTATGTTTGCCCCTGGTCTAGTACATATACACATGGGAAGCCCCCACTAAATGAACACACAAATGACTTAGTTAATGACGCATGATGATGCAACGAACTTACTATTTCGAACTTGCTTAATGTGAACTCGCTCAACTAGTTGTTGACTCTCTGTTACATGCCTTGCAGGACAATAGGTACTCTTGGAGCTTGCACGGGAGGCACGATCGTTGTGGGAACATGGACTGTTGAGTTCCATGTTAAACATTTACACTTTATGAACTTATACTCATGTTTGGGTTTTCACAATTTTGCTTCCGCTATACTTTAACTATGTTTGGTTTTGACCACCTTTTATATTGATGGGTTGAATTTTATTTAATACTTGCAATGTTCAATATGATTGGTGGCTTGATCCTGGTCATGTCACATCCCCATGCGGTGATACTCCGCATGTGGATTTTGGGAGTGTGACATCGATACTCGGACTTACTTAGGCTATACTGCATTGACCGGCACACTTGTCGGTTGTGTGGTCTAGATTAGAGAGTCTTAGTTTTATAAATTTAAAATTTAGGTGTCTAATTTAGGGTTAATTTAGTTAATATTTATTTGACCACTTTTAGCACATCACAAACCAAGGTGAGTTCACATACTTTATTAAAAGCACGCGTTCCCGGTGGTTGGGAAACGGAACAAACAACACTTTCCCTGGTTTGGGGATTGCTTACTATTCCTGGTTTGGAATATGTTGAACAGTACAAACAACACTTTCCCTGGTTTAGGGATTGCTTACTATTCCTGGTTTGGAATACGGTTAATTACTATTTGTAATAGATGCAACAAGTGTACTTAGTGAAACTCTATCACGAAGTCCCTACTTTTATACTGATTAGTCGTCGGGGCCTGGCGAACGGGTTATTAGTTGATAGCGCTATTTAGGTTTCACCAACCTCACACCGTGCCTGGAGAGGATCAGTCGTGAACTAAGAGACCTTGGCAAACCATCAATGATGATAGACATTGACAAACGGGGCAACAACGAAACATGAGGTCGCAAAGTATTCAGTATTACATAGTTTAATAACCTACATATGGGGTAGCTCCCCATGGCATGATATAAATGAGTAACTTAAAAACTTAAACAAGTTTTATGGAATTAAAAGCTGGACAACCCGTGAACTCGCCAACTTTATGTTGATACCCTACTGCATGCTTTGCAGGTACTCAGTGATGGCAGGGGCTTGCAGCTTGGGAAGTGTAGTGGTCGCAGTAACCCGTGTCGGGTTTTTAATAATTTTAAAACTTTGAACTTTTGACTGAACTGTTTGACCTATGCTTCCGCTATTATCGTTAACGTTGTTTAAAAATAAGACTTTGGATATGGACTTTTTTAGTCACTAATCGTATTTTTGATAAAACTGATTTATCACTATGATTGTTCAATACGATTAGTGGCTGGATCCTGGTCAGTCACACGCCTCGCGGTAGTACTTCGCAATGTGGAATTTGAGGGTGTAACATAAAAGAACACAAATGAACATGCATAGACGGAAACAAATGAACACAAACAAACATAAAGTAGCTTTAATGATTACTTATCCTAAGTTCCACTGAAAAGCCCAATTACTAATTATTTATTTTTATTATGTTTATATTTATATAAGTATAACTACGTATGTAGTTATTAACAACTTATACAAACACAAATGAACGTAAATAAACGAACATTTATGTGCATAAATGAACGAACAAAATGTGTGTTAATGTTCATGAAGGAACAAAACGTGTATTCATATCCGTTTGTTTAGTTAAATGAACAAAAAAAATATTTGTTCATTTTTGTTCACTTATTTAATAAATGAACATAAACCGCATTTTCCACTAAGTAAGTTTACGAACAGTTATGAACGTTCATTTACAGGCCTAAACATTCAGTTCTTTTATAAGCCTAGCCATAAAACAGCCGCCTGACACAAATAAAAATTACACTGAGTCAACCAATTAAAACAAAACACTACCATAGTTTTGGCAAAAAGAAAAAAACACTACAACAATGGCATGACTGTAAGTTTACACTAGGGGCAAAATTTATGAACATACCTGAATGTATGAACATAACCGAATATAAATGAACATGAACAAACAAAGTGTGTGCTCATTTTCGTTTGTTTTGCTAAATAAAAAAATGTTCATGTTCTTATGTTTAATAATTAAATGAACACAAACTACTTTCCACCGAAAAGTTCATGAACATTCGTAGGCTTATCGAACAAACAAATACGAACAAAGTCATATTCGTGTTTGTACATTTAACTTCATCCGAACACGAACAAATAATCGAACAATTTGTTTGGTTTATATCCATTCATTAAGAAAATGAGCGTGTTCATGTTCACTTATGTTTGTTCATTTAAAATCTAAACGAAGTGTTCACTAACGGAAATGAACATAAATAAACAAATTTAAACGCATACAATTTAACGAACATAAAAGAACACAAATGAACATGCATAGACGGACACAAATGAACACAAACAAACATAAAGTAGCTATAATGATTAGTTATGCTAAGTTCCATTGAAAAGCCCAATTTCTAATTATTTATATTTTTATTATGTTTATATTTATATAAATATAACTACGTATCTAGTTATTAACAACTTATACAAACATAAATGAACGTAAATAAACGAACATTTACAAACATAAATGAAAGAACAAAATGTGTGTTCATGTTCATGAACGAACAAAACGTGTATTCATATCCGTTTGTTTAGTTAAATGAACAAAAAAATATTTGTTCATGTTTGTTCACTTATTTAATAAATGAACATAAAACGCATTTTCCACTAAGTAAGTTTACGAACAGCTATGAACGTTCATTTACAGACCTAAACGTTCAGTTCTTTTATAAGCCTAGCCATAAAGCAGCCGCCTGAAACGAATAAAAATTACACCGAGTCAACCAATTAAAACAAAACACTACCACAGTTTTGTCAAAAAAAAAAAAAAAACGATGGCATGACTGTAAGTTTACACTAGGGGCAAAATTTATGAACATAACTGAATGTATGAACATAACCGAATATAAATGAACATGAACAAACAAAGTGTGTGCTCATTTTCGTCTGTTTTGTTAAATGAAAAAAAAAACAAGTTGTTCATGTTCTTATGTTTATGAAATAAACGAACACAAACTAACTTTCCACCGAAAAGTTCATGAACATTCGTATGCTTGTCGAACAAACAAATACGAACGAAGTCATATTCGTGTTCGTACATTTAACTTCATCCGAACACGAACAAATCAAACAATTTTTTTTAGTTTATGTCCGTTCATTAAGAAAATGAGCATGTTCATGTTCATTTATGTTTGTTCGTTTAAAATCTAAACGAAGTATTCACTAACGTAAATGAACATAAATAAACAAATTTAAACGCATACAATTTAACGAACATAAAAGAACACAAGTGAACAAGCATAGATGGACACAAATGAACACAAACAAACATAAAGTAGCTTTAATGATTAGTTATGCTAAGTTCCATTGAAAAGCCCAACTACTAATTACTAATTATTTATATTTTTATTATGTTTATATTTATATAAATATAACTACGTATGTAGTTATTAGCAACTTATACAAACATAAATGAATGTAAATAAACGAACATTTACGAACATAAATGAACGAACAAAATGTGTGTTCATGTTCATGAACGAACAAAACGTGTATTCATATCCGTTTGTTTAGTTAAATGAACAATAAAATATTTGTTCATGTTTGTTCACTTATTTAATAAATGAACATAAACCGCATTTTCCACTAAGTAAGTTTACGAACAGTTATGAACGTTCATTTACAGGCCTAAACGTTCAGTTCTTTTATAAGCGTAGCCATAAAGCAGCCGTCTGACTCGAATAAAAATTACACCGAGTCAACCAATTAAAACAAAACATTACCACAGTTTTGTCAAAAAAAAAAAAAAAAAAAAAAAAAAAAAAAAAAAACTAAAACGATGGCATGACTGTAAGTTTACATTAGGGGCAAAATTTATGAACATAACTGAATGTATGAACATAATCGAATGTAAATGAACATTAACAAACAAAGTGTGTGCTCATGCTCATTTGTTTAGTTAAATGAAAAAGAAAAACAAGTTGTTCATGTTCTTATGTTTATTAAATAAACGAACACAAACTAACTTTTCACCCAAAAGTTCATGAACATTCGTAGGCTTGTCGAACAAACAAATACGAATGAAGTCATATTCGTGTTTGTACATTTAACTTCATCCGAACACGAATAAATAATCGAACAATTTTTTTGGTTTATGTCCGTTCATTAAGAAAATAAGCATGTTCATTTATGTTTGTCTATTTAAAATCTAAACGAAGTGTTCACTAACGTAAATAAACAAATTTAAACGCATACAATTTAACGAACATAAAAGAACACAAATGAACAAGCATAAATGGACACAAATAAATACAAATAAACATAAAGTAGCTTTAATGATTACTTATCCTAAGTTTCATTGAAAAGCCCAATTACTAATTATTTATATATTTTATTATGTTTATATTTATATAAATATAACTACTAACTACGTATGTAGTTATTAGCAACTTATACAAACATAAATGAACGTAAATAAATGAACATTTACGAACATAAATGAACAACAAAATGTGTGTTCATGTTCACGAACGTACAAAACGTGTATTCATGTCCGTTTGTTTAGTTAAATGAACAAAAAAATATTTGCTCATGTTTGTTCACTTATTTTATAAATGAACATAAGCCGCATTTTCCGCTAAGTAAGTTTATAAACGTTCGTTTACAGACCTAAACGTTCGGTTCTTTTATAAACATTAGTTGTTTCCTAGGAGATATATAGATCCCCATAAAACCCTAAACTGATAATGCATGTTGTATGGGTCAACTCACAACTCTTCTATAAGTTTAGGGGCTTGTATAAAACTAGCCAAATGTAAGAAAAAACAAAGTGTGGCTCCAGAAAGTCCACAATCAGGTATTCGAAGAAACACTAGAAAAGATGTCGTTCGCCGTGAATTTCTCCCCGTTGCCGCTCCGATCACCGGAAACAACCACCGGCGGCAATAAATTCCCAAAATCCACCTCATCCTTCACCAGAAATAGACCCATGTTATCATTTGCCGCTACCAATTCAACTGAAGAACCACAAACCACCACACCAGAGATTGAGCTCGAATTTATTGGGGTAACAGTGACTAACTTACTATCATTTGTTTTGAATTGTTTGTCCGTCAATTATGCATTTTTAATGTTAAGTCTGCAATTAATGAATGAATTGGTGATGAAATGAAGCCGAAAGCGGGCGGAGATGGGAAGTATCCGGTGGACAGAGCGTCGGCGGTGAGCGGAGAGAAGCTGCTGAGGACGATAATGGCGGATAACAAGCTTGAGCTTTACGGGACGTATGTATGTAATTATGTTACTACTTTACACCTCAATGATTCTCGTCCTCACACACCAATCACGTTATCTGCATTGTTGACTTGTACTATGACCTTTGAACATTCCGGTAGAGTTAAGATGTACAAGTCAAATTAGCACAAAACTTGTATTCATCTTTTGAACGACAAATTTGGATCACTGACGGACCACTGGAGTATCATCGTGTCACCAGCGGAACCACCCGATCATATCCATCTTCACTAGGCATAATGCCTATACACCAATTCAGGAGGAAACCCAATAAATATGGGAAAACCACCTTGTGGGAATTAAACCCATTTACTGGACCGGTTTAATTTTTGTTTTTATTTCAAGAGTGAAATGTCATTTTAGTCCCTGTGGTTTGCGTCATTTTGTCAGTGTTTAAACTTTAAATTTTAAACCATTTTAGGCATAATGACCCAAACCACACGAACTAAAATGACATTTAACTCTTATTTCAATTTGCTTTTTTAATGTTTTTCATACTGTTAGTGTTTAAACTTTAAACCTATAGGACTAGTGTAAGTGTGTAAGAACTCCCCGAGAACTACGATGGAAATCGTATTACCCGTGGGAGTTTTGCAATGAAATTTTGCACAAACATCAAAATAACACATCCCGTAAAAAAAATAATAATAATAAATGCCAGGCCGGTATTTACTCGTCATTTACAGTGAGCATCAATAAAATTTACACCCACCGTAGAAAAAAAATGCATTTTTTTTTACATTGAGGTAAACTTGTTTTACACCGATGTAAATTGACTTTTACATTTTATTTTTTTCTGAGAGAGTAATTTTAAAAAAGTTTGGCGAATTTTTTTTAAGCTTTTTCTAAGAGTTTTTGCGGTTCTACATCTCGGGGTATTTCTTATTTTAACCATTCCCTAAGCCTATAAATAGCATAAACTAAGTACAATCTAAATTTATTTGAACTTTTCCTATTTTTTAAAGGTTTCTTTATTATTTATTATTTTTCTTTAAGATAATATTGTATTTTTTTGTTTGTTTTTAGAGTATAACTGACATAACAACATTCTTATATTAATTTTTAATTTATTATAGTATTTATATTTTATGTAATATTTAAATAATTTTCAAGCTAATCACGATGTCACCTGGTTCTTGAGTCCGGTTTAATAGCAGGTTTAAGACTACAAACATTTTTTTGACAACTTACAACAAAGTTTATATTTACGTATTTCGGATTTGAAATGACATCATAGTTTTCAGATTTGAGATTTATATAGTTCGGTTTTGACAGGTTGATGGTTTAGCAGTTGGGTGGCGGTTTGGAAACTGAAACCGGTTGTTAAATATTTTTTATTTGATTTTTTTTTATTTTACTTTTGGAATATGCAATATGTGTATGTATTATATTCATAACCATCTTTATTATTTTAAATTTTAAAATACAAACTCGATTTGAAGAAAAACGATAATAGAATCTGTTCAAACGCCAACTCACCAAAATTGAATTGCTAAACAAATTCAACCCGGCCATTGTGGTTTGTCATTTCCCAAAACTTTAGTTTGTGGTTTGACACATAATTTCGTCAAAACCAGCTGAACCGGATTGTAAACACCTCTAATATTCTATTCTATGTTTTCTCGACTTGGAAATCACATTATTTATTTGTGGTTTGGGGTTTGGTCTTGGGGAGTAGGATCAAATACAAATCACATTTTGTATACAAACTGTAAGAACCATTTAAAAAGTGACATGTAGCATCCAACCAATTATAGAGAAATGATAAAATGATAACCTAAATAATATCAATTATCTTGAATTCTTTAGAATTATGCTAACAAGCAATTAATTCTTTATTTGGATCTTCATTTTGTTTTCAATGTGCTGATAAAGAAAAGTGCTGATATCATTTTATATATGTGCTAAAATCAATTATCTTGATTAATTTTCATGTGCTAATATAATTTAAAAGTGCTACTTTTATGTATGTATTGTTTTAGTATGTGCTAATCTACATTTTTTTAAGTGTTAGGATCTATTCTTACAGTTTGTAGGATAACTTTTTTTTAATTATCCTAGATGTTCTAAAGCGCCTAGTTTATAACCTGACCCGGTCCGGTTTTTGTCCCTTGTCAACTTCAAGTCGATATGATTAGGAAGGAACCGTCTTTAACATAGAATAAAGTAAATGTTCGAATTTGAAAATGACTAGGTTTATGCCACAATCCTACATTCTTGATTCTTTGTTTGATGTATCTTGTCTTCATTGTAATCAGTAATCGCCATATAAATATAAAACAAAGCTTACTCTTAAATGACACAAACTTTGTTTAAAAATTGATTTTGAAGGGAAAACTTATGAACTGTGGAGGCGGTGGAAGCTGCGGCACTTGCATTGTGGAGGTACGTCTTCTAACAAATTTTGTTTTCATGTGAACCCAACTGCACGCTACATGTGGATGCAGGTTGTATTTTATCTCTAACATGTCAAACATGAAAACTAGATTAAAAAAAAAAAGGAAACGTGTCAAACAGTTCAAGAGTCTCTACATTTAAAATGCATAAAACCTCCCACTTTATTCAAATTTCATATTGCTAAATATTTGCAATCATATATTCATATTTGACGCACTAATTGTTCATAAATCTTGGATTAAAAGAAGAGTATATTACAATTTTGGGCCCTGTGGTTATATCACTTTTACCCTTTTACCCAAAAAAGAATTTTTTAACATCTGAGGCCCCAACGTCTTTTTTTCTAATCCTTTTGGCCCCTAACGTCTTCTTTTTCTAACCCTTTTGGCCCCTAACATTTAGTGGATGAGGTTAGTGTTAGGGGCCAAAATGGTTAGAAAAAAAAAGACGTTGGGGGCTTAGATGTTAAAAAATTCTTTGTTGGGCTAAAAGGGTAAAAGTGATATAACCACGGGGGGCCAAAATCGTAATTTACTCTAAAAAAAAACTTTAATGGGGGTCATAGTGGTAAACTCCTTAGTTTCCTCTAACCTCAAGTTCGAATCTAGCTTCTGCTAACTATTGGTTTATGCATTAACCCCTTTAGGCCACTTTGATTAGTAGGGTATTCGTGGGGCCCATGAGTTTTCCCGTTGTTACAAAAAATATGTGTCTTTTTGTCAACCTGACCTTACCCGCTCATTTTGCAATCTCAAAAAACTATGATCCAGCTAAGGAAATCGAATCCGGATATGACAGTTCGAAATCTAGAACACAATGTCATGACAGTTGCTTTTGTATTTGTTTTTATTATTATTATTCCAATTGCAAGTGAAGTAATGTGTACCTTTTTTTCTGTTGTTTCAATTTATGTTACACACGCAGGTTGTAGAAGGAAAGGAGCTTTTAAACGAGAGAACAAATACCGAACTTAAGTACTTGAAGAAGGTTTTAGTTCTTCATCCTTACCCTGCATTTTTAGCATCAATAAAAGACCGGCATATCTCAGTTGTGTTTATAATTCTAACAGAAACCCGAGTCGTGGAGGTTAGCTTGCCAGACTATAGTCGGGAACAAAGAGAACTCCGGGAAGGTATGCATTATGGTCAATGCCTTCATTTTGGTTTAGAAATTAGAATTAGAGGTGGTAAAACGAGCGGGTCAGGTGGGGTCTTAAGCATTTACGTATACTTTAGGTCACTTTCGACGGGTTCTACCCATTTAACCTTTCATTTTTAACCGAAATTTTGAAGTTTACCTTAAGAGAGGAAATATGAAGGTATCAACTCACATCTTGGTGAATAATTGAAATTGCAGGTAGTTATTCAGCGGTTACCTCAACAGAAGAAGAAGTGATATGAAGAATATGTATCAAAGATATATTCCAGAGATACCCTTGTGAATAAAGTTCACATAGTCAATTAATATTTTTAAATAAGTTAATTATTTGATTATTTTGAGCATGGGTATTTGATTAATTGGTTGTGCTAGAATATTAGCTTGGATTTTCGGGTTGGGCTAATTTTGACCCCAGAAATGGGCTATTTGGGTGGGTTTGCAGTTTGGGTGAAACATGAAGTTCAAAGCTTCTACAAGACTACAACTACACTTGGTACAAATAGATAACCTTGGGTCTAAACGAGTTGAGTCTAAGCTCGTTTAAGTTGATAGAACTTGACCGCAACTTGTTTAGAGTTTTATTTCTGAAACCTAAACTCTACTCTTTAGTAGTTTTTTTTCAAACTTGAGTTCGGCTAGGATGCTATTAATTTCTTAATTATCAAATTTTATTTATCATTCAATTAACCAGTTATCATTTTTTATCTCCAATTTCGTCTTCTTCTAACACATCATTCACATCATCATTGTTCGCAACCGCAAATTGAGACATTTTGTTAAAATCCTCGTTTTGAATCAATTCGGTTACTACGTTAACCTGATGCGATCTGGTTAAAAAAAATAGCACAATTGTTAACATGAGTCAATTCGGTTACTGTGTTAACCTGATGCATTCTGGTTTAAAAAAAAAATATCACAGTTGTTAGGGGATGCGGAGTGGTGGGCGGCAAAAGGCCATCACCGATCGGCAAGAGCACGGCAAACCATTGCCAACTTGTTTGCCGCGTGGGTGTTTGATGAAATGGGGGGTAAATCGGTGATGGAACACCGCTGCGGCAAAGGGAAGAAGAGGAGAGAGAGAGGGGTGTGGGGTGGGGTCCATTCCAATCTCAACCAATCACATCTTTTTTCCTTTTTTTTATTTAAAAAGTTTACCACTACACCAAATGTTTAAACCATTGCCAACATTTTTCACCAAAGTTTAAACACTTTTGCCTAATTGACATGGCGCGCTCTCATTGGTCGGTTTTTTGGTTTGCCACTTTAAAGTGTTTAACCACTCCTTATACCCTTAGTTGTTAACATGAGGCAAATAACAAATTATGATAGTGAAAAAAAACACCACAAGTCATGAAGATAAAACAAAAAAAAGCAAACAACATATATCGTGAAAATAGAAAACAAAAAGCAAACACCACAGATCATGAAGATAAAACAAAATCATGGATAAAGTAAAAAAAAACAAAACATTAATAGAACAAAAATCATGAACGTAATGCATCTAATAGGGAATCGTGAGAAGAAAAAGAAAACAAAACACATACAATATAATTCATGGAGATAAATAAATAGGATCGTAGCTAAGGAAATCGTTGATTACTTTTGTTTGTATTTGACATGAACGGGTCAAGTTTTATAAATTGTTTTGCTTTTTTTATGCTTATCAGTTCACTTGTTTAGTTTTAGATGTTTGTTAACTTGCTTTTTGCTTTCAAACGTTCAGACGATCAATTATTTGCTTTTTGCTTTCAAACTTATAAGTTAGTTTAATCATGAAGAAAATAACTTATAGTGAGTGAATTGAAGAAAAAAAATGATAAACGGTTAATTGAATAATAAATAAAAAGAAAAGAGTTACAAATATATTAGTTAAAATATGTAAATAAAAACACCTATTTTGATAAATATTTTTCAAATCACTCAATTTGGTAAATAATTTTTCCACCTCCACCTATTTGGGAAAAAAACTCAACATGATATACAATATTAATTATTTTGTAATCTCTTAAATAAAAATAATAAATTAATAGCCTTGTTTAAGTTCGCGAGCCTAGTGAAGCTCGAGTTTGTTTGTTAAAAGACCTTTAATAAAAGCTCAAGCTTGGACTTCAACTCGCTTAAACTACGCTCGATTCAAGCTATTAGTGGTCCGATCTCAAATAGCTCATTGGTGATCAGCTTGTTGAATTTTGAATTAAAACTGGAGCCGACACAATTCACAGAATTAGAAGCTTTTGCATAATTTTCTTACTATTTTTAATAGATGTTAATAATTATTATTTTAATATGGGTTAACACTAAAGTTTAATTATTTAAATTTTGTTATTTTTCGGTTAACTATCCCAGGAAATTACGAATTAAAATCGGGTAATTTTAGGATTGACCAAAACCGAAAATATAAAGAATCGGGCATTTTTCGTACGAATGCGATTGTTCTTCATGTTCCGACGATTTTCAAGTGTTGGATGATCATCCAGATTGCTATTTTTCATATGGTTAATTCTGGAACATCAGTATATGTTCTGTGGGAACTTGGGTTTCCAATCTAAAGCCACCACCTCACTTAAACTCATAAACGAACACCCAAACAACTTCCTAGACCTAAAACAAGTGAACCCGTTCCAGCCTCCGACACTTAGGATTACCTTTCCATGTCGTGTTGGCACACCTGGGTTGTACATTGTTCGGTTGTTTGGTTAACTTTACATTCTGTTATTTCCTTTCTGTAATCATGACCAACCGGTCAGTTAACTAAGTTAATTGATTTGTGCTTTGGTGATCAATAAAGAGGTTGAAACCTTCATGCATGACTTCTATGAGACTTCTGATATTACTGGACTGATAATGTACTAATACTATAACTAATAAACTTAACAGAAAACGCGAACGTAACTATTTAATAGTTAAAAAGTTCAAAACAAGAATCTGCCAACCAACTGTCCATTTCGTACGGATGGCACATTCGTATGAATGGCACATCCGTTCCAGATACACTTGTCCGAACAGTTCGTATTTTCGTTTTCGTTATTCTGATTTTCGTGTTCCTTTTCATTGATTTTGTCGGGCAAGCTTGGACCCGTAAATCCACAGAAGTATCAGTGTCATGACAAGTACATGAACAGAATACATTTTCTGTTGATTTCACTTATTACTTTATTATTACAGTAAGTATTTAGATTTCTGGAACTTAATTCTCCAACTCCGACTCACACCTTCGTTTGCCATGTAGGGTGACCTCGGTGTTCCTGTACTAATTACACCATCCCTTTGCTCGCGGGGTAGAATAACCTCGGTATTCCTGTACGACGTCCACCTACTCCTGCCAAAACTACGCTCACAGGAATTCAGCGAAGAATTAGAAAAATTGTGAGTATACTCGAAAACCCTTTTTCATTTTTACACTTTGGGTGCAATATGTTACCTTATGAACTTACACTTAGACCTTTATACAAAATGTTCGAACAATCCAATACATGCATGCATACGTTATACTTGATACTTTGATCTGGGTTTGTATGTTTTGTGTTGAACTTGTCATTAACTTCGTACGAGCCTACCCTTGACATGTATAGCACTATAGGAGTAATGTACCGCCTGTGAACGTTGGGTCATGTTAAGACTTTTCTTACGTTAAACTTCGGGTTGACTAGTTTGTTCACATGCCAGTTTATTGTTTATCTTGAATAACTAGTTTGCCATGTGGATTCGTTTAAACTTATTTACTTATGCTATGTATCAAAAACTTGTATACTCGCCAATGCCTTGTGTGTTGATCTATACTTTATAACATATTGTAGGATGATGCTGATGATAAAATGGGAGTAGTGGCGAGGCCTTAGTACACATCTAGAAATCGTAGATTTTAATTGTTGTATCAATTTTGTACTATGTTATATTGTACTTTGTTTTGTTGTATTGAATTATGTTGTACTTGAATTTCTTGTATTGTAATCCGACTTTTGAAATGAAATGAAATCAGTCTATGTTAATTCTATTGTCACTTTTAGTGTTGTGAGCAATGAGCAATCTATCTTCGTCTCACTCCGATGTTTCCGCCATCGGTTGGGGTGTGACACCAGCATTGTCTAATCGGATTTTCTTGATGGGGTAATCGGGAAAATGTGTTCTTTGCCTTATTAACTGAGCAAGTAGTCGTGCAAATGCCATATTACGACTTGATAGTATGCACACGTGTGCCCATCTAGTTGATGCATCAATTAAGACCATAAAGTATCTAAATGGTCCACTAGGAGGATGTATAGGTCCACAAATATTCCCATGTATTCTTTCCAAAACAATAGGGATTCAGTCCCCACCTTCATTGGTGATGGACGAGTAATCAACTTCCCTTGTGAACATACAACACATGTAATATCCTAGAACTGAAGAATCTTCTGGTTCTTCAAAGAATGCCCAAATGAATTTTCTATAATTTTCGCATCATTGTTTATCCGGGATGGCCTAACCGGTCATGCCATATGATAAAATTTTCTTGGTCTATAAACTTCTTGTTTATGACTACATGTGAATCGATTGCATTAAGTTTAGTATAATACAAACTAGGCAAGTGTGGGCAACTTTTCTAACACATGTTTTTTACCCGAACTGATATTTCTGATATAAAGGTACTCATCATGTCCCTCAGATGTAGTCTCAAGATGATATCCGTTTAAACGAACATCTTTAAAACTTATTAGATTTCTTTGAGACAATGGGCAAAATAACGCATTGGTTATTTTAAATGGTGTTCCACCTGGCAACACTACATAAGCTTCTCCAAAGCCTTCAATTAGTTTTGATTTACCAAATACAGTACCAACAATTTGCCTTTTTCATAGTTAAATTAGAGAAATTATTATTTTTCTTAAGAATTGTTTGCGTAGATGCGCTTTCTATTAGACATATATCTTCCCCATTAATATGGATCTTAGTTAACTCTCTATACGCTTCAAAACAAAACAAAATCATATAAATAAAATGTCTAACATGCTTCAAACATAACAAATCCTAAAATGTTTCATACGCATCAAAACAAAACAAAACAAAATCTCAAAATGTCTTAAAGAAATGAAGGAAATAACATCACTTAAAAGCTAATAATTCATATGTGTGGAAAATTGCAAGCATCCAACTGGGGTGGATCAGCCACGATATCACCAGAATCCAAGTTAGTTGGCTCAATAAGGAAATCATCATAATCTAGATTAGTTGTATCATTATGGTCTTTATGACCATCAGTGACATCAATATTTGCAACCTCACATGTAAAATTTGTCTCTGTTCCTTTTGCTTTGTCTTTGATGGATTGTTGATAAAGTTCCACCAAGTGTTTGGTCATACGACAAGTCTTCGACCAATGATTGTTACTTCCACATCGGTAACATGCATTCGATGAAGATCCGACCTTCTTTTTATTTTTTTATCACTGGATTTATTTTCATTAGTATGCCACTTTTGGTGGGTCCCTTTGTTTTTAAACTGTACACTATGATAATTTCCTCGACCATGTCCACGACCACGACCACGATGATAACCTTGACCACGTCTGTAACTTTCACTTTGGCCATTATATGTTGCCACATTAGCTTCAGGGATTAGGGCTGCTCCAACCGGACGAGTCTCATGATTTTTCATTAAGATCTCATTGTTTTGGTCGGCCACAAGCAAACATGATATTAAGTCACTCTATTTGGTGAAACCCCTTTCACGATATTGTTGTTGCAGTATCACATTCGAGGGGTGAAAGGTTAAGAATGTTTTTTTCCAACATTTCCTTATCAGTAATATTTTCACCATATAGAATCAATTGTGATGTGATTCTAAACATTGCCAAGTTATACTTGCTTATCGACTTAAAGTCATCATATTCATGAGGCTTTGAAAAGTGAGCACCTCAATATCAAGGATCCACTTGTCCTTTGGACCAACCTGAAAGAAAGGTATGACTACCAGAAAATGGTAATATTACCGAGAGGCTTTGAAAAGTGATGAGTCTCATGATTTTTCATTAAGATCTCATTGTTTTGGTCGGCCACAAGCAAACATGATATTAAGTCACTCTATTTGGTGAAACCCCTTTCACGATATTGTTGTTGCAGTATCACATTCGACGGGTGAAAGGTTAAGAATGTTTTTTTCCAACATTTCCTTATCAGTAATATTTTCACCATATAGAATCAATTGTGATGTGATTCTAAACATTGCCAAGTTGTACTTGCTTATCGACTTAAAGTCTTGCAACCTTAAATTGATCCACTCGTAACGAGCTCTCGGTAATATTACCATTTTCTGGTAGTCATACCTTTCTTTCAGGTTGGTCCAAAGTACAAGTGGATCCTTGATAGTGAGGTGCTCACTTTTCAAAGCCTCATGAATATGATGGCGTAAAAAGATCATGGCTTTCGCCTTATCTTGGGCATTTGCTTTATTCCCTTCTTTAATTGTTTCACCCAGATTATTGGCATTCAAATGTATTTCAACATCCAATATTCATAACAAATAGTTATTCCCAGTAATATCTAAAGCCATAAATTCAAGCTTTGCAAGATTTGTCATGATGAGCTATATTGTAAAAATAAATAAATTAATATCAATGCATATCAAACTTAAAACCATATATATACAATCTCTAAATATAATAAAGCAAAAGGTTTCTATCCTAGGTGGCATCACCACAAACAACCCCCTTTATCTCTCTCCTATGTGTTCTTTCCTCGGATTTTTTCTTTTTTTTATTTTATGTGTTATTTTCTCAGATTTTTTCTTTTTTTTTAAAGAAAAAAAACTAAAATCAAACCCTTCTCAATTCAGCTCATCTGGTTCAAACTCAGAATCCTCTGTCAATCCACCTTTTCTCAAACAACTTATCACATTCAAAATTCAAATTCAATGTTTCCCCAAATCAAAATCAGATGTGCAAAACAAATTCAAAATTCACACATTTTTTCTTCACATTTCCATTCTCTCTTTGAAACCCCCTAATAGAGACCCTATGATGAAACAATCTTGCTGCTGACTGATGATGAAACAACATTGAACACGACTTCCGGTTCGATTTGATGAATTCGAAAACCCTAATCCTATTATCAATTGAAGATGGCTTCAAGATAACTTGCAAATGAACTCGATTTTAGGTAACTTTCAACTTCTTTCAATTGGTTATCGTATGATACTCGTGGGTTTGTCGAAAACCCTAATCGGTTTTCTGAGCGATCTGATAAAGGTAAATCCAAAACCTACATATGTGTTTTTAAGGTTTTATGATCTTCATTATTCTGGATTTGGATTCATCAGATCTAATTTTAAGGTTTGAAGTGATTCTTTCAACCAGTGCAAAAAGATGGTTCCTTCAAGAACCCAACCTCTCTTCTTCTTCTTCACCAACACCAGCAGTTGATGGTGAAACAAAAACACCAGCAGTTGTTGAAGATGAGGAGAATAAATCCCAAAAGAAAGAACCCACAAAGTTGTTAACTTGGAATGCCAACAGCTTTCTTCTCCATGTTAAAAATAATTGGCCTGAGTTCACCAAGTTCATCTGACATTGACCCTGATGTCATCGCCATACAGGTTACATTCTGCCCCTCAATTTTTATTTTCTTAATATAATTAATTTTACCCTAAACAAGTTTGAATTCAATTTTTTTGTATGAGAATTTGAGGAATGTTGTCACGTTATTGAGGATTTGTGTCGTTGGATGTTATAAATTGTGAAATGGGTTTTAGGGCTGTTAAATTTTTGGAACCAAAAAAATATACCTTTTTTCTGTTGTGTTGAAATTGTGGTCTGAAATATATTAATGTTTAAAATTGGAGAAAAAGATTTAGTTTTTAACAAGTTGGGTGGTTATAAAGTTGAAACTTTTGTGTCATACAGGTGCTTGATTGGTGAAATTTGATCCAGAGGTTTGGGATAACAGTAATTGGGTTCGATAATCAAAATGTTTAGATGGAGAAAGTGTTGTGGATAGAAGATGAAGTGGGGTTTAATATCAGAGTCATCGGTCTCATCCGGGATGCATGTCGGGCATATTTTATGCTCTTGATTACCATTACTGGCACTCTAATGTCAAGAAGATACTTCCACACTGAAAACATGAAGACTTCATCAAACATACGAAACGTGAGCACAATATTTCACCTAGAAAGGTACTTTTAAGTTTTCTGTGAATCCAGTTCAGCGGTCATAAAAGACAATCATAGTAGTTATAGGCCCTAGGGGTGTTCACGGTCTGGCTGGTTTTGATGAAAATCTCCGGATGAGACTGATAACTACTTGTAAAATACAAACCGAACCAACCGGTTGGTTGGGTCGGCCGAACCGACCGGTCTTCACGGTTTTGCAGTTTGACAGTTCTGTTTTGTGGTTTTAGAGAAAAAAAATATTTTTTGTAAAATATTTTAAAGTGATACGGATGTTCATTAATATAACTTGTATGCTGGATGGCCTAGGGTTTAGATCGTGGAGTAATGTGAGGTATAGACGGGGATGCTGGATGGCCTTTTGTTGCCTTTGATCTTGATCCATCTGTCGTAAATGTCATATGCTGAAAAAGAGTGATCCAATTTTTAATTGATTTGTAATAAAAAGATTATCATTATAATACTGAGCAGGCATCTAGCAAACTTGGTTTCCCAATCCTGTATGGAGATGGATCGCGTGCTGCTGTTTTACAGTCTGCTGGTATATCTTCTCCAAAAGCGGTCATGGTTATGTATGAAGGAAGACAGAAGGCACGTGAAGGTGTTGAAAGGATTCGCTTTGCATTCCCTGCTGCAATCGTGATTGAGAGATACTTTACTTGAGTAAGAGGTCTGATATCATCTCCAATTTGTGGTGCAAATTCTGCTTTTTTGTGTATAGTTTTTTATATATAAATAACTGATTATGTGGTACAAAAATCAGTTAGGCTGGTAACCACAAGAATGTTATGTAATTTTCATTGATACCAGAGTTTCTTTGTACGAGTTGCGATTTTATGATTTTGCTTAAATAGAAGAGGTCAGATATGCGTGAAATAGTTTTGGCATGACCATAAGGGTATAACACAGCGAGAAACATGGCTACTTTGATGATTTTCTCAAATTATACTAGGTTTTCATCATTAATCAAATTATTTTCTTCCATGTCTTTCAGTTCCGCGCAACTTCTGACCAGATATACAGGTCACTTGAGTATCATAAACATGTCCGAAAGGAGGTTGTGAAGCAGGTTTGTTAGTGCAGTAATGTCTGTCAACTTCGTCTGGTATCGAGTCTTGCATTGTTCATGGCACGAAGTTCGAGAAAAATGACAAAAAGCTAATTCCGCTTGAAGTGTTCAATGCGTAATTCCGTGCGGAATTAGTATATAATTCCTGCGAAATTATAATTCCGCTTCAAACGTAATTTCGTTTATACAGTTCATACGGAATTAGGTAGGCTATAAATAGGTGTTAGTTTGTGTCATTTGAAACGGAATTAGTGTGTGTGATTCAGAGCCGAGGTGCTGTCGGATTGTCATTTGAATTATAAAAGCTCAGGAAATCAATAAAAGAAGATAATTAGAAAGTATCAAGCTGTGTTACATCAATTTCATTGATTCCGCCTTTGATTTTGATGTTGAACTCTTCAGATTGACTCGTTAGGGTCACACGACGATCCAACAAGTGGTATCAGAGCTCAGGACGAAGAGTTCATACCAATTTAGCTTGATTCTATCACTTCTACACCTTCTTTTCTAAATTGAACAAGATTTAACGGACAAAATGGCTTAATTTTCACATATATCATGCGAAACAGTGTTTTAACTAATCCTTGAAAGAATTGGACTAAAATTCGATTTTAAATTGATAAAAATTGTTAATTCCGTTTGGACAACAGATCGAACATGTTGACGTCATTGTAATTCCGTTCGAAATCATCACTGTAATTCCGCACGGAATTACATTTCGTGGTTAATTTCGCTTGAAAAGTGCAGTCAATTTCACACGAGATCTAATTTCGTTTGAAAATCCTATTTCGTGTGAACAAGTAATTTCGTTTGAGCTATTCCGCTTGAACTGATTTTGTTTGAAAGTTCATTTTGTTTAAAAGTATCATTTCACATCAAATCAGATTCTTTAAAGTTTGGTAAAAATGTTTGACGAAAAGGAAAACACTAAACTTGAAAGAATTAATGAATGGTTTGATATGTATTGGGATTATAGGAAAGAAAATGAGAAAAAGGATGCTTGGATTATAAGATTTGAATATTTTTTGTGTAGGAAATATGAAAAGTTTAATGACTTGAAAAATAGGTATGATGAATTACTTGACAATTTGAAAAGGTATGGGATTAAGATGTCAGATGCTGAAAAGATATCAAAATTTGCAGATGCCTTACCTTTGGAATGGGATGAATTTTTGAGTAAACTGAAGAAGGATTCTAGGTTCTCAAAATTTAGTCCAGATGATTTCATCAGAGAGCTTAGAACACACAATGATGAGAATGAAAAGAAAAAGAAATAGTTGATGAAAGAACTAGAAAATAATTCAGAATATATAAGTTTGAATTTGATTCTTGAAATAATCAAGAGAATCAGAATATGGTTTAGTGCAAGATCTGTTATGAAATATGATTTCAAAAGAGGTTGTTTTTTAGATGAAGATTTGAATCCTGCTGATATTGTTAAAATTTTTCTTGCAGGAACATACAAAAAGGAGACAGAGGGAATGTCAAAGAATGAAGAATCCAAGAAGGATGAAACTTCAAAATGTGAAGTTGTGTGCTCAAAATGTGATAAATCTGAAGCAGACAATGTCAAACTCTTGAAAGATGTGGAGAGTTTGACATTGGAAAACAAAAAATTCAAAGAAATTGAAAAAGATTTTGAAAAGTTAAAAATTGAAAAAGATTTTGAAAAGATTAAAATTGAAAATAAAGATGTTTCTTGGATGAAATTAGAAAATAAAGTTTTAAAAGAAAAAGAAACAGATTTTCAAAATCAAATAAAAGTTTTTGAAAATGAAAAATCTGTTTTTGAAGAAAATAAAATTGCAAATGAAAAGACAATAAATTCTCATCTTGAGAAAATCATTCAACTTGAGAAAGAAGTTGAGATTGCTAGAAATAAAATTGATGAGCTAGAAAAGAAATTGAAAGGTTTTGTAACCTCTTCAGCAATGTTTGATCAATTATGTCCAAAACCGATCAATGAAGTTCCAATAAGTGACAATGTCACAAATTTTGACAAAGTCAAAATTGAAGATTATGATGATAAAACTGGTGATGAAAATGAGAAAAATGAGAAAAGAAAAATATTTTTGGAATTAAAAGAAAATTTTAAAAACACTGTTTTACATTCTACTGAAATAGGTGAATGCTCAAAGCAAAAGCCTGTTAAGAAGATTGTAGAACAAAAACAAAGTGTTAAAAATTCAGAAAATGTTTAAAACAAAAATAAAAGCTCATCAGTTCGATCATCCAATCATGATAAAAAAACCACAAAAATTGAAAAATCAAAACTCACAAAAAGTTGGTAATAAGTGGTGCAGGTTTGACCACAGTTCTTAAATGCCAAATCAAGGATACAAGAAAAGACATGATTACCACAAGGCAAATCAATGTTATGATCTAAGTGTGTGGTATGAAAGTGGGGAAAGGTATGATAACAGAGTGTGTTACACATGTGGTTATCAAGGACACATTGCTGTTAACTGCCAAACTCAAAGATTGGATTCAAGAAGATGCTATGAATGTCATATCAAAGGTCACATTGCCAGAGATTGCCCAATGAGATTAAAGAGAAGATCGAGGGCTGAATCTCATGGACAAATGTATAAATCAGTCAAGGTCGAAGAAAAGCCCAAAGAAAAGAAACAGAAAAAAAAGAAAGTGAAACTATCAAAAGGGCAGAAAGACAGACTGAGAAAGAAAAGGAAGAAAGCAAGAGAGTATCTCGAAAAGATTTTGTCCTCGGGTACACCTGCTGGGACTAATAAGAGTTTTGATGAATTGCTTTACTCAACTGCAAAGTCAAGCAAAACGAATTCATCATATGCAAATCTGAGGACAAAAGGGTTGATAAAGAAAGAAAAATTAACTAATCAAACCACTGAAAAATCAAAGAAAGTTAATTTTTCAGACAAAGCCTTTATCAAAGTTTTTAAGTATAGCAAAAATTGTGAGAGATCATGTACTTCACAGGTTGACAAATTTGGAAAGGTTAAACATTGTAAGGATTGGGTTCCAATAGAGAATGGCGATGAATTTGTTTCTGAGAAAACAAAAGAGCCATCTTTTGGCAAGGAATTTGTTTCTTCGGAAGCAAAAGAGCCACATTCTGGCAATGACTCTGACTTGTCAAAGTCAGAGGAGCCACAATTAGGCAATGAATCTGACTTGACAAAGTCAGAGGAGCCAAGTTTTGAGGTAAAAACTGTCAAACCCAAGGCTGGTCAGGCTTGGGTGAATCTGTTTAAATGAAAAACCTGACTTGCCAGAGCTCCCAGGTTGGTAGAGTGGAGCAGGAATCGGCATCATTCTTTGTATCAAGTTTGATTGGTTGATTGTGCATACCTACAAGTGGTAAATCAGGGACATTAAGTTGTACTTGATTTTCTACAAGTGGTATTTGATGGTGAAAATTTTAAAAAATTGTTAAATTTTTCAGGAAGTGATAAAAGAACAATGTGATGAAAAGAACCCCAAGTTTGTGA
The DNA here is from genome assembly GCF_002127325.2 of Helianthus annuus. NCBI lineage: Eukaryota > Viridiplantae > Streptophyta > Magnoliopsida > Asterales > Asteraceae > Helianthus > Helianthus annuus. The sequence goes on along the minus strand of NC_035439.2, from coordinate 25,072,663 downwards.
AAAGATAAACAAAACTAATTTTCCGTAAAAACCATTTTTGATTAAAACAAACTTAAGTGTTTTGAAATCATAATGGGAAAATAGTTTGTTGTCAGGGGGAGTTCTGATTGTTTATGCCAAGTGAATGGCGAATTGAAGCGATTTGATATCAGTTTGTCACTTTCCTTGTATAGTTTGTTTTCAAATTTTCCCAGAAAATCAAAATTGAAATATATTTTGATTTTAGGGGGAGAAAAATTTTTAAAAAATTAGAAAATTTGAAAATGCCAAAAGCATGGAAAAAACAAAAATGAGTTTTGTTGTGAATAAGAGGAAATGATAGTAAATTAGTGGACTATCACAGTATGCTTAGGGCTGGCAATTGGGTACCTGTTAAGACACGATTAGACTTGTTTGACTGAAAAATACACCCTTTGACTTTTTTAATTTTTAAAAAACTTAAAATTACAATGTTAGGATCTATCATTTATTCATCTTTGTACATAAAACATAAAACTGTTTTATAAACATGAGGTAGAAAGTAGTTAAACGAGTCGTAATCATGTTTGAAACTTATGGTGTGCGCACCGTCAGAAACCTGTTAACCTGTATGCTAAAGAAATGAAATGTCAAATGTGATAAACGGTTTCACTAAGGATGTGACGATAAGCTCAGCTAGACTAGTAGATTTGCGATAACGATACAAACTTAAATGAAAAAGCCTAGTTCTAGTGGGAAACATGGTTGAAAGTATAGTACTTAGTTTTGTCCTTCGTGATTGTGTACCTACTCAGTAATCGCTGAATGCTAAAAAAGCATGAAAACTGGTTAAGTCTGTGAGCTTTCACAACTCTGCTGAAAAGTCATTGTGATTGTGCATTTTATTTTGCAAAGATTTAAACTTGTTTTATTTCTTTATTTTGTTTAAGCATTGGACATCCTCTGCGTATATGTGAGTATCGACCTGGATGTTATTGCCTAAACGTTCTGCTTTATTTTCTTGGTGTTTCGTTTAAGCTTTGGATCACCTCTGCGTATAAGGGAGTATCGACCTGGTGATTAAAGCCTAAACAACTTCAATTTGTTTTATTTTCTTATTTTGTTTAAACATTAGACTTTCTCTGCGTATCGAAAGATCGACCTGATTGTTAATGTTTAAACATTCTGCTTTGTTTTTGCACATATCACAGTTGATGAAAGTTTAAAGGCATTACTTGAGTCAGTGTATTGCATGATGAGGGGATATGCTGAGATCGTGGGGACCATAAGAATTTAGTGCAAAATTAATATATCTTAACGTATCGGTAAGAATTTCAAAAGTTCTTAGATTGAGTTTAAGAGGATAACTATATCGTCAATCTATGTGAATCGTTTAGAACTTAAAATGATTAAAGCTTAACGGTGCTAGTGATTTGTCTCATAAACTGATATGATCCTCTTACACAAACTTACAATAATATTGTGTGTATATATTTCTTTACTGTATTTCATTCAAAACAAAAATCCAAAAAGATTTTCGGAGTGTTTTAGCATAAAATTTTGAAAATTCAAAAAGATTGTATTTCATCTTGTTTTCGACAACTAATGTTGGAAAGCGGATTTTTCAAAATTCTGAGTGCTAAACATGATGAACTATATTGGGTTGGGAAAGTTTGTTGAGAAACTTTGAATGTCATATACAAATGCTTTGAAAGATTGTATGTTTAGTTAATCAAGGTCATTCATTTGAACTTGATGTAACTATAACAGATTGATGAATGAATGATTTCTACTAGTAAGTTTTATTTTAACTGTCACAAATTTGTGAAACTTATGTTGAGGTAGAAGATGTGCAGGTTAGTTGAGTTCCGAATTCTGAGCAGATGCAGAAAAGAGCCAGGAATTGTTCGTGAACTTGTAAATCTGTAAAGACTATGATTCCAAAACAGCTTAAGGGGGAGTCAACAAGCAAAGAAAGAACTTCATGGCAAAGATAATGTAAAGTTTGAACCAGAAAATAAATTCTAGCTTATCAAGAGGGGGAGTTTACATTCTGGATCAACAATCAAATTGAAGTTTGAAGAATGAGACTGATAGAGGTTAAAGGTGCTTTACAGTGTTAGACATTTTGGTTGAGCACAAAGACTGATGAAGACTGAAGACTTTGAAGACTCGACACTGCAGACTTCGTCGACATCCAAGGGGGAGTCTGTTAGTGCAGTAATGTCTGTCAACTTCGTCTGGTATCGAGTCTTGCATTGTTCATGGCACGAAGTTCGAGAAAAATGACAAAAAGCTAATTCCGCATGAAAGTGATAATTCCGCTTGAAGTGTTCAATGCGTAATTCTGTGCGGAATAACTATATAATTCCGTGCGAAATTATAATTCCACTTCAAACGTAATTTCGTTTGTACAGTTCATACAGAATTAGGTAGGCTATAAATAGGTGTCAGTTTGTGTCATTTGAAACGGAATTAGTGTGTGTGATTCAGAGCCGAGGTGCTGTCGGATTGTCATTTGAATTGTAAAAGCTCAGGAAATCAATAAAAGAAGATAATTAGAAAGTATCAAGCTGTGTTACGTCAATTTCATTGATTCCGCCTTTGATTTGATGTTGAACTCTTCAGATTGACTCGTTAGGGTCACACGACGATCCAACAAGGTTTGTCATAATTTCTTTTTGTACATCTATAATGTCTGAATTTAGGGTACATTTAGAAAGCTAAGTCATGTGTATTATAATGTATGCTAATGTTGTCTCATGTTTTGATTTTGCAGCTGAAGGAATGTCGTTCTCTATATGAAGGCTATGTTCCAATGAAGTACAAGAAGTATTACAAGAAAATTTCTAAGTAGGATACTTCATTTGGGTCGTGACTGCAAACAAAATTTATCTATTCATGGGTCTTAGCATGAATTGATATGAGGTTATAAATCAAACAAAAAAAATACAACGCAATGGGGACAGGTGGGCAGAATGCAAGGTCATGGTGTGGGGTTCCGGTTAAGTTGTCGGTTCCGGGGTTATGGAAACAAGTGGGCATAATTTCTATCGACCTAGCTGCAATGGGGATTGATCTTGAGAGGCTTTTTTTAGTTATATTGGGTCGCGGGCAGGATGTTTTATTTTGGCGGGGAGGCTTGGGCTGCAAACGAACCTTTTCAATCGAAGTATCCAGCTCTGTTTAGGCTCGAACGGGAGAAAAACGCCAAGGTTGCGGGCATGTTTAAACTGGAGAACGGGGTGAGAACATTCACACCATGCTGGACGCGCCTCCCAAACAGTGCTTAGGAGTTGGTTGAACTAGAAGACTTGTGGGTGACTTTATCATCTTTTCAGAGTACAGGGGTGGAGGATCGGTGGGAGTGGGCCTTCAACCCGATAGGCTCATTCACATTTAGCAGTCTAAAGAACCAGCTGGATGAGCAGGCTGACGCGAATGGCGGGGCGGGTTTTCGCTGGAACAACTGGACTCCGCTGAAAGTTAATTTTTTAGCTTGGCGAGTTTATTTGGACCGACTTCCTAGTATAAAGGATTTACGTAAAAGAAATGTACAAGTTCCTTCGACGTCGTGTGCTATGTGCCAAGATTATGAAGAGACTTCTGATTATTTGTTTGCCTGGTGTCCTTTTGCACAAGGAGTTTGAGATCAGATTGGATGCTGGTGCAGAATAGCGCCATGCTATATTTTCGGAGGAAAGGATGTTATTCAGGCCCATGATTACTTGACTGGGTCACTTAAGTGGAAAAAGGTAATTTATTTGATATTTCAAACTGCTGTATGGTGTATTTGGAGGGCTCGTAACGAGCGGGTATTCGAGGGCAAGACGCAGCAAGTAAGAAAAGTTGTGGAGGATGTCAAGACCATGGGATTCTTGTGGTTTAGAAACAGAGCAAAGATGCCCCATATCACATGAAGCCAATGGGTTGATTTTAATGTAACTGGTATGGGTCTGTAACATTCTATTTTGATGTCTTTGGGGTTTGTAATGTTTGCTAACTTGAGGTTAGCATGTATATAAATGAAATGTTTTGTTGGCCGTTAAAAAAATACAAAAAAAAAATACTTTTATACATATAGATTTTTTTAACACAACCCATAACCCGTGAAGCTCACGGGCATATAACCTAGTTATATAAATATTGTTAACGAAAGACGATAAATAGTAACTTAATTTTTATAATAATATATAGCTTTTTGGTTTTATTTTATTTAATATATTATAATAGTTTATAATTATATTTACTTTAATAATATATTTTTATTTTTCCCTTTTTTTAAAACCATATATTTCCTTTACCATTTTTTTAATAATTCTTTTTTCTCTTTTTAGAACATATATTAATGTGTTATTGGATTTTAATAATCCTAAGTTTTACCTATCGACCGATAATAGTCCCAACTTTAAAAATTCCTTCCAATGATCTCAACTTGTAAGAATTTGGCCCCTGTTGATCATTTTCTAACATAGGTGCACTTAAATCTATTGAGTAGACCAAATTCTTATATGTTTGAAAATGATCAATGGGGACCAAACTTTTATAAGTTGGAATCATTGGAGAGAATTTTTAAAGTTTGGATTATTATCGGCCAACATATGAAACTTAGGATTATTAAAATACAATAACCCTATATTAACTTATCAAATAATTTGATACTTCTTTGATAATTTACGTTTATAATTTTTTTTTTCTAAAAACCTAAGTACGTAGTTGTGCTTGATTTTTCCCTCGACATTCCGTTATAAGTTTTGTTAAAAACGAAGTTGTACTCAAAATAAAATATTTATTTGGTATCATAAAATGGTACAAATGATAAACTGAACCATTCTAATGGTTTAGCTTTCTAAACAACATGTTTTATTTTCAAATCACGTTTATTTTATATTATTATTTGCTCGGTTTCACCCCAACGCGTGACATAAAAAATCTAGTTATGATTATAAGACAACAATAACACGGATTACAATAATAAAATAATTTAGAGTTCAAATAATTTTCATATAATATCATATCTTTTAACAGTTAATTCTTGAAAAGTTCAATAACATGATAATTCATTACATTATTCTTTGTCCGATTAAAATGGCAATTAATTTTATAAATGCATAACTATTAGAGAACTTCATAATTACCAGAGAACGAGAATGTAGAAAAATAATATTTACAAGGTACTATGTATTACCAACTAGTGTTTTAACCCAGGGTGTTTCAGCGAGAATTTAATTATCAATATAGTAACATTTAAAAGGAACCCACTCTAGGTGTGAAAGCCGGTCAATTTAGAAATGGTGTTACAAATATTAATGTCAAAACGTAGAAAAAAAATAAAGTGTATATTATTATTAAAGTTAAAAGAGAAAAACAAAGAAATTTGAAAGCATTATTAAAGTAGAAGGGCTAAACATGCTATTAGCAAAGTTGAGAGACTAAAATTGTATTGTTTAAACTATATTAAAGTAAAGAGACTAAAAATGTATATTAGTAAAGTTAAAAAAGAAAAACAAAACAATTTGAAAACTTTATTAAAAACAAAATAATATCAAAAGTTTATTAAAGTAGATGAGTTAAATATGTTATTACCAAACTTGAGGGATTAAAATAATAATTAATCATAAAAGAGTTTTGAGGAAAAAAAAAAGGGTTGTCACATGACAACATGTGATAGGCTAAAATGAATAGTGAGAAAAAAAGAGTTCCATTTTTATATATATACTAGTTGATGTCAGCCGTCCGTGTTGCGGGCGATGGTCGAATAGTTCTCAACCAATTAAAAAACAGTAATATATTTTATTTTGAATTGGGGTCAAAATTATAATTTTGAACCGATGGTAAAATCGTAATTTTGAACCAGGGGAAAACCATATTTTTATTTTGAACTAGGGGCGAAAACGTATTTTTGAAAGGAGGGTAAAATCGTAATTTTGAGCGGGGGGAAAGCATATGTTTATTTTTAGGGGAGGGGGGCAAAACGTAATTTTAAACTGTAGGCGAAAAACGTAATTTTAAAGTGGGTGTAAAATAATAAACTGGTGTAAAATCGTATTTTTTAGCTAGGGGAAAAACATATTTTTATTTTGAACTTGGGCAAAACCATAATTTTGGCTGAGGGTCAAATCGTATTTTTTCTACCGATGGCAAAATCGTAATTTTGAGTTGGAGGCAAAAGGGTAAATATATTTTTAACTGGGGACAAAAACGTAATTTTGAATGAACGGCAAAATCATAATTTTAAAGCGGGGATAAAATCATAAATTAATTAGCTCAATAGAAAAGTGCTAGGCAGGTGCCTGACACTATTCCCTTGCCGCTCCTTTCCTCCAATCAATTGGAGGCATTATTCCCGATGACCTTTGTATTTGTTGTGTTTGGGTAATGGGTAATATGACAATTATCAGTGGAAAAAAAAAAAAAGATAAGTTCATAATATATTTTAATGAAGTATATATAGAAATAAAGATTATAGCATGTTCTCACGTTAAAACAAATTAATTGAGATATTCTCAATATATTCATAATACCATATAACATATTAACCCCATAATACCATATAACATTGTCGAAAAATTTTAGACTATATATAATCTTGATTTTTAATTTATTTATCTAACTAATAGTATAGATCAGCTACTTAGCCCAAAAAATATATACTTTGATTTCTTTGACAATACAAAAATCATAAATGTATTGGAATAAAAAAAATCTCGGGTTCAACCCAAAAATTGTATCAGTTACAATATGGATTATTATAGGAGATTCAAGAGAAGAACACAACATATCTTAAACACAGTCCAAAATTGTATGAATTAGAATATGGATTATTTTGAGATTGAAGATAGAAACAAAACAAATTAATTAGATAATGTTGAGATATACCTTATGAATTTTTAAAAGCAATTCATGCTGATAACATGTTATGAACAAGCCTAATAACAAGAAGATGACAAGAGATATTGGGAGAGAAAGAGATGTTTATTATTATTGATGTGTCATTTACAATAGAATACATGGACTATTTATAGAGGGGGGGGATAAACTTGAAGAAGTAGGATTATATTAGGAGCTGATAATCTAAATATAAATTTTTATAACAGTTTTCATATTTTTCCAAAAGCGAGATATTGGTTTGGTTCTATTACGTCTAGACTTGATCGTGTATCTTCTAAGGGTTGTTATTTTCCAAATCTGGAATGGCAGATTGTTTTTAACGGCCTCCGTATACAGGAGAGAAATGTTTGAATCGAAGTAATTCAGCCGATTCGAGATTGATATGGTTCGGTAGTGACGACCTGGTGGTTTAGCGGTTGGGTCGTGGTTTGAAACTTGAAACCCGTTGTTAAACCCTTTTATTCGTTTTTTATTTTTTATTTTTGGAATATATTTACTATATTCATAACTATGTGTACTATTTTAAAGTTTTGAATACCAACTAGCCATTTTGAAGAACCAAAATAATAAAATCAGTTCAAACGCTAACCCACCAAGATCGAATTATTAAACCATCCCAACCCAGCATATGTTGTTTGTCATTTCTCCAAATTGTAGTTAGTGATTTGACACATAAATTTTGATAAACCGGATGATAAACACCTCTAATTTTTATATTTGTGTTTCCTTTGACATAGAAATCACAATATTGTTTTGTGGTTTGGTCTGGGATCCGAGGCGTTCTAAACCTGAGCCGGTCTAGTTTTGGTCCCTTGTCAACTTTTTTCGAGTCAATAAGATTAGGATGGAACCATTTTAACATAGGATTGTCCCTAATATCTCATTTTAGGTTATGGAAACTTAATCTAGAGTTATAAATAGTTATCATATTATTAACCAAATAAATTTAATATAAATTAATTATGAATTTTCAGATAAACTTATTTTGTTTACTTAAAAACTTCTATTTTAGTACGAAAATATGAGTAATTTCAAAATTATATTCATTAAAATAAATTAACTGAATATACAACTATCACATCAAAACTTTTTTTTTTCAAACATATCTTGACAATTGTACATGTTATATTGTATTTAGCATGTGTAATACATGGGCTTTTAAAGACATAACTTTTTTTATTAATAAGTATATAAAATTACATTTATTTAATTCATGTAATACGACTATTAATATATAAACCAATCATTTAAAGTCAACTTATCTGAATATCACATTTCACATAAAACCTCACAACAAACTTAGTGATGTAAAGACTGAAGAGTGCAAAAAAGTGTACATGCGTGGCATTCCTTTTTTTTTCACGTAAAGTCCGAATGCAACCTTACACCACACATGGTCTTGTATCAAAATGGCTCCACCCTTATAACTTGAATGCAGTAAGTTTGTTTTAAAAACGGACTAATTATATAGAAAATTACTCTTTTGTTAAAAACAATATATATTATATACAAAAGTTGGTGTTCACAAGTGAGAGGCTAACGCTGAAAGCTTGTTCCAGCAATCTAAGCCGCGAAGGTGAGCGATTGTGGTCATGGGCGGACCTATATAGAGGGGGTCGGGGTCCCCGGACCTAATGTTTATAGAAAAATTAGAAGATCCGGTATATTAAATTTTATAAGGACCCCATAAGTACAATTATGTGGACATCATAGAAAGGAAAAAAAAAAAAAAGCTAGTGTGGTGGTAAACCCCCATCTTTACCAACAAGAAGTTATGGATTCAATCCTTGTTTTTTTTTTAGATTTAAATTTACCTTGTATTATTTTAAGCTAAAAATCAAATTTGATTACTTTACATCAATAGCGCAGGTAAGCGAGCAACAAGCTGCGCCGCTACCCCTTTCTGAATAGCAAACCCTAGCCTATTAAAGACAAACCCCTGGCCCCCTGTTGATGAGCAACTGTTATGGACAACCTTGTGGACCCTAGTCAACAAACGGATAGCTTCTGGAGCTAGGGAGCCAAAGGTGTCGAAGGCGAAGGGGACAAATACATGTTGGTTATCAGCACATGCTTTAGCGTGTTTATCCACCTTTTTTGATTCTGCTTTCCTTATAGCTTGTCCTGCTACAAACCCGCTTTCCCTTAAACCAGCTAAGGGGGAGACTCCTGTGAGATCCACACAAGCATGTTTCCCTCCTGCCCAGCCAAAGACGAGCAGATCCGCTGGTCTCAGTGTAGATCTCCCTTCCATGGGGTCTGTAAGGAAATTCACAGGGGCCTCCTTCTTCGCAGAAATCCCCGCTCTCCTCAAGATGTCCCCCAAAACATCTCTCACCCAGTCATGCCGATATTTGAAACCAGGGAGCTCCTTACAATGAACAGCATGCTCCCCGTATTTATCCATGCAGGCTTTACGGCAGATTGGGCAGGTTTCATCTTCTGTATACATAGGGATCATCAGCCGGTATTTGAGGATAGCCCTATACTCAACAGCCGACATGCATTGCCCTAGCCCCTCGATCGGGATAACAGTTAAAAAGTCTTGCGCATGGGGGCCTTTCAAGCACTCAATCACCGCCTTCTGGCGGGGAGACAGATCAAATGTTTCTCCTAGACTCTGAGCGATTTTGTCAAATAGAGCATTCGCCAAAGTTTTTTGTGGCTTTGGGGGGGCGGTGTCCATATTAGAGAAACCGCCAATATCAAAGTCTGGAAGAGAGACACTTAAGTACTCAAGGGCCTGTTGGTAGTCTACATCAAGCTTAACAACTCCACTGTTCCGAAGGATATGGTCTTGCAATACATACGACTGAGCTCTAGACGCCACAAAAGCATAAACTCCAACCTCCCGAGCTGAGAGGAGGCCCAAACCACCCAAACGCATCGGCAAAGATGCCAAACGCCACTGAAGGTCACCAAAGTAGGACCCCCCGCAAACAACAATGTCTTCAATAGCCTCTCGGAGACCATCGTCAAAACAGGATACTGCATTTGCCATCAAGTGGGGTTGGCAGGTCCGCAACCCAAATAGTAACTTAGCTACCCCCATGCAAGACCTTAAAAGAAGAAGCTCGCACTGGGGGTCCTGGAGGCAGGGCAGGAGTTTCATAAGGTCAACCGCTGCCGATGCCCGCCGCCCAGCTAATTCCCCGATAAAAGCAGAATCTCGGCTAACCGCCCCCCCAAGGAGCTTAACCCCCCTCTCAGGTCTACCTATCCCTCTCGGGAAAAGGCCGTCCTGATCCTTGAGACCGTCACACGATGGCCAGTACACTTCCGTTTTCTTAATATTGAGATGGAGCCCTAGGGAAGGTCCCTCCGTGTTGATGATGTCCAAGGCTTTAGCAACTTCTATTGCATTACCTATAATCGTGCCATCATCCAAATACCAAGCATTAAAGGGGAGGTTACAGTGCTCCTGGACACGGAGAATAAGGGGGTGTAAGGCTAGGGCAAAGAGAAGGGGCCCCAATGGATCTCCCTGTTGCACTCCAGTGGTGGCCCCAATACACTCACTGCCAACATACAACCTAGCGGGTTGGGCGTACAGGAACTTGACCCACCGATAGATAGATGGACAACGTTGGTGGACCTGTTGGAGGAACGCTGAGCGGTCAACCATGTTGAAAGCATTGGTGAAGTCTACCGTAAGCAAGGCCATGGACCCATCTTCATGAAAAAAGTTCAGGAACCTGTTCGCACTATGAAGCACCGCCTCCGCCCCATTTGGTGTACCAACCCCGAATTGAAAATCCCCCAAATACTGGGCCATGTCCTTCCCAACCTTCTTCATAGCCACCTTAGAGACCAACCTACGCCAGATGCCCCCCACGGCGATAGGCCTAATACCATTATCAGGTTTCAATAAGGGGGTGAGGGGGGCTGAGGCCACAAACTCTGCCAACACCTTAGGGCAAAGCCCCTCAAGCCATAGGTTGACGACTCCAGTAATAGCTGTGAGTAGACCCGAGAAACTAACCGAACCCTCACAACCAATAGCGTCCAACAAGTGTTGAGCCCGCATCCCATCTCTGCCACAAGATGTCCCTCTAGGGAAGGATTGGATACATTTAAGCACGCAATCCTCTGCTGCAATAATAGTGGGTTGGGCAATAGGGTTGGAAGGCAGTGATGGGGGTGGCACCACCGGATGTTTATCAATAAGAGCTTTCATGGTCGATTCTCCAACAGGGGCAACCCCACTGGAACATAAAACTTTGACCGCCGCCGTAAAATGCCCATCCCTGACCTTCCGCAGGCATTGCTTGATATTGGGATCCTTTTTATTGTCTTCGCCCCTTCCGGAAAACCCCCCTAGGCACCCCAACGTCCCCCCACTATTCAAGAGAGAAGAGACCAGATCTGTGAAACCAGACCCATCTTTCCACAATGCAAGCGCCTGCAAGATGCTGCTGCACTGCAGGGATTTTCTATTTCCTGATCTCCGCTCTTGCCTGGAAGAAGGCCTGACAACCCTCAGTGTACAACACGGCAACAAAAGCAACTGAACCCAATTTTCAACTGAGCCTGGAGACGCCACCACTTTACGTAGGGCACCCGTTAAAACCTGAGCGAACGCAAGTCGACAACTGGGGGGATGCATTTAACGGTTTGAAAACGGAGGGAAAAAACACGCTCGAGAAGGGCAACATCGGTTACCACCCCTTCCGGAGAGAGTGTAAAAGTGTCGGCTACCACTTGGCATGGCTTCCTAATCCCAACAATGAAATCATCCACGTCCCCCGAGGTTGGAGCAAAAGACACCATCTCATCACCATGCTTGCACCCCCTACTAAGAGCATGCATAACCATGCACTCCCCACATAACCATTTGCCTCCTTCCCTTAGGACTTCCCCCACATCCAGAAAAAGATCCAAATCCTTAGTAATAGCCTCCTTCACATGAATCTTCCTGTTTTCAGTCTTAAGATGGGTGCTTTGCATGTGTTCAAGAAGGCGAAAAAACCCACTAGACCCCGGTTTACCATCCTTGCATTCGTGGAAATGCTTTAGGGGGCAAGCCCTTAACCCACTATCACACGCTGACGCCAACCCAACAGTCTTGACATTTCTACCTCTACGCGCGGGGGCCATGAGCAAAGCCAAACGCAAACAAAAAAAAACAACACAATAAACCGCTAACTCAAGGGGAGTTAGGGGTAAAAGAGAACAAACTCATAGAGCAAAAGAAAAGACCCTTTATAAGACGGGGGAGGGTAGCAACCCTAAGTTGCCCACCCTAAAAAACGCCCCCTGCACAAGCGTGTCACCCCATAACAATAACAAAAACAAAAAGAAATAACAACTATTTATTAGTATTATCTCGGCTACCTTTTCCCCTTTTTTTTTTTTTTTTTAAATCAAATCTTTCCTACCCAAATCAGACCTTTTTTCCCCAAATCACCAGATCCTAACAATCTTGAACAAAAAGAATCATCCACTTTTGACCAGATGAAGATTGAAGAATTAGGGTTTTGTGAAAGTATTTTAGGTTGGTGAATCGAGATGAAAACCCAGCCAACTTGATACAAACAATCCTTGTATAACTTTTTTTTGTTTTGGGTAAATTACACTTTTCGTCCTTTATGTTTGTATCGGATTGCAATAGATACCCTCTAACTTTAATAATTACAGTCACAATCCTTTATTTATAAAACTTATTACACCATAGGTTCTTTAGCACTAACCTGATTAAAATTTTCAGTTAAATTCGATTATATGAGGGCAAGTTAGTCCTTTTACCTATCAATATCTCAAATATTTAATTAAAAAATATTTTAAAACAAGTATTTAATTAAAAAAAAAAAAGACAATAACATTTTGAAACTTATCAAATGTTAAAGCAGACTTCTATTGGATTGGGCCAACATATTAACATCACAGGTGGGCTCGCAAACTTGTGGGGGATTTTAGTTTTTTTATTCATAAGACATCACATCACAAGAAACTAATTGTCACATCTTTGGCGGCTAGACTTCTGAGGGACCATGTGAATATTGAGGAGCCACTACGAGGACTATTGTGCCGATATCTTTGTCCAAGGAAGCTATAAGTAATGCAACTATGAATCTCATGGAGAGTTCGATCCTGGCTCAGGATGAACGCTGGCGGCATGCTTAACACATGCAAATCGGACGTGAAGTGGTATTTCCAGTGGTGGACGGATGAGTAACACGTAAGAACCTGCCCTTGGGAGGGGAACAACAGCTGGAAACGGCTGCTAAATTTCAATCTGCAGATCATAATCTCCGCAACTTCGATCTCTCTGTCTCTCACCTCACTCACCAGAACCACCAAAGACCACCACCATTAGCATCCGGCGCTTGAAACCGCCATGTCCCTAATTGAAAGCAAACCTCAATTTTCTTAACCATTAGCATCTCGGCGCCTGAACCACTAGATCCGGCGTTTGACGCGATTCGGGTTGGTATTTATAGGCAGCGGTGGCGGTGGTGTTTATGCGATGATGGAGATTACGTCAGACGGCAGTAAAAACCTCAGATCTGAAATCCTCCAAACACCCCGGAAACCCTTGAATATGAAGCACCCCTCTAAACACCACTGAAACCCTCATAACTAAAGCAGATGATGATAGTGTAGAGGGTTTAAGATGTGGTCGAAGCTGAAGAACACAGTCGGCAGTGGTGTTAGGGGCGGTGGTTATTGGTAAAGAAAGATGAGGGTGGTGGTGGTCGTAATTAGTTTTGATTGTTGCGAGATCATTGTGCTGTTGTAAGTGTTGAATTGTTAATTGTTTATGTTTGATTTGTTTAGTTAGTAGGTTTTAAAAATGTTTGATTGCAGATTAAATTTCATTGTAGTGTGTTGGAAATTTGTTTATGTATATGATATACAGATATAGAAAGATGTTTGATAGAAGATTGAAATTTCATTGAATAAAGTTTTATGTCTGCAGATTGAATGTCATGATGAAGATGATGGTAAAAGTTTTGTTTTTGTAATATTTATTAAACAATTTTTAAATACTTTGGTATAAAAAAGACTAAACTACCCTTATGTAACCAGACTTAACTGGAAATTTTAACCAAGTTAGTGTTAAAGGACGTAGAGTGTTATGAGTTTTACAAATAAAGGATTGTGACTGTAATTATTAAAGTTAAAGGACATCCATTGCAATTCGATACAAACATAAAGGACGAAAATTGTAATTTACCCTTTTGTTTTTTTAATCTAATTCAAACCACGCTCTAACCCGACCCGAAAATTTTAACGTTTTATTATGAAAATTTTGAACACCGAAAAAAATGGACCCCATTGAAAAAAAAAATTATGGGTCCGCCACTGATTGTGGTGTTTTATTACGTGGTGTTGAGGTCTTAGCCGCCTCTCTCCACCCAACTCGCCAAGAGCTAGCGTTCACATACCACACCTGCTCCTGTATAGAAACTTTTTTTGGTTTCTTTCTTTCTTTTTTTTTTTGACTAAGGAAAAATATGCGAAAGAGAAAAAAATTAAAAACACTATAGTTACATGTGGCCAATAATTTCTGGATTAAATGGTGGAATACTTGCATTTTCCTTGAGAGATATTGGTGGGCAATGATAGGAGACTCAGGAAAACTTGGGTTTAATCCTTGAGGCAAACGGGTTTTACCAGTAATTTCACCGTCGTGTCTATGGGCGGGTGGGTTACTGGGTTTTCCCCGGAATTGGTGGTGGACTCGGGTTATTCTCGGAGTACTCTGTTTGGTCCAGTTAGTGTCCCGAGAGTGCTCGGGATTGATTTTGTTAACCGTTCAAAAAAACTATAGTGACATGTGTCCTTAACTCCATTAGACTCTTGTAGTATATCTTATAAAAATGATACTAACGGTGAGCAATAATTTGCATTTTATATCCAGTGGCGGATCTATAAAATCCGTATAGGGGTAACGTTTCAAAAAAATGGTAACGAAATCGAAAAAACGTAATTTTTTTTTCAAAATTTACACTATCGTCGGGGCGTCAAGAGACAACGAAGGTTACCCCTTATACCACTACAGGTCCGCCCCTGTTTACCCCCATAATCAATGGTTGTTATTTTTATACGGGTTATATTTTTAAAAATTGAAACGTTTAAATTTGATTGTTTTTGGGTTAACTATCCAAGAAATCATGAATTATACAACCGGAAAATACTAAAAGGTTTCATATCAATTGACCAAAACCGAAAATATAGGAAACAGTGTTCCTGGTTACCCCTAAATTCGATACGTATTTTTAGTTTTTTCTATGTTATTCTTAACACCATTAAATATAAATTTTAGCATTATTCAATTTTATATTAAAGAAAGGAAAAAGTGTTTAAGATCTTGGTCAACCAAACAATACTTAAGTTTAACTTTATAAAATTGGGAAGGAGAAAAGATGATCCCTTTACGGTGACGTGGACTAAATTATTGTAGCACGACAGTTGGTCGGTCCCTTGTGCTTGATAAGTCAAGACGTGATTACACAAACAGCCCCTGAGCTTTATGTCATTTAGCAGTTTTAGTATTTAAGTTTAAAATTTGGAATTTGATTTAAAGCTGCACGGTATGGGGAGCAGCCTTGGAGCGTCCCCCACCGGCGCTGCACCTCCATCCATTTCGCCCCCCTTGCTGGCGTCCAAATCGTCGGGTGAAAGACGTTCAAGCCGTCCCACTAGAGGACAAAACCTCCTCACACACACATATATACATACAACAGATACATATATTTTAGGTCCATCCCCCATTTCCATACCTTCATCCTCTTTGCCTCATCCTCACACCCGATCTACATGGCACCTACGTGGTGGACCACCCTCCAAATGAGAACCATCACTACACTAGCCTAATAACTCTAATTATTTTAACACATATGGTCCTTAATTTTTTAATTTGATCGATCCATCTAAGAAGTGTATATATAACTCTTGCCACACAAAAATATCAATTTTACAATTTCATTTACAAGTGTTTAGAGTTAACGTGAAGCTCTCCTTAAAGATCAAGGGTTCGCGGGAAACATCGCCTTTAGATTAAAAAAAATATGAGTAACGCTCTTTTTATAAACAGAAAATTCCAAATATAAGTGTAAAAATATATTTTCATATATGAGTTGATATGATTTATATTTTTAAATTTCTAACTTAAACTGATGATGAAGAATATAACCAGGAAAATGAATACAAGACCAATGGGTTATCGCCTATGGGTATGCATTATTTGAATAAATTAGAATATCATGCCAACAAAATTTCATAAATCATAATGTAATTAAATACATTATTTTTTAGTAAAATGTTTAGTGCAAAAAGAATTGACGTGTCTGCTATCCATTGAATCACTGATTTGAAACACGAGCCTTTACCCACTGAATTTCAAATGGGTCAACAAGTCAAACATCACCCAAATGGTTTTAGATTACTTAAAAGTTAAATTAAAAACAAAACATTTTTGAAATGCTTCAACACCACCCAAACATTTTTCAAATGCTTCAAATACCACCCAAACGATTGCAAGTTTTCAATTAAATCACAATACTAATTTAGCAACATGTCAAATTTGGGATTAAAGAGCATTCACATTCGAAACCTCATATTTACGTGCAGTGGCGAAGTATTGTGGGTGCCCGGGGTGCACCCGCCCACCCCAATGTTTCGGTTAGAAGTGTATAAGTTTCGATTTTTCGTCCGAAAATTTTAAAATTATATAGGATCGCCCCCCGATTATTTTTTCTTAAATTGTATATCCCGAATATTTAAAAACTTTGTATATAAATGATGGGTAGTTTGGTAAATATACACTTTGTTTTATTTGGAACTATTATTATTTGACCCGACTTGAAGCGAATAGCCAACCCGACCCGTCCCAAAACATAACGATAGGAAAAAAAAATTTGAGTCCCATCACTTTACGCCCCCTCGAAACTTTTGGTCAAACTCCGCCACTGTTTACGTGAGTGAGTTCTCTATATTATATAGAGTAATTTTAAGTGATTGTGAGTAAAGGAGGTAGAAAATTTATTGTTAGTAAATTTTGAGAAAACACTGTTCAACCACTATAATTTTTTAATATTTTTAAAGTGGCTATGAATGAAGGAGAGAAAAAAGGTAATCATAAAAGTATTAGAAAATGTTATTTAATTGAAAAGGAAAATGAAACTCGTTATTACACGACTAACTCAATAAAACCTGTGATGGTAGGGTTAGGGCTTCCGTTGTATTGTTTTTGAGGAAGGGTTTTCGGTGGATTGTTTACAGGAATGGTTTGGGTTTCCGGTGGATTGTTTAGGTAGCGTTAGGGTTTCCTTGGTGGAGGTGAAAGGTGGTGGCGGGTTGGTGGTGTCATGGGGTGGTGGTGGGTGAAGGTTGTGTGTGAGAGTGAGAGAGAGAAAATGTGTGGCGGTTGTTGGTGACGGACAGACGGTTGTTGGTGGAGGATAGAGGTAAAGAGAGATGGGGTAGGGAGAGAGGTAAAAAGTGAGAAATAGATATGGTTACTGAGTAATGCATATACATATATTATTTGTATACAATATTAATTTGTTAAATATATTTTTCTTTCATTGGTATTAATAATATATATTTATATATATATATGGGTAAACAGACTAAATTACCCTTTTGTGATTTGATTTAAATAAAAAATCTAACTGGGTTAGGGTTAAATAATATAACGTGTAGGATTTTGAAACATTAAGTACTAACTTATCAATTTTAAACACAAAGGACACCACTTGAATTAGGGTATAAAGATAAATGACAAAATTTGCAATTCACTCTATTAAATACTAAGTGAAATAGTTGAGAAAATAAATATTAAATAAATAAAAGAGTTAAGTGTCTGGTTAGTCCCTGTGGTTTGCAAATATTGCAGACTTGGTTCTAGTGGTTCAATAATTACACACTTGATTATGGTGGTTGTAATTTTTGTACTCGGTGATCATTATCACTAACTCATATTAAATATCTCAGTTAGGTATGTGTTAAATAACTATATTGCCCTTAACAATTAAAATAATAAATAAACAAAAAAAGATGGGCCCATCCCCTCATCTTCTTCTTCCTCCTCTCACCCTCTCTCTCTAAACCCACCACCACCACCTCTACCGCCACCTTCAATCGTGCAACCACCACTAAAAGGGGCTGCTTTTTTGAAGCACCTAAAAGGTTCAATGATCAGTGGATCAAAAACAAAAAGAGAAAAAAAATGAGTGGATAAAAACAGAAAAAGTAAAAATGAGTGAATCTAAAACAGAAAACACAAAACGTTTGCCGAACAGGTTGTCACACCCTGGCTATGCGGAAGCGTGGTTAAATTGGTGTGACTTCTTAATACCATAGCTTAATCATAACAAGCTATATGAAAATAAAACCATGCAAGATCATCCATTCGATTAAGTTTTAAAATCCAAAAACAACAACATTGTTTTAACGGAACGTACCCTAACAACATAAACATTTTTCAGCAAACATCAACATAAACACAGTTTAAGGACTGTGACTTGTCCAGGAAAGAGTCACATTCCCTAAACCCGGATGACCTCGTACTAGTGCAGCGGGAAAACGTGCCATACCGTGCCAGATCCTTTAATTCCCTGAAATACATGTAAGTTGAAAAATCAACAATAATGTTGAGCGAGATCATGTGTGGTGAGTAAGTAAAACCTTTGTATAAATGTATGTATGTCACACCCTGTCTTTTGCGGAAGCGTACGATGTGTGACTAGCTTGTTATCATTGCATTCGATTATAATAAACAACTACATGATTTAAAACGATGTTCATCCATTCGGAAAATTTTGAGGATCACAAACACTTGTCATTTAAGTTTTAAAACACAACCTTCATCTAGGTTACAATTCAACAAAAGTGGATGACATCTAAACTTGTAGTCTACTTCTAGTTACAACACTTGCGCCCAAGATCCATCCTGTCACCTGAAATACATGTAATTTTGGAAAACATCAACATAAAGTTGAGCGAGTTCATGCGTTTTGCATACCGAGTATGAAAACATGGTATGTATCTTGTATAAATAAAGTATTCTTGCAAAAATCAAGTTTTCTTGTGTACACCACGTACTAATTGAATGTTTGTACAAAGACATTTCGGCATGTGAGGACATATGGAGCATTAGTGTTGGCTCCTTTAAGGCATGTGAGGACTTATGGAGCATTAGTGTTGGCTCCTTTAACTATGTCGATTACCCTCGACTGTGTCGATTAACCTCGACTGTGTCAATTTCCCTTGACTGTGTCGATTACCCTCGACTGTGTCGATTTACCTCGACTGTGTCGATTTACCTCGACTGGGACACCGAAGCACTCAAGAGGTCACATAAGGACCATGAGTGGGGCTCGGCCGTACCCGTTAGATCTAACCCTCGTCCCTAATTACTGAATGTTTTTAATGGCTTGGTACTAGTTTTCACCAAGACTTTATGGCATTTTTAGTATTAAGTCTATGCTCACATGATCTAGTAATTTCTAGGCATTTCTTAAAGCACATCATACTTGGTTCTCGTTCTCACCAAGTGTGCTTCTCGTATTTTTGTATTCTCGATTCGTATTGCACTCGGTACTTGTTCTCACCAAGAGTGCTTCTTGTATTTTTACTACTTGTAAAAAAAATTATAATATTTGTAACATGTATTTCACCCCCGAGAGTTATAAAACCAAAAACAGTTAAAGAAAAGGGGGAGCATGAACTCACAACTTTGCGTTCCTGCGTCGTAAACTTCACCGGAGTTGCTTATCTAGCGTCGTGACCTAAACGCGTTTTATTAACGTTAGTCACTAGACTTGTATCGCACAAGTGCAAGTCACTATCTTTTGTATTTGTGTTCTTGTGTTAAAAATATTTATATTTTTAACTATTTGTCTTATATCATTTTCTCAAAAATAAATATACGTATCTTGTATTTTGCACCCGAATTATGTATTTTGTCCAAGTAATATATTTTCATAAATATATCCTCTTGTATGTGTCTAAGCATGTTGTATGTGTATTTTCATGTTTATACTCCTCATGCGTATTTAGTGTATCTTTACGTCTCAATACGCTAGCACGTATAACACATACTATATACACTTAGCACAAAAGTTGGTGATAAAATAATATATATTTTTCTCTCAAAAATATACATATTTATATCCACTTTTATTTTTGAAGAAATCCTCATTTCTTATCACCAAAAATTAGGGAAACCTTGGTAATACCTTTAAATACATTTTTAGGGAATAAGTTCTTCAAAAACTTATATTTTTCTAAGTGTCAAAATTTATAATTTTGACAGAGTTTCCCCTAAAAATGGAGGTTTCCCATGTTTTCAAAACATGTGTTTATTTTCTTTTAAATCGTCAACAATCATCAACAACAATTATCAACAATAATCATCAACAACAATTATCAACAATAATCATCAACAACAATCACTAATTTTCCCCATTTCATGAACTTGCATATTTACAAAAATGTGTAGTAATTTACTAGCACATTTAGTAAGTCTTGTTATCTTTAAAAATAAGTTTAATTTCTTAAAAAAAAAAAAAAACTTTATTTTTAAAGAATATGAAGTTCCACAACTTCTAGTCGGTTTTTACGAAAATTATTTCTTTGTTAAAACTTTTGTTACACTAGTGTTCGCACACTTGTTTGATCACAAAAAAATCACTTTTGTTTGTGTAAGATCCGGATTAGAACATGTGATTTCTTTTGACGCTTGGTCTTTTGAAAATACCACTTGTGGACACATAGATCGGCTAGTTTTAGACACTATTTCATAAGTAAAAATACTTTTACACAAGTTCATGTTTCTTGTGTGGTAGAGTTTCACCTTTTAACCCTTGCACCATTTCAAACAAGCTTATGTCAAGATCCATGATCTTAACCAAACAGGGTTAAATGATGATCCGAGCTACCACAACGTAGATCGGGCCTAAATAATCACAAATTTCAACTTTTAACCATCATTTTTCATGTTTTTAGTAGACTTTAATGCACCTTTTTGTAAGATTTCGAGTTTTAATCATTACACATCATATTAACCACTTCAAAATAGCTCAAGAATGTGTTTTAAGCAACATACCACTAGCTCGAGGCTAGGGAAGTATCTAGACGCGAATGTGGTGGATAAAAGCTAGAGAAAGAGGTCCTTCGAGCTCCGAGTGCACCAAGCCTTCTTATGCGTGACACTTGACACTTGTATGATGTTGGAATGTGAAGAACAAAATCGAAAAATATGATGAATGATCAAGGGGTGTTCGGCCGAAAGTTTTTGAGGGAGAGGAGAGAGTAGTTTTGTGGTGTTGGGTGGTGAATTGTCTAGTGTGCCATCTCAAGGTATTTATAGACATTCCATATGACATATTCCTAGCATATTCCTGGCATATTCCTGGAATATTCCTAGCATATTCCTGGTATATTCCTGGAATATTCCTAGCATATTCCTGGCATATTCCTGGCATATTCCTGGAATATTCCTAGCATATTCCTAGCATATTCTTTGGAATATTCTTAGCATATTCCTAGCATATTCTTGGAATATTCCTAGCATATTCCTGGAATATTCTTAGCATATTCCTAGCATATTCCTGGAATATTCCTAGGTTTTCTGCGTTGTCTGGGTTTTGCAGTGTAAGCACTGTGTCGCGTAGGAACACACGGTACGTGCTTAAACTTGAAAAATAACGTTTTTAAGCGTTTTAATTTATTTTTCAACACGAACCTGATTAAAATAAAATTTTAATCATAACAGAATATTTGTGGGATTATAAATTATCCGGGCGGCCATCAACGTTCGTTTCGCAGTTTTGTCGCAATTAGTTCTGCTCTTAAAGTGTGTTTCGGGTGCTTTTTAGTGCTTATTTTTGCTTTCATATAGCATATATATTAAACCCTTGTATGTACTCTTGGGTTTTAATGTATTCTTGTTATTGGACCTACACCTAGGCTCCAATTTTATTGTCTGACTGCTTTCTGCAGTTCCGTTGACACAGTGTGTCTTACCGGTGAGTTTACTAATATTTTTGACGCAACGCTCTCGTTTTTGCATAAGGCAATATTTTGTAGTATAAAACGTACATGAATTCACTTGTATGGAATTCAGAAACTTATTTCTCTTGTAAACTAGATCATGTATGTTCATTAAGGCACAAATCACTGTTCATTTAGTGTACGGAATGTACGGAAAAGTGACGGTTGTCACAATGTATGTATGAAAATTCCTGGTATGTAGCAATAAGGAAAAAGAGATCAATTAATATGTAGCTAATACATTAATAAGTGAAATGGCCTAGGAAGCACTCAAACCTGTAACGCGAATTTCATACCGGTCCTTCCGGCGGAACGACATAGTCACCACATGCAGCCACACGCTGGCTCATGCGTGGGGCTCGCAACACCCGATAGATCTATCACTCATGCCTCTCGGTCCTTATACAAGGATTAATGGTCTTACGAAAATAGCCTACCCATTCACATGATCTAGGTAATAACCCTCCTTACGCTATCCATACCATGTAAAAAGTACTCGTAATCATAGTAACATGTATTTCACCCCCGCCGTTTAGAAAACTGAAAACAGTTAAGAGAAAAGGGGGACATGAACTCACAGCGGTGCGTCTCTACCAAGTAATACTCCAAGTCAAGCAGCTGTGCAATGACCTACATGTACTAACTCTATTAGACGGACGGCCATGCCTTAGCTTTATGGTTTAATTCTTTGGGAAATAGTTAGACAACTATTTCGTGTTTACTTTCTGTATATACTTGGTGATTATTTTCCTTCCCAAGGATGGGGGATTTAATACATGTGCGTTCGAATTATATCATTAAGTCTTACTTAATATATATTTATTTCCAATCCCAAAATATAAATATTTTTCTCAAAAATATCATACTTCTACTTTACAAAATTTTCCCAAAATAATACTTTGTCAAATATACGCGTGCATGAATATTTCCGTAAAATGCGTAAGTTTCGTTTTAACGATCGAGTGGTAATAATAATTACCGGTGTACTTATATATTTATCGTGAAAGCGTTCGTATTATTTTGGATTCGTTAACGTTCGATAATATTATTTTTACCCTAAAAATAATATTTATACACTTCACAAAATAGTTGACAAGTGACGTTGTGAAAAATTATATTTACCAAATATATATTTATCACGTTTAATTTTGTGAAAATCCCACCTCCGATATTTGTAAATAAAATCATGGCGAAACTTATATTTTGAAAACATGTCGAAAAGTATTTCTAACACTTGTAGTGAAAATAATTCTAAGTGTTAGGTTTTTGGAAAAATTTCGCCAGAGTTTCCTCTGTAACTGGAGGTGGCCACGCTTTCAAGCGTATCATTTTCTTTTACAAATCAATCCAACAATTTTCTTATTTAATCAAAACAACGTCCAACACAACAAACTAGTTAATAAATATGTAAATCGCAAAGATTTCATGAACTTGTAGTTTTTCCAAAACTATGTAGTAACCTCATTACTTTTAGCGGATCTTTATACAAATCAATCTGTCTTTATAGAAAGTCCGTCTTTACATCTTCTTGTAAATTTTACAAAAATAGTTATTTTGTCGGATCTTTGTGTTACACAAGTGTTTACACACTTGTGTGTTAAAAATCATTCTTGTTAGTGTAAGATCCATCTTTATAAAACATGATTTTCTTGATTCTTGGTTCTTTGAAAATACCACTTGTAGATCCGTAGATCTACTAGTTTTAAACACCATTTCACAAGTAAAAACGCTTTTACACAAGTTCATGATTCGTGTGTGGTAGAGTTTCACCCTTTAACCCTTGTTTCCTTCAAAACTACCTTATGTCATGATCTATGATCATGACCAAACCGGGTTAAATGATGATCCGAGCTACCACAACATAGATCGGGTCCAAATAACCACACAATTCAATTACTACATCATTTACACAACATATGAGCTTTTATCCATCATTTCAAGCATTCTTAGTAAACTTTAATGCTTCATTTTGTATGTTCATGACTTTTAACCGTTACCAATCGTTTTAACCACTTTAAGATAGTTCAAGAAGGGGATTTAAGTAACATGCCACTAGCTCGAGGCTAGGGAAGAATCTTAGCGCAAATATGGTGGATAAAAGCAAGAGAATGAGGTCCTTCGAGCTCCGCGTGCACCAAGACTCCTTATGCGTGATCCTTGACACTAGAATGAGCTTGGAATGTGTAGGAGATGATTGAATGATGGTGGTTATGGTGGTGTGGGTCTCGGCCGAACTCAAAGAAGGAAGGAAGGAGAGGTAGTGTGTGTTAGTGTGTGTAAGTAATGAAGTATGATCTCAAGGGTCCTTTTATAAACCATTTCAACATTTTAACTTATGGACAATGTGTTTAGTAAAGCAAAGACAAGATCTAATAAAGAATTGAGACAAATCAACATGTGGGCCACGTGTTGGCCGTGAATATAGGTGGGGGGGGGGTAGTTTGGTTACTTTTCAACTATTAGTTAGATAATAGTTAGGTTAGTTTAGTTAAGTTAGGTATTAACCCGGTTAGTTGTGCGTTGAGCTTTGTGGCGGGTGTTAGGGTATTCAGGGACCCTAATTGGCTCAGAAAAAGACAAATAGTGTTATTAACAATATTTTCATGTTCTGGGTATAGTCCGGTTGTTCGGTTGGATAGTAATCCGTTAAAGTGCTTAACAAAGCTTTAGAGTGTCGTTATTACCATTTTTAGTGACACAACTTATTCCCGACACTTTGGAAAGTGTCTAGTAATATTTTCTCATGTTTTGGCACTTTATTAGTTAGCTAAAAGCTGAATTGTCAATTAAAGTGCTGAGTTTTGTGCTTAGTGTATGTCCTAGGCACATCCTGTCATTGTATCTTATTCCTAGAGACGCAGTTCTACAACCCTTGTATCCCTACACTCACTATGGGTGTAGTGAAATATTTTTGGCTCATACAGGCCTTAGAGGCATTATCTGCCTGATGCTGGCTTTATCAGCATGTTCAATAGGTTATCCGTTCATAGTGCTACTGTGCTTTTGTGCATCATGTTTGTCACTAGAGTTCAGTATGTAAATAATGTAGTGACGGTAATTAAAGTATGATGCAGGTATGTACAAGTATCAGAATTCAAGTAGCAGTTCATCAGTAATTTCAAGCAAGCACAGTAATTAAACAGTAATTAGTTATTAATTAAACCGTACGGATACCTGATTTAGTGAGGGTTGTCACATTCTCCCCCCGTTAGAAAAATTTCGTCCCGAAATTTTAAGTTCTGCTTCTAGTCGCAGGGTTCTTGGGAAATAAGTGGGGGTATTTCTCTTTCATCCGGTCCTCCCGCTCCCAGGCGTATTCAGGACCATGTCTGGCATTCCAACGACCCTTGACGAGCTTGACACGGCTCCGGCGGGTCTTGTTCACCTTCCAATCCGTAACCTTAACAGGTTCTTCCACGAAGTGGAGTGTGTCGTCAACGTGAATTTCGTCGGTAGGAATGACAACGGTATCTTGAGTTGGACTCTTCCTCAAATTTGATACGTGGAACGTATCGTGAACACTATTCAGTTCGGCAGGTAGATCCAACTTGTATGCTACGGACCCAATTCTTTCCAAGATTTTGAACGGACCAATATACCGCGGATTCAACTTCCCACGCTTCCCAGAGCGTGCCACACCCTTCCAGGGTGATACCTTCAACAAAACCATATCTCCTACCTCAAATTCTAGAGGTTTCCTTTTCCGATCCGCGTGGGCTTTCTGCCGGTCACGAGCCGCACTGATGCGATCTCGAATCTGTGCAATCTTATCTGTGGTTTCCTGGACCACATCAGGACCAACCAACTGTCTATCACCTGCGTCAGACCAACAAAGCGGTGATCTGCACTTGCGGCCATATAAAGCTTCGAATGGCGCGGCACCAATACTGGTGTGGTAGCTGTTGTTGTATGAAAATTCGACCAAGGGCAAATGCTTATCCCAGCTACCGCCCAAATCCATAATACATGCTCTCAGCATGTCTTCCAAGGTCTGTATCGTCCGTTCGCTTTGCCCGTCGGTCTGTGGGTGAAACGCGGTGCTCATATTCGATTGCGAGCCAAAAGCTTCTTGGAAGGATTGCCAAATCCTTGATACGAATCTTCCGTCTCTATCAGAGATGATTGAGAGAGGTACTCCATGGCGTGTAACGATCTCTCTCATGTAAATTTCGGCCAACTTGCTCGTATTATCCTTCTCCCTGATAGGTAAGAAGTGCGCTGACTTTGTTAATCGGTCCACTATTACCCAAATAGTGTCATGGTCTTTTGGCGTTCTTGGCAACTTCATAATAAAATCCATGGAGATTTGTTCCCACTTCCACTTGGGAATTTCCGGTTGTTGCAGAAGTCCTGAAGGCTTCTGGTATTCCGCTTTAACCTTAGCGCAAGTTAAACACTTGCTCACATAGACATCAACATCGCCTTTTATCCTAGGCCACCGATAGTAATCTTTAAGGTCCTGGTACATCTTATCCGCTCCTGGGTGGATAGAGTACCGCGATTTGTGAGCTTCATCGAAAATAACCTTCCTTAAACCTCCAAACAAAGGAACCCAAATCCTTTTCTCAAAACATAACGTTCCTTCCTTGTTTGGTACCAATAGCTTCTCCATCCCACGGAGATATTCTTCTTCAAGGTTCTCTTCCTTGAGAGCTTCCTTCTGCGCGGCACGAATGCGCAAGGAAAGATCGGTCTGAATTATCATTTCTAAAGCCTTAACCCTTATGGTCTTGATCCTCTTTTTTTTCGACTTAGGGCATCGGCGACCACATTCGCCTTCCCTGGATGATACTTTATTTCGCAGTCGTAGTCATTCAACAACTCGACCCAACGTCTCTGCCTCATATTCAACTCCTTCTGGTTGAATATGTGTTGCAGGCTCTTGTGATCTATAAATATCGTACACTTTGTACCATAAAGGTAGTGTCTCCAGATCTATAATGCAAAAACCACTGCGCCTAGTTCCAAATCATGCGTGGTGTAGTTCTTTTCGTGCACTTTCAATTGACGCGTTGCGTAAGCTATAACCTTTTGGCGTTGCATCAACACACAACCCAATCCTTGACGCGAAGCATCGCAGTATACCACAAATCATTCGTACCTTCTGGTAGGGATAAGATCGGCGCGTTGCAGAGCTTTTCCTTCAATATCTGGAACGCCTCTTCCTGTTTGATTCCCCAATCAAACTTCTTATCCTTCTGAGTGAGGAGCATCAATGGTTGAGCGATCTTTGAAAAATCCTCAATAAATCCTCAATAATAGCCAGCCAAAACCAAGAATTGTCGAATCTCGGTTGGCGTCTTCGGCGTTTCCCAATTCTTGATCGCTTCGATCTTGGTTGGATCCACGTGGATTCCATTCCATTTACCACGTGTCCAAGGAATTGCACTTCGCGTAGCCAAAACTCGCACTTAGGGAACTTGGCATACAACTGTTCCTTCTTCAGCAACTCCAGAATGGCTCTTAAATGCTGTTCATGCTCACTGCAGATCGAAGATCTATTCATCAAATCCATGAACACTGCAGGTGCGTTTGTCAACCCAAACGGCATAACTAGGAACTCGTAGTGCCCATAACGAGTTCTGAAGGCTGTCTTTGGGATACTCTCCTCTTGTATCCTTAACTGATGGTATCCAGATCGAAGATCGATCTTTGAATAAAAGCTCGAACCTTGCAGTTGGTCAAACAGATCATCAATCCTTGGCAGAGGGTATCTATTCTTGATCGTCAGCTTATTCAACTCCCGGTAGTCGATACACATTCGAAGACTACCGTCCTTCTTCTTGTCAAACAAAACTGGAGCTCCCCAAGGCGAGAAGCTTGGTCGGATAATTCCCTTGTCTAACAACTCTTGAAGTTGTGTCGACAGTTCTTGCATCTCAGAAGGGGCAAGCCTATAGGGTGCCTTAGCCACAGGCGCAGCGCCTGGAGCTAAATCGATGCGAAACTCTACTTGCCTTAGAGGCGGCAGTCCGGGCAAGTCTTCTGGGAAGACTTCCGGGTATTCCCTCACGACAGGGATGTCTTTGATTCTCAGCTCAGCAGCCTTCTTATCCACAATATGTGCTAGGAAGGCAGCACATCCCTTCTGCAAACACTTACGCGCTTTCGAGCAGCTGATAATTCTCAAAGGCGTCTCAGGCTTCTTTCCATGAACCATAATGGTCTCACCATCATCGGTTGGGATACGAACGATCTTTTTGTGGCAAACAATTTCTGCCTTGTTGCTCGATAACCAATCCATCCCTACTACCACGTCGAAGCTTCCCAACTGGACGGGTAGTAGATCCAAAACAAACTCACGCTCTCCCAATTCGATCACACAACCTCTGATAACTTCGTTGGCTTCTACTATCTTTCCATTAGCCAATTCAATTGAGTACGGAATATCTAACTTACTAGCGGCTAACCCAAGCATATTCTTAAACTCTAATGATACGAAGCTATATTCGGCACCAGTATCAAATAAAACGGATGCATAACGTTGAGTAATATGGGACGTACCGATATCCATGTTTGGATTCCTGGCGTGCTTCCTTAGCCCGGTGTTAGGCATCTTTCCCATAATTTTGTCTAATCTCCTTTGGGCAATCTTTCCTATAGTGCCTCATATCCCCGCAGTTGTAACATCCCTTATCTTTTCCTATTCCTTTCTTTCCACGCTTCGTCTCACGCCAACACGTTTCCCTGTTGTGTCCCACTTTGCCACAGTTGTCACACTTCCCATTTTTACATCGCCCGGTATGATGACGTCGGCACCTGTCGCATTTAGGTAGCTTACCCATGTACTCTTTTCTCTTTTTGGCCTTGTTGTTGCTACTCGACTGGGTACCCTGTTTGAAATTTACCAACTTTCTCTTGTTGTCCCCAGATGACTCTACATGAGTCTCCTTCTTCTCCTCAGAGGTTGAAAATTTGTTCATCCTGATTGCCTCTTCAGTCAAGGCTACACTTAGATTGATGGCCTCAGTGATCGTTGCAGGCTTTGATGTCGTCACCATGCTCATGATTTGGGGTGCCAATCCCCAAATGAAACGCTCAATCCTCTTAAACTCCGGATTTACCATGTAAGGAACAATACGCGACAGAACTTGGAACTTCTCCACATACTCAGCTATTTTTGGACCTTCCATCTTCAAGTTCCAGAACTCAGTCTCCACCTTCTGGCTTTCTGTTCTCGAATAGTACTTTTTATACATTAGCTCTTTTAGCCCGTCCCATGATAAAGCATACGCAACAACCTCGCCCATTGTCTGAACCTGTAGTTTCCACCATGACAGAGCCCCATCTCGGAACAGCCCGGAAATGTACGTAACCTGATCCTCTGGGGCGCATTTGCTCGCACGCAAAACAGTGTCCGTCTTCTCAACCCAGCGCACGAAGGCTACGGCACCCCCAGTGCCGTCGAAATGTAGGGGCTGGCAGCCTAAGAACTGCTTGTAGGTGCAGCCGTTGGGTGGTTTGTTTCCGGGGCGAAAGGCCTTGTACTGTGCGATGAACTGTAAGAGGCGTTCTTGAAATTCCGCCTCTGTCGTCGGCAAAGGGTTGTTGGTATCGGTGTTCCCTCGAGTCGACATCTTCCTAGAAGGAAGTCGGTTAGGTCGGGTCTTAGTAAGGACACGAGCACATAAGTCTCTGTTTAACGAATAAGACCTCAGAGGTATATTATATTTACGTAAATACGCAGTTGTTTAACAATTAATCACATATCATCACGGTTATAGCACAGCTTGCAAATAGGAACGTAGCAAGTAAACATGTGGTATTATAGTTATAGCACAGATATGTAAATCATCAACGTGCTTAGTGAGAGCATAACGATGATATTTTTCGTCAGTCATTAGTCATAAGTATTGTCGCATGTTTAAAGATGATCGGGCTTTCATTATCCTCCGGCCACAATCACTGTGTCTTACCAAAATGCATCACATCAGAAGGGACATAGGGTCACCCTACCCTTGTCCAACAAGTATATCGGTGCATCACAATTACATGGTCAGAAGTGATCCTCAAAAGTCTCCGAAATCCCCGCTTATCATTAGCATCTTTTCCCAAGAGTAATGCAATCCGCTTAATCTAGAAAGCAACTATAATGGTGACTGAGGTGGGGGAGGAAAGAAAAGTATACTGTTAACGTGCGTGAGTCATTTGCTCTATCGCTTGTTAGTTTAGACATGATTATCAGAATCCCGAGAAGGGTGAAAGAACAAAGGTCAAGAGCACAAAGGAGTCTTGATGTATGCGGCGGATCAAAGCATGCTGGTGGAGGGCGTGGTGTTTCACTTAAAGTCTTCAGACAATATGCTGTCTTGTGATGTAGACACTTAACTCATGTCTTCGGTTATGTAATGTTTTGTATTTGAAGTTGCCCTTTGTGGTGTCAGCTCAAGCTTCAACGTTCCGCGACTCATATCCTCAACTACAGTTGATGTTATAAGAGCAACTTATCCTGTGTGTGTGTTTCATAATGCGAGGAATGGTAAGGGTTTATAGCTAGCATAGTGCGTTTATAGGGACCATCAAATCGGCTTATCGAGCGTTGTAGAGAAAAATGTAGCAAGCGGTGCGGTCAGTTGGGAGGGGGGGTTATTTCCAGTAGTGCCATCGCTGTGCTTAGAGCGGAGTGCTTCATGTCATGCAGTTTCCTGTGAGTTACGTTTTCGCAGCTCGGCTTCTATCCTTGGTAACATACTGGTGTTTGTGTCACGCCTGGGTGGCATTCTCTTCTGCCAAAATGGCATGAAGTGGGTTAGACAACTTTCCAATTGTCTATGAGATACATAGCACCATAAGCCATCATGTACTCACCTAATTTTACACGTAAATATACTCAATGTATGGGTGGGGAAACAAATTTCTGAGCCTTCACATAGGCTTACCAATTTGGCTTCTTGCTTGAAATAGAATGAACTCGAGGCTTCATAGCCTTGGTCATTCGTGTTCGAGTTATTTCCTGCCACATTGGTTTTCATTAGCTTGACCCGCAGAGTCCATCAGGATTTCTGTGCACTACAAGTCGTTATTACGTGGGCCCCCGTAATAATAAATTGTCTTGCACAGTTACCCCAAATTGTCTCTCGTCCAAGCAGATGATCAATCAAGGAGCAACAGTAGGTGCATCGGCATGAAAAGGGTCATGCTCCAATGCGGTGTTAGGAGCAACGCCTGGCTCAGGGGCCACGGCTGGCTCTGAATCAACAAACTCCATCTCAAAATCAGCTGGATCAACCATCACAGGGGGTTACAGGATCCTTCAAGGGCTGGTCTAAGTGTATGAACTCAAGGTCATGGTCTGGATCAAAACCAGATGGAAGAACAGGATCACCCTCAATACTGTGATCAAACTCAAAGCTGTGTGCGGGAACCAGTGCAGCCGATGATGCCGTATCAGGGTCGGCGTTGTGTGAATGGTGATGCACTCCCCGTATATGCGAAAATACGGATGTCAGAAACTCAAATGAGTCTGGGACAGGGGAATGGGCATGAGTTTCCCCTGCAGGAGCGTCCGCAAGCAGTAGGCTAATACCAGCAGCAATAGGGCCTCGCCCTCAAATGGGTCCTCCTCTAGTAGATCGTTATCGTCGTCAGAGGCCACGTCGGGGGGGGGGGCATATCAATAACAGGATAAGCGGCAAGGGGCACAGGAGCAGGGATCACCGCGAGTGGCAAATTCCCATCAAGATGGCCATAAGTAGGCTCTGCTACGACTTCAGGCAGCGAAAAAGGGCTGAAAGTCGTCATTGTCTGTGCCGGTAGTATCAGAAATGTACACCTCGTGCTTCGATAAAACTATGTCGTTTGATACTATGGCCATGGGATTCGTAGTGTCCATCTTTCTAGTACATGATGAAAGCATGATGCTTGTAACACAAACATATATACGTATAATAATCAATCATATATTCATATAAGCATGTAAGTCAACAATAAACAATCAAATAATTCTCCTAGTCCCACTAGCCTCCCAGTCTCCTAGACTGACATTCCTAGTCCCACTAGCCAAATTCTCCCAGCCTCTAAGACTGCTCTATCATCCACCTCGATCTCTTAGATCGAGCCTCGGCCTCCAAGACCGAGCCTCAGCCTCCAAGACTGAGCCTATTCTCCCTAGTCGCACTAGCTATCTACCTCGATCTCTTAGATCGAGCCTCGATCTCCAAGACCGAGCCTCAGCCTCCAAGACTGAGCCTACTCATCCTAGTCTCACTAGCCCTCTACCTCGATCTCCTAGATCGAGCCTCGGCCTCCAAGACCGAGCCTCAACCTCCAAGACTGAGCCTACTATTCCTAGTCTCACTAGCCACCTACCTCGATCTCCTAGATCGAGCCTCGGCCTCCAAGGCCGAGCCTCAGCCTCCAAGACTGAGCCTAAAAATAAATAAATAAAATGTGCTCAACATTTGTTTGTAAAAACATTTTGGATCTGGACTTAAGTGGTATGCAGTAAAAATGTTTTCGTGAGAGCCCTAGTGATCATAGTCTAGACTCGAGAAGGAATCCTAGTTCGCTATGATCAGAGCTCTGATACCAAGCTGTCACACCCTGGCTTTGCGGAAGCGTGGTTAAATTGGTGTGACTTCTTAATACCATAGCTTAATCATAACAAGCTATATGAAAATAAAACCATGCAAGATCATCCATTCGATTAAGTTTTAAAATCCAAAAACAACAACATTGTTTTAACGGAACGTACCCTAACAACATAAACATTGTTCAGCAAACATCAACATAAACACAGTTTAAGGACTGTGACTTGTCCAGGAAAGAGTCACATTCCCTAAACCCGGATGACCTCGTACTAGTGCAGCGGGAAAACGTGCCATACCGTGCCAGATCCTTTAATTCCCTGAAATACATGTAAGTTGAAAAATCAACAATAATGTTGAGCGAGTTCATGTGTGGTGAGTAAGTAAAACCTTTGTATAAATGTCTGTATGTATGAAAATTCCTGGTATGTAACAATAAGGAAAAAGAGATCAATTAATGTGTAGCTAATACATTAATAAGTGAAATGGCCTAGGAAGCACTCAAACCTGTAACGCGAATTTCATACCGGTCCTTCCGGCGGAACGACATAGTCACCACATGCAGCCACACGCTGGCTCATGCGTGGGGCTCGCAACACCCGATAGATCTATCACTCATGCCTCTCGGTCCTTATACAAGGATTAATGGTCTTACGAAAATAGCCTACCCATTCACATGATCTAGGTAATAACCCTCCTTACGCTATCCATACCATGTAAAAAGTACTCGTAATCATAGTAACATGTATTTCACCCCCGCAGTTTAGAAAACTGAAAACAGTTAAGAGAAAAGGGGGACATGAACTCACAGCGGTGCGTCTCTACCAAGTAATACTCCAAGTCAAGCAGCTGTGCAACGACCTACATGTACTAACTCTATTAGATGGACGGCCGTGCCTTAGCTTTATGGTTTAATTCTTTGGGAAATAGTTAGACAACTATTTCGTGTTTACTTTCTGTATATACTTGGTGATTATTTTCCTTCCCAATGATGGGGGATTTAATACATGTGCGTTCGAATTATATCATTAAGTCTCACTTAATATATATTTATTTCCAATCCCAAAATATAAATATTTTTCTCAAAAATATCATACTTCTACTTTACAAAATTTTCCCAAAATAATACTTTGTCAAATATACGCGTGCATGATTATTTCCGTAAAATGCGTAAGTTTCGTTTTAACGATCGAGTGGTAATAATAATTACCGGTGTACTTATATATTTATCGTGAAAGCGTTCGTATTATTTTGGATTCGTTAACGTTCGATAATATTATTTTTACCCTAAAAATAATATTTATACACTTCACAAAATAGTTGACAAGTGACGTTGTGAAAAATTATATTTACCAAATATATATTTATCACTTTTAATTTTGTGAAAATCCCACCTCCGATATTTGTAAATAAAATCATGGCGAAACTTATATTTTGAAAACATGTCGAAAAGTATTTCTAACACTTGTAGTGAAAATAATTCTAAGTGTTAGGTTTTTGGAAAAATTTCGCCAGAGTTTCCTCTGTAACTGGAGGTGGCAACGCTTTCAAGCGTATCATTTTCTTTTACAAATCAATCCAACAATTTTATTATTTAATCAAAACAACGTCCAACACAACAAACTAGTTAATAAATATGTAAATCGCAAAGATTTCATGAACTTGTAGTTTTTCCAAAACTATGTAGTACCCTCATTACTTTTAGCGGATCTTTATACAAATCAATCTGGTTTCGTAAAAACCCCGTCTTTATAGAAAGTCCGTCTTTACATCTTCTTGTAAATTTTACAAAAATAGTTATTTTGTCGGATCTTTGTGTTACACAAGTGTTTACATACTTGTGTGTTAAAAATCATTCTTGTTAGTGTAAGATCCATCTTTATAAAACATGATTTTCTTGATTCTTGGTTCTTTGAAAATACCACTTGTAGATCCGTAGATCTACTAGTTTTAAACACCATTCACAAGTAAAAACGCTTTTACACAAGTTCATGATTCGTGTGTGGTAGAGTTTCACCCTTTAACCCTTGTTTCCTTCAAAACTACCTTATGTCATGATCTATGATCATGACCAAACCGGGTTAAATGATGATCCGAGCTACCACAACATAGATCGGGTCCAAATAACCACACAATTCAATTACTACATCATTTACACAACATATGAGCTTTTATCCATCATTTCAAGCATTCTTAGTAAACTTTAATGCTTCATTTTGTATGTTCATGACTTTTAACCGTTACCAATCGTTTTAACCACTTTAAGATAGTTCAAGAAGGGGATTTAAGTAACATACCACTAGCTCGAGGCTAGGGAAGAATCTAAGCGCAAATAGGGTGGATAAAAGCAAGAGAATGAGGTCCTTCGAGCTCCGAGTGCACCAAGACTCCTTATGCGTGATCCTTGTCACTAGAATGAGCTTGGAATGTGTAGGAGATGATTGAATGATGGTGGTTATGGTGGTGTGGGTCTCGGCCGAACTCAAAGAAGGAAGGAAGGAGAGGTAGTGTGTGTTAGTGTGTGTAAGTAATGAAGTATGATCTCAAGGGTCCTTTTATAAACCATTTCAACATTTTAACTTATGGACAATGTGTTTAGTAAAGCAAAGACAAGATCTAATAAAGAATTGAGACAAATCAACATGTGGGCCACGTGTTGGCTGTGAATATAGGTGGGGGGGGGGGTAGTTTGGTTACTTTTCAACTATTAGTTAGATAATAGTTAGGTTAGTTTAGTTAAGTTAGGTATTAACCCGGTTAGTTGTGCGTTGAGCTTTGTGGCGGGTGTTAGGGTATTCAGGGACCCTAACTGGCTCAGAAAAAGACAAATAGTGTTATTAACAATATTTTCATGTTCTGGGTATAGTCCGGTTGTTCGGTTGGATAGTAATCCGTTAAAGTGCTTAACAAAGCTTTAGAGTGTCGTTATTACCATTTTTAGTGACACAACTTATTCCCGACACTTTGGAAAGTGTCTAGTAATATTTTTCTCATGTTTTGGCACTTTATTAGTTAGCTAAAAGCTGAATTGTCAATTAAAGTGCTGAGTTTTGTGCTTAGTGTATGTCCTAGGCACATCCTGTCATTGTATCTTATTCCTAGAGACGCAGTTCTACAACCCTTGTATCCCTACACTCACTATGGGTGTAGTGAAATATTTTTGGCTCATACAGGCCTTAGAGGCATTATCTGCCTGATGCTGGCTTTATCAGCATGTTCAATAGGTTATCCGTTCATAGTGCTACTGTGCTTTTGTGCATCATGTTTGTCACTAGAGTTCAGTATGTAAATAATGTAGTGACGGTAATTAAAGTATGATGCAGGTATGTACAAGTATCAGAAATCAAGTAGCAGTTCATCAGTAATTTCAAGCAAGCACAGTAATTAAACAGTAATTAGTTATTAATTAAACCGTACGGATACCTGATTTAGTGAGGGTTGTCACACAGGTAACTTCTAATGACAAGAACTAGATTTTAGAATGGGTTAAAGCTAAACCTTATGGAAAACTGATGCAGGGATATTAATTTGAAGATTATTTTTATCAGTTATTTGAATTTTAATTTCGTAATCCTTTTTATTTAGTTTCCTAATATTATGATTCTGAATTATTTAGTTTCCTCACCTATATAAGCGGATTTAGGGTTTATTATTTCAGGAGTTTTTGTTGATTATTGAATAGAAAGAACGTTGTTTTTGGAACCTTTTGGTTCGTTTTTATCGTCTTTGATAACTAATCGTTCTTGAGCCATTTGATTGCACGCGAAACTGCATCAGTTGGTATCAGAGCTTTGGTTATTCAAATGGCTCTACGTGAAGCGAACTACGTTTTTATTCGTCGAATCGCCGACCGAGGCAACGATAAAATCGTGTTCGATTTGCAAGATCGTAAGATCTAGGAAACTGACTCAAAGGATGTCATTTGGGATGAGATCGTTGGGAAAGAGGAGCATCCTGAAGACTATGATGGTTACAAGTTTCAGGAAACCGACTCAGTGGCTTTCATCCGAGATGAGAACTGTGGGAAGGAGGAGTATCCTGGAAATTGTAGTGTTATCTATCTGTCACCCCCTTGTTTTGATGAATACGGGGATGAGGAATGGTATCCTTGGTTTACCGGTAATGGTCGAAACTTACCGGATGATGAATCGGGTTTTGAAAGTTGTAAGGTTGAAGGTGTTACAAGGGTAGAAAACGGTGGTGTTACGGTGACTCCCGTTGGAGAGATGATGTCGGAGAAGATGCAGGGGATAACCATCTACTTGCCACCACGGTATGATGTCGGAAAAGACACAGGGGATGATGATCTGAAGACTTCTATTAATCTTGATAAGTTTTTATCGGGTGAAAAGCTTGTTCATGTGACAACCGGTAATTAACGGCCTCTAATTACGTGATTAACGAACATTTAAGGCGATAATTAATAGTGTTTAAGGCACGAATTAACCCAATTAGGCTTTTGTAATGCCTAGGAACGTCTATTCGACTCTACAGTACGTGAATGTGGATTTGTGAGAAGATACTGAACGATACGCGAAAACGAACTGATACTGTACAAGATACCGACAACGCCGACATACAAAGTTTCTTTTTCATATATTTTATATATAAGGATTTCGTTTTGCGAAATTTTCATGCTTTCGAACGACACAAACAGTAAACGCGAACGAAAAACACGGAAACCGTAACGCACCGGCAATCAACAACGAAACGGAAGCATCAGAGATGCGCATTACCTTTAAATCTTAAGTTTTACGATATATTTGGTTTTGTAATTCAATTTTAACTACCGTAGTCGAAAACGGATAGGAAAAAAACGGTTAAAACGACAAATAACGTGACTTTACGCGAATATTAGTAACCAGCAACCAAACGCGCAAACAACGACAACCGACCGTATCTTACGTGTTTTACTACCAAAATTTATAATTTATGACGATTTGAGAGCTCGGGTTTTTATAACGGGTCTTGTAGGAATTACGGGCCACCTAAACACGCGATGTTGGGCTTGTGGGCCTTGGGCCCAAGCCCAAAGCCCACTAAACTAACCCTAGGTTTAAATAAGTGAGTAAACCCTACTATCCCTCATTTTCCTTCAACCAAAACCTGCGCACACCACTGCCCTTCATCTTTTTCTTCTCTGCACATGACTTCATGGAGAAACCATAACCTCCTTCACCAATTTAAAACACAGAGACATCACACAAACTCAGATCATCCCCAAAACACATAACCACACCCCCTTCACCTCCAATACACCCACCCTCCCTTCGGTTTGGGTAATCGGCCGACCACCACCGGCTGGTGGTGGTGCGATGACGGATCAAAGAGGGAGAACAGAGACGGAGAGTCGGAGAGAGAGACAGAGACACCGACGGCACAGACCGTCGCCGGCAGCGGCGGCGATGACGGTGGATGTTTGTTGTTTTTTTTTTTTTTCGATGCATTTTCTGTGGAGCTGATGAAGACGGTGGTGGTTAATGTTGTTCAAGTCAGGTTTTGGGTTTAGATGCAGCTCGGTCCAGTCGCGTATCAAATCCGGGTTCGGGTTTAAGGGCGCCAGAATTTGGTTCGGTCAACAAGTCTGCGGTGGTTCTGGTCAAGCTTGGTTTAAGCTCGGGTTCTGCCTGGGAGTCTCGGGTCGGATGTTAGTTCGGGTTCGGGTCAACCCGGTTGACTCAGTCAACACCCGAGTCAACTCGGGTCGACAATGCGGCCCGTTCAGCTTCAGTCAAAAATTGGTTTATTTCGGGTTCGGATCAGTGAAGGATTTACTCGGTTGGGGTTCTGATTAAACACGGTTCGACTCGGTCGACTCAACCGGTCAACTCAGTTGACCAGGTCAGACCCGATCAACTCATGAGTCAACTCGGTCGACGCTAAGACCCGGTAAAGTTTTAACAACGCGTTAAAACTCTCGTATATATATGTTAGATTAGATTTTATATTTATAGTTAAACGTGACCGAGCTCGACCCGTTTCGTTTTGGTATTAGTTTACATTTATTTTACTCGACGAAAGCTTTATATAGATTGATTGCATGATTGAATTGTTGTTGAAAATTTGTTGAATTTTGATAAAAAAAAAATATATCGACACTTTGATTGTCGGGGTTATTCCAAAACAGAGGATACTATGTCCGATTTTCGTAAAAACCCGAAACCCGACATGTATTTATGGTCTAAAAATGACGCCTTATCGAATTTCGAATTCTTCATATAAAATAAATACAAATATATAATTTATTTGACGACGTCCTACGATTTACAAAATGAGTTATAAGTTAACGAAATCCGACACTTATTTTACATAAACAAAAGGTTTATAAGTGTTTCGAACGGCAACTTTAAACTCTCTTACGCACTAAATGTAGTTTTCATATTTATTTCAAACGTTTAGTATTCGGAATCCTATAAAGTAAATATAATTATTTATAATTATATTTATTTCAATAATTTAGAATCCGAATATTCTTGCAGAACGAATACAATTGTTTATATTCATTCCCAACGCCGCTAATTCGAGTGACTTCACAAAATAAATAGAATCGTTATATTTATTACAAACGCCGTTGGTCCGTATACTTTTATAAAATAAAATTAATATTTTATTTTTATTCCGAACGCCAACGATCCGAATACATATATATATATATATATTTATTTGTTTACATCTTACGAAAACTACAACGGTATATTACCGTATCATGTACGACACAACAAGACGCACCCTTATCCGTATACGTATTTCTATTCGCGTCAACTAACACGACTTTGTAAAAATATTTATATATAAATTTAGATATTCTAAATCACACAAAAACTAAGTCGATCTCGAGACTTAGTATCTGTCCCGCTTAAATGGGATCAAATAACCATAAATTGGTTATTTCAAAACCAAGACGATAACACTATACTAGAATCGTTTAGATAACAATTCGGTAGAGCTCGGACACGTAGTTTAACTACGTCTTTAAACTAGAAACTGATAAGTTATTCCCTGTTAGGAATACTATAGATGCACGCTAGCTACATCACATTCGTGGAATGACATCACGGAATCACGTTAAGCTAGCTTTGCACAGGAACATCCAGGTGAGTTCATAACCCCCACTTTTTACGGTTTTATATTTTTGTAAATGTTTTCGGGGGTGGAAAGACATGCAAGTTTTTGCAAAAGAAAACACTATTTCGATGAACGAAAACACATATTTATAAGCCATGTTGCAAATGAATTTCAACAAACTCGAAAGGTTTATGAAAGGTTTATACTAAACATACCGGTTTTACAAAACAAACGCGTATTTTCGCAAACGTGCATGATTTTCATGACTAGTGACGAGAATGTCCTAGTTACTACAACGGAACTGGGTTGGCCTGCGTACGAAAAAACAAGACAACTCAGTGAGATCATGTCCCCCTTTTTTTTTTTCAACGTTTCGGTCTATAACGTTCGGGGGGAAATACATGTCAAACTTGGGTATGATTAAGTTATGGAATGAACTCTTAGATCATGTGAGCATAGGCTGTAACTGAGGTGCCATTAATCCTTTTGAGGACCAAGGAACAAAGGTTAGATCTAATGGGTACGGGCGAGCCCCACTCACGGTCCATGGGTGACCACTGATGTGCGTAAGTGTGTATATGTTTTTAGATGTTTATTTAAGCCCTTTTTACACTTTTAGCCAAGTTTTAAATTTATAAAACACGATATTTACTAACACTAAACACACATATGGGCAAGTGCACCCATCGTGGACGTAGTATAGTGTTGGTAAGATACCGAGGTCGTCCAAGGACACAAGAGCTTTTAATACCGGTTTATCCTCAACGTCTAATCAAATCAAAAAGTTAGAAAAATGTTTTAAACTAAGAAAAATAAAAACTAACTAAATGCTGAAAAATAAAATAAAATAAAAACAGATAGACAAGATGAATCACTTGGATCCGACACGTGTATTAGTATAACCTTTGATTATTTTCGCACTTTTGCACTTGTTTAAGAGATTATCTTAGTTATTGTAGTAGGCCCCTCTTTTGAAGGCGACGTTACCCTCAACCCAGTAGTTTGAGTCAGCAAGGATACAATCCTAAAGGGTCGGATTATTGAAAGATAATGAATTAAGTTATTAATGCAAATTATGGTAGGCCCCGTTTTCGGCGGTGACGTTACCCTCGACTAAGTAGTCTGAGTCAGCAGGGATACAGTCCTAAATAGCCGGGTTATAGTATTAATAGTAGTTAGCTTATGAGGGGGTCAAAGAGTTTGGCTCCCCGCCATCCAATACCCATGGGCATTGAAGGCGGTCCTATTAAATTTGACCCAGGTCCCAAGCAGGACCTCTAAACGCTGAACAAGGGCAAGACCTTTACCAAACCGTTCCCTTAACCCCCGACCGGGTAGCCAACATACCTCCATATAGACCGTGGAGATATGAATGGTGAAAATCTTTTATTTTATATAGACAGTAAAATAATGCCAAGACACCACGGACAAACGATAAGGAAAGATCACCTTCAACATAAGTAACTAGTTATTAAAGTCATTAATACAAAACCAAATAAAAAGTGCAAAAGATTAAAAATAAAAAGTATTATACTAAACACTTGTCTTCACCAAGTGATGTAAGAGACTTAGGCAAACATGGCCTTGATTGTCAAGAACTCTTACGATCAATCTTGGATCCCGAGACGACTCACACACTCTATGATGGACAATGGATGATGGTGGTGGATGATGGTGTTATGGTGGTGATGGGTGGTGGATGAAGTGTGAGAGAGGTGGTGTGCCAAGGGATGAGAGAGAATGGAACCAAGCTCCTCTATTTATAGGCTGAACAGAACGCTGGACACGGCCCCGTGTCCGCTGGACACGGCCCCGTGCCCGTCTGACATTCTCTCTCTTCATTAATTGTAATTGCGAATTACAATTAATGCACCTGCTGTACTTTCAACACGCCCCCGTGTCCGCTGGGCACGGCCCCGTGGTGAGCAATGGAAGCTTCTACTGGTTTGTCTTTTCTGCTGCTTCCTGGGCACGCCCCCGTGTTCACTGGACACGGGGCGTGTTCAGACTCTGTTCTCTTCTTCTTTGTCTTGGGAGGTGCCGTTGAGGGTCCGGGCAGTTTACTTTTGTTCCTTTTCTTGTATTTATGATAGAATTAGGGGTCTTTTTTGCTTCTTTTGTGATTTTGAGCTCATTTCATCCTGAAAATACAAAAGGAAGACAAAAACACTCTTTTTCCAACATTAGTACTTAAAAAGGGTTAGTTTTATGCCTTAATTGATGTGTTTTATATGTTGCATTTTACACACATCACCACTTAGAGTGCTGTTGTGTCCAGCGTCGAGAGTTCGACACTAAAAATTGCCTACGCGGGTTGAGTACCTCCTATGCCGTCGCATATATTAATGTCATCGCGAAACATTAATGATCAACATGTTCATAGACGCTTTTCATACCAACTTACAACACTATAACCTTCAAATGTTTTTGATATTCATTTGACGCAAACTCATAATACATGTATTTACAAACTTTGATAATGTTTTCAACTTATGTACCAGTAAGAGGACGAGTTGGTCCTGCTTACAAAGACTCTCGTGGGCTAGACTCGCAACTTTCATATATCATGCCGAGAAAATGATTTTACTATGCTTTCTCAACAACTTTTAAACCGGTTATCAAAAAGATTTATTTTAAATCTTTTTCAAAACAAACTATGAACTCGCTCAACTTTGTGTTGACTTTTTCGCATGTTCTTTCTCAGGTTGCATTTTCAAAACTATGAAACGGTTGGAATAGGAGAACCCATGGGATTCGAGTACTTAGCGGCGTTCATTTTCTAGAAGTCTTAGCTTATTTGCTTCCGCTGTGCAATGAAGATACCGGTCCAGTCACGTCAGCTCTGATTTTTCGGGGTGTGACAGATTGGTATCAGAGCTATAGGTTTCAGCAAATTAGGTTTCTGTAGAGATACCTAGGCTTTAACCTCACTTTCCTTCTGAGGACTTAGATTATTAAGATTCGAATACGTACAGAACGCCTAAGACTCGAATATGGTCTCCAACCGTTGCCAAAAACAATGAGTTAACAGTTTAGGTTTTAAACATACACAGGTATGGTGTTTGATACACGTTACACGAAACAACTGCATACATTAAGCAAAACTTTGAGAGTTTTGGATAACATGCATTTAGGACCTTTGTAAAGCCTATGTCGAAACTCATTAAAGGTCCTCACTTTGAAATCGTGACTAACAACTCGGGCAAATGCCATTATCTATATTGTATATGCTATTTTAATTACCAAGCAGGTAATCTAAGTGGAACGAAACGCTAGTGCGCGAATGCACATGAAACCTAAACTATACGTCAGCGGACGTCGAAGTACATCACACACGACTTTCGAGGCAAGGCCTTGGGGAAGCCACAAATGGCCACGATAACAACGATGCTAATCCCGGCAGCGGGAGAACTACCGACCGCAATACGACACTTTGCCACGTGATCCTGCAAACGGCTCGAATCTCGCTAAGTTATGCTCAAACAAGATTTCATTACAGTGGGTGTTTAGTCTAATGAGACTCACAACTATGGGCACTGCATAAGAAGTCACATTTCTTCGCACTCCCCCTCCCTCATTAATGGAGATTACGCTATGTTCGGAATTCCAGGTAAAGTCCTTACATTTCTTTTGTTAAAATTTCGACTTTTTGCATATAGTGAGTAGATTTTTGCATATCTACTCCCCCTAATGGTCATTGCATGACGAAGATTTTCCTTCATGATAGCGAACGCTCAATTTCTTAATTTCTTGATAAATTCATATGGTACGCATGCATTGTTCGTTACGCATGTGGCTTCGCTTGAAATTGTTGCTTTATCAAGTTCAAATATTATTTCGCTATCTTCACTCCTTGCATTTTGATCTAGCTAAACCACATTGTTACATAATGTTGACTCTTTGATATCGAGTCAACGAAACTCGTTGAAACTTCTTTCTTTTCAAGCTACATACATGGTTTTTCGTTGTAACCATGGCAAAACTTTCTT
The DNA here is from genome assembly GCF_002127325.2 of Helianthus annuus. Lineage (NCBI taxonomy): Eukaryota > Viridiplantae > Streptophyta > Magnoliopsida > Asterales > Asteraceae > Helianthus > Helianthus annuus. The sequence continues at coordinate 25,029,231 of NC_035439.2, read as the reverse complement.
GTTGATACGTGTAATCATTGTTGAATTGCACCTAACCCAAGTTCAATTGATTAAACTTGCTCGTTATATATATTCGATTCAAGATTCCATATGATGGATTGAAGCCATCATATTCGAAATAATCCCAACAAGCACTTCATTTGCTTTGAACCATAACATGCTTGTTTGGTCTTTTGACTTCATTGAATCGTATCTTTGATCACGATCACCTTGTGGTGACGTTTTCACAAATTTGAAGCTTGCGCTAATCTCGTTGCTCACATTATGTACGGATTTAATTATTTATTTATTTGTTATTGATATTAAATCCGCATTGTTGGTTTATGATATTAAAGCACTCTTAACACAATCGTGTGTTAGGATAATGGTACACAAATTTATTTCATTTTCCAGTGTACTTCTTAACGGTTCTTTCACCATTGAGCGAACGTTTTGTGATATTTATTGCTTTTCATCTTTGCTCGAAAACATTATTTATTTGTTTCATTTTCACTTGAAAATCCTATGTAATTTGTTTGGAGCAACTATTCGTAATTACTTCGTTAAACCTTTCATTCGATTTCAAACACGGTGATACTTGTTTGATCGCCGCTATTATTGAATTGTTTCATTCACTACGACACCTTGTGGTGTAGGTATAAACTTGTAGCTTGTGTTAATCACGATCAGCCGTTTCATGCGTAACTATTTATGCTTTTCGTTTGACACATCATTTAAATAGTCTTAATGCAATTATGTATTAAGACGATGATACACCAGGTTCGGTTGTATTTCATTTCGGTGTATCCTTACAATTCAACAATGTCAACACGTTGATTTTGTTCATTTAATGGTTCTAATGGTTCGATAGTTGACGAATCATTTTTATGATTCTACTTATTTGAGTTTGTTGAATTCGAGTTTCACTTATACAATAACCAACGCTAGATTCCGTTGGTAGTAAATTCTATTGTTTCAAAAATTGATTTGCAGTTAGTGGACGTTCATTTGGAATCCCACTGGTTGAAATTCCTCTTTTATTGTACCCCCGTAAACTTAGTCACATTGGTTATAGTATCACAACATCTCGTTCACTTGACATCGATTTCTGGAACAAACTCAGTTGAACCATTGGGTTCTTATTGATGCAACATGTCTTTACACTCACGCAATTCGAATAACTCTTGATTCGATTACGGGATCATTCACTTTGTTATTATTCGGACTTACCTTGGAACGTCATAACTCTAAGGAGATAACATAGACTAAATTTCGAGGACGAAATTTTTGCAACAGGGGGAGAATGTGACAACCGGTAATTAACGGCCTCTAATTACGTGATTAACGAACATTTAAGGCGATAATTAATAGTGTTTAAGGCACGAATTAACCCAATTAGGCTTTTGTAATGCCTAGGAACGTCTATTCGACTCTACAGTACGTGAATGTGGATTTGTGAGAAGATACTGAACGATACGCGAAAACGAACTGATACTGTACAAGATACCGACAACGCCGACATACAAAGTTTCTTTTTCATATATTTTATATATAAGGATTTCGTTTTGCGAAATTTTCATGCTTTCGAACGACACAAACAGTAAACGCGAACGAAAAACACGGAAACCGTAACGCACCGGCAATCAACAACGAAACGGAAGCATCAGAGATGCGCATTACCTTTAAATCTTAAGTTTTACGATATATTTGGTTTTGTAATTCAATCTTAACTACCGTAGTCGAAAACGGATAGGAAAAAAACGGTTAAAACGACAAATAACGTGACTTTACGCGAATATTAGTAACCAGCAACCAAACGCGCAAACAACGACAACCGACCGTATCTTACGTGTTTTACTACCAAAATTTATAATTTATGACGATTTGAGAGCTCGGGTTTTTATAACGGGTCTTGTAGGAATTACGGGCCACCTAAACACGCGATGTTGGGCTTGTGGGCCTTGGGCCCAAGCCCAAAGCCCACTAAACTAACCCTAGGTTTAAATAAGTGAGTAAACCCTACTATCCCTCATTTTCCTTCAACCAAAACCTGCGCACACCACTGCCCTTCATCTTTTTCTTCTCTGCACATAACTTCATGGAGAAACCATAACCTCCTTCACCAATTTAAAACACAGAGACATCACACAAACTCAGATCATCCCCAAAACACATAACCACACCCCCTTCACCTCCAATACACCCACCCTCCCTTCGGTTTGGGTAATCGGCCGACCACCACCGGCTGGTGGTGGTGCGATGACGGATCAAAGAGGGAGAACAGAGACGGAGAGTCGGAGAGAGAGACAGAGACACCGACGGCACAGACCGTCGCCGGCAGCGGCGGCGATGACGGTGGATGTTTGTTGTTTTTTTTTTTTTTCGATGCATTTTCTGTGGAGCTGATGAAGACGGTGGTGGTTAATGTTGTTCAAGTCAGGTTTTGGGTTTAGATGCAGCTCGGTCCAGTCGCGTATCAAATCCGGGTTCGGGTTTAAGGGCGCCAGAATTTGGTTCGGTCAACAAGTCTGCGGTGGTTCTGGTCAAGCTTGGTTTAAGCTCGGGTTCTGCCTGGGAGTCTCGGGTCGGATGTTAGTTCGGGTTCGGGTCAACCCGGTTGACTCAGTCAACACCCGAGTCAACTCGGGTCGACAATGCGGCCCGTTCAGCTTCAGTCAAAAATTGGTTTATTTCGGGTTCGGATCAGTGAAGGATTTACTCGGTTGGGGTTCTGATTAAACACGGTTCGACTCGGTCGACTCAACCGGTCAACTCAGTTGACCAGGTCAGACCCGATCAACTCATGAGTCAACTCGGTCGACGCTAAGACCCGGTAAAGTTTTAACAACGCGTTAAAACTCTCGTATATATATGTTAGATTAGATTTTATATTTATAGTTAAACGTGACCGAGCTCGACCCGTTTCGTTTTGGTATTAGTTTACATTTATTTTACTCGACGAAAGCTTTATATAGATTGATTGCATGATTGAATTGTTGTTGAAAATTTGTTGAATTTTGATAAAAAAAAAATATATCGACACTTTGATTGTCGGGGTTATTCCAAAACAGAGGATACTATGTCCGATTTTCGTAAAAACCCGAAACCCGACATGTATTTATGGTCTAAAAATGACGCCTTATCGAATTTCGAATTCTTCATATAAAATAAATACAAATATATAATTTATTTGACGACGTCCTACGATTTACAAAATGAGTTATAAGTTAACGAAATCCGACACTTATTTTACATAAACAAAAGGTTTATAAGTGTTTCGAACGGCAACTTTAAACTCTCTTACGCACTAAATGTAGTTTTCATATTTATTTCAAACGTTTAGTATTCGGAATCCTATAAAGTAAATATAATTATTTATAATTATATTTATTTCAATAATTTAGAATCCGAATATTCTTGCAGAACGAATACAATTGTTTATATTCATTCCCAACGCCGCTAATTCGAGTGACTTCACAAAATAAATAGAATCGTTATATTTATTACAAACGCCGTTGGTCCGTATACTTTTATAAAATAAAATTAATATTTTATTTTTATTCCGAACGCCAACGATCCGAATACATATATATATATATATATATTTATTTGTTTACATCTTACGAAAACTACAACGGTATATTACCGTATCATATACGACACAACAAGACGCACCCTTATCCGTATACGTATTTCTATTCGCGTCAACTAACACGACTTTGTAAAAATATTTATATATAAATTTAGATATTCTAAATCACACAAAAACTAAGTCGATCTCGAGACTTAGTATCTGTCCCGCTTAAATGGGATCAAATAACCATAAATTGGTTATTTCAAAACCAAGACGATAACACTATACTAGAATCGTTTAGATAACAATTCGGTAGAGCTCGGACACGTAGTTTAACTACGTCTTTAAACTAGAAACTGATAAGTTATTCCCTGTTAGGAATACTATAGATGCACGCTAGCTACATCACATTCGTGGAATGACATCACGGAATCACGTTAAGCTAGCTTTGCACAGGAACATCCAGGTGAGTTCATAACCCCCACTTTTTACGGTTTTATATTTTTGTAAATGTTTTCGGGGGTGGAAAGACATGCAAGTTTTTGCAAAAGAGAACACTATTTCGATGAACGAAAACACATATTTATAAGCCATGTTGCAAATGAATTTCAACAAACTCGAAAGGTTTATGAAAGGTTTATACTAAACATACCGGTTTTACAAAACAAACGCGTATTTTCGCAAACGTGCATGATTTTCATGACTAGTGACGAGAATGTCCTAGTTACTACAACGGAACTGGGTTGGCCTGCGTACGAAAAAACAAGACAACTCAGTGAGATCATGTCCCCCTTTTTTTTTTCAACGTTTCGGTCTATAACGTTCGGGGGGAAATACATGTCAAACTTGGGTATGATTAAGTTATGGAATGAACTCTTAGATCATGTGAGCATAGGCTGTAACTGAGGTGCCATTAATCCTTTTGAGGACCAAGGAACAAAGGTTAGATCTAATGGGTACGGGCGAGCCCCACTCACGGTCCATGGGTGACCACTTAGAGTGCTGTTGTGTCCAGCGTCGAGAGTTCGACACTAAAAATTGCCTACGCGGGTTGAGTACCTCCTATGCCGTCGCATATATTAATGTCCTCGCGAAACATTAATGATCAACATGTTCATAGACGCTTTTCATACCAACTTACAACACTATAACCTTCAAATGTTTTTGATATTCATTTGACGCAAACTCATAATACATGTATTTACAAACTTTGATAATGTTTTCAACTTATGTACCAGTAAGAGGACGAGTTGGTCCTGCTTACAAAGACTCTCGTGGGCTAGACTCGCAACTTTCATATATCATGCCGAGAAAATGATTTTACTATGCTTTCTCAACAACTTTTAAACCGGTTATCAAAAAGATTTATTTTAAATCTTTTTCAAAACAAACTATGAACTCGCTCAACTTTGTGTTGACTTTTTCGCATGTTCTTTCTCAGGTTGCATTTTCAAAACTATGAAACGGTTGGAATAGGAGAACCCATGGGATTCGAGTACTTAGCGGCGTTCATTTTCTAGAAGTCTTAGCTTATTTGCTTCCGCTGTGCAATGAAGATACCGGTCCAGTCACGTCAGCTCTGATTTTTCGGGGTGTGACAGTTCATGCGGTGGTTATTGGTGGCGTTAGGGTGGCTAGGGATGGTGATGCGCCTAAATGGGAAGTCCTAATATTTCGGCCAACAATGGCAAAGAATTTGAATTTTGAATTGGCTTCGTCTCTTATGAGTCCGGGATTTCAAAGTGGAAGTGATTTTGAAATTGATGATAAAAAAATCTTTGTTGCTACAGATAACAATGTTCTTTTTGATGAGGTTGAATGCATGCCACGTATGCATGAGGATATTGCATATGTCATGCAGGGATATTGGATCCATGAGTATATTACATATGTGAATATAAATAATGAGCTTTATCAACATAGCCCAAACAAAAAACCTGGGAAGATTACTACTGGCCCAGTTTTACAACCAACTTTTGTCAATGGGTCTACTAAACTGGCCCAACATACAAGTAAATCAACAGAAAGGATGGACAATATGGACGCTCCGCATAGAGGTGGACCAGGTGGTACAAGTCTAGAGCCGGACAAGGCGACTCGTAAATGTGAACTGTTTAGGTGGGTCATAATTCAGAATCGGGTTGATGTTCCTTTTGATCCAGGTGGCTTTGATCCGAAGGCAAAACTCGAGGACGAGTTTTTTTCGAAGACGGGGAGTATGATGCAGGGATATTAATTTGGAGATTATTTTTATCAGTTATTTGAATTTTAATTTCGTAATCCTTTGTATTTAGTTTCCTAATAGTATGATTCTGAATTATTTAGTTTCCTCACCTATATAAGCGGATTTAGGGTTTATTATTTCAGGAGTTTTTGTTGATTATTGAATAGAAAGAACGTTGTTCTTGGAACCTTTTGGTTCGTTTTTATCGTCTTTGATAACTAATCGTTCTTGAGCCATTTGATTGCACGCGAAACTGCATCAAAAACCCTCAAAAGAATTCTCAGCATTGCATCTATGTCAGAAAATCGAGGCTCATGACGGGTCGATATGGACGATGAGATTTAGTTTTGACGAACACTATTTAGCATCCGGTGGTGAAGACAAAGTTATTCAGTTTAGGGAAGTGGAAGAATGCGATGTTCATTCAATGCGATCGGGAGATGACAAGGGTGGTTCAATTACTCCCGATAACAGGCCCCCGCTACTCGAAAATTCAACCACAAACAAGAAAAAAAATCAAAGAATAATAAAAAGAAACTGGAAGTTCCTGAGCACGTAAAGGTGCCCGAAAGTGAGAGGAGTATAGTGGTGGTTGCAGGGTTGAAGGTGCCCGCCGAGATCAAGTGTGTAATTATTGAACCTCTGGGACTAAGTCTGCAATATACACCACGGGACCAACCTCACATTTAACTCTAAATAAAATATTCATAAAAACATTAATATTTAATAAATAAAATAATAAATACTTAAGAAACAATAGGCGAGAAAATTTTCAGCCAATTTCTTATTTATTAGGGTATCTTGAGCTCAAAAAAGAGAAGTGAAATTTTTTTCAAATGGGCTGAAGTAGCAACATCTACAAAACATATGCAAATAGCTAGAAAAACTATGACGTAAAACAAAATGCAAATAAAAGAAAATAATTATTTGAATATCTATACTATATAATAAAAGAAACCACTTTTGGGGACACTTGTTATCATATTAGACCATCTATTATAGATAATAATTATTTTAGTTTAATTTCTTCTAATTAATTATAGATAACCCTCATACTAAATATTATTTAGTTTAATATCTTATATTATAGATAACCCTCTTACTAATTATTATTAGTTTAATATTTTATGGATAATTATTATTTAGTTTAATCTCCTTCTCATTTATAATATTACTAGGTTAGAACCCCGTGTATTACACGTGTTGAATAAATGTAATTTTGTATATTAAATAATAAAAAGTTATATCTTTATGGACCCCTATATTGTACGTGCTAAATAAATGTAATTTTATATGTCAAATAATAAAGAATAGTTATATCTTTAAAAACTATGTGTATTACACAAATTAAATAAATGTAATTTTGTATACTAAATACTAAAAACGTCGTATCTTTAAAAAACCCGTGCATAATCGGGTTGAATAAATCTACCAAATAATAAAAATATTACATCCTTAAAAACCCTGTATGTTACACGTGTTAAATAGATCTAAAAAAAAGTTATATTTTTAAAAACCATGTGTATTAGACATATTAAATAAATGTAATTTTGTATATTAAATACTAAAAACGTCGTATTTTTAAAAAACTCGTGTATGGTCGGGTTGAAAAATCTACCAAATAATAAAAAAAGTGTATCCTTAAAAACCTCGTGTATTACACGTGTTGAATAAATCTAATTTTACATAGCAAATGATAAAAAGTTATCATTAAAAACTTCATGTATTACACGTGTTATATAAATGTAACTTTGTATAATAAATAATAAAAAATTTATATTTTTAAAAACCACGCGTTTTACACGAATAAATATATTTTTGTATACAAATTAGTAAAAAAGTTATATTTTTAATAAATTAGGATAACATTTAATATTAATTTATTATTTATATATCAACCTACTATAATAAAAGAAACCAACTTTTGAACATGTGTCATTCGTTGAAGGTATCCTCAAATCTATACTTATCTTATATTAAGTAAATAAGTAATAAATTAATTTTAAATCTTATCATACTTTAATAAAATACTATCTCCAAATCTAAATTGTAAATTTAATATATTTTAAAAACAAATACCTCTCTTTCCTATTTATCTTATATTAAATATATAAAAAATAAATTATTATTAAATGTTATCCTAATTTATTAAAAATATAATTTTTTTTATTATTTGGTATACAAAATTATATTTATTCAATTCGTGAAAAACACGGGGTTTTTAAAAATATGAATTTTTATTATTTACTATACAAAGTTACATTTATATAACCCGTGTAATACACGAAGTTTTTTAAGATAAATTTTTTTTATCATTTGCTATGTAAAATTAGATTTATTCAACACGTGTAATACACGAGGTTTTTTAAGGATATAATTTTTTTTGTTATTTGGTAGATTTTTCAACCCGACTATAGACGGGTTTTTAAATATACGACATTTTTAGTATTTAATATACAAAATTACATTTATTTAATCAGTGTAATACACATGGTTTTTAAAAATATAACTCTTTTTTTAGATCTATTCAATACGTATAATATACGAGGTTTTTAAGGATGTAATTTTTTAATTATTGGATAGATTTATTCAACCCGATTATACACGAGTTTTTTTAAAGATACGACATTTTTAGCATTTAGTATACAAAATTACATTTATTTAATCTGTGTAATAAACATGGTTTTTAAAGATATATTTTTTTATTATTTGATGTATAAAATTACATTTATTTAACCCGTACAATATATGAGGTTCATAAAGATATAACCTTTTATTATGTAATATATAAAATTACGTTTATTCGACCCGTGTAATACACGGGGTTCTAACCTAGTTTTAAGCTATAATGATATGACAAAAGTACCATTAGATTCGACAAGGAATAATGGATTTTAATAATCCCAACTATTCGCCATTGGCCGGTAACGATCACAACTTAAAAAAAACACTGATGATCCCACTTTTTAACCTATTGTAAACCATTGGGCATTTTCTAACTAAGGTCTAACCCAGTTAGTTTTTTTGTGACTTGGACGCTGACGTGACACAAATCCTTGTTATTTGATGATGTGGCTACTTATATGGCATTCTCATTACCACCGGTCCACCTCACCTCCACCTCAATTCCACCACCACCACCACCACAACAACCATCAGCCGCCACCACCCACCTCCACCTCAACTCCACCACCACCACCACTATCACCACCACTATCACCACCACCACCACCCACCTCCACTACCAATTTTTCTCAAACTCATCAATTCTCATTCGTCCACCTCAATGCTCCCCTAAAATCTTCCCAATTTAACCAATTTTTCTCAAAATCCCCACACCAAAATCTAACTAATCACCTCCAGTTTCTTTCAAATCGTGGAAGATTGGAACCTTAAACACCACCAGAGCAACTCCGGCGACGATTCCCGTATTTGGAATCGTTGAAGCTGAAAGGGAAGCCATGCGCCACAATGTACAACCTAATCCCGACAATTCCCGGACCTGGAGCCGTTGAAGCTGAAAGGTGGGTGGCGACGGTGGAGGTGGGTGGCGGTGGTTGATGGTGGTGGTGGTGGAGTTAAGGTGGTGATGAGAGTGCCACATAAGCAGCCACCTCATCAAATAACAAAGATTTGTGCCACGTAAGCGTCCACGTCAAAAAAAAAAAAAAAAAAAAAATAATTGGGTTAGACCTTTGTTAGAAAATGCCTAATGACTTATAATAGGTTAAAAGGTGAAACTACAAATGATTATTTTTAAAGTTGGGACTGTTATTGATTAATAGAAAATAGTTAAAATTATTAAAATTCATTATTCCATTCAACAACAATATAGAAAGAGACATGATATTTATACATACGTTTAAACATATACATCTTGTTCACTTACTATAATAAAACAAAAAATTATATTTGTTAATTTTAGGTACTTTTCTGGGTAATTCTACCCAAACACCGTTAATCTCAAACTCATAGAATACAACTGTAAACTATACAATAGTAAAGGGACTAGTTATGCAAGTCCCTCATTTTAGAATTTTGGAAGTTTAAACTGTACCTCTGTCCCGCTCTCACGCCCCCACACACACTCCCTACAAATACATACACCCACTCACTCTCACTACACTCTCTATGTCTTCCGCATGATGCATTTCGGTTGAGCCCTAGCTAGCTAGCTCTCTTCCGTCCGCCATTCTTCATCTGCTTCTCAGAGCAAGCTCTCGAATGCATTGTAAGCTCTCTCTCTCTCTCACACACACACCTCTCTCTCTCTCTCTCACGCGCACACACACACACACGTCATCGCACAACGTATCGTAACAACCACGCAAATTGTAATTTCAGTACGCATTTCAAAATTCATGTTTCTCGGATTGATTTATTGTGATTGCATTGTGTTTTGGAATGAATTTGATGCACAGATCTGTGATTTTGCCCTCAGTATTTTGTTAATCGTTACTCGAATTTATTTATTATTTTTTTATAATTTTTCTTTTTATAAAAATTGTACCTAACGTCGTTGACCGCATCTGGCGCTTGAATTTGAATTAATTTGAAGTTTATGAATATCGAGGTAGGAGGAATGAAATGTATGTTGATTGGATATAATAATGACGTTTACGGACGATTAATTTCTGCATCTGGTGGTCCATATGCAGATGTACTTGTATGATTGTAGATTAATCTGGAAGTAACATGAAGAGTCCTGACAATTTGTTGTGTTGTTTTTTTTAAATTGTTTTTAAATGATTTATGGAATAGTGAATAATTTATTTATGTTGTAAGGATGTCCTGGTTTTAGATCTATTGTTTTGTAATGATTGGTGTTTTGGTAGGCTTGATGCTGATAAAACTATGTGAGACTGGGCTTTGGAATTATTATGCTTGTAAAACAAATATTAGTTGGGAGATTGAATAAATGAATAATTAAGCCTGCTTGCTCTGTTAGGATCTTGATATATAGCTGAAATAGTATTATTTTGCTTCAATTGATCTAAATGTAGATTGTAGGAGGAAAGATAAAGATGATTATTTTTCTTTTTCTATTCAGCCTAAGGGTCCACATAGAGAGTAGAGTGCTTATCACACATCTTGAATGCGATTGAAGCTGGGTCACCGGTTACATATCGATTTGGTATTAATTTACTTTGTGATGACATAAACAAAGCTTGGTAAAATAATACAAGTTTTTTGTACTTCAGTTTTGCAATCAAACAGGGAAAATATGTACAAAAAGAAGCAAATTTACTAGTTTGATGATAATATTTGTTGGGAATTTCTTGGTTTATTGGGATCTGCTATACTTTTGGGCCACTCGACTTTGAAAATTGATTTGCACACCTTCATATGTTTGCGAGCTATAATTTCTAGGTGTGTTTGCGATACCAAGTCGTTAAATTGTCAATCCAAGAGATGAGTAAAATCGAAGTTCTTTTTCTCACTTTTTGGGATGTGAGACTTCTAAGGTCAAATAAATGACCAATTGCTCAATGCACTTTTACAATCATCATATTTCTGCTCATGACTGGACTGGGTTGATCTGCATACAGATTATGCAGGGACATAAAGTTAATGAGCATATTAATAATTCTTGTCAAATTCTGTATATGTTTTATGTAGAACACAATGTTATTGTATGTCAATTGATGTTCTGAAAAATTAGCTGTTGTGTTCAGTTATCAGTTACCATCGGTATAATTAATCACCAAAATGATAGAACTATTTAACTGTTTAGAGACACATGTTAAAGAAACATCTTTTCGAAGGTTTCATGTGTCCAATGTTGTAGAATGGTATTGTTATGGGTTACAGACAGATAGGTCTATAGAGACATTACCAATCAGTAGGGCAGTGTTATGTTTCACAAGAGGACAGACCCTTAACTTATATGAACAATGGAACAGATACTTAGATCTAAAAGAAGATTTTGCTTGAAGTCAAATGATTAAGAAATTCTTAGAAATGAAACTAATAGCGTGACGATTTTGTTATGACATCACAATCTAACTGGACTTGGCTGCAACTATTTTGTGACATAACCATATTTGGAGTTGCTAACACGAGGTTACATTTAGATGCAGATTTCATGAAAAGGGAGTCATTCTAACACCATGTACCACTCAATGGCAAGGCAAGCAAACATGAATAAAGAAAACGCACCCGGTTCTAATATTCAAAAGCCAATTTCAAGGATTACTAGAGCACGGGCTAAAGCCTTGGGCATATCCGGTGATGCACTCCCACTACAGGCCAAACATGAATCCAACCGGGTTCTGCAACCAAACTGTAAACGAGCGTCATCAGATAACCGACCCACTGATGTCGGTTCTAGCTTTCAGTCCAAGCGAAGGGCTGTTCTGAAGGAAGTCACTAACATGCCCTTAAATGATTTAAATACGAAAATCATCAATGGAACAAAAATTCAGGTACATACATGTCAAATTTAAAATAACAACAAATTGTATCGTTGCTATTTATTATTTGTGTAACATTATCAATAGTGATGCTTGTTGGTGTTATCGGTTGTCAGGCTAGCAAGAATACGAGAACTGTTGTTGAATGGAATACAATGGTGGTACCCGCTGTATGTGTGGGCCCTCAGGATCAAAAGGGAAAGATAAAAGTGACAGATGATATGACCAAACAGAGCGTAAAGGAATTAAGGCAAATAACCGCACAGCTAAAGTTAGTGAATGATTTAGAAAGAAAACCAAGTATATATTATAATCCAAAAGCTCTTAGAAGCTCTTTGCCAAAAGGTAATATGATATTTAATTAGATGTTAACGATAATCTTCGACGAGCCATCTGTCAATGTTTATTTTCTCTTCTGACTCTTGCTTATCAAAGTTAAATTGTTCGTTGTGCAGGAGAAATACATATTTTTAACAAAGTGGAGGCTGCAAATGATCAAGTCATTGTGGATATTGATTCTAAGCACAAGGATCCTCAAATGTGCAGCTTATATGCAGCTGAAATATATAACAATTTACGAGCGGCAGAGGTACTTCTGGCTGTTGATATAGCAATCAAGTCAAAACTCTTTCTAAGGTTACCTAATATCTAGGGCTGCAAACGAACCGAACGTTCAACGAACAATTTGTGAACCGTTTGGTGGGAAGTTTGTTGTTAAACAAACGAACACGAATAAGAACATCTGTTCGTTTAGTTAAATGAGCGAACATGAATAAAGTCCACGTTCGTTTCGTTTATGTTCGTGAACGTTTGGTAACATGTTCGTTTATGTTCAATAGTTTATTAGTATTTTAAGTTTTTATATTCTATTTAAATACTTCAAAATTCTGAAAAAAAAAATAAAATATTTAATAAGTATGAGCGTATTATATATTCTGTTCATGAACGCTTGTTTGTGTTTGTTTGTTTCCATTTGTGTTCATGAACGTTCGTTTGCGTTCATTGCCTAAAATTAACAAACGAGCACAAACGAACACGTTCCTTTCCTTAACAAACGCACACGAACATAAAATCTTGTTCGGTAAGTGCTCATGAACAGTTTGTGAACACAATTATAAACGTAACAAAGGAACACGAACAAGGTCTTGTTCGTGTTCGTTCGGTTCATTTGCAGCTCTAATAGTATCATTTACTTTCATCATATGTATTAGCTTTCTCTGATCTAGCTAAAATTAGGCAGTTCTTGTATTTTACATATGTCCATACCATATTATCATATAACTAAATAATCACTGACATCCACTTGTATTTTACATATGTCCATACCATATTATCAATCCATATGTTTTTTTACTAACAAATCTTGAAAGTTCTCTTTCTTTATTTACAAATTTTTTTATTTGTTATGTACTTATGTCCACTTATTCTATGTATTTCTTTTTCTTCAGCTAAAGGGGAAGCCTTTGGTTAATTATATGAAAACAGTGCAGCGGGACATAACACAGGAAATGCGTGGTATTCTTATTGACTGGCTTGTAGAGGTTAGCTCTTGAACATGACAGGGATTCAGAGTTCTCATTTTCTAAAATAAATAGACGGCACAGAGTTATTGACTATGAAGCTTTTGTTTTTTCTGATGTTTAGGTTTGTGAAGAATATAAGCTAAAATCCGAAACACTATACCTAACAGTCACTCTTATTGATCAGTATCTCTCTAAAATGTACATTGAGAAACAAAGGCTTCAACTACTCGGGATAACCTGCATGCTCATTGCCTCGTAAGTTCTTTTTTTCCTTTTTATATTAAGTTGGCATAAATCATCATTATCCCTTTATTCTTTTTTTTTATTAAACAGTCAACTAGAGTATTATTTATTATTATAACACCATCTAATAGTATGCACATTTGATTATTGACCTCTAAGGAAGTACGAAGAAATTATTGCTCCACGTGTTGAAGACTTTTGTTTCATCACAGACGGCACCTATACTAGAAGAGAGGTATATTCATAATTCATTGTTCACTTTGGACCTAACCCGTTTGACCTGTTACCCAACTCACCCACCCATTCTGACCCGTTATGGAAATCTAAAGGTTATTGACTAAAGTCTACATATCAGGTACTGGACATGGAGCATCAAGTTGTTGATATGCTGAGCTTTCAAATTTCTGTTCCAACTGTAATTAAGTTCCTTCGGTAAAATTCCAATTTCACCCTTTCATAATTATGCATCCCAGCTCTAAACTTTCCAACATATGATATTTATTTTATATAATTTTCAGGAGATTTATTTTAGCAGCACAAAGTTCTTACAAGGTACATCAATATAATACTGTTCATCATCTTAGCAGTTGGTCAGTTACACAACTAATTATATAAAATGTTTTTTTAAGTAATAAAAACGACTTAATATTGCAGGTTCCTATTGTAGAACTCGAATATTTGGCAAACTATTTAGCAGAATTAACTCTCACTGAGTACAGTTTTTTGAAATTTCCACCATCCCTCATTGCTGCATCAGCTGTTTTCTTAGCCAAATGGACACTTGATCAAGTTGAACATCCATGGGTGTGTTTTTTTTTTTTAATTTTTTATATTTGATACTCAACTAATTATCTTAAAAATGTTGATTTACCTTCAACTTATTTATTTTTTTATTTGCAGAATCCTACCTTAGAACATTATACTAATTATAAGGCGTCAAAGCTGAAAGAAACAGTTCTGGCTCTCCAAGATATTCAACTTAACAAAGAAGCCACTCTTCATGCAATACGTCAAAAATACATGCAATATAAGGTATATTTTTATTCATTTTTTAATCTTATGCATTTAACACAATGAAAAAAAAATATGACGAAAAAGAAATCACATGTGAGCGGAAATTTCATTATTCGCCCAGTACCATTGTCACAAGTACATGATAAATTATGATCTAATGAAAGTTGTTTTGTAATGGCAGTTCAACAAGGTTGCAACCTTAATCTCCCAAAAGCCGGTGAAACCTTTGTCCTAACATTTGATGAGATTAGCTGATGATCTTACATGGGAACAGGGCGATTTAACATTCAATGACTTCTTGTCACCTTTGATTAATTATATTGAACATTACTGATCCCCTGCAGCAGCCTTTTATCATGTTGTAAGTTGTAACCACTAAGGAGCTGTTGTCTGTGAAATCCTTGTAATGTTTTGAACATTAACAGAATGTATCTAAATCAATTGATTGAATCTTATACAATTCTATTTATTAATTATTACTCTTCTTCTTCTTATTATTTTTAAATACCACCTTTTTATTATATATCGACTTATTGAGTTAGTTGCATTTAAATGCAATTTTGTGTTTTTAATTTGTTTTAAGCATATACTGAAAAAAACACACAATTCCTGTTTCAGTTTCCTTAAGATGATATATGAGCACATCTGCTAGTACCTGGTTTTGTAAAGGTTGGTTCTCGATTTAAGATTCTTTTAAAAAAGAGTAAATTACAAGTTTTGTCCTTTATGTTTCTATCAAATTGCAGGCAGTGTCCTTTACCTTTAAAATTGATGGGTTTTGTACTTTATGTTACAAAATCTTGCACGTTACGTCCTTTAGCCCTAACCTAGTTAAATTTTTCTATTAAATTAGTTCATGTGTAAGGCACATGAGGGTATGATTGTCTTTTTACTCTATTATTTAAAAGATATATATCTTAAAAGAAAAAATATTATATATTAACTCTATCTCTCTCTAAAAACCGTCTTTCTCTCTTTATGCACCAGTTCCAACACCTCCTTCCACCAACCAACATCACCACCACAAATTCATAGGAAATACTGTGCAAAACACCAAATCCCCAGTTTAGTCTACCAAATAGGTAACAAGAGAATAAAGAAAAAGTTGGTAATGGACTATAAAACTAAAAACAAGAGTAAATTACAAGTTTTGTCCTTTATGTTTGTACGAAATTGCAGGCGGTGTCCTTTGCCTTTAAATTTGATGAATTTTGTCCTTAACGTTTCAAAATCTTGCACGTTATGTCCTTTAGCTCTAACTCAGTCGGATTTTTTTTGTTAAATATGACCACGTGACTTGCACATGAGGGCATATTTGTCATTTCACTTTTCCAGGGGCTATTTTGTAAAGAGCTTTTATTAAGGAGCCATTTTGTACAAAACTTAAAAATAAAACAATATATAAACACACTCTCTCTTCTTTCTCTAATCTCAAACCCCTCTCTATCTCTTCTCTCTCTAACAACAGATAGAGGTGGCTGAAAAAGCATCAATGAAAGAAAATGATATCACTGTCTGCATCCTCCATTTCAACGTTGTCAGCACAAGAAGCTCCATCTTTTGAATGGTTTTTGCTTCAAATACATAGTTTTATTCACAAACCTGCAGAACATCCATATTCTCAACATCAAAACCAATTTAGTTTGACCGTGCTAAAAAGTCAACATTTTTATGAAATCAAGAAGCTGAACCTGTAAATCAAGAATGTGAGGAACTTCAGTCTTTTCCATTTTGGATGCAAGTGATAAGCAGGTTACAACTAACAATTGCATCATCCAATCTTTGTCTTTCTGTTTATTAAATAGCTAATTACAATTGAAAATTTAGTCGATGAACAATTGATATCATAAATTTTTTGTTAAAAACAAGCAAAAGAATGTGAAATAAATACTTACAGGGAATTCAACGTACAAGCAAAAAAATGTGAAATAACATGATGTAGATGAACATACATTTAAAATCTAATCAACTGCTTGTTGTCTAGCAACCATGTGAGTAGTCTATCGCTTGCTTCAATCACGTATCGTAGCTGAGCAAATGAGTCAAGACAAGGTTCTAGAAAGTATAAACATTCAAGACAAAGCACGTCCGCACGAACCTGCGAAGAAGCAGGTTCGCACGAATCAACATTGGCGCAGGATTAGGGTTTTGATGGAGCTGCGCATGGAGTTGGTCCGTGCGGATCAACCAGATCCACACTTACACCTTGATCCACACTTAGTATGTTGGTCCGCACATGTTCATCCGTGAATAGTTGATCCGCATTTAGCTTGGTGCGAACCTAGAGTGCCTATATATATATGAGTGTTAGGTCTGGTTCATTTGTAACTTTTGAGTGACAAGAGGGGAAACTCTGTCAAACTGATTTCGTGGTTGTGTACTTTCATATTATCAATAGAAATCAGATTAGAATTAGCTTGTTCTTGTTTGATCCACTCTCGTACTTGGATTCCGCACAAGATACGAGATCTATGCAGTCAACGGTGTATCGGAATCAATCCTATCACGAACTCACAAACCAAATCCAAGTTCCCACTTCTTGTAACACCCTTGCTTGTTTAATACAATATTCTATAGAAGTTTCGTAAAAATACATGTTTTTACGATTACACGTAAGTATGTCAATACGAGTTTAACTTTTACAATTTAAAAGAAAGAACAACTTAATGTAATTGAATTCGTCGTTTAAAAGATACGACGAAACGCCGCGCGGAAGTTTTTAACTTTATCGTGTTCGGTTCTTCTTCGAGCTTGATCTTCATCCGGGCACTCTTCGCAATCACCTATGATCAAAACCAACTTAAAAGTTAGTTTTGATAGTTAAATAACAAGTTTAAACAAGTTATATGGGTCAAACAAACAAAATTAAACGTTTTTCAGGTTCGGGGGGGGGGGGCTAGACGCCCCACCTAGCCCCCTTTTTGACAGCAAGTTCATTTTATGTTGTTGCATATTCCCAGCATCACCCGATTTCACGGAAACGAGCATAACTCTCTCGTTTTTATTCCGTTTTACCCGATTCTTTTTCCTACGCGTCCGTAATTCAATTCTCCATCTTATGAAGTTGAAATCCAACATCCGGATTAACAAAATTTAAGACTTTTAGGTCTTCGGCTTATTACCTTTTTACCAAATTTTGACCCGTTAAGGGCATTTAAGCACCTTTACGCATAATTCACACTCATATATTTCTAGCATCTTATTTCCACATTATTTATCAAATGATCTTCCATCACAACTATATTTGTGATGGGTTTAGTATGTCAATCCATATAATCTGAGTTTCACCCCTCGGATTATCATTTTACGGCAAGGTCTCATATAGAGTCTTTTGACCAAGGATTTACATCTTTCGCTTTTATACTTATTCTAAGTATTGACTTGATTATAAAACTCATTTTCAAGCGACTTCTAAGGGTCGTTTTCTTAATTACGCTCACAAGGGCGTTTTGGTCATTTTAACCCTTCTTTTACGACGAAGGGTTTGCTTAAGCCATGCACGCCCAAAATCTCATTTTTAACCTAATCTTGTTTTCAAAACATTTTGTCTATAACTTAAATCCTTCGGTTTACCTTCTAAGGTAACCGAATGTCCCTTATTACTTTGTCTAATTCTCATAGAACTTCAAGTTCCAAATGATGAGTTGATCTATTGTACATACCTGGCTCGGATCAACTTATTAACCCGGGTTCAATACCTTGCTTTATAATCGCTAATTAAGAGCGATGCGAATATCCATTTGATATCTATTCCTGTAAGGATATAACTCGACAAAATCATTAGTCGACATTGTCAAAAGGTGATGTCTATACCTTTTGACCCGTTTGGCCGAATTGACCGTTTATCTTTACGAGATGATATTTATTATCATCTCGTCTACATGATTCGCTCCGGTTAACACCGTATGGTCATATTACTTATAAACCATTTCTAAACGCTTTTGACCCATTATGATTTTCGCCATAAGTGGCTTTCAAAACTAACGGTTACTATCAACGCGTGACCAATTTTACCATTTTGCCCTTATTAGTTATATGGGTTTACCCTATAAGGTAACCACTCGAAATTCATTATCATTTAGTCATTGCATGACCATATAATCGTTTTAACTCTTTTTAATCATTAAACATGGTTTATTACCATTGTCTTTTATTCCGAAGCGCACATGTCGTGTCGGAACATCATAATTCAAACATGACTTTCTATGATTCACAATCTATAAACCGAATAGGTATTAATAAAAGGTGTAAGTTTTGACTTACCTTCCATCCGAATACGCTTTTCTTCTCGTGCTTGATTCGTTTGACCGCTTCTTTCCCAAGCCTCCACCTAGCTCGTTGAGCGACAAACTATTATCATTCACAAGGTGGTTAGATTAGTCATTCCAATTCACGACTTTTCCACCTTACATATTTTCTATGTCGAAACTACTATTCGACTTTATCGTCGGTTAGTTTGACTTTTAATAAAAAAGTCAATTACCTTGAATCATACAATAGGCACAATTAAGTTAAATCAATACTATGATTAGAACCCGTTTTAATCCTTATTTCACGTAATTAGTCCAACAAGGCAATTACGCGTTTCATTCGTAATTTCAACATATAAACATTCACTTAGGCATTTTAACAAACACCTTGCGGGCATGATTTCTCACAATTTATTCTCAAGCTCAATACTTGTCATTTAGCCATGGTTAACATCAACTAAGCATGTTTACATCATTTTTCACATTAACAAAATCTGAATTTACTTCCTAGAACTCAAATTACACTAGAACAACAATTAAAATTCTAGTGTTTAACATGTTCCTACAACACCCACTTATCACCTTCAATGGTGATTGTGAATTCACAAGAAATAAGCATGATTTCAACATGTGATTGACTAGGGTTTTACTCCTAGACATTATATCATTCCTATTTCATCCAATTAACAAACATGCATCATCAAATTTCTGATTTCCCAAATTCATGAGAATTTCAAGTAGAGGATTTTTATGAATTTTCGCATACCTTATGATCTCCTTTCAATGGGGATCACTAATCCGGGTTCGGATTTCATTTTAGGGCTGATCTTGACCTTCAATTTTTGGATTTAAACAAGAACTAGGGTTGGAGTTCTTTCCCTTGGTCGCCCCTGGCTTCTGGTCGAATTCAGACACTCACAATTGTGAGTGTTTGAGGTTTTTTTTTTTTTTATTGATATTAGTTTCAAGTTAAACACTTTTGGTCCCTCTAGTTTCTTTTGATAAAATGAAGCTATATCTCACCATTAGTCACTTAATCACATGCTATTAACTAGGTTAATTACTCCTAGTTACTTTAACGGGTTTGGGAAATTATAACTCGTTATGTTTTAAGTCCCGTTAATTTGGCATTTTTATATACTTTGTTTTCTCAAAGTATTTATTCCCCCTTTCAATTAATATTAGGTTTATTTATTTGAGTCCTAATATTTATCGGGTTAATTTTTACCACTAACGGTATTTTGCCCGTCTTTACTATTAACGTGGTTTGATTACCAAACCCGTTTTTGGGATGTTACACTTCTCAAGTTCTTCAAATAATCAAACCTCACAAACTTTTCACATTCTTTCTCAATCAACAAACACAAACACTCATCACTTTGCACAGGAAGATCAAGATTAAGTTAAGAACACAACACTCTGTTTCAAGATTGTTAACAAAACATTGATTTTTTACTACTAATTAACTTATTCCCACAACCCCATAACCCTACATCAAACTCCTCCTGCTTTTCCGATCTATCCAATCCACCGTTACCTGAAAACCCAAAATCAAAAGTATTATCCCCAAACAGCGTCAGTAGGTTCGTTTGTCCGGCGGCGACTCACGAAACCCTAGGTGCAGAGGCAGGTGCGTTTGTCCGGTGGCGGTTGACGAAACCCTAGGTGCGGAGGTAGTTGCGTTTGTCCGGCGGCAACGACTGGAGGAGGGGTGACCGGTGGCAGGGTGGTGGTGGTGCTCTAAAGGTTAGAGAAAGAGTGTGTAGGCTGGAGAGAGAGAGAGAGAGAGAGAGAGAGAGAGAGAGAGAGAGAGAGAGAGAGAGAGAGAGAGAGAGAGAGAGAGAGTACAAGTTTTTTTAATTATATATTTTTTTCATTATATTACATAATAGTCCCTAGACAATAAGCATTTACACAATAGTCCATGTAATGGTGAAAAGACAAATATGCCCTCAAGTGCAAGTCACATGACTATATTTAACAAAAAATTCTGACTGAGTTAGGGCTAAAGGACATAACGTGTAGGATTTTGAAACGTTAAGGACAAAACTCGTCAAATTTAAAGACAAAGGACAACGCTTACAATTTGGTACAAACATAAAGGTCAAAACTTTTAATTTACTCTAAAAACAAAATGGAAACAGATCGTCTCCTCAACATGTGTTGCCCTACTTTCAGCACCGCCGCCGCATCACTCAATCAGAAGACCTTCTCCTCTCTCTCCATCAACTTTCAGGTGAGTACTCCTCTAGTCTATCTCGAATTTCCGGTGACTACCCCTTTTATCTCCCCCCGATATCCGGTGACTACTCTCATTAACTACTACTAACTACTAAATCAATAAACTTAAAAACTTAATTACTCTCTCTCTCTCTCTCTAACTACACATCTGGTTACTCAAATGTCTCTCTCTCTCTAACTACACATCTGGTTACTCAAATGTAACACCCCACTCCGGAATGTGGTGCCGTGTCACTATTACAGTATTCAAAACATAAGACATAATTCCATAAGTTAAACATTAGGAGTACATCACCAAAAGAATGTACAAGAGCCCTAGGGTAAAGTTTATTACATATTAGAGGGTGGTCAAAATAGATAAGCTAGCATATGCTACAAAAATGACTAATTTCCTCTGATTAAAAGTCCTAGAGCTCAATTCTTCTCTCTTCACACCCCGCCCTGAGTACCCTGAGAACCTGCTGAATACAAAGAATTACGGAATGAGCCGAATGCCCAGTACGGAAGAAGGCGTAAGCAAAATAATAAGATGAAGAAATAACATAACGTGAAATGATACCATGCAAAATAACACAAGTCAACAAAGTATATCGTATCATATGGATGTACCCATGAGCCGAATAACTTAACTTATATTAGACATGCACATAAAACTGCAGACCTTATGTGCCAAACGTGTAAAGGAGTGTGGGCATACACAACAACCTTACACCATAAATCATATACACATTTCCTAGGACCAGTCCATACGCCTCCTAATGGCCTCATGTACCTCACTAGTACTAAGGAGACGCCATGATTTAGGCTCACCGTCACGGTAGGTGCCGCGCCATCGATGCCGCAATGACGTGCTTGAGGTCACCCCCACAAGTAGGGACATGCTCGGGTAACTGGATATAACAACTGAAATGGTACCGTAACAATATATCTCAAACACGCTCTCTAAGCGTCAAGGCAAAACGTAATAATATCTTAACATAACCTTAACATCAGAACACGCGACAACGAGTTCAATTCAAAAAAATCCTGCCGCATGCGAGGCAATACTAAGCTCAACATAACAACGCCAATATAATCATAAGTGAGAACATGAATAAACGGATAACCAATAGAAACATATTGAAATGTCAAAGACGTTAGGAGTTTCAACGGTATATATTCAAAAGGGTTTTTAAACAATCGAATCAGATAACAAAGGTAGAAGGTAAGGATCCGTACCTTTAGTCAATTTAGCAAAACGATATAGATACGAGTTGTCCTCAACGAGTATGAGATCCTACATTTAGTTATATCCCAATCAGTCTTAATGAACTCAAATCATACATCCCGATTGTACGTTCATTTATTTTCTTGCAGTGTATGTGTTATTGGTATTTATTATTATTTTTATTTGTTTATCAATATTAAACATTAATAATCGTATATATAGTGAATGCTTATTCCAAAGATTTAGAGTCAGCTTCTAAAATTTAAATACTTCAAGTTTTGATTTGGAACTTTACTTTTCTTAATAATAATATGATGTAGCTATTAGAGGCATGTTTATATTTTAGTGTTGAGGAGTATAGCAAATCGTATATAATATAAATCTTTCTAACAGTTTAGCGTACTATAATTGTTTGATTACAAATTCTATTGGAGTTTCTTTACCAACACACTTCTTTGGTAAGCATGCATACAAATTATTATTTTCATAAATTTTGTTGACTTATTAGTATATATGTAAGTTAAAATTTTAAATCAAGTGTTTCAAGTGGTAAACTTCTGAAAACATAAACCATACTTTGACTAAATTTCTTTTTTTTTCGTCTAATATTATTTATTTATTTATTTTTCTACAACTTCCATTTTAGAATATGCCTGGTCATTTTAAGAGAACTAAACTGCGGTCAATTGATATAACTATATTATTAATATACGGTCTTATACGCATTCGGTTGTGTGCCTAGGCTCGCTCAATTCCTTGGTTAAACTAAGCTACTTATATATTTAACTTCATAAGCAATTTCATTTACTTCAAACTTAAGTTTTAGATTTTATAGCCAAAATCAATTTGTTATAAACTCATGATTAAACAAATCGTATTCGACTAGAATGATTCGGTATACGGAACTTATACAATAACAAAAGGGTTGCGGCTACCTGCGGTTGGTTCACGGACGTTCGTTGGTGCTGCAGTGGCGACGGCTACGGTGGTGATCGCGTGTGGTAACAGCAGCAGATGATGGGTTCCGTGATGTTTTGGTCGACTGTGCTTAGAGACGGACAAAGGCAGGCTTGGATTTGTATTTGGTGCTCAAAAAGAGGTCGCTCGGAGAGGCTAGAGGGCAGCCAGAAATTAGCTTAATTAGGAAAGCGAAGACAAAGGAGGGTGGCGTTGGATTTTTCTTCTTGGGGCAAGACAAAGTAGTTCTTTATAAATGTGTCCCAACTTGTTGCAGGTGAAGAGTTTCAAAAATATCTTTTGTGAAAAGAGTAATAATTAGAGGGGATGGTTTAAGGTATGGTGTTCTAGGTGATGGTCATAATTTTAATTTCTTTAGAAGTGGTGTTTAAAAATTGGTTTGTGTTGGTCTACTGACTCACGCAATTGAAAATAGTCAAATGGTGTTGTCTAATCCAATGGCTTCTTCTTCTTTATTATTATTGATTATTATTATTATTACTTTCATTAATAAACTATGTATATATATAATATATACACATGAATGTATGTGCATGAAATTATTTTTAGTTATTATTCTTTATTTCTATTTTCAAAAATGCATATGCACCTTATATGTTCATGCATAATTATTATTATTATTATATTTTTTTCTATTACTTTATTAAAGATTTGAAAATTGTGTGTGTGTTTTTTTTTTCATACTTATTATAATATATTTATATATCCATATTTTTCGGGTATTTCAACCATTACCCCTTTAAAAGAAATTTTGTCCCCGAAATTTTCTGGGTTAAGACATAAATAATCAAATATCAAAACAATAATGGAACTGGAAGTTCTCATAACATACGGAGATGAAAATATAAGGTTCACAAATTCTCGGTACGAGAATACCTATCTTTCGAATATGTCTGGGTACATAGATCGGATCGACTCTTCGGTTTCCCAAGTAGCTTCTTGCTCAGAATGGTTCTTCCACAAAACCTTGACGAACATAATGATCTTTCTCCTCATAATTCTTTCCTGTCGATCTAATATTGCTTCTGGTTCTTCTTCATAAGACAAATCTTCCTGAATCGTATGCAATGGGTAGCTAATGACGTGAAGCGGGTGGTAATTATATCCTCTCATCAAGGACACATGAAAAACGTTATGAACATGCGATAGTTGAGGTGGCAATGCTAATCGGTAAGAAACTTCTCCAACTCTCTCAAGGATTTCGAATGGTCCAATAAAACGAGGGCTAAGCTTTCCTTTGATCCCGAATCTACGAACGCCATGACAAGGTGAGACTTTCAAGAACACGTGATCACCGATTTTGAACTCCAGGGCTCGACGATGTTGATCTGCATAACTCTTTTGCCTGCTTTGCGCCTCCTTTAACTTTTCTCTAGCAACAACGACTTTCTCATTGGTGATCCATACCAATTCTGGTCCTTCGATTACCTTTTCTCCAACTTCATTCCAACATATTGGAGCTCTACACTTCCGACCATACAATAGCTCGAACGGAGCCATGTCAATGCTTGCTTGCCAACTGTTATTATATGCAAACTCAACCAGGCATAAATACTCATCCCAGTTTCCCGTCCACTCAAGAGCGCAAGCTTTAAGCATGTCTTCTAAAGTCTGAATCGTGCGTTCTGACTGCCTGTCCGTTTGTGGATGGAAAGTTGTGCTGAATTTTAATCTTGTACCCCAAGCAGCTTGAAAGCCTTTCCAAAACCGTGAGGTAAACCTCGGATCTCTATCGGACACGATCGAGGATGGAGTACCATGTAGCCGAATAATCTCTTGCAGGATAACTTACTAACTGAAAATCCTTGCTGAATCGGCAGAAAGTGAGCCGACTTAGACAATCTATCGACAACGACCCATATAGTATCATTCTTCTTAAAAGTCTTAAGCAAACCTATTACAAAGTCCATCAAGATTTCATCCCGTTTCCACACCGGAATATCTAATGGCTGCAAAAGTTCGCTAGCTCGCCGGTGCTTGATCTTCACCTGCTGGCACGTGAGACATCTACTCACGTATTTAGCAACGTCCTCCTTCATGCCATTCCACCAAAAGTTTTGACGCAAATCTCGATACATCTTTGTAGACCCCGGGTGGATAGAAAATGGCGAGCTGTGTGCTTCAGCTAATAATGACTCACGTAGGGTGGTATCATCGGGTACACACAGTCTTTTGCCACACCAAATCACTCCTTGCTCATCCACCCAAAACTCAGACTGCTTCCCAACCTCATTATTTTGTGATATTGCCCATAATTCGCCGTCAGACTTTTGTGCATCCTTAATCCTTGAGATAAGGTCGGGCTCGATTTGCATTCTAGCAAGATAACCATCTGATTTACCTACCCGAAAGCCAATGCCCATCCTGTCAAGATCGGATATAATTCGAGGTTGAATTTGAAGACATGATACAATGCCAAAGTTCTTTCGACTCAAAGCGTCAGCCACCACATTAGCTTTGCCTGGGTGGTACTGAATCTTAGCATCGTAATCTTTTAATAACTCTAACCACCTCCTTTGCCTCATATTTAGCTCCTTCTGGGTAAATATATACTTAAAGCTCTTGTGGTCTGTGAAAATGTCACAAGCCTCGACGTACAAATAATGATGCCATATTTTCAATGCAAAGACAATTGCGGCTAATTCCAAGTCATGTGTCGGATAATTAACCTCGTAAGGCTTCAATTGGCGTGACGCATATGCGATAACTTTCCCATGTTGCATTAACACGCAACCTAGGCCTTTCTTTGAGGCATCACTATAAATCTGGTAACCGCCTGAACCAGAAGGAAGAGTTAGTATCGGAGCCGATACAAGTCGTTTCTTCAACTCCTCAAAACTCTTCTCGCGTTCCTCATTCCACGAATAGTTCACTCCTTTCCTCAAAAGTTGCGTGAGGGGTAAGGCAATGGTGGAAAATCCTTCCACGAACCTCCGGTAGTAGCCAGCTAGACCTAAGAAACTTCGAACTTCCGTAGCAGAAGTTGGCCTAGGCCACTTCGTGATTGCCTCAATCTTTGTGGGATCCATCATGATTCCATCTGCCGATACAACATGACCGAGGAATGCTACTTGATTGAGCCAGAAATCACATCTTAAAAACATTGCATACAACTTCTTATGTCGTAAAGTTTCAAGCACTTTACGTAGGTGTTCCTCATGTTCTTCCCTACTTTTCGAATACACCAAGATGTCATCGATAAAAACAATGACAAATTTGTCTAAGAAATCATGGAATACCCGATTCATTAAATCCATGAATACTGCAGGGGCATTGGTTAGCCCAAAAGGCATAACCAAGAACTCATAATGGCCGTAGCGCGTACGGAAGGCAGTTTTCGGGACATCCTCCTCTCTTATCTTAAGTTGATGGTAACCGAATCTCAAATCTATTTTCGAGAAGAACTTAGCACCCTGAAGTTGATCGAAAAGGTCGTCAATGCGGGGTAGCAGATACCGGTTACGAATCGTAATCTTGTTAAGTTCTCGATAGTCAATACACAACCGCATACTACCGTCCTTTTTTCCAAATAAAACCGGTGCACCCCAAGGTGAGACGCTTGGTCTTATGAATCCCAATTCTAACAACTCCTGCAACTGTTCCTTCAACTCTTTCAGTTCCAACGGAGCCATACAATACGGCGCCTTGGAAATAGGCTTCGCACCAGGGACCAAGTCGATGGTGAATTCGATTTCACGATCTGGTGGTAGTCCTGGTAATTCATCCGGAAACACATCAGGATACTCACGAACAACCGGATAACTGTCGATGTTGACTCCGCCTACTAAGGTATCCTTAACCGATGCTAGGAATCCGACACAACCGTGAGATATCAACTTTTGAGCTTTGAGCGCTGAAATAAGCTTAAGAGATTTACGAGGTTGGATCCCCTGATAGACAACATCAGGATGAAGAGGGTCGCTGAATATGACTCGTCTAGAATAACAATCAATTAATACACGATAACGAGTCAACCAATCCATCCCGAGAATAACATCGAAGTCACTCATTTGTATAGGAAAAAGGTCCGCTTCACGTACAAAGGACTCAATACGAATAGGACAATCTCTATATACGTGTGTGATTATAATCGAGTTTTCCATAGGAGTAGAGATAGATAGAGTACGGTCTAATGTCGTAGGTTCGATCATAAGGTATTTTGTGAACAAGTGAGAAACAACAGAATGGGTTGCCCCTGTATCAAATAACACATAGATATCACGTTCTCCAAGTTGAAGAGTTCCAGATATAGTACCTGGGGTATTAGCAGCCTCAGTAGCAGTAAGTGCGAAAACTCGTCCTCCAGTGTTAGGTGGTGCAATAATGGCGGTATTCTTTTTATCTTCTTGTTTAGTACACTCCATGATCTTATGTCCAGCTTGGCCACAATGAAAACAAGTGCCCAAAGTTCGACGACATATGCCTCGATGACGCTTCCCACAACTATTACATGGTGGGATCAAGGTTTGGTTTCGATTTCCATGTTGATTTAGTGGTTTTGCTGCGACCGGTGCTTCATACGGCTGAATTTGATTTTGTGTCGGCCTTGAGTTTTGGGGTCTAGGCTGCCATGGTCGGGTCTGATCTCCGGGATTTCGCTTTGCTTGAACTTTGTGGTCTTGCTGTTGTGGGGTAGTGGATGACTGACCTGCTGTCTGGGTGCGGATTCCATCTCTGTCCCTTTTCTTGTTCTCCCCTGTTCGAGATAAGAATTCTTTCCTCTCAAATTCAAAAGTCTTGATTGCATCAGCCACTTCTGTAAGGTCCTTGAACTTCATGTACATAATTGACTTCTGGATTCGATCACATACGGCCCATTTACACTTTTCTTCTTGCATTTCCGGAGTTCCTGCTGCATCACCGACAATACTAGACAACCTTGCAAACCGAGTCATAAACTCTGATGCTGGTTCATCATTTCCCTGTCGAATAACAGCGTACTCCCTGATGTAGGCTTCCCTGTCAGCTGTGGAGAAATACTTCTCATAAAAGATAGTACAAAAATCAGCCCATGGGAGTGTAGCGGCATAAATATCTCCTCCTTTAGCTTGTTTGAATCCCTCACACCAAGTTTGCGCATCATCTTCCAATTTATAGGTGGCCAATCTGACTTTGTACTGGTCTTCAACTCCCAATACTTCAAAGATTTTCTCAATGTGAGCTATCCAGTTTCTAGCTTCGATTGGAGTGGTTGCATGACTGAAAGATTTTGGTTGTTCTTTTTGGAACCTATTGAGCCATACATGGATGCCCTCAGCATTATTAGTCTCGGTGTTCCCAACAATTCTAGGTCCAGAATTGGCATTAGTATTAACGTGTCCTCCAGAGCGAGTTTGCAGAAGAACTGCCTCCACAGCTTGAGCAACAAGAGTAGGAAGCAATCTAGCAAAGGCTTGGTTGATAGCAGAAACCATGTTTGGATCAACTGGCGTATCATTTGATGCAGTGTCTTCCGGACCATGGTTCACTCTGCGAGTGGTCTTACGGGTCTGGTGACGAGGTGGCATCTAAAGGAAATAGCAAGAAGTTAGAACCTTCGAAGGACAAGAGTGAATAAGAATGATTGATAGAATCCTAACCCAAGCGTCTACCCAATCCTCACATGTTTTTAATTATTACTGTTTAAGTTTTCTGCAGGAAAGAGCCTATGCTCTGATACCATAACTGTAACACCCCACTCAGGAATGTGGTGAAGTGTCACAATTACAGTATTCAAAACATAAGACATAATTCCATAAGTTAAACATTAGGAGTACATCACCAAAAGAACGTACAAGAGCCCTAGGGTAAAGTTTATTACATATTAGAGGGTGGTCAAAATAGACAAGCTAGCATATGCTACAAAAATGACTAATTTCCTCTGATTAAAAGTCCTAGAGCTCAATTCTTCTCTCTTCACACCCCGCCCTGAGTACCCTGAGAACCTGCTGAATACAAAGAATTACGGAATGAGCCGAATGCCCAGTACAGAAGAAGGCGTAAGCAAAATGATATGATGAAGAAATAACATAACGTGAAATAATACGATGCAAAATAACATAAGTCAACAAAGTATATCGTATCATATGGATGTACCCATGAGCCGAATAACTTAACTTATAATAGACATGCATATAAAACTTGTGACAACCCTCACCAAACCAGGTATCCGTACAAATTAATTAATATTTAATTAGTGCTTAATTACTGTGCTTGATTACAATTACGAATAAATTGCTTTCTGTTTTCTGATACATACATATTCGTGCATCATACTTTATTACTATCACTTCATTTATTACACACAAAACATTAGTGACAAACTTGATGCACAAAGCACAGTTAGCACAGTTAGCACAGTGAGCGGATAACCCAGTAAACATGCTGACATTGCCAGCACTAGACAGACATTGTCTCTGAGGCCAGTATGAGCCGGGAATAGATTACTACACTAGTAGGGAATGTAGGGAGGTGAGGATTATAAAACTGCGTCACTAGGTGATAGTTATAGTGACCGGAAGTGCCTAAAACACACTTTAATTACAAAATTATGCACTTTATACAAAAATTCAGCATTTAACATAACTAGTAAAGTGCAAAAACTGGGTAAAATAGTCCTAGACACTTTCCAAGGTATTGGTAATTTATTGTGTCACTAAAAATAATATTAAAGGCACTTTAAAGCTTTACTTGTCACTTTAATGGATCAACATCCAACCGAACAACCGGACTTTACCCGGAACATAAAAATATTGCCAAAGACATAATTTTCACTTTTCTGAGCTAGTTAGGGTCCCCGAACACCCTTTATATTATCACACACACACTAATACACTTACTTATCACTTTGAGATCTAACTAATTGGTAACTATCCATTTGAAAACCAACCCCTTACCCCCCCATCTCGACGGTCACAAGGGTGACCCACCCTTGCCAATTCTTTGATTATTTTAATCACTTATGTTTGATATCTAGTAAACACATTACATGTTGGATAATAGTGATTAGTGGTTTATAAGTAAACACCAAAGGTTAAGAACTCTCATTCACAAATCACCAACTCAAACTTACTCTCTCTCCTTCCCTCTTGCTTGTCTTCGGCCGAACACCATCACCACCATACACACACCATCAAGTCTTGATCTAGCCATTCTTCATACATACAAAGGTGCAAGGGATCATACAAGAAGGCTCGGTGATCTCGAAAGTGCAAGAACCGCTCTCATTTTCTTTTATCCACCACATTTACATCTTGTTTCTTCCCTAGCCTTGAGCTAGTAGTAAGTGTCTCTAATCATCATCTTGAGCTTGTTTATGGTGGATAATAGGTGATTTAATGGTTAAAATTTAAGAACACTCAAGAACATAACATAAAGTCTTGAACATAAGTGATTTATGGTGGATAAAGAAAGGATATATGTGTAAATCATATAAATCTTGTATGGTTGTGATTACTTGATGTTGTTTGTTATTAAAAGTGGGATGGATCATCATCTAGACATACTAGATCATGTTCAAGAACATGAACTAGTAAGTTATAAATGTTAAAGTTATGAAAGATGATGAAACCTTCCATCCATGAAACATGAACTTGAGTAAATAAAATTTTTCTTGTAAAATAAGACTCTAAACATGTAGATCTAAAGATCTACAAGTGGTTTTTCGGAAGAACCAAGTGAAAGATGCAAGTCTTGTTAAAACCCGGATGTTTTATGAACTAGAAGCATTTTTGGTAGATAAACGAGTGTGTAAACACTTGTGTAACAAGAAGATTTAATAAAGAAGTATTTTTGAGAATCTTGACTAGAAGTTGTAAAACTCCAAGTTCTTTAAAAATAAAGTTTTTAAGAAACTAATTTTATTTTTAAAGATAACAAAACCTACTAAATACGCTAGTAACTTACTACGTATTTTTACAAAACTTTCAAGTTCATGAGTTGTTATTTAGGCTTGTTTTGTCAAGTTTGATGCTTAAATATTGTTGATTGATGATTGTTTTGCTTGATTGAATTTTTGAAAAGAAAATGATACGCTTGTAAGCGTGGCCACCTCCAGTTATAGAGGAAACTCTGGCGAAATTTTTCCAGAAATATAACACTTAGAAAATATTTTTCTAGTAAGCGTTTCCGTAAATATTTTTAACTTGATTTTCAAAATATAAACTTCACCATGATTTTTATTACAAAAATTACCAAGTGTCGGAGGTGGATTTTCGTAAATAAAACTTGTTAAATATATATTTAGAATATATATTTCATAATAAAACGCTTGTGTGATTATGTGATTATTTTGTGAACTAGATATATTATTTTTAGGATAAAAATAATATAACTTGAAAATATCATGAAATTACGACTCCAAAATAATACCAACGCCCTCACAAATAAATATTTAAGTTACACCGGTTTTGTTATTTCAACGCGAACTTTAAAATGTAACTTATGTATTTTCGGAAAATACTCTTAAATGTGTATTTTGATAAATTATTATTTTGGAAAATTTATGAAATAAAATATAATATTTTTGGGAAAAATATATATATTTTGGGAATTAAAACATTTTAGACAAAGTAATTAAAATATATTTTTCAAGTGAGACTTAAAAATATATTTTCGGAATTATAAAGCATACATGTATTAATACCCCCATCCTTGGGAAGGAGTATATTCACTATATAATTAAGAAGCGTAAATACGAAATAGTTGCCTAACTATTTCCCAAAAACGTTAAACCTTAAGTCAAGGCACGACCGTCCGTCTAATAGGAATTAGCACGTGTAGGTCGTCATGCAGCGGGTTGATTTGGGACCGACTATTTCGAGACGCATTTCTGTGAGTTCATGTCCCCCTTTTCTCTTAACCGTTTTCAGTTTTTATACTTCGGGGGTGGAATACATGTTACAGTAATTACGGATACTTTTATACATGGTATGGTTAGCTTAAGGAGGGTTTACTACTTAGATCATGTGAGTGGGTAGGCTGGAACTAGAGGCCATTAATCCTCATTGTAGGACCGAGGGTCATTAGCGGTAGATCTATCTGGGTGTAGCGAGCCCAACTCCAGGCCCACTGTACGGACCTTGGGGTGACTTTGAGCCCGACGTAAAAATCTGCTAGGTTTGAGTCTTCCTACAACACTTCACACATATCATTGGCTTTGCAACCCAATGGTGATCTCTTTTTCCTTATTTGCTACATACCAAGGATTTTCATACATACAAACATATTACAAAGGTTTATACATACTCACTTTTACATGAACTCGCTCAACTTTTGTTGATTTTTCAAATTACATGTATTTCAGGGAATTAGGGATCTGGCAAGGTATGCATCGTCATCAAGCTGCGTAGGAGAAATGAGGTCATCCAAGTTTAGGGATTGTGACTTTTGCCTGGACGAGTCACAAGTCTTAAACTGTGTTTATTTCATGTCTTATGGTTGTGTCGTATGAACAATGTTTTTATTATGTTGTGTTGTAATCTCGCTGCATGTGTCAACTTTGAAAACAATGTTGTCGTATTTTATTTTTAAAACTTGAATCAATGGATGATCATCATGGTTTTACTTTCATATAGCTTTGTTGTGATTAAGCTATGGTATTAAGAAGTCACACCAAATAAACCCACGCTTCTGTAAAGCCAGGGTGTGACAGCTTGGTATCAGAGCCTCGATCATAGCGAACTAGGATTTCTTCTCGAGTCTAGACTATGATCACTAGGGCTCTCACGAAAACATTTTTTACACTGCATACATTACGTCCAGATCTAGGATACAAAACATTTTTACAAACAAAGAGTATGAGCACTTTTCACAAGTTATGGTTCAGTCATGACGACTGAGGGAGTTCAGCCCTAAAGGCTGGGAGGTTCAGTCATGTAGACTGAGGGGTCCAATCTCAAAGATTGGGGAGGTCTGGTTTTAGAGGCCAGGGAGTTAGTCTGAGAGACTAGGAGGTTCAGTCTGAGAGGATGGGAGGGTAGTCTAGTGAGATTAGGAAGAAATGCTTGCTTGCTTATTGGTAACTAACATGTTTATTTGATTATACGATTGATTATTTGTGCATGTGTGTATTTGTGTTACAGACATCATGCCTTCTTCATCAGACACTGGAGTTTCAGACACTTCAGATCCCATGGCGATAGTATCAGATGACATAGTTTCGTCGGAGCGAGAGGTCTACACTTCCGATACCACCAGTGTCGATGATGACGATTTCCAGCCCTTTGCGCTGCCTGACATCGTAGCCGAGCCTGCTGATGGCCATCCCGCTGGGGATTTACCACTCGCGGTGATCCCTGCTCCCATACCTCTTGCTGCTTATCCAGTCGTAGATATGCCCCTCGATGTTGTTTCTGACGACATCGATCTGTTTAGGAGGACCCACCTGAGGCTGACTATGAGGGCGGGGCCCCTATTGTTGCTGATATCATCCTACCCATTGCTGATGCCCCTGCAGAGGAGGCTCCTGTTGATTCGCCTGTCCCAGATTCCTTCGAGTCTGTGGCATCTGCATCTTTGCACACTCAGGGAGTGCAGCACCACTCTCACGACACCGACCCTGACATGGCGTCATCAGCTGCACCTGCTCCCGCACACGACTTTGAGTTTGATCACGATGTTGATGATGATCTAGATCCTGTGTTTCCCCCTGGTTTTGATCCTGACCAGGATATCGAGTTCATTCACTTAGATCAGTCCCTGGAGGATCCTGTAGCCCCTATCGATCCCTTGTTTGATGATCCAGTTGATTTTGATATGGAGTTTGTTGATCCGGAGCCTGCTGTGGCCCCAGAGCCTCTAGTTGCTCCTGACCCTGCATTAGAGCACGACCCTGTTCATGACGATGCACCTGCTGTTGCCATTTTTGTTGGTGATATACCCATTGCCGATCATCCTGTTGTTGCTCCACCGTTGGTGGATGATCATGTTGCTGACGCTCCTGTTGACGCTCCACTCATGATAGAGGATCCTGTTGTTGCACCACTTCCTGATCCCGTGCCGGTGCTGTTCGACCGCGCACCTTTTGCGACCCATATAGATCCATGTTACGCCGACACCCGTAACGGGTGGATAGATGATGACGATGATTACCCACCATTCGTGTTACCAGTTACACCTCCAGCAGCCCTTGTTTTAGCCCCTGTTTCAGCACCCATTACAGCACCCACAGATATCGCACTGTTTCCCCCACACATCTCAGACACACACCGCACTGATGTTCCTGTTACGTTTCTTCAGAACATACCGCCACCGCGTCCTGGAGAGGGGTCATCTAGGTAGCTGCCTGTTCCTGTACCACCCATGTTGTCATCACCTTTCCCATTTGTACCACAGTTTCCCACTGTTGCACCATCTTCTGCACCATTCTTCACTCCATCTAGCGAGCCATTCCTATGGACTACGCCCCCTGTCATGCCACTGTCTGATCCGTATCACCCATACCACGTTGGGTATTCTACGGAGGATATACTCACATCGTTGATGACACAATAGGACGCATTGACGCGTCGTATTCAGGTTTTGGAGTCAGCCCCACACCCACCTTGTCATTGTCGACCCCCATTTGCAGCACCGCACCCTCCACGTCCACTGTCCCCCGATTCTGCCGCTCGCTTTTGGACTCCTGAGCAGCAGATAGCATACTTGCTGCGCGCCTATCGCGCTATGGAGGAGGTCTGGTTACATATGCGTCGCTTACTCTATTCTCGTTTTCCTCCTCCTCCTCCGCCATCAGCATAGGCATTTTGATTCGACGCAGGTAGACTTTTGGTGAGAGGACCGCGATTGTGCAGAGTACATAGCTTTTTGGAGACTGCATTTTGATGTTGTGACTTTTGATGATTTGTATTTTGGTTGTTGTTGTCACTGATTTGATAGTTTGGACTAGGGCGATGTGGCCCTTAGTCACTGATGATGTACGATATAGTTATGAACTTGTAAACATTACATTGTGGTCTTGATTTATGATAGCGCAATCGCAGTATTCTCATTATATGTGATGTTGAATTTATTGTTTTAAATTTTACAACATGTGATGTTATGTGCTTGATTAATTTGTAACATGAGATGTTATGTGTTTGATAAATGGTATACGTATAATTTACTTACTATGACCTGACCAATGTGAAACATCTTTTAGAAGATGCCACCAAGACGTGATCCGCGCATGCCCACTAATGAGGCAGAACTTCAAGGAATCATTGCCGCTGCTATTGCGCAATATGCTGCTTCGCATGCAGAAACGAGTGGAAATATCTCTCAGAACCACGACAATAACAATCTACCTAATGGTAATGTTAAGTCTTTTGAGATATGTTACGATACATTTGGATATTTTTAGCACGTTCACTAATACCATTTGTAAATCCTAACGTATGTGCAGGGTGCACTTACAAGCAATTTCTTGATTGCAAGCCCGTAAATTTCGACGGCACAGGAGGTGCTGTTGCATTTGTAAGATAGGCTGGGAAGACTGAGTCTGTTCTTAGAATGAGCAAGTGTGCTCCCGAGCAACAAGTGACCTACATCTCAGGGCTATTTCTGGACGGAGCCCTATCCTGGTGGAATTGCAAGTGCAAACTCTTGGTGAAGCTGCTGCTTACGCGATGTCATGGAATGAGCTGAAGGAGCTCATGAGAAGAAAGTACTGCTCTCGTGCTGAAATTCAGAAGCTAGAGACTGAATTCTGGCACTTGAAAATGGAAGGTCCCAAGATTGCGGAGTATGT
This sequence comes from Helianthus annuus, assembly GCF_002127325.2. Taxonomy (NCBI): domain Eukaryota; kingdom Viridiplantae; phylum Streptophyta; class Magnoliopsida; order Asterales; family Asteraceae; genus Helianthus; species Helianthus annuus. The sequence continues at coordinate 24,992,879 of NC_035439.2, read as the reverse complement.
TCAGAGATTCCACGATTTGTCCCACGTAGTGCCATACATGGTTACACCGGAGTTTAAACATGTTGAAAGGTTCATCTGGGGATTAGCTCCCCAAATAATGCGTATGGTTACCACATCCAAACCTGCCACGATCACGGAAGCGATCGATCTTAGTGTGGCTCTTTGTGACAACTCGAGTTTCCAAGATTCCACTTTCGCATTTATTGCACATTCACTGCTTGTTTAGTGTTTACTTGCACAATTTGTTTGCATTGTAACTGTATACGTATTGGATTTGATAAGGTTTATGAATGATTTGTCAAATACTTGAATGTGGTGATGAAACTGTAAATTGCATATCTTGTGCATGTAATATATGATAGATAATACTTAAGGGTGCTTAGTGCTAATAGTAAAACTTTAATCACTCTTAACCCTAATCTCCTTCACTAATCAACACACCAGAATCAAAACACGTACTTTCACCTTCTCTAATCCTCTCTAGAATCATCTTCTTAATCATTAGCAAGCTCTCAATCATCACTCTTGATTTCCACACTTTATCTAGAATCAATCCAAGGTAATTGTTTAATGATTGTTTGTTATTATCAATTCTTGATTTTGTGATTCATGTAAACCCTAGTTCTTCATAGGATAGTTCTGTGGTTATTAAAGATTCTGATTGTTGTAAATGGTTTATGATCGATTGTGTAATCAGTTGTGTAATTACTTGCTGAATGTTAAATGCCTGTTATGATAGAATGGTTGATTATTGATTTGTTCTCTGCAATGCAAATGAAATTAGGGTTTCGTGATCGTGTAAAACGTAACTGTTTACTTGATGCTATAGTAACTGTTCCACTGATTCAGAGTTTTATTTGATGCACACACAAATAAGGTCCGACATTTATTATCTAGGCATGGTCCGACTTTTTATTGTGGTGTAGTCCGAATTTATGTAAGGGACTTAATGTCCGAGCTTTTGATTGGTGTACCTGTGATCCGAACTCTTGTATCATAAGTTAGAGGGTCCAAATTATATGAAAAGGGGTGGTGTCCGACTTTTGTTCAAGCAGGATAGGTCCGATTTTTGTTCAAGCAGGATAGGTCCGACTTTTGTTCAAGCTGGATAGGTCCGAATTTTGTTTAAGTAACACGATGTCCGAGTTTTTGTGTCACAACATGTAGTCCGACTTTGTGAATGTTAAGGGGATGAGTCCGACTTTTTGAATGAAAAGGGGATATGTCCGATTTCTTTTAAGGGCCCGAGCTTTAAAAGGGGTTAATGGTCCGAGTTTTAAGGCTTCAAGCCTTGTCCGACCTTTTTGTTTATACCAGGGGTCCGAATTTTTAAGGGGGGAACCCCCTTGGTCCGAGTTTCATGGCTAGGGATGTCTGTTCAACCTTTTAATGATGTAAAGGGGTCCGAATTTGTGTTGGTGATGCACATGGATCCGAATTTTATTAAGTGGGTTGTGAATAAGTAAATAAGTGTTCTGAGTTATGGCAAATACCAGTGTTAAAGCTTACTGTATGGTTCTGTATATAATTGCATGCTACTGTTCATTACTGTATATAACTGTATGATGTTGTATGTTGCTGGATGATACCGTATACGTGAACAATCCATCTTATGCTATTCAGTACACAATTATCACACGAATCACATTTATTTGGATACCAAAGACTTGTAAACCCTAATTGAATGCAAACACTTACATCGAATCATGTGCAATGTACTTAGGTCGTGTTAAACGGACTTAAACATTAATTAACCCTAGAAGCAATAACATACCGAGCAAACCAAGGTGAGTTCACACTCTTTACCAAGGCATGGGATTCCCGGGGATTGGGAATGGGTTGAATGATGGAATTTAATGATTTCTCGTACTTACACGGTTACTAGACTATCTACCATGGTCCTCGGGTTAGCAGGACACTTACGTAAAACCTACGTAAACAGGAATATGCTACTGTCTTCCGGAGTCAGGAAGGACATTTACGTAAAACCTACGTAAACAATAACATGCTACTGTCTTCCGGAGTCAGGAAGGACACTTACGTAAAACGTACGTAAACCCCACGCGTACCACTGTCCTCGGGTAAAGAAGGATACTTACGTAAAACCTACGTAATGCTTGTACGTACTACTGTTCTCGGTTGTGAAGAACACTTATGGTTACGAATAGTCTAGTGTATATGCAACATGGGAAGCCCCCACCAATAGAACTTACTATCGGCCCAGTAGAGCCACCCGTTACAAACGAACTTACTATTACGCACTTACTTACTGTGAACTCGCTCAACTAGTTGTTGATCCTCTGTTACATGCCTTGCAGGTCGTTAGGTACATGGAGCTTGCACAGGGAGGCGCGGTCGTTGTGGACAAGGATCGTGATTACTTTGATTTAAAAACTATGACATTGCACGCTTTATTTATGATTGGGCTTTCATACATTTGCTTCCGCTGAACTTTGTTATGACACTTATGTTTTGGAACACCTTTTATATGGATTGGTTTGGTTTAATTACAATTACATTTACTATATACATTGTTCTATATGATTGGTGGCTTGATCCTGGTCAGTCACGCTCCCAAGCGGTGATACTCCGCAGGTGGATTTTGGGGGTGTGACAGATTGGTATCAGAGCCATTGGTTATAGAGAACTTGGTTTTAATATGGGGAAAACGTTTTATTAAAACCATACTATAACCAGTACAGTGCTCAACGATCCACAACGACGCCTCGCTCCACGTGCAAGACTCAACAACCTAGGTAATAAGGTTTATGTTTATTGCCTACATGCTAGAATTACGTAGAACTTTGCTCGTGGTATGCTTAGATTACATTGCTTACTATTTGATATTGCTAGAGAACACTTGTGTGCTTACACTCTTCTGTCATCGCACTATTCGCGAACCTTTCTCACTCATGTTGCCTTTGATGTGAAGATCAATGGCCGGACGTATCAACTTGACTCAAGCCCAGTTGACGGCTCTCATTAACGAACGAATTGCTGCGGCACTTGCAGCCAGACAAGCAGGAGGTATACCCTGCAGTCGTAACTAGGATCTTTAGATCCTACACTCCTAAACCAACTCTTGTGTTTAACCTTGTCCTATTCTTATACACAATAGGTCAACACGCTCAGTCACCTGCTTGCACCTTCAAAAATCTCAAGGATTGCCAACCTAGTACCTTCAGGGGAACTGAGGGAGTTGTAGGCCTCCTCCATTGGTTCGAGAGGCTCGAAACTGACTTTGAGGTGTGTGATTTTCCTGAGTCTCGTAGAGTAAAGTTTGCTACTGGAACACTCGAAGGTGCTGCATTAACCTGGTGGGAAGCACAGGTTCAAATGTTAGGGCTGGCAGCTGCTAATGCCACCCCCTGGAACGAGTTCAAGGACCTAATTAAGGAAGAGTTTTGCAGTCGGGAAGACATCCACAAACTAGAGGTAGAGTTCCTCAACCTACAGATGGCGAGGTCTGAAATTGAGGCTTATACGAGGAGATCAAACGAATTAGCCACATTTTGTCCCACTATGGTAGACCCTCCCACCAAACGCATCGAACTATATCTCAAGGGTCTGGTGCCCGAAATTCAGAGTCATGTGACCGCAGCTAATCTTGGCACTATCCAGCAAGTCACTCGGCTTGCTCATCGTCTCACAGACCAGGCAGTAGAACAAAACAAACTACCGAAACGTGTTAAAGCTGATACTACATGTGCTTCTAGTGATAACAAACGCAAGTGGGATGGAAACCTGAGCAAAGGATTAATTCCGGTTCAGCCTCTGGCGCAGCAGCAAAAGATAGATGACTACCAGAGTCCCAGTCAGCAGTTTTCTAGTAGTCGTGGGCAGAATGGATATTGAGGAAATCATCCAAAGTGTAACAGATGCAATAGGCACCACAGCGGTCAGTGCAACAAGGGTCGTTGTTAGAGGTGCCTCAAGATAGGTCATGAAGCTAAGGATTGTCGAAGCTCACGTCCTGTAACTCAAGAACAGCAACGGCCGCCTCAATCTCCACAGGATCAGCAGCAACATCAGAGTTTTAAAGGATGTTTTCAGTGTGATGCTAAAGATCACTACAAGAGACATTGTCCGCAAATAAATCAGGACCAGACTCAGAACCACAACCATGGAAACAGGGACGACAATGGGGATACCGTTGGGGGAAACAATGGAAACAATGACGCCGAGGCCGCATGTACGTGATTGGTTAGGGTGATGCAAGGAACGATCCTAACGTAATAATGGGTAAGTTTCTTCTCGACGACTTTTATGTTAACTGTCTTGTTTGATTCGGGTGTGGATACCAGTTATATGTCCTTGAAAGTTAATCAAATGTTAAAACGTGCACCAACTCCCTTGAACACCAAACATGCCGTAGTATTAGCTAATGGTAAAAGTCTAGAGGCCACATATAGTTCAGGGTTGTAATCTTATCCTCGCTGGTCAGACGTTCCCTATCGACCTCATTCATATAGTTCTGGACAGCACCTATAGCTCACGCACCGTATCGCTTAGCTCCATCAGAATTGGAAGAACTATCGACGCAGCTACAAGAACTCTTGGATAAGGGATTTATCCGACCTATCTTTTCACCTTGGGGAGCTCCAGTATTATTTGTGAAAAAGAAGGATGGCACTTTCAGAATGTTCATAGACTACCGCGAACTGAACAAGGTCACAGTGAAGAACCGTTATCCTCTTCCTCGTATTGACGACTTATTCGACCAGTTACAAGGGTCGAGCTACTACTCCAAGATTGATCTGAGGTCAGGGTATCATCAGCTGAGAGTCCGCGAGGAGGACGTCTCCGAGACAGCATTCAGAACTCGCTACGGCCATTACGAGTTCCTAGTTATGCCATTCGGGCTTACGAACGCGCCTGTAGTTTTCATGGATCTTATGAACAGGGTGTGAACCCTATCTAGACAAGTTCGTCATCGTTTTCATCGACGGCATCCTGATCTACTCCAAGAGTCAGGAGGAATACGAGCAGCACTTACGTCTTATCTTGGAACTTCTTCGAAAGGAACAATTGTACGCCAAGTTTTCAAAATGCGACTTCTGGCTTCGTGAAGTCCATTTCTTAGGCCATGTGGTTAACAAGGATGGGATTCATGTCGATCCATCCAAGGTAGAGTCGATCAGGAACTGGCCTGCACCGCGTACACCAACGGAAATACGCCAATTCTTGGGTTTGGCGGGTTGCTACAGACGATTCATTAAAGACTTCACAAAGATTGCACGGCCGCTTACACTACTGACACAGGAGGGTGTCACTTATCGTTGGGGTAATCCCCAGGAAACCGCTTTTCAGCACTTAAAGGATAGACTTTGCAGTGCACCTATTCTCTCATTGCCAGAGGGCACGGACAATTTTGTGGTCTATTGTGACACATCGATACAGGAGCTCGGTTGTGTATTAATACAACGGGATAAAGTTATTGCTTATGCTTCGCGCCAACTTAAAGTTCATGAACGGAACTACACGACGCACGATTTAGAGCTGGGAGCTGTTGTTTTCGCGCTCAAGATATGGCGACACTACCTGTACGGTACCAAGTGCACTATTTACACCGATCACAGGAGTCTCGAGCATATCTTCAAGTAGAAGGAATTGAACATGCGTCAACGACGATAGGTCGAGCTGCTTAACGATTACGAATGCGCCATCAAGTACCATCCAGGCAAAGCCAATGTTGTGGCTGACGCTCTCAGTCGAAAAGACACTCTACCTAGGCGTGTACGAGCTTTGCAGCTTACTTTTCAGTCCGATCTTCCTGCACAGATACGAGATGCTCAGGTAGAAGCATTGAAACCAGAAAATGTAAAGGCTGAAGCTTTATGTGGCTCGAGGCAATGATTAGAACAGAAGGAAGACGACACCTACTATGTAACAGGACGTATCTGGGTCCCACTATATGGCGGTTTACGGGAACTTGTGATGGACGAAGCTCACAAGTCTCGCTACTCGGTACATCCAGGTTCGGATAAAATGTACCACGATCTTAGAACAACATATTGGTGGCCTAGCATGAAGGCCCACATAGCAACATACGTCGGCAAGTGTTTGACTTGTGCGAGAGTTAAGACAGAGTACCAGAAACCCTCAGGCCTACTTCAGCAACCCAAGATACCACAGTGGAAATGGGAAGAAATTTCCATCAATTTTGTTACTGGCCTGCCTAGATCCCAGCATGGGAATGATACTATTTGGGTAATCGTAGATCGACTCACAAAGTCTGTTCATTTCTTGGCTATCAAAGAAACGGATAAGTTCTCTACGTTAGCAGAGATCTACTTGAAAGAAGTTGTTTCGAGGCACGGAGTGCCAACCTTCATTATTTCGGATCGGGATGCACGATTCACTTCAGAACTATGGCAAGCAATGCACAAATCTTTTGGCTCTCGATTAGACATGAGCATAGCTTACCACCCTCAGACGGATGGGCAGTCTGAGTGCACTATCCAGACTCTAGAAGACATGCTTCGGGCGTGTGTTATCGATTTCGGCAACAGCTGGGAAAAACATCTCCTTTTAGTGGAATTCTCGTACAATAACAATTACCATACCAGCATACAAGCCGCTCCATTCGAGGCATTGTACGGACGTAAATGCCGGTCACCTCTCTGTTGGGCAGAGGTGGGGGATAGCCAGATCACAGGTCCAGAAATGGTAGTTGATGCTACTGAACGAATTGCACAGATACGACAATGCATGGCGGCAGCTCGTGATCGCCAGAAAAGCTACGCTGATAAACGCAGAAAACCGCTCGAGTTCCAAGTTGGGGATCGAGTGCTACTCAAAGTCTCACCTTGGAAGGGTGTGGTTCGTTTTGGTAAACGAGGCAAGCTCAATCCGCGGTACGTTGGACCATTCGAGATCACTGAAAGAATAGGCAAAGTAGCCTACAGACTAAACCTACCAGCTGAACTCGGTGCAGTTCACAATGTTTTCCACGTGTCGAATCTGAAGAAGTGTCTGTCAGATGAGACCCTCATAGTTCCTTTTAAGGAACTCACTATCGACGAGCGGTTGCAGTTCATCGAGGAACCAGTTGAAATCACGGACCGGGATGTCAAGGTCCTCAAGAACACTAGAATACCTCTTGTACGAGTTTGTTGGAACTCCCGTCGTGGCCCAGAGTATACCTGGGAACGAGAAGATCAAATGGAACTCAAGTATCCTCAGTTATTCAAAAACCGTGCAACCACTACTGAGGCTGAAGCTACTACTACAGAATTTCGGGACGAAATTCCAAATCAACGGGGGGATGATGTGACACCCCAGGAAAACCAGTAAACGATGCAACTTACCTAGCTTCCTCAGTAACCGCATGCTAAATTTCGGGACGAAATTTCTTTCAAGTTGGGGATAATGTGATAACTCGAGTTTCCAAGATTCCACTTTCGCATTTATTGCACATTCACTGCTTGTTTAGTGTTTACTTGCACAATTTGTTTGCATTGTAACTGTATACGTTTTGGATTTGATAAGGTATATGAATGATTTGTCAAATACTTGAATGTGGTGATGAAACTGTAAATTGCATATCTTGTGCATGTAATATATGATAGATAATACTTAAGGGTGCTTAGTGCTAATAGTGAAACTTTAATCACTCTTAACCCTAATCTCCTTCACTAATCAACACACCAGAATCAAAACACGTACTTTCACCTTCTCTAATCCTCTAGAATCATCTTCTTAATCATTGGCAAGCTCTCAATCATCACTCTTGATTTCCACACTTTATCTAGAATCAATCCAAGGTAATTGTTTAATGATTGTTTGTTATTATCAATTCTTTATTTTGTGATTCATGTAAACCCTAGTTCTTCATAGGATAGTTCTGTGGTTATTAAAGATTCTGATTGTTGTAAATGGTTTATGATCGATTGTGTAATCAGTTGTGTAATTACTTGTTGAATGTTAAATGTCTGTTATGATAGAATGGTTGATTATTGATTTGATCTCTGCAATGCAAATGAAATTAGGGTTTCGTGATCGTGTAAAACGTAACTGTTTACTTGATGCTATAGTAACTGTTCCACCGATTCAGAGTTTTATTTGATGCACACACAAACAAGGTCCGACTTTTATTATCTAGGCATGGTTCGACTTTTTATTGTGGTGTAGTCCGAATTTTATGTAAGGGACTTAATGTCCGAGCTTTTGATTGGTGTACCTGTGATCCGAACTCTTGTATCATAAGTTAGAGGGTCCGAATTATATGAAAAGGGGTGGTGTCCGACTTTTGTTCAAGCAAGATAGGTCCGAATTTTGTTTAAGTAACATGATGTCCGAGTTTTTGTGTCACAACATGTAGTCCGACTTTGTGAATGTTAAGGGGATGAGTCCGACTTTTTGAATGAAAAGGGGATATGTCTGATTTCTTTTAAGGGTCCGAGCTTTAAAAAGGGTTAATGGTCCGAGTTTTAAGGCTTCAAGCCTTGTCCGACCTTTTTGTTTATACCAGGGGCCCGAATTTTTAAGGGGGGAACCCCCTTGGTCCGAGTTTCATGGCTAGGGATGTCTGTTCAACCTTTTAATGATGTAAAGGGGTCCGAATTTGTGTAGGTGATGCACATGGGTCCGAATTTTATTAAGTGGGTTGTGAATAAGTGAATAAGTGTTCTGAGTTATGGCAAATACCAGTGTTAAAGCTTACTGTATGGTTCTGTATATAATTGCATGCTACTGTTCATTACTGTATATAACTGTATGATGTTGTATGTTGCTGGATGATACCGTATACGTGAACAATCCATCTTATGCTATTCAGTACACAATTATCACACGAATCACATTTATTTGGATACCAAAGACTTGTAAACCCTAATTGAATGCAAACACTTACATCGAATCATGTGCAATGTACTTAGGTCGTGTGTAACGGACTTAAACATTAATTAATCCTAGAAGCAATAACATACCGAGCAAACCAAGGTGAGTTCACACTCTTTACCAAGGCATGGGATTCCGGGGATTGGGAATGGGTTGAATGATGGAATTTAATGATTTCTCATACTTACACGGTTACTAGACTGTCTACCATGGTCCTCGGGTTAGCAGGACACTTACGTAAAACCTACGTAAACAGGAATATGCTACTGTCTTCCGGAGTCAGGAAGGACACTTACGTAAAACCTACGTAAACAATAACATGCTACTGTCTTCCGGAGTCAGGAAGGACACTTACGTAAAACCTACGTAAACCCCACGCGTACCACTGTCCTCGGGTAAAGAAGGATACTTACGTAAAACCTACGTAATGCTTGTACGTACTACTGTTCTCGGTTGTGAAGAACACTTATGGTTACGAATAGTCTAGTGTATATGCAACATGGGAAGCCCCCACCAATAGAACTTACTATCGGCCCAGTAGAGCCACCCGTTACAAACGAACTTACTATTACGCACTTACTTACTGTGAACTCGCTCAACTAGTTGTTGATCCTCTGTTACATGCCTTGCAGGTCGTTAGGTACATGGAGCTTGCACAGGGAGGCGCGGTCGTTGTGGACAAGGATCGTGATTACTTTGATTTAAAAACTATGACATTGCACGCTTTATTTATGATTGGGCTTTCATACATTTGCTTCCGCTAAACTTTGTTATGACACTTATGTTTTGGAACACCTTTTATATGGATTGGTTTGGTTTAATTACAATTACATTTACTATATACATTGTTCTATATGATTGGTGGCTTGATCCTGGTCAGTCACGCTCCCAAGCAGTGATACTCCGCAGGTGGATTTTGGGGGTGTGACACTCTTACTGAGGAGGCCATTCGGTTGAACAAGTTTCCAAATGTTGAACCAAAGAAGAAAGAAACACATGCTGAGTCGGCGGGTGAAAACAAGCGAAAATTTTCCAATTTCAAGCAAGGAACCAGCCATGTAAGCAAGAAGGGCGAGTCAAGAACACCGGCTAAAGCTGCAACCGGTGTTGAGAACAAAGGAAAGGGTTATATGGACACACTGCCCAAGTGTATCACATGCCAGCGCCATCATTCTGGCCGGTGTGGACCAAAAACATGTGAAGCTTGTGGGAAAATTGGCCACTTGAAGGATACTTGCTGGGTTAGTGCTGGCCGGGGTTGCCAAGGAGGTTTTGGTAATAGGAACAACAACCGTTGTGGTAATGGAAATCGTCCGCAAGGGAATAATGGCGGAAATGGAAACCGTGGGAACGTTGCGAATCAAGCTGGGAATGGGAATCGCAACCAAAACAACACTCAAGCTGGGAACGGAGGTAGTAACGGTCAAAGACTGGGCTGTTTTAATTATGGAGAAGTTGGGCACTTCAAGAAGGAATGCCCAAAGCTGAATCAAGCCCGTGGAAGAGTGTTTAACATTGGAGCAAGGGAAGCGCGCCAGGATCCCAACGTTGTCACTGGTACGTTCCCTATAAATCAACGCTTTGCATCTGTTCTGTTTGATACCGGTGCCGACTATAGCTTTGTATCGTTAGAATTTAAGAGTATGCTTGGGTTAACTGCTAGTAAGTTAGATGTTCCGTACTCAATTGAACTGGCTAATGGGAAGCTAGTTGAAGCAAATGAAGTTGTCAGAGGTTGTGTGATTGAGCTGGGAGAGCGTGAGTTCACTTTGGATCTACTACCAGTCGAGTTGGGAAGCTTCGACGTGATAGTAGGGATGGATTGGTTGTCAAGCAACAAGGCTGAGATTATTTGTCATGAAAAGATCATTCGCATCCCAACAGAAGAGGAGAGACGATCGTGGTTCACGGAGAGAAGCGCGATACGCCTCTGAGAATCATCAGCTGTCTGAAAGCTCAAAAGTGTTTACAGAAGGGATATGTTGCCTTCTTGGCACACATCGTGGATAGAGAGGCTGCCGAGCCAAAGATCGAAGACATCCCTGTCGTGAAGGAGTATCCTGAAGTCTTTCAAGAAGACTTGCCAGGATTGCCACCCCAAAGGCAAGTGGAGTTCCACATCGACTTAGTTCTAGGCGCCGCGCCTGTGGCTAAGGCACCTTATCCACTTGCACCTTTAGAGATGCAGGAACTGTCAACCCAACTGCAAGAGTTGTTAGACAAGGGATTCATCCGACCAAGCTTCTCACCTTGGGGAGCTCCAGTACTGTTTGTCAAGAAGAAAGACGGTAATTCTCGTATGTGCATTGACTACCGGGAGTTGAACAAGTTGACGATCAAGAATAGGTATCCTCTGCCAAGGATTGATGACCTATTCGATCAGCTGCAAGGTTCAAGCTACTACTCGAAGATCGATTTGCGATCAGGTTATCATCAGCTAAGAATACAAGAAGAAAGTATTCCCAAGACTGCTTTTAGAACTCGGTATGGACATTATGAGTTCTTGGTTATGCCATATGGGTTGACAAACGCGCCAGCTGTTTTTATGGATTTGATGAACAAAGTTTGTAAGCCGTACCTCGACAAGTTCGTGATTGTATTCATCGACGATATTTTGATCTATTCGAAGACGAAGGATGAGCCCGAACAGCATTTAAGAGCTATTTTGGAGTTGCTGAAAAAAGAAAAGTTGTATGCCAAATTCTCGAAGTGCGAGTTTTGGTTACACGAAGTCCAATTTCTTGGACATGTGCTAAATGGAGATGGAATCCACGTGGATCCCACAAAGATCGAAGCGATCAAGAATTGGGAGGCTCCAAAGACGCCAACCGAGATTCGGCAATTCTTAGGTTTGGGTGGTTATTATCGAAGATTCATTGAGGATTTTTCAAAAATCGCTCAACCATTGACCTTCCTCACGCAGAAGGATAAGAAGTTTGATTGGGGAATCAAACAAGAAGAAGCGTTTCAGTTGTTAAAGGACAAGCTCTGCAATGCACCGATCTTATCGCTACCTGAAGGAACGGATGATTTTGTGGTATATTGTGATGCCTCGCGTCAAGGTCTGGGTTGCGTGTTAATGCAGTGCCAGAAAGTTATAGCTTACGCGTCACGCCAGTTGAAGATCCATGAAAGGAATTATACCACGCACGATCTGGAGCTAGGAGCAGTGGTATTTGCGTTGAAAATTTGGAGACATTATTTATATGGTACGAAGTGTACAATCTTCACGGATCATAAGAGTCTGCAACACATATTCGACCAGAAGGAGCTAAACATGAGACAAAGACGCTGGGTCGAATTATTGAACGACTACGACTGCGAGATCAAGTATCACCCAGGGAAGGCGAATGTGGTCGCCGACGCCCTAAGTCGAAAAGAAAGGATCAAGCCCATAAGGGTTAGGGCTTTGGAGATGATTATCCAGACATATCTTTCACTGCGCATTCGTGCCGCGCAGAAAGAGGCTCTGAAAGAAAGGAACATTGAAGAGGAATATCTCCGTGGAATGGAGAAGCAATTAGTACCAAACGAGGAAGGAACTTTATGTTTCATGAGACGGATTTGGGTTCCTCTGTTTGGTGGTTTGAGAAAAGTTATCTTTGCTGAAGCTCACAAGTCACGGTACTCTATCCATCCCGGAGCGGATAAGATGTACCAAGATCTTAAAGATTATTATTGGTAGCCAAGAATGAAAGGCGATGTAGCAGTTTATGTTAGCAAGTGTTTAACGTGCGCCAAGGTAAAAGCTGAATACCAGAAGCCTTCAGGACTTCTGCAACAACCTGAGATCCCCAAATGGAAATGGGAACAGATTTCAATGGATTTCATAACAAAACCGCCAAGAACACCAAAAGGTCATGACACTATTTGGGTAATAGTGGACCGGTTAACGAAATCTGCACACTTCTTACCCATCAGAGAGAAAGATAACAAGAGCAAGTTAGCCGAGATATACATGAGAGAGATCGTTGCACGTCATGGAGTGCCTCTCTCGATCATCTCTGATAGAGACGGAAGATTTGTGTCAAGGATTTGGCAGTCCTTCCAAGAAGCGTTCGGATCTCAGTTGAATCTGAAAACTGATGGACAGAGCGAACGGACGATTCAGACTTTAGAAGATATACTGCGAGCTTGCGTTATGGATTTAGGTGGGAGTTGGGATACTCACCTACCATTGGTTGAATTTTCATACAACAATAGTTATCACGCAAGTATTCAAGCCGCACCGTTCGAAGCTCTATACGGATGCAAGTGTCGATCACCGATCTATTGGTCTGATGCAGGTGATAGACAGTTAGTTGGTCCAGAAGTGGTCCAGGAAACCACAGACAAGATTGCACAGATCCGAGAGCGCATCAAGGCGGCTCGCGATCGACAAAAGTGTTATGCGGACTGAAGAAGGAAACCTCTGGAGTTTGAGGTAGGAGACATGGTATTGTTGAAGGTATCACCCTGGAAGGGTGTGGCACGCTTCAGAAAGCGTGGAAAGTTGAATCCGCGCTATATTGGTCCATTCAAGATTCTGAAGAGGATTGGTTTAGTAGCATACAAGTTGGACTTACCTGCTGAACTTAATGGTGTTCACGATACATTCCATGTATCAAACCTGAAGAAGAGTCCAACGCAAGAAACAGTTGTCATTCCCGCAGACGAAATTCATATTGACGACACGCTCCACTTTGTCGAAGAACCCGTTGAGGTTACTGATTGGAATATAAACAAAACACGCAGGAGTAGTGTCAAGCTCGTCAAAGTTCGTTGGAATGCAAGACATGGTCCAGAATACACCTGGGAACGTGAGGATCGAATGAAAGAGAAATACCCCCATTTATTTCCCAAGGCCCCTGCAACCAGAAGCAGAACTTAAAGATTTCAGGACGAAATTTTCTTAACGAGGGGAGAATGTGACAACCCTCACCAAACCAGGTATCCGTACAAATTAATTAATATTTAATTAGTGCTTAATTACTGTGCTTGATTACAATTACGAATAAATTGCTTTCTGTTTTCTGATACATACATATTCATGCATCATACTTTATTATTGTCACTTCATTTATTACACACAAAACATTTGTGACAAACTTGATGCACAAAGCACAGTTAGCACAGTGAGTGGATAACCCAGTAAACATGCTGACATTGCCAGCACTAGACAGACATTGTCTCTCAGGCCAGTATGAGCCGGGAATAGATTACTACACTAGTAGGGAATGTAGGGAGGTGAGGATTATAAAACTGCGTCACTAGGTGATAGTTATAGTGACCGGAAGTGCCTAAAACACACTTTAATTATAAAATTATGCACTTTATACAAAAATTCAGCATTTAACATAACTAGTAAAGTGCAAAAACTGGGTAAAATAGTCCTAGACACTTTCCAAGGTATTGGTAATTTATTGTGTCACTAAAAATAATATTAAAGGCACTTTAAAGCTTTACTTGTCACTTTAACGGATCAACATCCAACCGAACAACCGGACTTTACCTGAAACATAAAAATATTGCCAAAGACATAATTTTCACTTTTCTGAGCTAACACCCTTTATATTATCACACACACACTAATACACTTACTTTCACTTTGAGATCTAACTAATTAGTAACTATCCATTTGAAAACCAACCCCTTACCCCCCCCCCCTCATCTCGACGGTCACAAGGGTGACCCACCCTTGCCAATTCTTTAATTATTTTAATCACTTATGTTTGTCTAGTAAACACATTACATGTGGGATAATAGTGATTAGTGGTTTATAAGTAAACACCAAAGGTTAAGAACTCTCATTCACAAATCACCAACTCAAACTTGCTCTCTCTCCTTCCCTTTTGCTTGTCTTCGGTCGAACACCATCACCACCATACACACACCATCAAGTCTTGATCTAGCCATTCTTCATACATACAAAGGTGCAAGAGATCATACAAGAAGGCTCGGTGATCTCGAAAGTGCAAGAACTGCTCTCATTTTCTTTTATCCACCACATTTACATCTTGTTTCTTCCCTAGCCTTGAGCTAGTAGTAAGTGTCTCTAATCATCATCTTGATCTTGTTTATGGTGGATAATAGGTGATTTAATGGTTAAAATTTAAGAACACTCAAGAACATAACATAAAGTCTTGAACATAAGTGATTTATGGTGGATAAAGAAAGGATATATGTGTAAATCATATAAATCTTGTATGGTTGTGATTACTTGACGTTGTTTGTTATTAAAAGTGGGATGATCATCATCTAGACATACTAGATCATGTTCAAGAACATGAACTAGTAAGTTATAAATGTTAAAGTTATGAAAGATGATGAAACCTTCCATCCCTGAAACATGAACTTGGGTAAATAAAATTTTTCTTGTAAAATAAGACTCTAAACATGTAGATCTAAAGATCTACAAGTGGTTTTTCGGAAGAACCAAGTGAAAGATGCAAGTCTTGTTAAAACCCGGATGTTTTATGAACTAGAAGCATTTTTGGTAGATAAACGAGTGTGTAAACACTTGTGTAACAAGAAGATTTAACAAAGAAGTATTTTTGAGAATCTTGACTAGAAGTTGTAAAACTCCAAGTTCTTTAAAAATAAAGTTTTTAAGAAACTAATTTTATTTTTAAAGATAACAAAACCTACTAAATACGCTAGTAACTTACTACGTATTTTTACAAAACTTTCAAGTTCATGAGTTGTGATTTAGGCTTGTTTTGTCAAGTTTGATGCTTAAATATTGTTGATTGATGATTGTTAAATTGCTTGATTGAATTTTTGAAAAGAAAATGATACGCTTGTAAGCCTGGCCACCTCCAGTTACAGAGGAAACTCTGGCGAAATTTTTCCAGAAATATAACAGTTAGAAAATATTTTTCTAGTAAGCGTTTCCCTAAATATTTTTAACTTGATTTTCAAAATATAAACTTCGTCATGATTTTTATTACAAAAATTACCAAGTGTCGGAGGTGGATTTTCGTAAATAAAACTTGTTAAATATATATTTAGAATATATATTTCATAATAAAACGCTTGTGTGATTATGTGATTATTTTGTGAACTAGATATATTATTTTTAGGATAAAAATAATATAACTTGAAAATATCATGAAATTACGACTCCAAAATAATACCAACGTCCTCACAAATAAATACTCTTAAATGTGTATTTTGATAAAGTATTATTTTGGAAAATTTATGAAATAAAATATAATATTTTTGGAAAAAATATATATATTTTGGGAATTAAAACATTTTAGACAAAGTAATTAAAATATATTTTTCAAGTGAGACTTAAAAATATATTTTCGAAATTATAAAGCATACATGTATTAATACCCCCATCCTTGGGAAGGAGTATATTCACTATATAATTAAGAAGCGTAAATACGAAATAGTTGCCTAACTATTTCCCAAAAACGTTAAACCTTAAGTCAAGGCACGACCGTCCGTCTAATAGGAATTAGTACGTGTAGGTCGTCATTGTGACAACTCGACCTTTTGACTCGTATTTAATGCACGTTGACTTTGACCATTGACCTTGACTGTTTGACTTGCTTGACTTGTAATATGGATAATGTGCACTTGATGTAATATGAATGATATTGGTATGAACTTGTTTAGAAAACTGGAAGACATTCACAAACTGGAAGACGAGCTGTATAACCTGAAAATGGTTGGATCAGAGATTGAAGCGTATACCAAACGGTCAAATGAGCTGGCCGTGCTGTGCCCAACTATGGTGGACCCTCCATACAAGCGCATCGAGTTGTATCTCAAGGGGTTGGCACCGGAAATCCAGAGCCACGTAACATCGGCTAATCTCGACAACATCCAGGCTATTCAACGCCTCGCTCATCGCATCACCGACCAGGCAGTGGACCAGAATAAACTGCCTAAGCGAGTCAACGCTACTGCTACAGTTACTACTTCAGCCACTCCAGCTGCTACTACTTCTGCCACAACCAGCGAGAACAAAAGAAAGTGGGATGGGGATTCCAGCAAGGGATCAGTTTCGGTTCAGTCCCAGACACAGCAGCGTCGCACCAACGACCACCAGAGTCCGAATCAGCAATCATCGGGCAACCAGGGGCAGAGTGGTTATAGGGGAACTCACCCGTGGTGTAACAGGTGCAACAAACACCACAGTGGAAGATGTCGCAGGGAACGTTGTCAAAGATGCCACAAGCCGGGCCATGAGGCTAAAGATTGTAGAAGCTCGCGACCAGCAAACCAAAACCAGCAACTCCCACCGCCAGCTCCACAGAACCAGCAGCAGCAGCCACAGCGTGGAAACCAGGGATGTTTCCAGTGTGGGGCTGAAGGCCACTACAAACGCGATTGCCCACAGTTGAACCAGAATCGCAACAACAACAACCAGGGCAATGGGAATAACAACAATAACAACAACGAGGGAAACAACAACAACAATGGCAACGAAGCTCGGGGTCGTGCTTTTGTGCTAGGTCGGGGTGACGCAGTGAATGATCCCAATGTGGTTATGGGTAAGTTTCTTCTCGACGATATTTATGTTACTGTCTTATTTGATTCGGGTGCTGATACAAGTTATATGTCATTGAAAATGAGTAAATTGTTAAAACGTACACCAACACCCCTAAACACTAAACACGTCGTAGAACTGGCAAATGGTAAAAGTGTAGAAGCGGCACATGTAATCAAGGGCTGTAACATCGTTCTGGCTGGTCAGACTTTCTCGATTGATCTTATACCCATAGTCTTGGGTAGTTTCGACGTCGTCATCGGTATGGATTGGTTATCCCAACATCGCGCAGAGATTTTATGCAAGGAAAAGGTTATTCGTATTCCTCGCTCTAGTCAGGAACCTCTCGAAGTTCAAGGTGACAAGAGTGGTGCTGTGGTTGGCATCATCTCTTTTTAAAGGCGCAGAAATGTTTACGAAAGGGACACACTGCCATTCTGGCACTTGTCACTGACGCATCAGCAAAGGAAAAGAAGCTGGAGGATATCCCAGTTGTATGTGACTTCCCTCAGGTGTTTCCTGAAGATTTACCTGGTTTACCTCCTCATCGTCAAGTCGAGTTTCAGATTGAGTTAGCTCCTGGAGCAGCACCAATAGCCCGCGCACCGTATCGTTTAGCTCCAACTGAACTGGAAGAACTGTCGAAGCAGCTGCAAGAGCTCTTGGAAAAGGGTTTTATTCGTCCAAGCTCTTCGCCTTGGGGAGCTCCAGTGTTATTTGTGAAGAAGAAAGATGGGACGTTCAGAATGTGCATCGACTACCGTGAACTGAACAAGGTGACGGTGAAGAACCGTTATCCTCTTCCGCGTATAGACGACCTATTCGACCAGTTGCAGGGGTCGAGTTTCTACTCCAAGATAGACTTGAGGTCAGGATATCATCAGCTGAGAGTCCGGGATGAGGACGTCTCCAAAACCGCTTTCAGAACTCGTTACGGACACTACGAGTTTCTAGTCATGCCATTCGGGCTAACAAACGCGCCTGCCGTGTTTATGGATCTTATGAACAGGGTGTGTAAACCCTATCTTGACAAGTTCGTCATTGTTTTCATCGACGACATTTTGATTTACTCCAAGAGTCAGGAGGAGCACGAGCAGCATCTCCGCCTTATTTTGGAACTCCTTCGGAAGGAACAGCTGTACGCCAAGTTTTCTAAATGTGACTTCTGGCTTCGTGAAGTCCACTTCTTAGGCCATGTGGTGAACAGGGATGGGATCCATGTCGATCCATCCAAGGTAGATTCGATCAGGAACTGGCCTGCACCGCGTACACCAACGGAAATACGCCAATTCTTGGGTTTGGCGGGTTACTATCGGCGATTCATCAAAGACTTCTCAGAGATCGCTCAACCGCTTACACTGCTGACACAGAAGGGTGTCACCTATCGCTGGGGAGAGTCCCAGGAAACCGCCTTTCAGTACTTAAAGGATAGGCTTTGCAGTGCGCCTATTCTCTCATTGCCAGAGGGCACGGAAGATTTCGTGGTTTATTGTGACGCATCAATACAGGGTCTTGGTTGCGTGTTGATGCAGCGGGATAAAGTTATTGCCTACGCCTCTCGTCAACTCAAGGTTCACGAACGGAACTACACGACGCACGATTTAGAGCTGGGAGCAGTTGTTTTCGCGCTTAAGATATGGCGACACTACCTGTACGGTACCAGGTGCACGATTTACACCGATCACAGGAGTCTCGAGCATATCCTCAAGCAGAAGGATTTGAACATGCGTCAACGAAGATGGGTTGAATTACTGAATGATTATGAATGCGCCATCAAGTATCATCCTGGCAAAGCCAATGTGGTGGCTGACGCCCTTAGTCGGAAAGACACTCTACCTAGACGCGTACGAGCTTTGCAGCTCACTATTCAGTCTAGTCTTCCTGCACAGATACGAGGTGCTCAAGTGGAAGCATTGAAACCAGAAAACGTACAGGCTGAAGCTTTACGTGGTTCGAGGCAACAAATGGAACAAAAGGAAGACGGCGCCTACTATGTAACGGGGCGTATTTGGGTTCCACTTTATGGCGGTCTACGAGAGCTTGTAATGGATGAAGCTCACAAGTCCCGTTATTCGGTACATCCAGGGTCGGACAAAATGTACCACGACATCAGAACTACTTATTGGTGGCCAAGCATGAAGGCCCACATCGCCACCTACGTCGGCAAGTATTTGACATGTGCAAGGGTCAAAGTGGAATATCAGAAACCAGCGGGTCTACTTCAGCAACCCAAGATACCGCAATGGAAATGGGAAGAAATTTCCATGGATTTCGTTACAGGCTTACCAAGATCCCAGCGCGGGAATGATACCATATGGGTGATCGTGGATCGACTCACCAAGTCTGCACACTTTCTGGCTATAAAGGAAACAGATAAGTTCTCCACTCTCGCAGACGTTTATCTCAAAGAAGTTGTTTCGAGGCACGGGGTGCCCATCTCCATCATTTCAGATCGTGATGCACGATTCACGTCAGAGCTATGGCAAGCGATGCATAAATCTTTCGGCTCAAAGTTAGACATGAGCACGTCATATCACCCTCAGACGGATGGGCAGTCTGAGCGAACGATCCAAACTCTTGAAGACATGCTCCGGGCATGTGTTATCGATTTCGGCAACGGCTGGGAAAAACACCTCCCTTTGGTGGAGTTCTCATACAATAACAGTTATCACACCAGCATACAAGCGGCTCCATTCGAGGCATTGTACGGGCGTAAATGCCGGTCACCTCTCTATTGGGCAGAGGTGGGGGATAGTCAGATTACGGGTCCAGAGATTGTAGTGGACGCCACGGAAAAGATCGCACAGATACGACAACGCATGGCGGCAGCACGCGACCGTCAGAAAGCCTACGCGGACAAGCGTAGAAAGCCATTGGAATTTCAGGTCGGGGACCGGGTTTTATTGAAAGTTTCACCCTGGAAGGGTGTGGTACGTTTTGGCAAACGGGGTAAATTAAATCCGCGATATGTCGGACCATTCGAGATCATTGAGAAAATCGGCAAGGTAGCCTACAGATTGAACTTACCAGCTGAACTCGGGGCAGTTCACAATGTCTTTCATGTATCGAACTTAAAGAAGTGCTTATCAGATGAAACCCTCATCGTTCCTTTTAAGGAACTCACTATCGACGAGCGGTTGCAGTTCGTCGAGGAGCCTGTGGAAATCACGGACCGGGATGTGAAGGTCCTCAAACACAAGAGAATCCCTCTTGTTCGAGTTCGTTGGAACTCCCGACGTGGCCCAGAGTACACCTGGGAACGCGAAGACCAAATGAAAGAAAAGTATCCCCAGTTATTCGGAACCAATACAACCACTGCTGAGGCTGAAGCTACTACAACGGAATTTCGGGGCGAAATTCCAGATCAACGGGGGGAGGATGTGACACCCCAAGAAAACCAGTGAACGATGCAACCTATCTAGCTTCCTCAGTAAGTACTTACCAAATTTCGGGACGAAATTTCTTTCAAGTTGGGGATAATGTGACAACTCGACCTTTTGACTCGTATTTAATGCACGTTGACTTTGACCATTGACCTTGACTGTTTGACTTGCTTGACTTGTAATATGGATAATGTGCACTTGATGTAATATGAATGATATTGGTATGAACTTGTTTAGAAAACCTAGACTTAAACTGTAGAACCCATTAAGGATCTATATGTGTTTTGCCGTACAACACCCCGACGAATCAGATTATGATTCGCCAAGAACCATTCGACGAAACAGGTAACCTGTTTCGCCAATCCTGTTTTGCCGGCCCAATCAGTTTCGCCAAGGCCCAGTTCGGCCCAGTAGGGTGAAACGCGTATATACACACGCACAGACCTATGTTCGATACTTTTTGGCAAAACAGAAACCCTAGAACTCCTGTGCGCAGACGGCAATTGTGTGTGTGTTCCCGAAACCCGCTAGCGATTTACTCATCGTTCCCGCTACTCGGTTAGTTATCTATGTGTTCATGATTCCTTGATTCATGTTACATCTATGCTTGATTCCCTGGATTTCTCTATGCATATTGGGTATGCTTGATTTACAATCGGATGTGAGTACATGTACTAGATAATCTTGCTTCGTATACATGACTAGTCGGTTAAGTATTTCTATGCGAATTATGATGTTGATTTAGGAATACTATTAACTGATCGGATTGATATGATTACGTGATGGGTAGATCTAGAACTAACGATGTTCATGCCGGTTTAATGTCGTTAAACTTTGTTGATTATGATTTCTGGGTTACGATAATTGTACGTTTATCTGATGATAGTATGATGATTGTTCTTGAAAGTGTTCTAGGCGGCTGCTAGAATGATTAGGGTTTCCATGATTGATTGCATGATTTTCCGTAACTGACATGTTGACGTAACTGATAACTTAACGAATCTGAATGTTTGTCGAATCAGAATGTTGACGTAACTGAATGCTTGACGAATGTGAATGATTGACGAATGTGATTGTTTGGCGAATTAGAAGTCTTGGCGAAACAGAATTAGTTTCGCCAAGGATGATTGACGAATTTGAAAATGTGTTTCGCCAAAGGAGGTTTGACGAAACAGAATGTGTTTCGCCAACCCTGTGTTTCGCCAATTGATGTGTTTCGCCGAACTGGATAACCTGCACAGTAACCTGATGTAATTCTGATGTAATTCTGTTAAGTGTTCACTGAGTTAACTAACTGATGTTAAACGCTATGCATGACTGGTGTAATGTTGAATAGTGATGTGTACTACTTGATGATCATTGTTGATGCTTATACGTGAACTATATGAAATCAAACTGATTTGAATACGTGCATACTCTAGGACGTGATTGACTTTCTTTGAGCACATACTTAGCATACCGAGCAAACCCCAGGTGAGTTCACACAGCCAAGGCATGGGTTCCCGGGTGGGGAATGGGATTTGATAGATTGTTGTGCATACTCAGATGGTAGAACTTAACGAATACGAACCTACTAGACTAGTAACACTTATTGAACTGATCTTCGCACACCTGCCACGGGTTGGCCGCGATAATATGACATCTTCGCACACCTGCCTTTGGAAGGCCGCGAACTAAATTTACTAACCTTCGCACACCTGCCTGGGAGGCCGCGATACAAATAAACCTAGTCTAGAATAATTGGGATGAACATCCCCTAATATCTTCGCACACCTGCCTGGGAGGCCGCGATGGAAATATGATACATGATATAAACGAACGAACTTGCTATTACTCATACCATACTATTACTGAACTGTTATCTGTGAACTCGCTCAACTAGTTGTTGACTCTCTGCTGCATGCCTTGCAGGACCTTAGGTATTTATGGAGCTTGCACTGGAGGAGCGGGTCGTTGTGGGAAATGGATCATGAACACTATGTTTAACACTTCGAATATTTGAACTTATGATTTTATTTGGGTTATTTACTTATGCTTCCGCTATTGATACTATGTTTGGTTTGGAACATCAATTGTATTGAATGGGGTTTACGAACTATTTACTTATATTATGCTATGTTCAATATGATTGATGGCTTGATCCTGGTCAGTCACGCTCCCAAGCGGTGGTACTCCGCGTGTGGATTTTGGGGGTGTGACAGTCATGCAGCGGGTTGATTTGGGACCGACTATTTCGAGACGCACTTCTGTGAGTTCATGTCCCCCTTTTCTCTTAACCGTTTTCAGTTTTTATACTTCGGGGGTGGAATACATGTTACAGTAATTACGGATACTTTTATACATGGTATGGTTAGCTTAAGGAGGGTTTACTACTTAGATCATGTGAGTGGGTAGGCTGGAACTAGAGGCCATTAATCCTCATTGTAGGACCGAGGGTCATTAGCGGTAGATCTATCTGGGTGTAGCGAGCCCAACTCCAGGCCCACTGTACGGACCTTGGGGTGACTTTGAGCCCGACGTAAAAATCTGCTAGGTTTGAGTCTTCCTACAGCACTTCACACATATCATTGGCTTTGCAACCCAATGGTGATCTCTTTTTCCTTATTTGCTACATACCAAGGATTTTCATACATACAAACATATTACAAAGGTTTATACATACTCACTTTTACATGAACTCGCTCAACTTTTGTTGGCAAGGTATGCATCGTCATCAAGCTGCGTAGGAGAAATGAGGTCATCCAAGTTTAGGGATTGTGACTTTTGCCTGGACGAGTCACAAGTCTTAAACTGTGTTTATTTCATGTCTTATGGTTGTGTCGTATGAACAATGTTTTTATTATGTTGTGTTGTAATCTCGCTGCATGTGTCAACTTTGAAAACAATGTTGTCGTATTTTATTTTTAAAACTTGAATCAATGGATGATCATCATGGTTTTACTTTCATATAGCTTTGTTGTGATTAAGCTATGGTATTAAGAAGTCACACCAAATAAACCCACGCTTCCGTAAAGCCAGGGTGTGACAGCTTGGTATAAGAGCCTCGATCATAGCGAACTAGGATTCCTTCTCGAGTCTAGACTATGATCACTAGGGCTCTCACGAAAACATTTTTTTACACTGCATACATTACGTCCAGATCCAGGATACAAAACATTTTTACAAACAAAGAGTATGAGCACTTTTCACAAGTTATGGTTCAGTCATGACGACTGAGGGAGTTCAGCCCTAAAGGCTGGGAGGTTCAGTCATGTAGACTGAGGGGTCCAATCTCAAAGATTGGGGAGGTCTGGTTTTAGAGGCCAGGTAGTTAGTCTGAGAGACTAGGAGGTTCAGTCTGAGAGGATGGGAGGGTAGTCTAGTGAGATTAGGAAGAAATGCTTGCTTGCTTATTGTTAACTAACATGTTTATTTGATTATACGATTGATTATTTGTGCATGTGTGTATTTGTGTTACAGACATCATGCCTTCTTCATCAGACACTGGAGTTTCAGACACTTCAGATCCCATGGCGATAGTATCAGATGACATAGTTTCGTCGGAGCGAGAGGTCTACACTTCCGATACCACCAGTATCGATGATGACGATTTCCAGCCCTTTGCGCTGCCTGACATCGTAGCCGAGCCTGCTGATGGCCATCCCGCTGGGGATTTACCACTCGCGGTGATCCCTGCTCCCATACCTCTTGCTGCTTATCCAGTCGTAGATATGCCCCTCGATGTTGTTTCTGACGACATCGATCTGTTTAGGAGGACCCACCTGAGGCTGACTATGAGGGCGGGGCCCCTATTGTTGCTGATATCATCCTACCCATTGCTGATGCCCCTGCAAAGGAGGCTCTTGTTGATTCGCCTGTCCCAGATTCCTTCGAGTCTGTGGTGTGACAACTCGACCTTTTGACTTTAAATGCACGTTGACTTTGACCATTGACCTTGACTATGTAATTGTTTGACTTGTTGATTTGTAACTGTACATGTTATGTGTTAATGAAACGTACTGTGTTATGCATGTATGTGATAACCATTGTAATGTGATACTATGAACACTTAGACTTAGACTACTGATTAAACCACATTAAACCACATAGTGCCCGACGAATCAGAGCTAGATTCGCCAACAACATCTCAACGAAACAGGAGGCCTGTCTCGCCAATCCCATCTTGACGAAACATTGTGTTTCGGCGGCCCAACAGTTTCGCCAAGCCCAGTTCGGCCCAGTTAACCTTAAACGCGTATAGGTTATGCGTAACCTCTTCATTTGTCACACTTTTAGCAAAACAGAAACCCTAAGAACTCCTTTGCTCTGTGACGGCGATCTCGCATACCCGAAGCCTAGAATCGACTTAGTTGCTTCCTTGATTCTTTCGGTTAGTCGTTTACGTGTTCATGATTTCTTGATTTATGTTATATCTATGCTTGATTTCCTGGATCATATGTGAATATATGCTTATGGTAATCCCGTACTCGCAACGCATGATTTATCGGTTACAATCTATGAATATGTATATTGTTAATGATGAATTAGATTACATGATGTTCAGGAGCAATATCTAAATGTTGTTTGTGTTATGGTAATCGGTTTGCGATACGTAAGTTAGGATTCATGTTAGATGATATGTGCCTTGATGTAATTGGTATGATCAACGGTTACTGAGTGATGATGATTGCATGATTTTCTTATGATGATATTCGGCTGTAGATGATTAGGGTTTCCTGTTGCTGCGTAACTGATAAAAATTAATTGACGTAACTGACTGTTTGACGGAATGGAATGAGTGTTTCGCCAAGAGCATTTGACGAAACAGCTAGACTGTTTCGCCAAAGGACAGTCAACGAAATAGAACCCTAATTCGCCAAAGAATGTTCGACGAAACAGAGTTTAGATTCGCCAAAGGGTAGTTGACGAAACACATTGTGTTTCGTCAACCCGTGTTTCGCCAAATAATCTGTTTCGCCAACCTGAGTAACCTGCACAGTAAACTGATGTAATTTTGATAAGTGTTAACTTAGTTAGCTAACTGATGTTAAACAATATGCATGACTTATGTGATGTTGACTGGTGATGTGTACTACTTGATGATCATTGATTATGCTTATACGCGAACTGCATGAATTCAAACTGATTGTGTACGTACATACTCTAGGACGTGATTGATTTACTTTGAGCACATACTTAGCATACCGAGCAAACCCAAGGTGAGTTCACACAGCCAAGGCATGGGTTCCCGGGTGGGGAATGGGATTTGATAGATTGTTATGCACACTCAGATGGTAGAACTTAACGAATACGAACCTACTAGACTAGTAACACTCATTGAACTGATCTTCGCACACCTGCCACGGGTTGGCCGCGATACTATGACATCTTCGCACACCTGCCTTTGGAAGGCCGCGAACTAAACTTACTAACCTTCGCACACCTGCCTGGGAGGCCGCGATACAAATAAACCTAGTCTAGAATAATTGGGATGAACATCCCCTAATATCTTCGCACACCTGCCTGGGAGGCCGCGATGGGAAATATGAAACATGATATAAACGAACGAACTTACTAATACTCATACCATACTATTACTGAACTGTTATCTGTGAACTCGCTCAACTAGTTGTTGACTCTCTGCTGCATGCCTTGCAGGACCTTAGGTACTTATAGAGCTTGCACTGGAGAAGCGGGTTGTTGTGGACAAGGATCGTGATTGTTACAATGAACTATTATGACATTTAAACTTATGATTTACTTTGGGTTACACATTATTATGCTTCCGCTATTGATACTATGTTTGGTTTGGAACATCAATTGTATTGAATGAGGTTTTACGAACTATTTTATTTATATTATGCTATGTTCAATATGATTGATGGCTTGATCCTGGTCAGTCACGCTCCCAAGCGGTGGTACTCCGCATGTGGATTTTTGGGGGTGTGACAGATTGGTATCAGAGCCATTGGTTATAGAGAACTTGGTTTTAATATGGGAAAACGTTTTTATTAAAACCAGACTATAACCAGAACAGTGCTCTCAACGATCCACAACGACGCTTCGCTCCACGTGCAAGACTCGACATCCTAGGTAATAAGGTTTA
Organism: Helianthus annuus; assembly: GCF_002127325.2. NCBI lineage: Eukaryota > Viridiplantae > Streptophyta > Magnoliopsida > Asterales > Asteraceae > Helianthus > Helianthus annuus. Next base: position 24,966,088 of record NC_035439.2, on the reverse strand, counting down.
TGTTTATTACCTGCTTGCTAGAACTGCTTAGAACTTTGCTCGTAGTATGCTTACCCTACTATTGCTCGCTATCTGTTACTGCTTGAGAACACTTATGTGCTTACACTCTTCTGTCATCGCACTATTCGCGAACCTTTCTCACTTATGTTGCCTTTGATGTGAAGATCAATGGCCGCACGAATTAACATGACTCAAGCCCAGCTAGAGGCTCTCGTTGCTGCGACAGTTGCAGCCGCTCAAGCAGGTAGTATACCCTGCAGTATAGACTCATACTAGGGTCTTTAGATCCTACATTAACTCCCGTATTTAACTTGTCCTATTCGTACAATAGGTCAACACGCGCAGCAGCCTGTCTGCACTTTCAAGAACTTCATGGACTGTCGTCCAAATTCTTTCAGTGGCACCGAGGGGGTAGTGGGACTCCTCCATTGGTTTGAGATGCTAGAGTCAGTATTCGAAATGTGCGAGTGCCCTGAGGCTCGCAAGGTCAAGTATGCAACTGGCACCTTGGAGGGAATAGCGCTAACCTGGTGGAACGCGCAGGTGCAAATTCTGGGGTTGGCAGCTGCTAACGCCACACCCTGGAACGATTTTAAGGAACTTATCAAGAGAGAGTATTGCACGCGTGAAGATATTCACAAACTGGAAGACGAGCTGTATAACCTGGAAATGGTTGGATCAGAGATTGAAGCGTATACTAAACGGTCAAATGAGCTGGCCGTGCTGTGCCCAACTATGGTAGACCCTCCATACAAGCGCATTGAGTTGTATCTCAAGGGTTTGGCGCCAGAAATCCAGAGCCACGTAACATCGGCTAATCTTGACGACATTCAGGCTATTCAGCGCCTCGCTCACCGCATCACAGATCAGGCAGTGGATCAGAACAGACTGCCAAAACGCATCAGTGCTACCACTACTGCTACTACTACTCCAGCTGCTACTACTTCTGCCACAACCAGCGAGAACAAAAGAAAGTGGGATGGGGATTCCAGCAAGGGATCAGCTTCAGTTCAGTCCCAAACTCAGCAGCGTCGCACAAAGTGCATCAGAGCCCGAATCAGCAATCATCGGGCAACCAGGGGCAGAGTGGTTATAGGGGAACTCACCCGTGGTGTAACAGGTGCAACAAACACCACAGTGGAAGATGTCGCAGGGAACGTTGTCAAAGATGCCACAAGCCGGGCCATGAGGCTAAAGATTGTAGAAGCTCGCGACCAGCAAACCAAAACCAGCAACTCCCACCACCAGCTCCACAGAACCAGCAGCAGCAGCCACAGCGTGGAAACCGGGGATGTTTCCAGTGTGGGGCTGAAGGCCACTACAAACGCGATTGCCCACAGTTGAATCAGAATCGCAACAACAACAACAATCAGGGCAACGGGAACAATAACAACAACAACAACGGGGGAAACAACAACAATGGCAACGAAGCTCGGGGTCGTGCTTTTGTGCTAGGTCGGGGTGACGCAGTGAATGATCCCAACGTGGTTATGGGTAAGTTTCTTCTCGACGATATTTATGTTACTGTCTTATTTGATTCGGGTGCTGATACAAGCTATATGTCATTGAAAATGAGTAAATTGTTAAAACGTACACCAACACCCCTAAACACCAAACACGTCGTAGAACTGGCAAATGGTAAAAGTGTAGAAGCGGCACATGTAATCAAGGGTTGTAACATCGTTCTAGCTGGTCAGACTTTCTCGATTGATCTTATACCCATAGTTTTGGGTAGTTTCGACGTCGTCATCGGTATGGATTGGTTATCCCAACATCGCGCAGAGATTTTATGCAAGGAGAAGGTTATTCGTATTCCTCGCTCTAGTCAGGAACCTCTCGAAGTTCAAGGTGACAAGAGTGGTGCTGTGGTTGGCATCATCTCTTTCTTAAAGGCGCAGAAATGTTTACGAAAGGGACACACTGCCATTCTGGCACTTGTCACTGACGCATCAGCAAAGGAAAAGAAGCTGGAGGATATCCCAGTTGTATGTGACTTTCCTCAGGTGTTTCCTGAAGATTTACCTGGTTTACCTCCTCATCGTCAAGTCAAGTTTCAGATTGAGTTAGCTCTTGGAGCAGCACCAATAGCCCGCGCACCGTATCGTTTAGCTCCAACCGAACTGGAAGAACTGTCGAAGCAGCTACAAGAGCTCTTGGAAAAGGGTTTTATTCGTCCAAGCTCTTCGCCATGGGGAGCTCCGGTACTTTTCGTGAAAAAGAAAGATGGTACCTTCAGGATGTGCATCGACTACCGTGAACTGAACAAGGTGACGGTGAAGAACCGTTATCCTCTTCCGCGTATAGACGATTTATTCGACCAGTTGCAAGGGTCGAGTTTCTACTCCAAGATAGACTTGAGGTCAGGATATCATCAGCTGAGAGTCCGGGATGAGGACGTCTCCAAAACCGCTTTCAGAACTCGTTACGGACACTACGAGTTTCTAGTCATGCCATTCGGGCTAACGAACGCGCCTGCCGTGTTTATGGACCTTATGAACAGGGTGTGCAAGCCGTACTTAGACAAGTTTGTGATTGTATTCATCGACGACATTTTGATTTACTCCAAGAGTCAGGAGGAGCACGAGCAGCATCTACGATTGATTTTGGAACTCCTCCGAAAGGAGCAATTGTACGCCAAGTTTTCAAAATGTGACTTCTGGCTTCGTGAAGTCCATTTCTTAGGCCATGTGGTTAACAAGGATGGGATTCATGTCGATCCGTCCAAGGTAGATTCGATCAGAAACTGGCCTGCACCGCGTACACCGACAGAAATACGCCAATTCTTGGGTTTGGCGGGTTACTACAGACGGTTTATCCAAGACTTTTCAAAGATCGCTCAACCGCTTACACTGCTGACACAGAAGGGTGTCACCTATCGCTGGGGAGAGTCCCAGGAAACCGCCTTTCAGTACTTAAAGGATAGGCTTTGCAGTGCGCCTATTCTCTCATTGCCAGAGGGCACGGAAGATTTCGTGGTTTATTGTGACGCATCAATACAGGGTCTTGGTTGTGTATTGATGCAGCGGGATAAAGTGATTGCCTACGCCTCTCGTCAACTCAAGGTTCACGAACGGAACTACACGACGCACGATTTAGAGCTGGGAGCTGTGGTTTTCGCGCTTAAGATATGGCGACACTACCTGTACGGTACCAGGTGCACGATTTACACCGATCACAGGAGTCTCGAGCATATCTTTAAGCAGAAGGATTTGAACATGCGTCAACGAAGATGGGTTGAACTACTGAACGATTACGAATGCGCCATCAAGTACCATCCAGGCAAAGCCAATGTTTTGGCTGATGCCCTTAGTCGGAAAGACACTCTACCTAGACGCGTACGAGCTTTACAGTTCACTATTCAGTCTAGTCTACCTGCACAGATACGAGATGCTCAAGTGGAAGCATTGAAACCAGAAAACGTAAAGGCTGAAGCTTTACGTGGTTCGAGGCAACAAATGGAACAAAAGGAAGACGGCGCCTACTATGTAACGGGGCGTATTTGGGTTCCACTTTATGGCGGTCTACGAGAGCTTGTAATGGATGAAGCTCACAAGTCCCGTTATTCGGTACATCCAGGGTCGGACAAAATGTACCACGACATCAGAACTACTTATTGGTGGCCAAGCATGAAGGCCCACATCGCCACCTACGTCGGCAAGTGTTTGACATGTGTAAGGGTCAAAGTGGAATATCAGAAACCAGCGGGTCTACTTCAGCAACCCAAGATACCGCAATGGAAATGGGAATAAATTTCCATGGATTTCGTTACAGGCTTACCTAGATCCCAGCGCGGAAACGATACCATATGGGTGATCGTGGATCGACTCACCAAGTCTGCACACTTTCTGGCCATAAAGGAAACGGATAAGTTCTCCACTCTCGCAGACATCTATCTTAAAGAAGTTGTTTCAAGGCACGGGGTGCCCATCTCCATCATTTCAGATCACGACGCACGATTCACGTCAGAGCTATGGCAAGCAATGCACAAATCTTTCGGCTCAAAGTTAGACATGAGCACGGCATATCACCCTCAGACGGACGGGCAGTCTGAGCGAACGATTCAAACTCTTGAAGACATGCTTCGAGCATGTGTCATCGACTTCGGCAACGGCTGGGAAAAGCACCTCCCTTTAGTGGAGTTCTCATACAATAACAGTTATCACACCAGCATTCAAGCCGCTCCATTCGAGGCATTGTACGGGCGTAAATGCCGGTCACCTCTCTGTTGGGCAGAGGTGGGGGATAGTCAGATTACGGGTCCAGAGATCGTAGTGGACGCCACGGAAAAGATCGCACAGATACGACAACGCATGGCGGCAGCACGCGACCGTCAGAAAGCCTACGCGGACAAGCGTAGAAAGCCATTGGAATTTCAGGTCGGGGACCGGGTTTTATTGAAAGTTTCACCCTGGAAGGGTGTGGTACGTTTTGGCAAACGGGGCAAACTGAATCCGCGATATGTTGGACCATTCGAGATCATTGAGAAAATCGGCAAGGTAGCCTACAGATTGAACTTACCAGCTGAACTCGGGGCAGTTCACAATGTCTTTCATGTATCGAACTTAAAGAAGTGCTTATCAGATGAAACCCTCATCGTTCCTTTTAAGGAACTCACTATCGACGAGCGATTGCAGTTCGTCGAGGAACCTGTTGAAATTACGGACGGGATGTGAAGGTCCTCAAACATAAGAGAATCCCTCTTGTTCGAGTTCGTTGGAACTCCCGACGTGGCCCAGAGTACACCTGGGAACGCGAAGACCAAATGAAAGAAAAGTATCCCCAGTTATTCGGAACCAATACAACCACTGCTGAGGTTGAAGCTACTACCACGGAATTTCGGGACGAAATTCCAGATCAACAGGGGGAGGATGTGACACCCCAGGAAAACCAGTGAACGATGCAACCTATCTAGCTTTCTCAGTAAGTACGTACCAAATTTTGGGACGAAATTTCTTTCAAGTTGGGGATAATGTGACAACTCGACCTTTTGACTTTAAATGCACGTTGACTTTGACCATTGACCTTGACTATGTAATTGTTTGACTTGTTGATTTGTAACTGTACATGTTATGTGTTAATGAAACGTACTGTGTTATGCATGTATGTGATAACCATTGTAATGTGATACTATGAACACTTAGACTTAGACTACTAATTAAACCACATTAAACCACATAGTGCCCGACGAATCAGAGCTAGATTCGCCAACAACATCTCAACGAAACGGGAGGCCTGTCTCGCCAATCCCATCTCGACGAAACATTGTGTTTCGCCGGCCCAACAGTTTCGCCAAGCCCAGTTCGGCCCAGTTAACCTTAAACGCGTATAGGTTATGCGTAACCTCTTCATTTGTCACACTTTTAGCAAAACAGAAACCCTAAGAACTCCTTTGCTCTGTGACGGCGATCTCGCATACCCGAAGCCTAGAATCGACTTAGTTGCTTCCTTGATTCTTTCGGTTAGTCGTTTACGTGTTCATGATTTCTTGATTTATGTTATATCTATGCTTGATTTCCTGGATCATATGTGAATATATGCTTATGGTAATCCCGTACTCGCAACGCATGATTTATCGGTTACAATCTATGAATATGTATATTGTTAATGATGAATTAGATTACATGATGTTCAGGAGCAATATCTAAATGTTGTTTGTGTTATGGTAATCGGTTTGTGATACGTAAGTTAGGATTCATGTTAGATGATATGTGCCTTGATGTAATTGGTATGATCAACGGTTACTGAGTGATGATGATTGCATGATTTTCTTATGATGATATTCGGCTGTAGATGATTAGGGTTTCCTGTTGCTGCGTAACTGATAAAAATTAATTGACGTAACTGACTGTTTGACGGAATGGAATGAGTGTTTCGCCAAGAGCATTTGACGAAACAGCTAGACTGTTTCGCCAAAGGACAGTCAACGAAATAGAACCCTAATTCGCCAAAGAATGTTCGACGAAACAGAGTTTAGATTCGCCAAAGGGTAGTTGACGAAACACATTGTGTTTCGTCAACCCGTGTTTCGCCAAATAATCTGTTTCGCCAACCTGAGTAACCTGCACAGTAAACTGATGTAATTTTGATAAGTGTTAACTTAGTTAGCTAACTGATGTTAAACAATATGCATGACTTATGTGATGTTGACTGGTGATGTGTACTACTTGATGATCATTGATTATGCTTATACGCGAACTGCATGAATTCAAACTGATTGTGTACGTACATACTCTAGGACGTGATTGATTTACTTTGAGCACATACTTAGCATACCGAGCAAACCCAAGGTGAGTTCACACAGCCAAGGCATGGGTTCCCGGGTGGGGAATGGGATTTGATAGATTGTTATGCACACTCAGATGGTAGAACTTAACGAATACGAACCTACTAGACTAGTAACACTCATTGAACTGATCTTCGCACACCTGCCACGGGTTGGCCGCGATACTATGACATCTTCGCACACCTGCCTTTGGAAGGCCGCGAACTAAACTTACTAACCTTCGCACACCTGCCTGGGAGGCCGCGATACAAATAAACCTAGTCTAGAATAATTGGGATGAACATCCCCTAATATCTTCGCACACCTGCCTGGGAGGCCGCGATGGGAAATATGAAACATGATATAAACGAACGAACTTACTAATACTCATACCATACTATTACTGAACTGTTATCTGTGAACTCGCTCAACTAGTTGTTGACTCTCTGCTGCATGCCTTGCAGGACCTTAGGTACTTATGGAGCTTGCACTGGAGAAGCGGGTCGTTGTGGACAAGGATCGTGATTGTTACAATGAACTATTATGACATTTAAACTTATGATTTACTTTGGGTTACACATTATTATGCTTCCGCTATTGATACTATGTTTGGTTTGGAACATCAATTGTATTGAATGAGGTTTTACGAACTATTTTATTTATATTATGCTATGTTCAATATGATTGATGGCTTGATCCTGGTCAGTCACGCTCCCAAGCGGTGGTACTCCGCATGTGGATTTTTGGGGGTGTGACATGTGGCATCTGCATCTTTGCACACTCAGGGAGTGCAGCACCACTCTCACGACACCGACCCTGACATGGCGTCATCAGCTGCACCTGCTCCCGCACATGACTTTGAGTTTGATCACGATGTTGATGATGATCTAGATCCTGTGTTTCCCCCTAGTTTTGATCCTGACCAGGATATCGAGTTCATTCACTTAGATCAGTCCCTGGAGGATCCTGTAGCCCCTATCGATCCCTTGTTTGATGATCCAGCTGATTTTGATATGGAGTTTGTTGATCCGGAGCCTGCTGTGGCCCCAGAGCCTCTAGTTGCTCCTGACCCTGCATTAGAGCATGACCCTGTTCATGACGATGCACCTGCTGTTGCCATTTTTGTTGGTGATATACCCATTGCCGATCATCCTGTTGTTGCTCCACCGTTGGTGGATGATCATGTTGCTGACGCTCCTGTTGACGCTCCACTCATGATAGAGGATCCTGTTGTTGCACCACTTCCTGATCCCGTGCCGGTGCTGTTCGACCGCGCACCTTTTGCGACCCATATAGATCCACGTTACGCCGACACCCGTAACGGGTGGATAGATGATGACGATGATTACCCACCATTCGTGTTACCAGTTACACCTCCAGCAGCCCCTGTTTCAAGATTGCGGAGTATGTTCAGAGATTCCACGATTTGTCCCACGTAGTGCCATACATGGTTACACCGGAGTTTAAACATGTTGAAAGGTTCATCTGGGGATTTGCTCCCCAAATAATGCGTATGGTTACCACATCCAAACCTGCCACGATCACGGAAGCGATCGATCTTAGTGTGGCTCTTTGTGACAACTTGAGTTTCCAATATTCCACTTTCGCATTTATTGCACATTCACTGCTTGTTTAGTGTTTACTTGCACAATTTGTTTGCATTGTAACTGTATACGTATTGGATTTGATAAGGTTTATGAATGATTTGTCAAATACTTGAATGTGGTGATGAAATTGTAAATTGCATATCTTGTGCATGTAATATATGATAGATAATACTTAATGGTGCTTAGTGCTAATAGTAAAACTTTAATCACTCTTAACCCTAATCTCCTTCACTAATCAACACACCAGAATCAAAACACGTACTTTCACCTTCTCTAATCCTCTCTAGAATCATCTTCTTAATCATTGGCAAGCTCTCAATCATCACTCTTGATTTCCACACTTTATCTAGAATCAATCCAAGGTAATTGTTTAATGATTGTTTATTATTATCAATTCTTGATTTTGTGATTCATGTAAACCCTAGTTCTTCATAGGATAGTTCTGTGGTTATTAAAGATTCTGATTGTTGTAAATGGTTTATGATCGATTGTGTAATCAGTTGTGTAATTACTTGCTGAATGTTAAATGCCTGTTATGATAGAATGGTTGATTATTGATTTGATCTCAGCAATGCAAATGAAATTAGGGTTTCGTGATCGTGTAAAACGTAACTGTTTACTTGATGCTATAGTAACTGTTCCACTGATTCAGAGTTTTATTTGATGCACACACAAACAAGGTCCGACATTTATTATCTAGGCATGGTCCGACTTTTTATTGTGGTTAGTCCGAATTTATGTAAGGGACTTAATGTCCGAGCTTTTGATTGGTGTACCTGTGATCCGAACTCTTGTATCATAAGTTAGAGGGTCCGAATTATATGAAATGGGGTGGTGTCCGACTTTTGTTCAAGCAGGATAGGTCCGACTTTTGTTCAAGCAGGATAGGTCCGAATTTTGTTTAAGTAACATGATGTCCGAGTTTTTGTGTCACAACATGTAGTCCGACTTTGTGAATGTTAAGGGGATGAGTCCGACTTTTTGAATGAAAAGGGGATATGTCCGATTTCTTTTAAGAGTCCGAGCTTTAAAAGGGGTTAATGGTCCGAGTTTTAAGGCTTCAAGCCTTGTCCGACCTTTTTGTTTATACCAGGGGTCCGAATTTTTAAGGGGGGAACCCCTTGGTCCGGGTTTCATGGCTAGGGATGTATGTTCAACCTTTTAATGATGTAAAGGGGTCCGAATTTGTGTAGGTGATGCACATGGGTCCGAATTTTATTAAGTGGGTTGTGAATAAGTAAATAAGTGTTCTTAGTTATGGCAAATACCAGTGTTAAAGCTTACTGTATGGTTCTGTATATAATTGCATGCTACTGTTCATTACTGTATATAACTGTATGATGTTGTATGTTGATGGATGATACCGTATACGTGAACAATCCATCTTATGCTATTCAGTACACAATTATCACACGAATCACATTTATTTGGATACCAAAGACTTGTAAACCCTAATTGAATGCAAACACTTACATCGAATCATGTGCAATGTACTTAGGTCGTGTGTAACGGACTTAAACATTAATTAACCTTAGAAGCAATAACATACCGAGCAAACCAAGGTGAGTTCACACTCTTTACCAAGGCATGGGATTCCCGGGGATTGGGAATGGGTTGAATGATGGAATTTAATGATTTCTCGTACTTACACGGTTACTAGACTATCTACCATGGTCCTCGGGTTAGCAGGACACTTACGTAAAACCTACGTAAACAGGAATATGCTACTGTCTTCCGGAGTCAGGAAGGACACTTACGTAAAACCTACGTAAACAATAACATGCTACTGTCTTCCGGAGTCAGGAAGGACACTTACGTAAAACCTACGTAAACCCCACGCGTACCACTGTCCTCGGGTAAAGAAGGATACTTACGTAAAACCTACGTAATGCTTGTACGTACTACTGTTCTCGGTTGTGAAGAACACTTATGGTTACGAATAGTCTAGTGTATATGCAACATGGGAAGCCCCCACCAATAGAACTTACTATCGGCCCAGTAGAGCCACCCGTTACAAACGAACTTACTATTACGCACTTACTTACTGTGAACTCGCTCAACTAGTTGTTGATCCTCTGTTACATGCCTTGCAGGTCGTTAGGTACATGGAGCTTGCACAGGGAGGCGCGGTCGTTGTGGACAAGGATCGTGATTACTTTGATTTAAAAACTATGACATTGCACGCTTTATTTATGATTGGGCTTTCATACATTTGCTTCCGCTAAACTTTGTTATGACACTTATGTTTTGGAACACCTTTTATATGGATTGGTTTGGTTTAATTACAATTACATTTACTATATACATTGTTCTATATGATTGGTGGCTTGATCCTGGTCAGTCACGCTCCCAAGCAGTGATACTCCGCAGGTGGATTTTGGGGGTGTGACACTCTTACTGAGGAGGCCATTCGGTTGAACAAGTTTCCAAATGTTGAACCAAAGAAGAAAGAAACACATGCTGAGTCGTCGGGTGAAAATAAGCGAAAATTTTCCAATTTCAAGCAAGGAACCAACCATGTAAGCAAGAAGGGCGAGTCAAGCACACCGGCTAAAGCTGCAACCGGTGTTGAGAACAAAGGAAAGGGTTATATGGACACACTGCCCAAGTGTAACACATGCCAGCGCCATCATTCTGGCCGGTGTGGACCAAAAACATGTGAAGCTTGTGGGAAAATTGGCCACTTGAAGGATACTTGCTGGGTTAGTGCTGGCCGGGGTTGCCAATGAGGTTTTGGTAATAGGAACAACAACCGTTGTGGTAATGGAAATCGTCCGCAAGGGAATAATGGCGGAAATGGAAACCGTGGGAACGTTGCGAATCAAGCTGGGAATGGGAATCGCAACCAAAACAACACTCAAGCTGGGAACGGAGGTAGTAACGGTCAAAGACTGGGCTGTTTTAATTATGGAGAAGTTGGGCACTTCAAGAAGGAATGCCCAAAGCTGAATCAAGCCCGTGGAAGAGTGTTTAACATTGGAGCAAGGGAAGCGCGCCAGGATCCCAACGTTGTCACTGGTACGTTCCCTATAAATAAACGCTTTGCATCTGTTCTGTTTGATACCGGTGCCGACTATAGCTTTGTATCGTTAGAATTTAAGAGTATGCTTGGGTTAACTGCTAGTAAGTTAGATGTTCCGTACTCAATTGAACTGGCTAATGGGAAGCTAGTTGAAGCAAATGAAGTTGTCAGAGGTTGTGTGATTGAGCTGGGAGAGCGTGAGTTCACTTTGGATCTACTACCAGTCGAGTTGGGAAGCTTCGACGTGATAGTAGGGATGGATTGGTTGTCAAGCAACAAGGCTGAGATTGTTTGTCACGAAAAGATCATTCTCATCCCACTGTACGGACCTTGGGGTGACTTTGAGCCCGATGCAAAAATCTTCTAGGTTTGAGTCTTCCTACAGCACTTCACACATATCATTGGCTTTGCAACCCAATGGTGATCTCTTTTTCCTTATTTGCTACATACCAGGGATTTTCATACATACAAACATATTACAAAGGTTTATACATACTCACTTTACATGAACTCGCTCAACTTTTGTTGATTTTTCAAATTACATGTATTTCAGGGAATTAGGGATATGGCAAGGTATGCATCGTCATCAAGCTGCGTAGGAGAAATGAGGTCATCCAAGTTTAGGGATTGTGACTTTTGCCTGGACGAGTCACAAGTCTTAAACTGTGTTTATTTCATGTCTTAGGGTTGTGTCGTATGAACAATGTTTTTATTATGTTGTGTTGTAATCTCGCTGCATGTGTCAACTTTGAAAACAACGTTGTCGTATTTTATTTTCAAAACTTGAATCAATGGATGATCATCATGGTTTTACTTTCATATAGCTTTGTTGTGATTAAGGTATGGTATTAAGAAGTCACATCAAATAAACCCACGCTTCCGCAAAGCCAGGGTGTGACAAAACTGCAGACCTTATGTGCCGAACGTGTAAAGGAGTGTGGGCATACACAACAACCTTACACCATAAATCATATACACATTTCCTAGGACCAGTCCATACGCCTCCTAATGGCCTCATGTACCTCACTAGTACTAAGGAGACGCCGTGATTTAGGCTCACCGTCACGGTAGGTGCCGCGCCATCGATGCCGTAATGACGTGCTTGAGGTCACCCCCACAAGTAGGGACATGCTCGGGTAACTGGATATAACAACTGAAACCATAACAATATATCTCAAACACGCTCTCTAAGCGTCTAGGCAAAACGTAATAATATCTTAACATAACCTTAACATCGGAACACGCGACAACGAGTTCAATTCAAAAAAATCCTGCCGCATGCGAGGCAATACTAAGCTCAACATAACAACGCCAATATAATCATAAGTGAGAACATGAATAAACGGATAACCAATCGAAACATATTGAAATGTCAAAGACGTTAGGAGTTTCAACGGTATATATTCAAAAGGGTTTCTAAAAAATCGAATCAGATAACAAAGGGAGAGGGTAAGGATCCGTACCTTTAGTCAATTTAGCAAAATGATATAGATACAAGTTGTCCTCAACGAGTATGAGATCCTACATTTAGTTATATCCCAATCAGTCTTAATGAACTCAAATCATACATCCCGATTGTACGTTCATTTATTTTCTTGCAGTGTATGTGTTATTGGTATTTATTATTATTTTTATTTGTTTATCAATATTAAACATTAATAATCGTATATATAGTGAATGCTTATTCCAAAGATTTAGAGTCAGCTTCTAAAATTTAAATACTTCAAGTTTTGATTTGGAACTTTACTTTTCTTTATAATAATATGATGTAGCTATTAGAGGCATGTTTATATTTTAGTGTTGAGGAGTATAGCAAATCGTATATAATATAAATCTTTCTAACAGTTTAGCGTACAATAATTGTTTGATTACAAATTCTATTGGAGTTTCTTTACCAACACACTTTATAACCAATAATTATTGAAGTTATTATTTATCCAAGTTATGTTCAGCAACTTCTTTGGTAAGCATGCATACAAATTATTATTTTCATAAATTTTGTTGACTTATTAGTATATATGAAAGTTAAAATTTTAAATCAAGTGTTTCAAGTGGTAAACTTCTGAAAACATAAACCATACTTTGACTAAATTTCTTTTTTTTTTCGTCTAATATTATTTATTTATTTATTTTTCTACAACTTTCATTTTAGAATATGCCTGGTCATTTTAAGAGAACTAAACTGCGGTCAATTGATATAACTATATTATTAATATACGGTCTTATACGCATTCGGTTGTGTGCCTAGGCTCGCTCAATTCCTTGGTTAAACTAAGCTACTTATATATTTAACTTCATAAGCAATTTCATTTACTTCAAACTTAAGTTTTAGATTTTATAGCCAAAATCAATTTGTTATAAACTCATGATTAAACAAATCGTATTCGACTAGAATGATTCGGTATACGGAACTTATACAATAACAAAAGGGTTGCGGCTACCTGCGGTTGGTTCGCGGACGTTCGTTGGTGCTGCAGTGGCGACGGCTACGGTGGTGATCGCGTGTGGTAACAGCAGCGGATGATGGGTTCCGTGATGTTTTGGTCGACTGTGCTTAGAGACGGACAAAGGCAGGCTTGGATTTGTATTTGGTGCTCAAAAAGAGGTCGCTCGGAGAGGCTAGAGGGCAGCTAGAAATTAGCTTAATTAGGAAAGCGAAGACAAAGGAGGGTGGCGTTGGATTTTTCTTCTTGGGGCAAGACAAAGTAGTTCTTTATAAATGTGTCCCAACTTGTTGCAGGTGAAGAGTTTCAAAAATATCTTTTGTGAAACAGAGTAATAATTAGAGGGGATGGTTTAAGGTATGGTGTTCTAGGTGATGATCATAACTTTAATTTCTTTAGAAGTGGTGTTTGAAAATTGGTTTGTGTTGGTCTACTGACTCACGCAATTGAAAATAGTCAAATGGTGTTGTCTAATCCAATGGCTTCTTCTTTATTATTATTGTTTATTGTTACTTTCATTAATAAACTATGTATATATATAATACATACACATGAACGTATGTGCATGAAATTATTTTTTGTTATTATTCTTTATTTCTATTTTCAAAAATGCATATGCACCTTATATGTTCATGCATAATTATTATTATTATTATTATATTTTTTTCTATTACTTTATTAAAGATTTGAAAATTGTGTGTGTGTTTTTTTTCATACTTATTATAATATATTTATATATCCATATTTTTCGGGTATTTCATCAAATCCGATGGTGGTTGTCACAGGCGACGAAGATGGCGACCCAGATTTATAGTTATCATCAACAACAAGAATGTTTCAGATGAAGGAGATGGCGGCCCAGATTTATAGTTACTATCAACAACAAGAATGTTTCAGACGACCTAGATGGCGGCTCGGATTTATGGTTATCACTTATCACGGCGGTGGTGGTTGTCACAGGCGACAACGGGCAAGATATATAGTTATCCCGCGGTGGTGATTAGGAATATTTCAGAGGACAGAGATGGTGGCCCATATCTTTAGTTATCCCGGCGGTGCGGTGGTGGTGTTTGTCACAGGCGCCGACGATGGTCACAAGTGGTGGTGGTGGACAAGGTGTTGAATTTGGCTAATTACGGTTGATGGTGTTGATTTTGGCTAATTAAGATTGATGGTGTTATTTTGTAATGATTATTGGTGTTGATTTAGTGATTGTGATAGTTGTGGAGGTGGTGGTTTGGGGTGACGGGTGGGGGCAGTGATGGTGACGGGTGGTTGTTGGTGGCAGTGGAGGCCAGGTTGATGAGAGAGAAAGAGAGATATGTGTAGAGAGAGGTTAAGAAAGAGAGAGAGAGAGAGAGGTGTGTAATATATACATATTATTAATTTTTAAACTTTAATTTTGTTTTATTTATTAATTTTTTTTAAAATAAATGAGTAAAAAGACTAAATACCCTGATGTCACTTGAGTTAACAGGAAAATTTAACTAAATTAGGGCTAAAGGACGTAACGTGTAATATTTTGTAATATAAAGTGCAAAACCTATTAATCTTAAAGACAAAGAACATTGTCTGAAATTTGGTACAAACATAAAGGACAAAACTTGTAATTTACTTTTTAAAAAATGTGTTTTTGGTTGTGTAAGTTCAATAGTTTTTAAACAATATACGGCCAAGTTTCTGGTATATCTTCTAAAACAAACTAGTAATATCTCTACACTAATTGGTGAATACTTGAATGTATATTCATTAAATAACGGTTAACATCTCTAAATTTAAGTTAAAATGTTTTGAGGTTTTGATATGCAGAAAATACATAAGTTTGTGTGCTGTTCACATGCTTGTGTCTTTTAAGTTAAAAATATAAAAAATTGGACAATGCATCATACTTGTGTCACTGTCTTTTCTTGCTGATACTAAGGGGTTGAGGCACTTTATAGCAGCTATGAATGTGTAAATATATATATACAAATTGATTTTTCTAGAGGATATTATGCAAGAATTTATCATTTTTTAGAGTTGAACTCGAGCTTCCATTGGCTCATTACAACTATAATACACTAGCCAACTATATAAAGGGTATGGGTGTATTTTTTTTCTTCATTGCTCTTCGACTAAGGAACTACAACAAAAAAAGAAAAGTGAATACGGTACTGTTAGACACCTAACCTTACACGTTAACCAATCAAAACTACGTTATTTTGATTAAAAATAATCTATTCCAAATACAATCACTTCCGTATAAAGATTTGAAAAGATCCATCTCTGGGTGTGGTCATGACCCTCATGACCACTATGACCCTCCATGTTAGTGCCATGTAACTCATCTTTAATCCACCATCCAAAACCACTACCCTAAGGGTATGGTCATGACCCAAACCATTAGCCTCTTATTTATTAACTTTGTCTAAACAAAAAGGAAATGATTTGTTGAAAAATGAAAAGTAGGACCATGGTTGTCATGGTTTAATCCATGCAAACCATGGTGGATCAATCAAGGGGGTGGTATAGCCTTCCATTCATGTTCCTATGTGGTAAATCATGTCCCAACCATGATCCCCACACCCTATAGCCTTCTCCTGCCACTTCTATCTTCATCGTTTTGTTTTAAACATAACAAACAATTTTCTTTCTGTAACTACACTCAAGGACTTTTAATGTGAATAAAAAATTAGGTTATTCAGGTGTAAAATCATACCCAAAAATTCTTATATCAACAAGGAAAAGAAATTTAGTGTTATTAATATAAAACCGATATTGTATAGTAATCTTCATTTAAATTCAAGCACCCTCAAAATTTGTTTATAACAACAAACAAATCACCTGGAGATTTCTGCTTCATACTTTCAATTTTACAGCAACTTACCCAATAATTATATATTCACATACAATTGTGCTTTCCATTCGGTCGATTGGATGTGGTTATGATTTTTCGTAAGATTTGAGACTTTGTAAAGGCTTTTCAAGTTCATGCTAGTGATAATCGTAATAAAAAAATGTATTCATAATCTTTGTTTTGGTCATGATAAAGTAAATTTTACAACCAAATTTAGATAGCGAGGTAAGATGATTGTAAAAATAACAAATATTATGTTAAAGATACCGAGGTTACAGTCAGATCCTGGTGTATGAATACAGTTTGTAAACTTGAATGCAATGGATATGAACGAATGTAACAATCACAAAGGATTTATCACGGGTAAAAGGCCCTTGATATTCTTCGAGAAGCTGATCTCCAGCACAAAAAACCCTAAAAGCTGGAAACTACACAACTCCACTAATATTAATATGAAGAAAATTACAAAAGTAGATGATAAAGGTTCACTATTGAAAGTGTATTCAAGAAGGAAGAATAGGGACACAACTACAAAAGTGTGACAATTGAATTGTATCTTTGGAAACTCCTTGAATCCTCTTAGTTAAATCACTGGATGATTTTATGTAGTCAAATCACTAGATGATTGATTCTCCAGGAAATTAAGGCATAGATTTATGGGCTTAACTCAAGATTTGAATAGTATAAATAGGAGGCTAGTTTTTCTTTATCAAGCATTTAGGGTGTTTTTGATTTCCTTGCTCTTGTAATTGGAGACTCAGCCCCTTTCGAATCGGGCCACTATCCTTTGTTTCTAATAAAAACCTAGCCTATTTTCATCTTCATAAATTTTGTACTTATCATTTGGTTCCATTGCCGGGAAACGAAAATGTGCAAACCCGGAATAACTCGAACGACAACAGTAACCCACCTGAACCAATTGTTGTTCAGTTGGCTGCCATAGCCGCAAAATTGGAGTTGATTGACACATTGAAAGAGGATATAGCAGCTCAGAGGCAGGAGATTGTAGATCTAAAGGCAAGAGATCGTTCCCGAGGAATCAAGAGTGATGAAGGGGAAAGTTCCTGGAGGGGTCGACAACCATATAGGCCCTATAATAAAATTGAATTCCCGACTTTTAGCGGAGGAGATCCTCGTGGATGGTTGCTAAAAGCCGAAAAATACTTCAGGTATTAT
The DNA here is from genome assembly GCF_002127325.2 of Helianthus annuus. NCBI lineage: Eukaryota > Viridiplantae > Streptophyta > Magnoliopsida > Asterales > Asteraceae > Helianthus > Helianthus annuus. Next base: position 24,948,741 of record NC_035439.2, on the reverse strand, counting down.
CACATACCCGATGAGGAGATGGTTGAAGTGGCTTCAATGCACCTAGAGGGTGATGCCTTGGACCTTTACTCTTGGCTCTCTAATGACCAACCCATCACTTTTTAGGAAGAATTGACCCATGCGTTGACCAAAAATTTTGGGCCAGTCGAGTTTCAAAACCCAGATGGATTTCTTGTGTAGCATCAAAAAAAGTGGTCCAGTTTAAGAATACGCTAAGAGATCCTCTCGGGTCTCAAATTGGCCCGATCATTGTCTCTGTTACACCCTGGCTTTTGCGGAAGCGTGGGTTTATTTGGTGTGACTTCTTAATACCATAGCAACAATCACAACAATGCTATATGATAAAAATATATGATGTTCATCCATTAAAATAGTTTAGAAAATGCATAACATATTGTCTTAAAACATCAACCAAAAAATGCATTATAAAACATTACTTGTTTAAAACGAGTTCGTAAGACTCAATGAAAGACTACCAACAAAACAAGGATAAGAGACATGCAACTCGTCCAGGAAGGAGTTGCACTTCCCAAACCCTACAACTCTGGATGACATCCTTATTGAGTACGCAGCTTGTCTAACATGCAACACTTGCCAGATCCAATTAATTCCCTGAAATACATGTAATTTGAAAAATCAACATAAAGTTGAGCGAGTTCATGTGAAAGTGAGTATGTAAAAACCTTTGTAATATGTCTGTGTGTATAAACCGTTTAGTATGTCTGTGTGTATAAACCGTTTAGTATGTCTGTATGTAAAATAGTCCCTGGTATGTAGCAATAAGGAAAAACTGATCACCATTGGGTTGCAAAGCCAATAGTATGTGTGAATGATGCAGGAAGACTCAAACCTAGCAAATTTGTCTCCGGTATGAAGACATAGTCACCACTATGGGCCGCCCCGGCCTCATGGGTGTGGGCTCGCTACACCCAAATAGATCTATCACTCATGTCCCGTGGTCCTACAATGAGGATTAATGGCCTTAAGTGTTGTGCCCACCACTCACATGATCGCGTAATAAAACCCTCCTTAAGCTAACCATACCATATAAATAAATGTCTGTAAATGTCTTTAAAAGTCTGTAAATGTCTGTAAATGTCTGTAATAATTGTAACATGTATTTCAACCCCGAAGTATAAAACTGAAAACAGTTAAGAGAAAAGGGGGACATGAACTCACAGTAGTGCGTCTTGAATCGAATCTCAACTCTGTCCGCTACACGACAACCTACAACATACTAATGTCTATTAGACGAACGGGCCGTGCCTTGGCTTAGAGTTTAGTGTTTTGAGTTGCGTTACTTTGGTATTATTTTGTTAAAATAATAATAATTATTTTAACTTAACTATTGTCTTTAGAAAATAGTTAGGCAACTATTTCGTATCTATATTTCTCGAATATTTTACTAAGTGTTCGGATTTTCGGAAAATTTCGCCATAGTTTCCTTTGTAAATAGAGGTGCCCATGCTTAATTAGCATATCATTTTCCTTTACATATATCCCGTAGTTCATTTTCAATAATCAAATCGACCTATGGACATACAAAACATTACATATCTTATTTCAGCTTTATTACTCGAAACCGGACTGTTTTCGAGGATTTTTATAAAATAGTTATCCTTTTTCAAAAATTCTCAAATTTTTACAGAAGGTTCTATATGTTCCAAAATTTATTATGTAAAAATATCAGAGTCCAGTTCATTACCCATATTTTATAAAAAATCATTTTCTTGACCGCAATCAGATTTGTTACTTTCTGATTGCAGTTTACGGAATAATTCACTAAAAATTAACCGTAAGCCTGATTGACGAAATTCCAGTTGGAGGGTCATCCTGACAACGGTGACCATCTACTGTAAAAATTCCATGAGCTGTTTCTACTCAGTTTTTAAGTTATGACTCCAAATACAACCCACTTTTTCTGCAGTAAAAACACAGCTTGAGCTGCTGTCCAAAAACAGTCCTTTAAAAATAGTAAACGACCTCGAAAAATTACGATACCAGTGCCATTTGTTCTGTTATTCCAAAATGCATATTTTAAGCTTCAGAAAATCAGTTTTTCGATTTAAAACGGTCCAGTTACAGCCTGTTGAAGTCGGCTGGAAATACCAATCAGCATGCTGATTTATAGTTTAATCCCTTCGATGTTCTTGTGAATGGCATCATGCTACAACTTTTAACAACAAAATCAAGGGTTTAGCAAGGACTTACTACTAGCTTAAACCTAGGGATGAATCTAGTGCAAAGATGAAGAGAAAAGATGGTGATAAAGACTTGAACAAAGCTTTCTTGAGAGCCCTTCAACTTGCAACTTCTACGAATGACCTTCAAGCTTGGAAATGGACTTGTAGTTGGAGAAGATGAATGTATGAAAGAGATGGAGGTGGGTTTGGTTATGTGGAGCAGAAAATAGGGAGAGAGAGTGAGTTAAATGGAGTTATGTTGGAGAGTGTGGAGTTGTAATGATCATCCCTAACCCCATTGGCCAATTTGGTAATCATGACCCTTATCCTTTGGAAACTAGATCAAGCATAATCACAAAAGAATCTAGGTAATCTAAACAAAATATTTGGTCATCATTTGGCTGAAAATTCGGTTGGGGGGGGGTAATTTGTAAAATTTTGGTAATTAGTAGGTAAGTAATTAGAAGGTTAAGGGTATTTTCTAGTATAGTGGGTGTATGTCATGTTTACATGGCGTATGGGGATTTTTGTGACCGTAATTAATTAAGAATGATAAAATAATATTTCTGACAATATTTTCGTGTCTCGGGTATTGTCTGGTTGTTCGGTTACGTATCGTTCCGTTAAAGCGTTTAATTGTACCGTATAGCGTTTTTTGTGCATCTTTTTGTAACGAAATTAATTCCAACACTTAGGAAAGTGTTCAGGACCATTTAGTCAATACTCTGTATAATACAAGGGTGTTATAAGCTGAATTGTTACTGAAAATGCAGAGTTTGGTACTTAGAATGAGTTTTAGGCACTGTCCGGCACTCAAACTATCACCTAGTGACACAGTCTTATGGTCCTCACTTCCCTACACTCCATACTGGTGTAGTACTGTATCCCTGGCTCAGACTGGCCTCAATATAGTGTCTGTCTATGTGCTGGCATTGTCAGCATGTCTCTTAGTTATCCGCTCACTGTGCTAACTGTGCTTTGTGCATCAGGTTGGTCACTAAGAGTCTGTATGAAATAAATGGAGTGACTGTATGTAAAGTGATGCACATGTATGTTTGTAACATAAATCAGTAAGCAGTTTAAAGGGTCAGTTGTTATCAAGCACAGTCATTAAGCACATAATTAGAATTAATTAATTGTAGAGTACCTGTAATTGTGAGGGTTGTCACATTCTCCCCCCGTTAAGAAAATTTCGTCCTCGAAATTTGTACTACCTTAATTCCTTAGGGTTTCGTTAGGCATGTATGTATATGAATAGTACCGAGGTAGAAAATTACCAAATCGAATCAAACCTTATTCACATTAAGTGAGTCCAAGAATATATATATATATATATAACACTACGAATCCAATGGTTAAAAGGTATGTGTTTTTATCATTTGGTGTCGAGGGTACAAGACGTATTGACGTATAGTCTAGTGTAATCCAGTTAACAGGGGTTCCACAAAAGAGGAGTCTTGTCCATTAGGATACTTAGATAGTCAGTCACAATATGCCAACGAGTTTTCACAACTGTAGCATCAGCTATATGAACTCAAAATCAATAACCCAAAAGTAGTAGTAAAGTGATCTGTAAATCTCCCGACTAAATGAACGGAAATGTTTAGTGTGTTGGCACTCTTAAGTTTCGTAGGTACACCGAATGGAATACAAGCGAACTTTGGTGTATCACGGTCTTGATTCGTAGTTGCATCAGAAATGTTTAAATGACAAGTCAACAAAAGTACATGTAGTTTTGGGTGAAACAGTTGACCATGATTAGCACAAGATAATGACACCATAGGGTGTCGTAATGACGAGATTCAATAATGGTGGTGACTAAATAAGTTTACCGTGCCTGAACTCAAATGAAAGTGTACAAAGACAACCCGAAGGTTTGATTTACACAATGTCGTAACGTTACCAATTGAATATGGAATATCAAAGAGCCACTAGTTTTGATCGAAAGTGAAAGGTATTAAGTACTGCAAGTATTCGATTGACAGTAAAAGTATCGTTAGGAGGTACACTGGTATGAAACGAATCTACGTACCTTTGCCTTAACACACAACCGTGTTGAGGCTGCTTTAATTGTGATAAACGAGATGGATTTAGAGCAATTAAATAATTAAAATCCGTGTATGGAATGAGAAACCAACTTAGCGCAAGCTCAATTCTGTGAAAATGTCACCTCAAGGTGTCGAAGTCAATCAAACGATTTAGTGGAGTTGTAGATCAACTGAATCTACTACGACTCGTAATGAAGGAATATTTGCAACAATGTTTAAACATGATGCTCCCAATACATCATATGACGTCTTAAACCGAATATGCGAAATGGATAAGTTCAAGCAATTGAACTTAGTTTCAGTGTAACTCACCAATAAACGTATGTATCAACAAGGGAAATCCCAGCATAGTTACAAAAGTAAACCATGAATGTATCTTGAAACAAAAGAAGTTTTCGAGAAGGTGTGTTGACCTGATAGCAAAGAGTCAACCGTTACAATAATGTAGGCCATTCGAACCACAAACCAGTGATTAGGTTTAGCAACATAATATTCGAACTTCAATGAAGCGCTTGAAACGAAACCGCACGCGTAGCAAAAGGTGCATGCGTAATATGTGAGTTTTCAAGTAATGACACAATGAGTGTTTGCTAAAATGGAGAAACGACCAAACATTCGAAGCAAAAGAGTGTTCGCTCTCAGCGAAGAAAATCAACGTGATGCAACTACCATTAAGGGGAGTAGAGATGCAAACATCTACTCGCTAGAAGCAAAAGTGACGGTTTCAACGAAAGAAATTTAAGTACTTTCTATTTTGTTAACTGAAATGGCATGTATGTCAGGTTAATGGTGTTCGATCGAGTTAACAAGTATAGTTTCTAAGTAGCGACCTCTACAAGTTTGGACCTGGGTTCCCAAGGGTCCTAAGCATATGTTTTCTAGATCCTCAAGGTTTCGTATTCTGTTTAACTCGGTTTTGTGCATTGAGTAGGAAACACCATCTTGTGTGCGTCTAAAAACAAGTTATCGTCCCACGATTTCCCCGGTATACTTTCTTCCTGAATTCATCGCTAACGACACTCGATCGTCAATCAGTCGTGTAATAGTAGTTGGATCCTCACAGTTAGTTAAGTAAGAAATTCGTTAATTCTCAGCAAGAGTTACTGACTCTTGTGGGTTAGCTCGTTCGGCTCTTGATAGTTGATGCCTATTTGAAAATTTACGTCCTCCTTCTAGATGAGCAGAATTTAGGTTACCCCCAAAGGGAATTTTAGTCTGTTATCTTCCTTCTTTATCAACTTCTGAGGTTACACTGCCAATTCTTGCATCTCCGAAGGTGTAAGTCGCTCAAGTGCATCGACTATAGGCGCAACACCTGGAATCAAATCGATGCGAAGATTCGCCTTGTCATTGAGGGGATAATTCTGGCAAGTCTTCAGGGAAGACTTCAGGATATTTCCTTATCACAGGAATATCTTCGAGTTTTGGTTCTTCGGCTCCCTTGTCCCCGACATGAGCCAAGAAACAACACATCCTTTACGCAACAACTTTTGTGCCTCCCCGCAATTGGTATTTTGTAGGGGCATATCCTGCTTCATGAGCCACGGTCGTTTCTTCGTTTGCCATTGTGATGCGGTTATCAATCTCCGCTCGAACACTTGGCAGTTGATCCATCCCAATTACCTTGTCGAAGCTTTCCAACTCAGCTGGCAGTAGATCAAGCGTAAATTCACGCTCTCCGGGTTCTATTTTGCCGTTTCTAGTCACCACGTTGGCTTCTACTAGCTTCACCTAGCTAGTTCCCTCGAGTGCAAGTTATCTAACTTACGTGCTACTATATCAAGTACATTCTCGAACTCTAGAGATGCGAAACCGAAAATTTGCAACAGTATTTGGCAACACAGATGCATAACATTGAGTGATATTGAACGTACCGATATCCATGCTTGGATTCCTGGTGTGCTCCCCAGTTCCAATGTCGAACACTCCTTCTTGTGCCTGCTTAATGATAGGACAATACTTCCTGAAATGCTTTTTGTCCCCGTAGTTAAAACAACCTTGAGCACGTTTCTGTTCATCAGTGGTTCTACCTTGATAGTCGTTGGTGCCGTTGTTTCCCCCATGATTTCCGCTACCATCTAGGCTTCCGTTCCCGTATTCAGCACCTTGCCAACAAGTCTCCTTGGGATGCCCTCTCTTGCCACAGTTGTCGCATTTTCCGTATTTACATCGCCCGATATGATAACGTAGACAATTGTCGCACTTAGGTAGGATACCCATGTAGTCTTCTCCCTTTTTGGCCTTCTTCTTTTCACTCACCCGAGTAACCTTCTTGAAATTTGCGAGCTTTCTCTTGTTCTTTCCGTATGACTCTTTCGGAGTTTCCTCCTTCCCGTCGAGGGTTGAAAGCCCTTCCAATCTAAGTGCTTCCTTAGCAAGCGCCAAACCCGTTATACTTGCGACACTAGTTGTTGGTGGCGTTGATGCTGTTATTAAGCTTAGGGCTTTAGGCGCAAGTTCCCACACGGATTGCTCCATTCTTTTCAATTCTGGTTCCACCAGGTACGGAACGACTCGCGACAAATCATGAAGTTTCTGCACGTGCTCCACCACATTTGGACCTTCCATCTTTAGCTTCCAGAGTTCGAATTCCAGCTTCTGGATCTCCATCTGCGAGCAATACTCCCTACGCATCATTTCCCTTAGCTCATTCCACGTTAACGCATATGCTGCAGTCTCGCCCATTATTCGAACCCGAAGATTCCACCATAACAGAGCTTCATCTTGAAGCAATCCGGAAATGTATGGGACTTGTTGCTCTAGCGTGCAACCGCTCATTCGCACCACCGCATCCACATTCTCAACCCATTTCATAAAAGCTATGGCACCCCAGTGCCACCGTAGCTCAAGGGTTTGCAGTCTAGAAACTGTTTGTAGGTACAGCCATTAGGTGGGTCATTCCTTGAGGCACCTTCGCCGTGTTTGTAGTGAAGAACCTCGGGCCAAGTTATGACTCGTGAGGCGTGTGCTTGCCATTCTGCCTCGGTCAGTCGGGTGATCTCTTGATGAGACATCTTCTAGGAAGAAGTACGAGTTAGTTAGGTCTCGTCTGTTCAGGGAACGTAAATAGTTGTTTGGAGATCATGTATTCGCACGTAATCATATCAACTCCTCAAGTAACAACATACTCATAGTATATGTAAGTAAATGGAATCATGTTTAATGAGAGTATAGCAAGCAAGCACGTAGTATTATAATTATAGTACACGCATATAGATCAACAACGTGCTTAGCGAAGGCCTAGTGACTGAACTTTCATTGGGGCTTTTTTTTTTTTTTCAAAATGTATCACATCAAGGGGGACACAGGGTCACCCTACCCTTGTCCAACAAGTATATTAGTGTCTCAAAATCACATAGTCTGAAGTGGCCTTAAAAAGTTTCCACAATCCCGGCTTATCATTAGTGTCTTCACCCAAATGTAATGCAATCCGCAAAAATCCAGAAACCAATTATACTGGTGACTGAGGTGGAGTAGGGAAAGAAAAGTAAATCGTTAACATGCGTGAACTCCTCCGCGAGCTTGTATATACGTCGAAGTAATTAATTGATCTGCTGCTTTACAGTAAAGAAACGAGCCTTAATAACCAAGAAGGTGTAGTAGCAGCAGGTGAGTGTGCCAAAGGAGTCAGTGATGAATGTGGAGGATCAAAGTATACTGGCAATAGACAGGGTGGAGGACATGGTGTCAGTTCAAGTTCCAAAATGTTGGGACTTATATCCTCAAACTGTAGCTGACGTTACAGGAGCACTCTTTCCGCGTGTAGCCTCCATTGTGTGAGGGATGGTAAAGGTCTAAAATTAGCATAGAGTATTATAGGGACCGTCGAAATGGCTCGTCCAGCGCTGTAGATTTGAAAGTAGCAAACAGCGCGGTCTGTGAGGTCGTAGAAAATGTTGCTGTAGCCGATGGGATCGTTACACGGGTGCTGACCTGGAGTACCTTCTCGGGGTGCGGGTGCTGAATGGATTCTACTATGAGGTGGGTATATCTTGAAGGAAAGCGTTAGGCATCTTGGCGCAATGGATGTCGGTCTTCACAAGAGCGATATCGGCGGTGAAGGTGCACGAACAAATGTCTCGACCGATGAGGAGATCATCAGGCACAGGTACTGGGTCGGATATAAGAGGTGTAATGTCAGGTATTCCGAAAGAAGCAGGGTCATAATCAAACAAGGGTGCAGGATCAGCAGGTGCAACATCAAGCTGTCCCAAAAGGTGCAGAAGCTAACTCAGGAGCAGGCCCTGGGTCGTGTAACGGTGTGGTGCCTCGAGCAGGTGTTAGTGTAGTAGTCATAATGGCGTCGTCGTCTGTGTCAGTAGTAGAAAGATGTGACCAGGCCGTCTAAAAGGCTGTAAATGTCACAGACTCAAGGGAGTCTGAAATCGAATATACGCTAGAATCAGAGGGTGGCCTGTTAACAGGGGCCTTAAGAAGTGAAATTAGTAACCATGTTCTCATCTAATCTTCCATTGTCCTGGGCGTCAACAAGAGGGTCATCAACAAGCAGATTAATGTCGCCATTAAACAATTCATCAAATAGACGGATCCTCGGGAAAATAACCACGAGAGGTACAGCGTCGAGGATCGGAGCCATGATGTGCTCGCCATTGAAGTGTCCAAATGATTAGATGGTCGTGGACCGCAACAAGAATGACAGGAAGATTTTCGTCAAAGAAGCCATCAGCAAGGGTAATTCATCGCCAAGTCTGGCAGCGCGGACGGTTGGAAGTCGTCTTCATCCTTGGTCAGCATGTCAGGATCACTCTCAGTGTCTGACGTAAATGTCTCTGGCGCAGATGCAGTCTCATTATTGGCGTCGGTGGCCATAGGGTTGTCAATGTCTAATAACCCGCTTTTTGATCAAGACGACATGTGTATCGGTACAGGGTAGTCATAGTATGTATTTCCATAGTAATCACTATCAGTTAGCGTATGCAAAAAGTCATCGCCTATGCACGTATATCAATAAACAACAATTAAGTGTGTATGTAACGACAATGTAAGCATGTAATCATCCTAGTCTTCTCAAGACTATCCTACCCATTCTCTCAGGCTAAACTCCCTAGTCTCTCAGACTAACTCCCTGGTCTCTAAGACCAAATTTCCTTAATCCCTGGTCTCTAAGACCAAATTTCCATAATCCCTGGTCTCTAAGACCAAATTCCTGGTCTCTAAGACCGATCCTCCCTCAATCTCGAAGATTGATCCTCCCTTAGTCTCTAAGACTGATCCTCCCTCAGTCTCTAAGACTGAATTATAAATATAAGTTTTGGAATGTGTAGTTGTGCCTTTTGTTTGTAAAATGTTTGTTCCCTAGATCTGGACTTTTAGTGTATGCAATGTAAAAAGTGATTGAAAACGTTTTCGTGAGAGCCCTAGTGATCATAGTCTAGACTCGAGAAAGAATCCTAGTTCGCTATGATCGAGGCTCTGATACCAAGCTGTCACACCCTGGCTTTTGTGGAAGCGTGGGTTTATTTGGTGTGACTTCTTAATACCATAACAACAATCACAACAATGCTATATGATAAAAATATATGGTGTTCATCCATTAAAATAGTTTAGAAAAATGCATAACATATTGTCTTAAAACATCAACCACAAAATGCATTATAAAACATTACTTGTTTAAAACGAGTTCGTAAGACTCAACGAAAGACTACCAACAAAACAAGGATAAGAGACATGCAACTCGTCCAGGAAGGAGTTGCACTTCCCAAACCCTACAACTCTGGATGACATCCTTATTGAGTACGCAGCTTGTCTAACATGCAACACTTGCCAGATCCAATTAATTCCCTGAAATACATGTAATTTGAAAAATCAACATAAAGTTGAGCGAGTTCATGTGTAAGTGAGTATGTAAAAACCTTTGTAATATGTCTGTGTGTATAAACCGTTTAGTATGTCTGTGTGTATAAACCGTTAAGTATGTCTGTATGTAAAATAGTCCCTGGTATGTAGCAATAAGGAAAAACTGATCACCATTGGGTTGCAAAGCCAATAGTATGTGTGAATGATGCAGGAAGACTCAAACCTAGCAAATTTGTCTCCGGTATGAAGACATAGTCACCACTATGGGCCGCCCCGGCCTCATGGGTGTGGGCTCGCTACACCCAAATAGATCTATCACTCATGTCCCGTGGTCCTACAATGAGGATTAATGGCCTTAAGTGTTGTGCCCACCACTCACATGATCGCGTAATAAAACCCTCCTTAAGCTAACCATACCATATAAATAAATGTCTGTAAATGTCTGTAAAAGTCTGTAAATGTCTGTAATAATTGTAACATGTATTTCAACCCCAAAGTATAAAACTGAAAACAGTTAAGAGAAAAGGGGGACATGAACTCACAGTAGTGCGTCTTGAATCGAATCTCAACTCTGTCCGCTACACGACAACCTACAACGTACTAATGTCTATTAGACAAACGGGCCGTGCCTTGGCTTAGAGTTTAGTGTTTTGAGTTGCGTTACTTTGGTATTATTTTGTTAAAATAATAATAATTATTTTAACTTAACTATTGTCTTTAGAAAATAGTTAGGCAACTATTTCGTATCTATATTTCTCGAATATTTTACTAAGTGTTCGGATTTTCGGAAAATTTCGCCATAGTTTCCTTTGTAAATAGAGGTGTCCATGCTTAATTAGCATATCATTTTCCTTTACATATATCCCGTAGTTCATTTTCAATAATCAAATCGACCTATGGACATACAAAACATTACATATCTTATTTCAGCTTTATTACTCGAAACTGGACTGTTTTCGAGGATTTTTATAAAATAGTTATCCTTTTCCAAAAGTTCTCAAATTTTTACAGAAGGTTCTATATGTTCCAAAATTTATTATGTAAAAATATCAGAGTCCAGTTCGTTACCCATATTTTATAAAAAATCATTTTCTTGACCGCAATCAGATTTGTTACTTTCTGATTGCAGTTTACCGAATAATTCACTAAAAATTAACCGTAAGCCCGATTGATGAAATTCCAGTTGGAGGGTCATCCTGACAACGGTGACCATCTACTGTAAAAATTCCATGAGCTGTTTCTACTCAGTTTTTAAGTTATGACTCCGAATACAACCCACTTTTTCTGTAGTAAAAAACACAGCTTGAGCTGCTGTCCAAAAACAGTCCTTTAAAAATAGTAAACGACCTTGAAAAATTACGATTCCAGTGCCATTTGTTCGGTTATTCCAAAATGCATATTTTAGGCTTCAGAAAATCAGTTTTTCGATTTTAAACGGTCCAGTTACAGCCTGTTGAAGTCGGCTGGAAATACCAATCAGCATGCTGATTTATAGTTTAATCCCTTCGATGTTCTTGTGAATGGCATCATGCTACAACTTTTAACAACAAAATCAAGGGTTTAGCAAGGACTTACTACTAGCTTAAACCTAGGGATGAATCTAGTGCAAAGATGAAGAGAAAAGATGGTGATAAAGACTTGAACAAAGCTTTCTTGAGAGCCCTTCAACTTGCAACTTCTACGAATGACCTTCAAGCTTGGAAATGGACTTGTAGTTGGAGAAGATGAATGTATGAAAGAGATGGAGGTGGGTTTGGTTATGTGGAGCAGAAAATAGGGAGAGAGAGTGAGTTAAATGGAGTTATGTTGGAGAGTGTGGAGTTGTAATGATCATCCCTAACCCCATTGGCCAATTTGGTAATCATGACCCTTATCCTTTGGAAACTAGATCAAGCATAATCACAAAAGAATCTAGGTAATCTAAACAAAATATTTGGTCATCATTTGGCTGAAAATTCGGTTGGGGGGGGGGTAATTTGTAAAATTTTGGTAATTAGTAGGTAAGTAATTAGAAGGTTAAGGGTATTTTCTAGTATAGTGGGTGTATGTCATGTTTACATGGCGTATGGGGATTTTTGTGACCGTAATTAATTAAGAATGATAAAATAATATTTCTGACAATATTTTCATGTCTCGGGTATTGTCTGGTTGTTCGGTTACGTATCGTTCCGTTAAAGCGTTTAATTGTACCGTATAGCGTTTTTTGTGCATCTTTTTGTAACGAAATTAATTCCAACACTTAGGAAAGTGTCCAGGACCATTTAGTCAATACTCTGTATAATACAAGGGTGTTATAAGCTGAATTGTTACTGAAAATGCAGAGTTTGGTACTTAGAATGAGTTTTAGGCACTGTCCGGCACTCAAACTATCACCTAGTGACACAGTCTTATGGTCCTCACTTCCCTACACTCCATACTGGTGTAGTACTGTATCCCTGGCTCAGACTGGCCTCAATATAGTGTCTGTCTATGTGCTGGCATTGTCAGCATGTCTCTTAGTTATCCGCTCACTGTGCTAACTGTGCTTTGTGCATCAGGTTGGTCACTAAGAGTCTGTATGAAATAAATGGAGTGACTGTATGTAAAGTGATGCACATGTATGTTTGTAACATAAATCAGTAAGCAGTTTAAAGGGTCAGTTGTTATCAAGCACAGTCATTAAGCACATAATTAGAATTAATTAATTGTAGAGTACCTGTAATTGTGAGGGTTGTCACATTCTCCCCCCGTTAAGAAAATTTCGTCCTCGAAATTTGTACTACCTTAATTCCTTAGGGTTTCGTTAGGCATGTATGTATATGAATAGTACCGAGGTAGAAAATTACCAAATCGAATCAAACCTTATTCACATTAAGTGAGTCCAAGAATATATATATATATATATATATAACACTACGAATCCAATGGTTAAAAGGTATGTGTTTTTATCATTTGGTGTCGAGGGTACAAGACGTATTGACGTATAGTCTAGTGTAATCCAGTTAACAGGGGTTCCACAAAAGAGGAGTCTTGTCCATTAGGATACTTAGATAGTCAGTCACAATATGCCAACGAGTTTTCACAACTGTAGCATCAGCTATATGAACTCAAAATCAATAACCCAAAAGTAGTAGTAAAGTGATCTGTAAATCTCCCGACTAAATGAACGGAAATGTTTAGTGTGTTGGCACTCTTAAGTTTCGTAGGTACACCGAATGGAATACAAGCGAACTTTGGTGTATCACGGTCTTGATTCGTAGTTGCATCAGAAATGTTTAAATGACAAGTCAACAAAAGTACATGTAGTTTTGGGTGAAACAGTTGACCATGATTAGCACAAGATAATGACACCATAGGGTGTCGTAATGACGAGATTCAATAATGGTGGTGACTAAATAAGTTTACCGTGCCTGAACTCAAATGAAAGTGTACAAAGACAACCCGAAGGTTTGATTTACACAATGTCGTAACGTTACCAATTGAATATGGAATATCAAAGAGCCACTAGTTTTGATCGAAAGTGAAAGGTATTAAGTACTGCAAGTATTCGATTGACAGTAAAAGTATCGTTAGGAGGTACACTGGTATGAAACGAATCTACGTACCTTTGCCTTAACACACAACCGTGTTGAGGCTGCTTTAATTGTGATAAACGAGATGGATTTAGAGCAATTAAATAATTAAAATCCGTGTATGGAATGAGAAACCAACTTAGCGCAAGCTCAATTCTGTGAAAATGTCACCTCAAGGTGTCGAAGTCAATCAAACGATTTAGTGGAGTTGTAGATCAACTGAATCTACTACGACTCGTAATGAAGGAATATTTGCAACAATGTTTAAACATGATGCTCCCAATACATCATATGACGTCTTAAACCGAATATGCGAAATGGATAAGTTCAAGCAATTGAACTTAGTTTCAGTGTAACTCACCAATAAACGTATGTATCAACAAGGGAAATCCCAGCATAGTTACAAAAGTAAACCATGAATGTATCTTGAAACAAAAGAAGTTTTCGAGAAGGTGTGTTGACCTGATAGCAAAGAGTCAACCGTTACAATAATGTAGGCCATTCGAACCATAAACCAGTGATTAGGTTTAGCAACATAATATTCGAACTTCAATGAAGCGCTTGAAACGAAACCGCACGCGTAGCAAAAGGTGCATGCGTAATATGTGAGTTTTCAAGTAATGACACAATGAGTGTTTGCTAAAATGGAGAAACGACCAAACATTCGAAGCAAAAGAGTGTTCGCTCTCAGCGAAGAAAATCAACGTGATGCAACTACCATTAAGGGGAGTAGAGATGCAAACATCTACTCGCTAGAAGCAAAAGTGACGGTTTCAACGAAAGAAATTTAAGTACTTTCTATTTTGTTAACTGAAATGGCATGTATGTCAGGTTAATGGTGTTCGATCGAGTTAACAAGTATAGTTTCTAAGTAGCGACCTCTACAAGTTTGGACCTGGGTTCCCAAGGGTCCTAAGCATATGTTTTCTAGATCCTCAAGGTTTCGTATTCTGTTTAACTCGGTTTTGTGCATTGAGTAGGAAACACCATCTTGTGTGCGTCTAAAAACAAGTTATCGTCCCACGATTTCCCCGGTATACTTTCTTCCTGAATTCATCGCTAACGACACTCGATCGTCAATCAGTCGTGTAATAGTAGTTGGATCCTCACAGTTAGTTAAGTAAGAAATTCGTTAATTCTCAGCAAGAGTTACTGACTCTTGTGGGTTAGCTCGTTCGGCTCTTGATAGTTGATGCCTATTTGAAAATTTACGTCCTCCTTCTAGATGAGCAGAATTTAGGTTACCCCCAAAGGGAATTTTAGTCTGTTATCTTCCTTCTTTATCAACTTCTGAGGTTACACTGCCAATTCTTGCATCTCCGAAGGTGTAAGTCGCTCAAGTGCATCGACTATAGGCGCAACACCTGGAATCAAATCGATGCGAAGATTCGCCTTGTCATTGAGGGGATAATTCTGGCAAGTCTTCAGGGAAGACTTCAGGATATTTCCTTATCACAGGAATATCTTCGAGTTTTGGTTCTTCGGCTCCCTTGTCCCCGACATGAGCCAAGAAACAACACATCCTTTACGCAACAACTTTTGTGCCTCCCCGCAATTGGTATTTTGTAGGGGCATATCCTGCTTCATGAGCCACGGTCGTTTCTTCGTTTGCCATTGTGATGCGGTTATCAATCTCCGCTCGAACACTTGGCAGTTGATCCATCCCAATTACCTTGTCGAAGCTTTCCAACTCAGCTGGCAGTAGATCAAGCGTAAATTCACGCTCTCCGGGTTCTATTTTGCCGTTTCTAGTCACCACGTTGGCTTCTACTAGCTTCACCTAGCTAGTTCCCTCGAGTGCAAGTTATCTAACTTACGTGCTACTATATCAAGTACATTCTCGAACTCTAGAGATGCGAAACCGAAAATTTGCAACAGTATTTGGCAACACAGATGCATAACATTGAGTGATATTGAACGTACCGATATCCATGCTTGGATTCCTGGTGTGCTCCCCAGTTCCAATGTCGAACACTCCTTCTTGTGCCTGCTTAATGATAGGACAATACTTCCTGAAATGCTTTTTGTCCCCGTAGTTAAAACAACCTTGAGCACGTTTCTGTTCATCAGTGGTTCTACCTTGATAGTCGTTGGTGCCGTTGTTTCCCCCATGATTTCCGCTACCATCTAGGCTTCCGTTCCCGTATTCAGCACCTTGCCAACAAGTCTCCTTGGGATGCCCTCTCTTGCCACAGTTGTCGCATTTTCCGTATTTACATCGCCCGATATGATAACGTAGACAATTGTCGCACTTAGGTAGGATACCCATGTAGTCTTCTCCCTTTTTGGCCTTCTTCTTTTCACTCACCCGAGTAACCTTCTTGAAATTTGCGAGCTTTCTCTTGTTCTTTCCGGATGACTCTTTCGGAGTTTCCTCCTTCCCGTCGAGGGTTGAAAGCCCTTCCAATCTAAGTGCTTCCTTAGCAAGCGCCAAACCCGTTATACTTGCGACACTAGTTGTTGGTGGCGTTGATGCTGTTATTAAGCTTAGGGCTTTAGGCGCAAGTTCCCACACGGATTGCTCCATTCTTTTCAATTCTGGTTCCACCAGGTACGGAACGACTCGCGACAAATCATGAAGTTTCTGCACGTGCTCCACCACATTTGGACCTTCCATCTTTAGCTTCCAGAGTTCGAATTCCAGCTTCTGGATCTCCATCTGCGAGCAATACTCCCTACGCATCATTTCCCTTAGCTCATTCCACGTTAACGCATATGCTGCAGTCTCGCCCATTATTTGAACCCGAAGATTCCACCATAACAGAGCTTCATCTTGAAGCAATCCGGAAATGTATGGGACTTGTTGCTCTAGCGTGCAACCGCTCATTCGCACCACCGCATCCACATTCTCAACCCATTTCATAAAAGCTATGGCACCCCCAGTGCCACCGTAGCTCAAGGGTTTGCAGTCTAGAAACTGTTTGTAGGTACAGCCATTAGGTGGGTCATTCCTTGAGGCACCTTCGCCGTGTTTGTAGTGAAGAACCTCGGGCCGAGTTATGACTCGTGAGGCGTGTGCTTGCCATTCTGCCTCGGTCAGTCGGGTGATCTCTTGATGAGACATCTTCTAGGAAGAAGTACGGGTTAGTTAGGTCTCGTTTGTTCAGGGAACGTAAATAGTTGTTTGGAGATCATGTATTCGCACGTAATCATATCAACTCCTCAAGTAACAACATACTCATAGTATATGTAAGTAAATGGAATCATGTTTAATGAGAGTATAGCAAGCAAGCACGTAGTATTATAATTATAGTACACGCATATAGATCAACAACGTGCTTAGCGAAGGCCTAGTGACTGAACTTTCATTGGGGCTTTTTTTTTTTTCAAAATGTATCACATCAAGGGGGACACAGGGTCACCCTACCCATGTCCAACAAGTATATCAGTGTCTCAAAATCACATAGTCTGAAGTGGCCTTAAAAAGTTTCCACAATCCCGGCTTATCATTAGTGTCTTCACCCAAATGTGATGCAATCCGCAAAAATCCAGAAACCAATTATACTGGTGACTGAGGTGGAGTAGGGAAAGAAAAGTAAATCGTTAACATGCGTGAACTCCTCCGCGAGCTTGTATATACGTCGAAGTAATTAATTGATCTGCTGCTTTACAGTAAAGAAACGAGCCTTAATAACCAAGAAGGTGTAGTAGCAGCAGGTGAGTGTGCCAAAGGAGTCAGTGATGAATGTGGAGGATCAAAGTATACTGGCAATAGACAGGGTGGAGGACATGGTGTCAGTTCAAGTTCCAAAATGTTGGGACTTATATCCTCAAACTGTAGCTGACGTTACAGGAGCACTGTAACACCCCGAAAATATAAAACTTTATGTTGAGATTATAAATTATAAATAAACGGAAATTTACTAACTAGAAACTTCTAACCTAGTTAGTTAATAGTCTAGAAATAGCACATAAAGGGTTAAAACCTACTAAATAGTGTGTAGAATAAAGTAGAGGGGCCTGAATTGTCAAAAAACAAAACTAGGTTACAATTAGTAACCAAACACTCCAAAATTTGGAGTGTTGGTCGACCAGACAAGCAGCAGGGGCGACACCCCCATTCCAAAACCCTAAAACTCACAAAACAATCAAATTGAAGGCTCAAATCTCTTCAAAAACGAAATCTAAACATAGATTAGTGATCCTCATCGCGAGAGGATTCCAAGGTATGTAAAAACTTGTGTTAATCCTTCGTTTGAAATTCTCATGATTTTAGAAAATCTGAAAATTTATGTTGCATGTTTGCTATTGGGTTGAACTAGAATTGATAAAGTGTTTAGGGGTGAAACCTAACTGATTCCATGTTAAACCATGACCAAATTCAGGAAAATTTGGTGAACACCTTGAAAGTGGTTATGGGTTTTATATGATGATGATGAACACTAGGGTTTAGATGGTTATCCTAGTGTAAAATTGATCATAGAAGGCAAATTCCAGTATGAGTATGATATATACATGCTCTATGAGAGTTTCGTTGATAATAAGTTAGCCACAAAGTGAACTAAGAACTTGAATATAATGATATGAAAATTCTGCCCTCAAGGTGTTTGTAGAAATGCCATAAAGAAGGCCAATAAATAGAAATTTGAAGCTTTAATGCCTGAATTAAGATGTTTCGGTATATTATGCGAAATGATGCCTTACGAGGGTTCTAAACATGTTTTGAAAATGAACTCTATAGGAAAAGATACCGGGACGTCGAGCGGACAAGCCGGTGGTGATTCTCGTTTGAAGGGCGTGCACTAAGGTATGTAACATGTCTCGTTACATTATGTGAATTTAGATCATTGTAGTTGTTTATCAAAGTTTCTAGTTAATTTGGATTGAAGCGAAGGCGTTGTTGTATTGAATACTTGGGTGAATAATAAACTAAACTCGTTGGTAGTTGTCATAAAGGAAGGGATTTCCATAGACAAGCCAAACGGGTCAAATAATCACGTAAAATATGATCTACATTCCGAAACATGATAGATTGTTATATGTAGTTGGTTATATTATGACGTGCTAGAAGTATTAGACTTTTATTTCAATTGATAATGCAGAATACTGAAATCCGGGAGTCGAAATTTTGGTTGAAATGCTTGAACCAAACAAAAACATAAATTCCCAGGTGCTACCGTAAATTACGGTGCCACCGTAATTTACGGTAGAGGGTTTTGATTTACGGTGGTTTTCTACTGTGTTACGGTGTAACCAAGAATTTCCAGCACTCACCGTAATTTACGGTGGTACCGTAAATTACGGTGGAGCCTGTAAAATTTTTATATTTTGTTATTTCAATGTGGTGTTAAATCTTGAAATTTTATCATTCATAAACGTCAAGAACTAACGATTCAATTGTTGATTCATAGGTAATTAGGTGGTCATGGATGGCGATCAAGCGTTAAGATGATGAACCGAACACTCCACTTCGAAGCTTCCGCTATGTTTGAACTTGTTAATCAGTGTTTCTTTTGTTGTAAACAATTTCTTAAACAACTATACTATGTTCTACCTTTGTCTTAGTAGGCTAAGGGTGTAATAGTTTTTGAAACTTATGTTATTCTAACGTCTTTTGGTATAAAATGGTTATTAAATTCTAGTATAATTATAAGGGTGTAACAAGTTGGTAATCAGAGCCTCAGGTTGTCAATAAGTGTTCGGTTCAAGCTTGATCGACCATCCGGTAAGAACTAATTTCAGTTAATAAATCTTATATTACGTAAAGAATGAGAAATGAACAAATATGCATGAAAAGAGCAAGTAAGTTTAATCAACAGCAAGAACGATTGAATCAAGTTGTGAACTTGATTGAATCAACAGCAAGAACGATTGAATCAAGTTGTGAACTTGATTGAATCAACAGCAAGAACGATCAAATCAAGTTGTGAACTTGATTGAATCAACAGCAAGAACGATCAAATCAAGTTGTGAACTTGATTGAATCAACAGCAAGAACGAACAAATCAAGTTGTGAACTTGATTGAATCAGCAGCAAGAACGACTAAATCAAGTTATGAACTTGATAGAATCAAACAAGAACAGCATGTGTTATAAATGGAATGTTTTAACAACTTGTGTAAACATTTCAGAAACGAAGATGGCTGATAAAGGTAATGATGATGCGGTGCCAAGAGTCACCGAACAAGTCAGAGAGGCGATTGCCGAAGAGGTTGGAAAGGCAATCGAAAACAGTCTGACAGGCTTCATTGATAGAATTCAAAACACAGTTCTATCAATGGTAGAAGATAGAATCAAGAAATTAGAAGACGACTCAAAACTTGAAAAGGAAAAACATGGAGGACGGAAACCTTGTTCATACAAGGAATTCATGGCTTGTAAACCACCGATATACAATGGGGAGGTTGACCCAATAGTGTGCCAAAGATGGCTAAGTGATATCGAAGGGGTATTCGAGAGAACCCATTGTGATGTAAATGACTATGTAGCCTATGGTACGGGTCAACTAAGAAATCAAGCAAAAGATTGGTGGGATAACAAGAAGAGAGAGATCGGTATTGAAGCTGTTAAGGTCATGACTTGGGATGAATTCAAGACGCCATTTCTGAAGCATCATAGCCCCAAAGCGGTTATGAATAAAATCAAGCAAGAATTCATGCAGCTCAGGCACAAAAACGAGACCATAGACAAGATCACGGCAACGTTTATGGATAAAATGAAGTTTTGTGATGATCTTGTGACAAACGAAGAACAAAGGATATACTACTATCATAACATGTTGAGTGCCGAGTATAGGGAGTTTATCACCCCTTCCAAATACGAGACCCTTACCGAGATTATAAATGCTGCTCGGGAGAGGGAAATAGAGCTGAAAAAGAGTATCGAAAGGGGTGAACGGAGAGCACCTGATGTAAATCCCAGCCCTACTAAAAAGGCACGAACGAGTGAGAGCTCAAGGAAATCTGACACGAAAGGCGGGTCACCGAGTTGCAAAATTTGCGGGAAGGGCCATAGAGGCGAATGTCATTACAAGGATAAGCCTTGTCCTATATGCAAGAAAACGGGACATATAGCCTTATCATGCCCGGAGAAGGTAACGGTTTGTTACAATTGTTATCGAACGGGTCATAAGAAATCTGAATGCCCGGAATTGGTTGAAAAGAAGGGTGGGCAGGAACAGAAGGGTGAAGCCCCTAAAGCAAAGGCAAGATCTTTTCAACTAACCGCCGCAGAAGCAAAGATTGAACCTGACGTGGTCTCAGGTATATTTACTGTAAACTCGATTCCTGCACGTGTGTTGTTTGATACGGGTGCGAATAAATCCTTTGTTTCATATGGATTTATTCGACATCCTTCATTTATTCTAACTAAATTACCTGTGCCCTTAGAAGTAGAGATAGGTAATAATAAAAGTTTTATTGTTTGCGATGTATGTGAAAATTGCAAACTGAGCATTGACGATGAAGAATATTTGATAAATCTAATCCCGATGTCGATGGGAGAATTTCAAGTAGTCGTTGGGATGGATTGGCTATCTCGACACCATGCAAAGGTCGTGTGTTTCCGTAAAGAGATAAAACTGACATCTCCGAGCGGGAAACCCGTCACCATCTATGGCGAGAAAGGAGGCAATCCCATTGTGTGCTCAATGTTGAAAGCACACAAGCTAATGAAGCAAGGATGCAAGGCATTTATGATATACGCAAATGAACCCGAAAAAGAATCACGAAAGATTGGAGATGTACCGGTAGTACGAGATTATGAAGATGTTTTTCCGGAAGATTTGCCGGGGATACCGCCCGAACGGGAAGTAGAGTTCGGGATCGAATTGATTCCGGGCGCGAAACCCGTAGCAAAAGCCCCGTACCGACTTGCGCCGTCAGAATTGCAAGAATTGATGTCCCAAATCCAAGACCTGCTTGACAAGGGATTCATAAGGCCGAGTGTGTCCCCTTGGGGCGCACCGGTATTATTCGTGAGAAAGAAAGACGGGAGTATGCGCATGTGTATCGATTACCGGGAGTTGAACAAACTCACGGTAAAGAATCGATACCCGCTCCCGAGGATAGACGATTTATTCGACCAGCTACAAGGTGCGAACTGGTTTTCCAAAATTGACCTTAGATCGGGGTATCACCAATTAAGGGTCAAAGAAGAAGATGTGCCGAAGACGGCTTTCCGCACGAGATACGGACATTATGAATTCCTTGTGATGTCATTCGGGCTAACAAACGCACCCGCGGCTTTCATGGACCTCATGAACCGGGTTTGCAAACCAATGCTGGATAAGTCGGTCATCGTGTTTATCGATGATATATTGGTATATTCAAAAAGTGAAGCTGAACACGCACATCACCTACAAGAAGTGTTAGAAGCCCTTAGACGAGAGAAGCTATACGCAAAATTCTTTAAATGTGCCTTTTGGTTACGAGAGGTACAATTTCTTGGCCACATTATAAGTGCCGACGGAGTACTGGTGGATCCGTCAAAGATTGAGGCGGTGGCAAAGT
The DNA here is from genome assembly GCF_002127325.2 of Helianthus annuus. Taxonomy (NCBI): domain Eukaryota; kingdom Viridiplantae; phylum Streptophyta; class Magnoliopsida; order Asterales; family Asteraceae; genus Helianthus; species Helianthus annuus. The sequence goes on along the minus strand of NC_035439.2, from coordinate 24,926,692 downwards.
GGAATTCCCCAAAGAACCCTTCTGAAATTAGAAGCTTTTTGGGACTTGCGGGATATTATAGGAGATTTATTCAAGATTTCTCCAAGATTGCGTCACCACTAACCAAGCTGACCCGAAAGACAGAAAGATTCATCTGGGGCGTTGAACAAGAGAAAGCGTTTCAAACGCTAAAAGAAAAATTAACTCAAGCTCCGGTACTAACACTACCGGACGGAGTTGAAGACATGGAGGTTTATTCGGATGCTTCACTATCGGGACTCGGATGTGTATTGATGCAACGGGGCAAGGTGATAGCCTATGCCTCGAGGCAATTAAAGATACACGAACGGAAATATCCTACGCACGATCTCGAGTTGGCGGCGGTAGTGTTTGCATTAAAAATATGGAGGCACTACTTGTACGGAGTAAAGTGCACCATATTCACCGACCACAAGAGTTTGAAATACTTCTTCGATCAGAAGGAGTTAAATATGCGACAAAGGCGGTGGCTGGAAACGGTGAAGGATTACGACTGTGAAATACGTTATCACCCAGGAAAGGCTAATGTAGTGGCCGATGCGCTGAGCCGCAAATCGGATTATACCCCAATACGGGTACGATCAATGCAACTGGTTGTGACTTCAAGCTTGCTAGAACGAATTCGAGAAGCACAAGATGAAGCTGCAAAGGCAGAAAACTGGAAAAAGGAAAGAATTATCGGCCAAGTTAAGGACCTAGAGGTAGGCAGTCACGGCCTGAAGACTCGCTTTAATAGAATCTGGGTCCCTAACACATGTGGGGTTAAAAAGCTTCTACTTGATGAAGCTCATAAATCCCGTTATTCCATTCACCCGGGAGCGACCAAGATGTATCATGACTTGAAGCAAAACTATTGGTGGCCCAGAATGAAGCGGGACACGGTGAAATACGTGGAAAAGTGTTTGACGTGCTTGCAAGTCAAGGCGGAACATCAAAAACCATATGGTAAACTTCAACCGTTAGAAATTCCGGTTTGGAAATGGGAGCAAATTACGATGGACCTACTGACCAAACTGCCTAAAACAAGTCGTGGTTTTGATGCTATTTGGGTAGTAGTGGATAGGTTAACCAAAAGCGCTCACTTTATTCCCATTCGTGAGACTTATACTTCGGAGAAAATGTCGGAGGTTTACACCAACGAAATCATAGCAAGACATGGGGTACCGATATCCATTGTGTCAGACAGAGATACCCGGTTTACTTCAAAATTCTGGCGTGAATTCCAAGAACAGATGGGAACTAAATTGTTCCTTAGCACTGCTTACCATCCACAAACGGATGGGCAGAGCGAAAGAACAATACAGACATTGGGTGATATGCTACGGGCTTGCATTATCGACTTTGGGGGTAGTTGGGATGTTCATTTACCCTTGGTCAAATTTGCATATAACAATAGCTATCACGCAAGCATTAAAATGGCCCCGTATGAGCTATTATATGGTAGAAAGTGTCGGACTCCAGTATGTTGGGGAGAAGTGGGTCCGCGAGGGCTAGCACCAACTGATATAATCCGAGCTACAAATGCGAAAATCGACATAGTTCGGACACACTTGAAAGAGGCTCAAGACCGGCAAAAGGCATACGCAGATAAAAGAAATAGGCCGATTGAATTTCAGGTTGGCGATATGGTTATGTTAAAGGTTTCCCCATGGAAGGGTATTATTAGATTCAGAAAAAGGGGAAAGTTAAGCCCGAGATTTATTGGGCCATTTAGAATCACTGAACGGGTTGGTAAAGTGGCTTATCGACTTGAATTACCCGAAGAATTGAGTGGAATTCATAGCACATTCCACGTATCACATCTTCGAAAATGTTTGGCCGACGAAACTGCCCATATCCACTACGATGACATCGAGGTGGATAACAGCCTCAACTATGCGGTAAAACCAATTTCGATTTTAGATCGTAAGGAGAAGAGTTTGAGGAACAAGATAATAAGCCAAGTCAAAGACAAATGGGAGCACCGAAAAGGGTCAGACACTACATGGGAGTCCGAGGAAGAAATGCGGCGACTCCACCCTACATTATTTGGTATGTAATTCGGTTTCGGGGACGAAACCCTTTTTAAGGGGGGTGGACTTGTAACACCCCGAAAATATAAAACTTTATGTTAAGATTATAAATTATAAATAAACGGAAATTTACTAACTAGAAACTTCTAACCTAGTTAGTTAATAGTCTAGAAATAGCACATAAAGGGTTAAAACCTACTAAATAGTGTGTAGAATAAAGTAGAGGGGCCTGAATTGTCAAAAAACAAAACTAGGTTACAATTAGTAACCAAACACTCCAAAATTTGGAGTGTTGGTCGACCAGACAAGCAGCAGGGGCGACACCCCCATTCCAAAACCCTAAAACTCACAAAACAATCAAATTGAAGGCTCAAATCTCTTCAAAAACGAAATCTAAACATAGATTAGTGATCCTCATCGCGAGAGGATTCCAAGGTATGTAAAAACTTGTGTTAATCCTTCGTTTGAAATTCTCATGATTTTAGAAAATCTGAAAATTTATGTTGCATGTTTGCTATTGGGTTGAACTAGAATTGATAAAGTGTTTAGGGGTGAAACCTAACTGATTCCATGTTAAACCATGACCAAATTCAGGAAAATTTGGTGAACACCTTGAAAGTGGTTATGGGTTTTATATGATGATGATGAACACTAGGGTTTAGATGGTTATCCTAGTGTAAAATTGATCATAGAAGGTAAATTCCAGTATGAGTATGATATATACATGCTCTATGAGAGTTTCGTTGATAATAAGTTAGCCAAAAAGTGAACTAAGAACTTGAATATAATGATATGAAAATTCTGCCCTCAAGGTGTTTGTAGAAATGCCATAAAGAAGGCCAATAAATAGAAATTTGAAGCTTTAATGCCTGAATTAAGATGTTTCGGTATATTATGCGAAATGATGCCTTACGAGGGTTCTAAACATGTTTTGAAAATGAACTCTATAGGAAAAGATACCGGGACGTCAAGCGGACAAGCCGGTGGTGATTCTCGTTTGAAGGGCGTGCACTAAGGTATGTAACATGTCTCGTTACATTATGTGAATTTAGATCATTGTAGTTGTTTATCAAAGTTTCTAGTTAATTTGGATTGAAGCGAAGGCGTTGTTGTATTGAATACTTGGGTGAATAATAAACTAAACTCGTTGGTAGTTGTCATAAAGGAAGGGATTTCCATAGACAAGCCAAACAGGTCAAATAATCACGTAAAATATGATCTACATTCCGAAACATGATAGATTGTTATATGTAGTTGGTTATATTATGACGTGCTAGAAGTATTAGACTTTTATTTCAATTGATAATGCAGAATACTGAAATCCGGGAGTCGAAATTTTGGTTGAAATGCTTGAACCAAACAAAAACATAAATTCCCAGGTGCTATCGTAAATTACGGTGCCACCGTAATTTACGGTAGAGGGTTTTGATTTACGGTGGTTTTCTACTGTGTTACGGTGTAACCAAGAATTTCCAGTACTCACCGTAATTTACGGTGGTACCGTAAATTACGGTGGAGCCTGTAAAATTTTTATATTTTGTTATTTCAATGTGGTGTTAAATCTTGAAATTTTATCATTCATAAACGTCAAGAACTAACGATTCAATTGTTGATTCATAGGTAATTAGGTGGTCATGGATGGCGATCAAGCGTTAAGATGATGAACCGAACACTCCACTTCGAAGCTTCCGCTATGTTTGAACTTGTTAATCAGTGTTTCTTTTGTTGTAAACAATTTCTTAAACAACTATACTATGTTCTACCTTTGTCTTAGTAGGCTAAGGGTGTAATAGTTTTTGAAACTTATGTTATTCTAACGTCTTTTGGTATAAAATGGTTATTAAATTCTAGTATAATTATAAGGGTGTAACAAGCACTCTTTCCGCGTGTGGCCTCCATAGTGTGAGGGATGGTAAAGGTCTAAAATTAGCATAGAGTATTATAGGGACCGTCGAAATGGCTCGTCCAGCGCTGTAGATTTGAAAGTAGCAAACGGCGCGGTCTGTGAGGTCATAGAAAATGTTGCTGTAGCCGATGGGATCGTTACACGGGTGCTGACCTGGAGTACCTTCTCGGGGTGCGGGTGCTGAATGGATTCTACTATGAGGTGGGTATATCTTGAAGGAAAGCGTTAGGCATCTTGGCGCAATGGATGTCGGTCTTCACAAGAGCGATATCGGCGGTGAAGGTGCACGAACAAATGTCTCGACCGATGAAGAGATCATCAGGCACAGGTACTGGGTCGGATATAAGAGGTGTAATGTCAGGTATTCCGAAAGAAGCAGGGTCATAATCAAACAAGGGTGCAGGATCAGCAGGTGCAACATCAAGCTGTCCCAAAAGGTGCAGAAGCTAACTTAGGAGCAGGCCCTGGGTCGTGTAACGGTGTGGTGCCTCGAGCAGGTGTTAGTGTAGCAGTCATAATGGCGTCGTCGTCTGTGTCAGTAGTAGAAAGATGTGACCAGGCCGTCTAAAAGGCTAAATGTCACAGACTCAAGGGAGTCTGAAATCGAATATACGCTAGAATCAGAGGGTGGCCTGTTAACAGGGGCCTTAAGAAGTGAAATTAGTAACCATGTTCTCATCTAATCTTCCATTGTCCTGGGCGTCAACAAGAGGGTCATCAACAAGCAGATTAATGTCGCCATTAAACAATTCATCAAATAGACGGATCCTCGGGAAAATAACCACGAGAGGTACAGCGTCGAGGATCGGAGCCATGATGTGCTCGCCATTGAAGTGTCCAAATGATTAGATGGTCGTGGACCGCAACAAGAATGACAGGAAGATTTTCGTCAAAGAAGCCATCAGCAAGGGTAATTCATCGCCAAGTCTGGCAGCGCGGACGGTTGGAAGTCGTCTTCATCCTTGGTCAGCATGTCAGGATCACTCTCAGTGTCTGACGTAAATGTCTCTGGCGCAGATGCAGTCTCATTATTGGCGTCGGTGGCCATAGGGTTGTCAATGTCTAATAACCCGCTTTTTGATCAAGACGACATGTGTATCGGTACAGGGTAGTCATAGTATGTATTTCCATAGTAATCACTATCAGTTAGCGTATGCAAAAAGTCATCGCCTATGCACGTATATCAATAAACAACAATTAAGTGTGTATGTAACGACAATGTAAGCATGTAATCATCCTAGTCTTCTCAAGACTATCCTACCCATTCTCTCAGGCTAAACTCCCTAGTCTCTCAGACTAACTCTCTGGTCTCTAAGACCAAATTTCCTTAATCCCTGGTCTCTAAGACCAAATTTCCATAATCCCTGGTCTCTAAGACCAAATTCCTGGTCTCTAAGACCGATCCTCCCTCAATCTCGAAGATTGATCCTCCCTTAGTGTCTAAGACTGATCCTCCCTCAGTCTCTAAGACTGATCCTCCCTCAGTCTCTAAGACTGAATTATAAATATAAGTTTTGGAATGTGTAGTTGTGCCTTTTGTTTGTAAAATGTTTGTTCCCTAGATCTGGACTTTTAGTGTATGCAATGTAAAAAGTGATTGAAAACGTTTTCGTGAGAGCCCTAGTGATCATAGTCTAGACTCGAGAAAGAATCCTAGTTCGCTATGATCGAGGCTCTGATACCAAGCTGTCACACCCTGGCTTTTGTGGAAGCGTGGGTTTATTTGGTGTGACTTCTTAATACCATAACAACAATCACAACAATGCTATATGATAAAAATATATGATGTTCATCCATTAAAATAGTTTAGAAAAATGCATAACATATTGTCTTAAAACATCAACCACAAAATGCATTATAAAACATTACTTGTTTAAAACGAGTTCGTAAGACTCAACGAAAGACTACCAACAAAACAAGGATAAGAGACATGCAACTCGTCCAGGAAGGAGTTGCACTTCCCAAACCCTACAACTCTGGATGACATCCTTATTGAGTACGCAGCTTGTCTAACATGCAACACTTGCCAGATCCAATTAATTCCCTGAAATACATGTAATTTGAAAAATCAACATAAAGTTGAGCGAGTTCATGTGTAAGTGAGTATGTAAAAACCTTTGTAATATGTCTGTGTGTATAAACCGTTTAGTATGTCTGTGTGTATAAACCGTTAAGTATGTCTGTATGTAAAATAGTCCCTGGTATGTAGCAATAAGGAAAAACTGATCACCATTGGGTTGCAAAGCCAATAGTATGTGTGAATGATGCAGGAAGACTCAAACCTAGCAAATTTGTCTCCGGTATGAAGACATAGTCACCACTATGGGCCGCCCCGGCCTCATGGGTGTGGGCTCGCTACACCCAAATAGATCTATCACTCATGTCCCGTGGTCCTACAATGAGGATTAATGGCCTTAAGTGTTGTGCCCACCACTCACATGATCGCGTAATAAAACCCTCCTTAAGCTAACCATACCATATAAATAAATGTCTGTAAATGTCTGTAAAAGTCTGTAAATGTCTGTAATAATTGTAACATGTATTTCAACCCCAAAGTATAAAACTGAAAACAGTTAAGAGAAAAGGGGGACATGAACTCACAGTAGTGCGTCTTGAATCGAATCTCAACTCTGTCCGCTACACGACAACCTACAACGTACTAATGTCTATTAGACAAACGGGCCGTGCCTTGGCTTAGAGTTTAGTGTTTTGAGTTGCGTTACTTTGGTATTATTTTTTTAAAATAATAATAATTATTTTAACTTAACTATTGTCTTTAGAAAATAGTTAGGCAACTATTTCGTATCTATATTTCTCGAATATTTTACTAAGTGTTCGGATTTTCGGAAAATTTCGCCATAGTTTCCTTTGTAAATAGAGGTGTCCATGCTTAATTAGCATATCATTTTCCTTTACATATATCCCGTAGTTCATTTTCAATAATCAAATCGACCTATGGACATACAAAACATTACATATCTTATTTCAGCTTTATTACTCGAAACTGGACTGTTTTCGAGGATTTTTATAAAATAGTTATCCTTTTCCAAAAGTTCTCAAATTTTTACAGAAGGTTCTATATGTTCCAAAATTTATTATGTAAAAATATCAGAGTCCAGTTCGTTACCCATATTTTATAAAAAATCATTTTCTTGACCGCAATCAGATTTGTTACTTTCTGATTGCAGTTTACCGAATAATTCACTAAAAATTAACCGTAAGCCCGATTGATGAAATTCCAGTTGGAGGGTCATCCTGACAACGGTGACCATCTACTGTAAAAATTCCATGAGCTGTTTCTACTCAGTTTTTAAGTTATGACTCCGAATACAACCCACTTTTTCTGCAGTAAAAAACACAGCTTGAGCTGCTGTCCAAAAACAGTCCTTTAAAATAGTAAACGACCTTGAAAAATTACGATTCCAGTGCCATTTGTTCGGTTATTCCAAAACGCATATTTTAGGCTTCAGAAAATCAGTTTTTCGATTTTAAACGGTCCAGTTACAGCCTGTTGAAGTCGGCTGGAAATACCAATCAGCATGCTGATTTATAGTTTAATCCCTTCGATGTTCTTGTGAATGGCATCATGCTACAACTTTTAACAACAAAATCAAGGGTTTAGCAAGGACTTACTACTAGCTTAAACCTAGGGATGAATCTAGTGCAAAGATGAAGAGAAAAGATGGTGATAAAGACTTGAACAAAGCTTTCTTGAGAGCCCTTCAAATTGCAACTTCTACGAATGACCTTCAAGCTTGGAAATGGACTTGTAGTTGGAGAACATGAATGTATGAAAGAGATGGAGGTGGGTTTGGTTATGTGGAGCAGAAAATAGGGAGAGAGAGTGAGTTAAATGGAGTTATGTTGGAGAGTGTGGAGTTGTAATGATCATCCCTAACCCCATTGGCCAATTTGGTAATCATGACCCTTATCCTTTGGCAACTAGATCGAGCATAATCACAAAAGAATCTAGGTAATCTAAACAAAATATTTGGTCATCATTTGGCTGAAAATTCGGTTGGGGGGGGGGGTAATTTGTAAAATTTTGGTAATTAGTAGGTAAGTAATTAGAAGGTTAAGGGTATTTTCTAATATAGTGGGTGTATGTCATGTTTACATGGCGTATGGGTATTTTTTTGACCGTAATTAATTAAGAATGATAAAATAATATTTCTGACAATATTTTCGTGTCTCGGGTATTGTCTGGTTGTTCGGTTACGTATCGTTCCGTTAAAGCGTTTAATTGTACCGTATAGCGTTTTTTGTGCATCTTTTTGTAACGAAATTAATTCCAACACTTAGGAAAGTGTCCAGGACCATTTAGTCAATACTCTATATAATACAAGGGTGTTATAAGCTGAATTGTTATTGAAAATGCAGAGTTTGGTACTTAGAATGAGTTTTAGGCACTGTCCGGCACTCAAACTATCACCTAGTGACAGTCTTATGGTCCTCACTTCCCTACACTCCATACTGGTGTAGTACTCTATCCCTGGCTCATACTGACCTCAATATAGTGTCTGTATATGTGCTGGCATTCTCAGCATGTCTCTGAGTTATCCGCTCACTGTGCTAACTGTGCTTTGTGCATCAGGTTGGTCACTAAGAGTTTGTATGAAATAAATGGAGTGACTGTATGTAAAGTGATGCACATGTATGTTTGTAACATAAATCAGTAAGCAGTTTAAAAGGTCAGTTGTTATCAAGCACAGCCATTAAGCACATAATTAGAATTAATTAATTGTACAGTACCTGTAATTGTGAGGGTTGTCACAGTCTCTTAGGGGTATTTTTGAACGATCTTAAAGATGAGTTGAAAACCGATATAAGGATTCACAAGGCAAGTACGGTGTACAGTGCTATGAGCCTCGCTTTGGAGTTTGAATCTAAACTCTCTTATCACCTTCCAGGAAAAAGTACTTTGTGGGCCCCAAGTTAAAAAAAAAATCCTTAATCAGATCCTAAACCAACACTCTTTAATCCGGTCCCAAGTCCCAACATCAACCCAACCAAAAAACTCCCCATGGATTTCTGATACGGACAAACAAAACCAATTTTTTAAAAGTAGAATGCTTCAGATGCGGCAACAAATACAGACCAGGTCATCGATGTAAGACTGGTACACTCAAGGTGTCGCAACCCCCGACCCCTGCCCCGGGAGGCGGGCGGCCGCGAGTCTCGCAGAGCTGGTGGTATCGGTGTTTATTATTAATTTGGCAGCGGAATTTTTATCAGGACCGCAGTTAGGAAATAGTTTATCAGAGTAAAACACCACACTTTATAATTAATAAATACATGGGAAAAACCAAGTTTCCATTACAAACATGTTTTTTTGGGAAAAACCCTAATTTATTTAAATAAAACTTCGTCTTTATTTAGGTAAGTTTTATAATCACTTTTACAAGCCTTCAATGCTCTCCAGCTGGCTTCTAATTGGCTTTCACATTTTGTTACCTAAAATGCGTTTAAAAACATTTTATCAGAAAGAAATACTGGCGATTAAATCCCAGTTTAATCGAAACAAGTTTTATCATTTTACAGCATTGAGGGCAATCCAGCAATTACATTTGTTTATCTCTACTTTAATTACCACCCACGGTACTGTCAATCCTGACTTGTTGTAATGTTACTACTCATAGTGTAGTAACAAGTTATGTATACAAAACCCCAACATACCGACGATAATTGTAGAATACAAATACTCAATCTGTCACACCCATTTCTTAGGCGGAAGCACGAGGTGTGACCATGAAAGGTTCTCATTGCATACGAAAGGTAAACATACAACATGCTCGTAAAAATAACTTCAAATACGCATAACATTACGTTACTGAAAACATAGATTAAGTGTTTACATCACGAGACAGCATATTGTCTGAAAGTTTACAACTTTATTTAAGGACAAACATAAAAAACATCCAGGAGCATGAGTAAGACTGCGCGCACATCCACTTTAGTTACCTGAAATACATGTGAGTTTTTGGAAAAACGTCAACATAATGTTGGTGTGAATTCATGCAGTTCTTGTATTGAACGTTTGTATACTTTGTATGAAAAACATGGTATGTATCTTGTATAAATCAAGTATTTATATATGTATCTAGGTTTTTAATGGGTTGCAAGGCCATTAACATGTGACACGACATAGGAAGCATCCAAACCATAGGCATTTTTCTAGTTGTCGATTCACGACTGAGACACAAAAGCACTACTTGGTACTAGTTATCACCAAGAGTGTGGCTGCCCAAAAACCCATTAGATCTAACCTTTTGTTCTGCGGTCTTAGTATGTACACGATTAATGGTGCTTATGGTACCCTATTCATGACACGATTTCTCGTATCATTCTTCAATTCTTGTATCCATCATACCATTTGTATACATTGTAACATTTATAACATGTATTTCACCCCCGAAGTTATAAAACTGAAAACAGTTAAAAGAAAAGGGGAGCATGAACTCACAACTTTGCGTTTTGTGCCGTAAACTTCACCGGGTTTGCTTATATAGCGTCGTGACCTATACGTGTTTTATTAACGTTAGTCACTAGACTTGTATCGCACAAGTACAAGTCACCATCTTTTATGTATTTGTTCTTTGTGTGTTAAAAATAATTTATATTTTTAACTATGTATCTTACTTATATTATTTTTTTCAAAAATAAATATAAGTATCTTGTATTTTTCACCCGAATTATGTATTTTGTCCAAAACTTCATTTCATGTTCATAACTTGTCCAAGTTATTTTCTTCTATGAAGAAATATATTTTCATAAATATATTCTCTTGTATTTGTCTAAGCATGTTGTATGTGTATTTTTGTATTTTCACTCCTTAGGAGTATTTAGTGTATTTTCAAGTCCTAATACACTATTACATGTAATACATACTACATACACTTAGCACAAAATTTGGTGATCAATAAATATATATATTTTTCTCTAAAATATACATACTTAATATCAATTTTAATCTTGAAGAAATCATCATTTCTTAACACAAAAATTAGGGAAACCTTGGTAAATATTTTTAGATACATTTTTAGGGAATAAGTTTCTCAAAAACTTATATTTTTCTAAGCGTCAAAATTTATAAAAATTTTGACATAGTTTCCCCTAAAAATGGAGGTTTCCCGTGTTTTCAAAACATGTGTTTATTTTCTTTTTAAATTATCATCAATCATCAACAACTCATTCAACATTTACCGAGTGTCAAAATAAGTAAATTTCACTACATCATGAACTTGAAGTTTTGTAAAAACTTGTAGTAACTCACCATGTTATTTAGTAGGTTTAGTTACCCTTAAAAACATAGTTGTTTGTTTGTAAATCTCATTCTTGAAGGATTTAGTCATTTACAACTTGTAAGATGATTTTTCTAAAAATATTTCTTTTGTATTTTTCTTGTTTCATAAGTGTTTATACACTTGCTTTTCTAATAAAAATAGTGTAGGTTTAAGTAAAAACCAAGATCTTCTAAAAATCATATTTTAAACTTGGTTTTCTTGGAAAATCATTCACAAATCTTGGATCTACAAGTTTACTAGCTCACTTTGTTTTTTACTTTTCAAGAAATCATTTTGTTTTCAAGTTCATGTCTATGTATGAGGATGATCTTCTTGTGTTAACACATAATCATCCTCTAACTTGCTAGATTAAGTGTTCAATCACAATCTAGCAAGCTCCATGTAGTGATCAACATCAATATTTCTAGTAATCAACAAGCAAACAACATTCATGTACTAAACAACATCATTTCAACAAGACTTCATCATACTTCATCTTATATTTCAAGATTCAAGTTCAAGTCTTTTAGTGTTCTTATGATTTCAACATAATACATCTTTTAACCAATCAAAATGGAAGTAAGCAAGGTTAATAGGAATCTTACTACTAGCTTCAAGCTAGGGAAGAACAATGGTGAAAATCGAATGGATAAAAGCAAACGGAAGAGGTCCTTGATGATCCACAAGCTCCACACTTCGTTAGACACCTTCTAGCACCTTATGTAAACCTTGGAATGGATTGAAACTGGATGAAAATGGTGGGTGTATGGTGGGTGTGTTGAGCCGAGAACAAGGGAGGAGAGAAGGAGGTTGAAGATGGTGTGTGGATGAATGAGAACATAGGTTATCTTATAGTACATTTAAGATCTTCCATATATCTTTTGAGATCTTACATAATCTAAATGAATCCAAGAGAATCTAAGCAAGATCAAGAGGTACCTTGTAAGATTTTGGAAAAAATCTTGGTGGTGGGGCCCCTCATAACCGTCCACTATATGGGGGGGGGGGGCAAAGTGTAATTTTGAATGGTAATTAGTTAGTTAATAATTCAAATCCAAGTATATGGTTACAAGTGTTAGTTACTAGATATTCTAGTGGGTGTTAGGGTATTCGGGGTTCATAACTAGCTCAGAAATAAGTAAACAATGCTTCTAGTAATATTTTGATGTTCCGGGTAACGTCCGGTTGTTCGGTTAAATACCGGTTCGTTAAAGTGCTAAATTGTACCGTTTAGTGTCCTTTAAGTATCCTTTTGTGACGCTTTCAATTCCCGTCACTTAGGAAAGTATTCTGGATCAATTTGTCATATTTTTGCATGGTACAATCTTGCTACAATGCTGAATTTTGCTGAAATGTGTAAAATTCAGCATTTAAAGTGTGTTTCGGGTGCTTTTTAGTGCGTATTTTAGCTTCTGGAAAGTCTATATGTTAACCCTTGTATGTACTCTTGGGTTTTAATGTATTCTTGTCGTTGGACCTACACCTAGGCCCCAATTCTATTGTCTAACTGCTTTCGGCAGAATTGTTGACACAATGTGTCTTACCGGTGAGTTTACTAGTATTTCTGACGCAACGCTATCATTAATGCATAAAGCAATATTTTGTAGTATAAAAACGTGCATGAATTCACAAGTATAGCATGAAATCAGGTAATGCTGACATTTAAGCACATAATTGCAGTTATCAAGTATTAATTAAATTGTACGGAAATTACCGGTTTCGTGCCAGTTGTCACAGTCTCCCCCCGTTAAAAGAATTTCGTCCCGAAATTCAGGCTGAACTAACTCTTGCAGGAGTCTTCTTGAACAGGTGGGGGTACTTTTCTTTAAACTGGTCTTCATGTTCCCTCGTGTACTCGGGTCCGTGCTTAGAGTTCCAACGTACTTTGACAAGTTTCACACTACTCCTCCTGGTCTTGTTGACTTTCCAGTCGGTAACCTCAACGGGTTGTTCTGTAAATCGGAGGGTGTCATCAATATGCACTTCATCCGCATGGATGATCACTGTTTCTTGTGTTGGACTCTTCTTGAGGTTGGATACATGGAACGTATCATGTACTCCATTAAGTTCTTCCGGTAATTCCAACTTGTATGCCACGGTACCAATTCTTTCCAAGATCTTGAATGGTCTGATGTATCGGGGATTCAGCTTCCCATGTTTTCCGAATCTTACTACGCCCTTCCAAGGTGAGACCTTTAACAAAACTTTGTCTCCCACCTCAAATTCTAATGGTTTTCGTCTTCAATCAGCGTAGCTCTTTTGTCGATCTCGAGCCGCCTTAATGCGCTCTCGGATCTGCATGATCTTGTCGGTTGTCTCTTGTACAAGTTCAGGACCAACCATGCGTTTGTCTCCAGCGTCTGCCCAACATAATGGCGAGCGGCACTTGCGGCCATACAGAGCTTCGAACGGTGCGGCTTTTATGCTTGTTTGATAACTGTTATTGTAGGAAAACTCAACTAAAGGTAGATGAGTATCCCAGCTGCCGCCTAAGTCCATAAAACATGCGCGAAGCATATCTTCCAACGTTTGTATGGTCCGTTCACTCTGACCGTCTATTTGCGGATGGAAGGTCGTGCTTAGATCTAGCTGAGATCCAAAGGCCTCCTGAAAGGATTGCCAGATTCTTGAGACAAAGCGTCCATCTCTGTCTGAAATGATTAAGATAGGCACTCCATGACATGCCACGATTTCTTTCAGGTGTAGCTCAGCGAGCTTTTCAGTGCTATCTTTTTCTCGGATCGGTAGGAAGTGCGCAGACTTCGTTAACCGATCAACTATTACCCATATCATATCGTGCCCTCTAGGGGTTCTGGGTAATTTTGTTATGAAGTCCATTGAGATTTGCTCCCACTTCCACATGGGAATCTCAGGTTGTTGCAGTAGGCCAGACGGTTTCTGATATTCAGCCTTAACCTTAGCACAGGTTAGGCACTTTCCAACATATATAGCAACATCGCTCTTGAGTCTCGGCCACCAATAATATTCCTCTAAGTCTTGATACATTTTGTCCTATCCTGGATGGATCGAGTATCTCGATTTGTGTGCTTCATCAAGGATGACTTCTCGAATACCGCCATAGAGCGGAACCCAAATACGCCCCTTAAAGTACAAGGTTCCCTCTTTATTTGGCACCATATATTTCAACATACCCCGGAGGTATTCAGCTCTACGATTTTCTTCCTTAAGGGCTTCTTGTTGTGCGTCACGAATGCACGCAGTGAGGTTCGTTCGAATAGTCATTTCCAATGCTCGAACCCTTAGGGTCTTAACCCTTTCTTTTCGGCTTAACGCGTCTGCTACAACGTTTGCCTTTCCAGGATGGTACTTAATCTCACAGTCATAATCGTTCAGCAACTCAACCCATCGTCGCTGACGCATGTTTAATTCTTTCTGATCAAATATGTGTTGTAAGCTTTTGTGATCTGTGAAGATTGTACATCGAGTACCATATAGATAGTGTCGCCAAATCTTCAAGGCGAATACCACCACGCCTAGCTCCAGGTCGTGAGTGGTATAGTTTCTTTCATGCACCTTCAATTGTCTTGAAGCATAAGCGATGACTTTCTGGCGTTGCATGAGCACGCAACCCAAACCTTGACGCGAAGCGTCGTAGTATACCACGAAGTCTTCGGTGCCTTCGGGTAAGGATAGTATCGGTGCATCGCATAGCTTACTTTTGAGCAGTTGGAAGGCTTCTTCCTGCTTGTCACCCCAGTCGTACTTCTTATCTTTCTGCGTAAGGGTAGTTAGCGGTTGAGCTATCTTTGAGAAATTCTCGATGAATCGCCGGTAATAGCCCGCTAAACCCAAAAATTGTCGAACTTCAGTTGGGGTTTTGGGGGCTTCCCAATTCTTTATTGCTTCAATCTTGGATGGGTCTACAGGAATGCCCTTCTCGTTCACAACGTGACCAAGAAACTGTACTTCGCGAATCCCGAATTCGCACTTTGAAAACTTTGCATAAAGTTTCTCTTTCTTCAGTAGTTCCAAAATAGTTCTGAGATGTTGCTCGTGCCCTTCTCTTGTTCGCGAGTAAATCAGGATATCATCGATAAATACAATCACGAATTTATCGAGATATGGTTTGCATACGCGGTTCATCAGATCCATAAATACCGCTGGCGCGTTCGTCAGTCTAAATGGCATCACAAGAAACTCGTAATGCCCATAACGTGTTCTGAATGCAGTCTTTGGTACACTTTCATCTTGAATCCTTAACTGATGGTATCCAGATCGAAGATCGATCTTGGAATAGTAGCTTGATCCTTGCAACTGATCAAATAAGTCATCAATCCTCGGTAGCGGGTACCGATTCTTGATTGTGAGCTTGTTCAGTTCTCTGTAATCGATACACATCCGCAGAGTTCCATCCTTCTTCTTCACGAACAATATTGGAGCTCCCCAAGGTGAGAAGCTTGGCCTTATGAATCCTTTATCCAACAACTCCTGGAACTAGCCCTGCCTTCGGTGCCTTGGCTACAGGAGCGGCTCCTGGAACTAAGTCTATATGGAATTCGACTTGTCGTTGCGGAGGTAGTCCTGGCAGATCTTCGGGAAAAACATCAGGGAATTCCTTCACCACAGGAATGTCTTCGAGTTTCGGCTCCTCAGCCTTCTTATCTATAACGTGCGCTAGGAAAGCAACACATCTTTTCCTTAAGCACTTCTGTGCCTTTATACAACTGATGATACGTAGAGGCGCGTCTTGTTTTTCTCCATGTACGATGAGAGTTTCATCATTCGCCAAAGGGATGCGAATGATTTTCTCATGACAAATAACTTTAGCTTTGTTCTTGGACAACCAGTCCATTCTGACCACTACATCGAAGCTACCCAATTGAATAGGTTAGAGATCGATGCTAAATCTTCGTTCACCAAGTTTTAATGTGCAGTCTCTAACAACTTCGCCCGATTCAACAAGTTTACCATTGGCTAGTTCTATAGAATAAGGAATATCTAATCTACTAGATTCTATTCCAAGCATACGTTTAAATTCCACAGACATGAAGCTATAATCGGCACCAGTGTCAAACAGTATGGATGCAAAGTGATTGTTAACAAGAAACGTACCGGTGACCACATTAGGGTCCTCACGTGCGTTCCTTGCTCCAATCACGAATGCTCGAGCTTGAGCGTTGTTCCCCTTTAGGCAATCCTTTATGAAATGATCCTTGCTTCCACAACCAAAGCATCCCTGGTTCTGCCCAGTTCCATTACCATTCCGGTTGCCATTGCCATTTCTACCACCGTTGAGGTTTCCATTCCTGTTTCTATTTCTTTTTCCCCAACAGTCCTCAGTATGGTGACCCGGTTTTCCACACTTGTCGCATTTTGGAATGCGATAAACTCCTTCGTGATGACGCTTGCACTGGTTGCAAATGGCAGAGTGCCCAGGTATCTTTTGGTTGGAGCGTCATTCATGGTTGCAAGAGTTTTCGCCTCCTGAGGCGGGTTAGTGTCACGCTTCTTGTTGTTTAAACCTTTGTTGCTGCTGCGGGTTGCTTGATTCAGGTTTGCATGTTTCCTTTTCTTGTCACCGGACGACTCAGCATGCATCTCGGTCTTCTCAGTAGGGTTCAACGATAACTTCTTCATTCGGACAGCATCTTCAGTAAGGCTGACAGCCAGAGTTACAGCCTCAGTGATTGTTGCGGGTTTGGCCGAAGTTACCATGTTGCGAAATTCTGAGGCCAATACCCAAATGTAGCGTTCAACGCGCTTAAATTCAGGAGTCACCATGTAGGGGATCACTCTAGACAAATCGTGGAGCCTTCGAGTATAACCAGCAATGTCAGCACCTTCCATGGTCAAGTGCCAGAACTCAGTCTCCAACCTTTGGAGTTCAGCACGAGAGCAATACTTCTCTCTCATTTTCTCCTTCAGCTCATCCCAATACATGCCATATGCGACATCATCACCCAGAGTCTGAACTTGCAAATTCCACCAAGTCAAAGCTTCATCAACAAACAACCCCGTAGCAAAAGTGACTTGCTAATCCGCGGTACATTTGCTCATACGGAAAGTAGCATCAGTCTTCTCCGTCCAGCGTACAAATGCCACTGCACCTCCAGTGCCGTCGTAGTACAGTGGTTTGCAGTCGAGAAACTGCTTGAAACTGCAACCTTGGGCTGCGTTTCCTCCAGATGAGTCTCCATTCCCATTTTGTCTTGCATCGCTTGGTCCTCCACTGTGTTCAATACGGTTCGCCTCGTACTGGGCAATAGCTGCGGAGATCCTTTCTTCCAGTAAGGCATCCAACTCTTCAGCGGTCCTTGGCAGTGGGGGAGGAGGAGGTTGATCACGAGCGTTCACAGCTCTTCTGGGTGCCATGTTTTGTCGGAACATAACACAACAGGGTTAGACATTTGTTTGATATCGTCCTACGAGACAGTAGTAGCATATATACACAGACATATACCCACATAAGTGACATCAAACAATCCGCCCAACGTATAAATCAAATCATAGAGCAACAAGCATGCATAAATAGATAAATATTGGTGTGTCATATGATATTCACCGAGTCTTTACACATATCAGAACAACTTGTTACATCATTGTTTGCGAAGTAAACAAAATGAATATGGGTTACATCTCCCCAAGGTACAAGTTTAATATATGTAAAGGACAAAATATCTTACTTCACATTGGCGGTTCTTGTCTTTATACCCTAAATCATTACTCCAAAGGAGTATCTAATCGGCTGGGAGAAGGGTGTTCACATTTGCCCTTTTCCTGTACTGAAGGGATCTATACGTGACGAGATTTGCTGTGATTTCTGTGCACTGAATTCCATAATTATATATGCATCTATAATTACGTAAGTCCTTGCACAGTCCGCACAGTTTGTTTCATCGTCGGATCACTTCCTTCAGATAGGCCACTGATTTCAGGTAAAGACACAAGTACCTGAGATATTCTATTTCTAGTATATGTATATATCAATTATCACACATAGTTGCAAGTAATTTCTAGTCAAAGACATGTGCTACTCCAGTGCACCCTAAATCTCGTAGCGTCTTTTCTTGACTCTTTGTAAACAGTCTCAAGTAGTGGATGTCGCAGAAAGTTTTATGCAATGAAAACTTTTTGAAAAATTGTTTTTGTGAAAGGATCCTAGAGATTGTAGTCTAGACTCGAGAAGGAATCTTGGTTCACTACAATCGCAGCTCTGATACCAATCTGTCACACCCCTTTCTTAGGCAGAAGCACGAGGTGTGATCATGAAAGGTTCTCATTGCATACGAAAGGTAAACATACTACATGCTCGTAAAAATAACTTCAAATACCCATAACATTACGTTACTGAAAACATAGATTAAGTGTTTACATCACGAGACAACATATTGTCTGAAAGTTTACAACTTTATTTAAGGACAAACATAAACAACATCCAGGAGCATGAGTAAGACCGCGCGCACATCCACTTTAGTTACCTGAAATACATGTGAGTTTTTGGAAAAACGTCAACATAATGTTGGTGTGAATTCATGCAGTTCTTGTATTGAACGTTTATATACTTTGTATGAAAAACATGGTATGTATCTTGTATAAATCAAGTATTTCTGTATGTATCTAAGTTGTTAATGGGTTGCAAGGCCATTAACATGTGACACGACATAGGAAACATCCAAACCATAGGCATTTTTCTAGTTGTCGATTCACAACTGAGACACAAAAGCACTACTTGGTACTAGTTATCACCAATAGTGTGGCTGCCTGAAAACCCATTAGATCTAACCTTTTGTTCTGCGGTCTTAGTATGTACACGATTAATGGTGCTTATGGTACCCTATTCGTGACACGATTTCTTGTATCATTCTTCAATTCTTGTATCCATCATACCATTTGTAAACATTGTAACATTTGTAACATGTATTTCACCCTCGAAGTTATAAAACTGAAAACAGTTAAAAGAAAAGGGGGAGCATGAACTCACAACTTTGCGTTTTGCGCCTAAACTTCACCGGGTTTGCTTATATAGCGTCGTGACCTATACGTGTTTTATTAACGTTAGTCACTAGACTTGTATCACACAAGTACAAGTCACTATCTTTTATGTATTTGTTCTTTGTGTGTTAAAAATAATTTATATTTTTAACTATGTATCTTACTTATATTATTTTTTTCAAAAATAAATATAAGTATCTTGTATTTTTCACCCTGTTGGACCATGATTAGACCCTGAATAGTCAGTAGAGTACGTTCATCTTCACGTACGAAGGCGGAATCAACGTAAATGAAGTAACAACAGCTTTCCTATTCAATTCCTTCTCTTTTATTGCTTTCTGAAGTGAATTTGACAGAGTTTTGCTACCAAAAGCACACACCAGTTCCGCTTCAATGTGCAACAACAACTACTAATGTTTCGCTTCAACACCTATATATAGTTTATGTGGTTTCGCTTGTAAGACATGACCTTCAAGCGAAACCTCCTTCAATACCCTTGAAGCGAAACCCCTTTGTCTAATAAACGGAACCTCTACAACTTATGCTCACACAAGCGAAACTAACATAAAATACATAATATTGACTTTCTAGCTTCTAATTTGACCAATCTTGACCTAAGACTTCATGTAGACGTAGTCAACAGACATTCTATGCATCAACAGACTCCCCCTTGGATGTTGACGTAGTCTTCAACAGTCTTCAGCTCCTGAGTCTTCAGTCTTGGTCTTTTCTCCAACTC
This sequence comes from Helianthus annuus, assembly GCF_002127325.2. Classification (NCBI taxonomy): domain Eukaryota; kingdom Viridiplantae; phylum Streptophyta; class Magnoliopsida; order Asterales; family Asteraceae; genus Helianthus; species Helianthus annuus. The sequence continues at coordinate 24,906,781 of NC_035439.2, read as the reverse complement.
TCTGTTTTCACATCATTCAATCTTCACAGGTTTTGAATCACAATATGACTCCATCTTCAGACTCCCCTTTAGCTGTTGATCCAGACTCCCCTTTTCACAGACTCCCCCTCTCGATATGCTAGAATCTGAGGTATCTGGTTCAAGCTTTGACAGTTTGCCTCCGTAGGAATAATGAAGTCCTAACCTGTTACTCATCAAATAACATTACAATTCTGATTTTTCAAACAATAATTCACTGACACAATCAGCTTTAGTAATCCACTCAAGTATTCAGGTCCAAGTTAATGACCCTGATACTCAATTAATCTACCAAGTTCAACTTAATGACCCTGGTTGATCATTTGACGAATCAAACTGATTTTGTAAAAAAATTTTCACATTTTCTAACAACAATGTAACAAGCATCAACTTAATGAACTTGTTTTAACTTTGAAAAACATCTTCCAAATTCCAACAAAGTAAGCTCTCCTCATTCTTCAGCTCAGAATCTCATGCATTTGTTTCAATCTCGAGAATCAGACAATCAACTTTCCACTCTGGTTTGTCTAAAATAAAGCAGAAATAAAATCTTTTTGGATTTTATAATGTGATCTAAACTAAAAAATGAAATAATAGAAAACTTAAATTGCAGAAAAATAAAGAAATTGAACTATATACAAACTTATTTTTGGCGAGCGTGTCAGGGAATCATATCAGCGTTTCAGACAAATTACTAGTACCGTTAAGCTAAATTACATGCTCAGACTTAAACAATTCACCTCGATTGTCGATATACTGATCCATCTTAAATTCTCACACACATTTCAATCTATTCAGGATACGATTTAGATGTTTTATGAACTTAGCTCAATTCATGTGTTCCACCTGAATATACTCCCATATCCAGAATCCCAATATTCAGTCTTACAGGTGAGTATACTACAATGATATCTGTACATAAATTAGGTATGCGAGGGCCGAGGGATCTCAGGTCGATACTTCCGTATACGCAGAGAGATATCAGCTTCGACTTTTCAGTATGTCCCCTTTAGAGGATCTTCTAGCTACAACAGCAGCGACTATCAATTTTATTGTTTCATCTGCATGCTGAGGGTTTATGCTATGTTTCAAGCATTTGGTGAAAGTATTATCCAAGGACTAGGTCAGAACTTCCGTTCAGCAGAAGTCCCGGAAAAATACCCCAGACATCATTGAGTATAAAAACCTAGTATATCAGAATAAGAGACCTTTCAAACGAGATTTCAGGGGTTACCTATATATCCAAGTAGTGTTCCCCACGAATTTCACAAGTTTGAAATTTTAGGTTTATATCCCGAATAAATCTACTAAATGTGTGAAAACCTATTGACACATCATTAGTGAGACTGTTTAACTCATTTTGTTTTTCCAAATCTTTAGCATACTGTAATTGTCTAGCCGATGTACTATCATTTTCCCTATATACACAAGCTCTTTTTTTAGATTTTATATTGTTTTTGGATTTTAGCATTTTTTACTGTTTTTGTATTTTCTGAAAATATATCTATTTACACCTATCTATACTCCCCCTAAATACCAAAACACGTAAAAAGGCGACAAACTGATGTGCTGAAAGTGGGTTAATTAAAAACAACTAAAATTACCCTAAACTAGACTCTCTAAGTTTTAAATTTATAAAACTAAGACTCTCTAAACCCTAAACCACACGACCGGCAAGTGTACCGATCGGTGTAGTATAGCCTAAGGAAGTCCGAGTATCGAACCCAAGAGACTCTACTGATTACGCTAATGACTCTATCTAGACCTAGACTGACACGACTTTATTAATTTGGGGGGTTTTCTAAATATCCTAAAAATATAATAAAAGATTAACTAAACGAACTAGAACGAAGGTTTTGACCAGTGGTGATGAAGACTACCTAGGCTAGACGCAAGCTAAACTCAGACTGGATCTCTATTCGATGATTTTGTGGTGTGGAACCGGGATCTTTAAATGCTAAACCTATTAAGACACCACTAAGCCCCTCAAACACTCTCAAGGCGATTCTTATGGCACTACCTAGGCTGTTACGCTCACCGGTTTTCTAGATTTCTTTTCCGTCCTCTAGTTTCTTGAAAGTGCTTATGTAAGACGCTCTACCTTTCAGCGCGAACGTCTAAAGCGACAATGGGTTTTAATCTTGGCTTAATAGACAATGGAATGTTAAGTCCTTATAACCAAAACGAGACCTATTAATATCCTCGAGCCTTTCAGCGACGAGTTTAGCAGCCCACTTGATTTTTTTAAATTACCGGATATTACTTCTAAGGTTACTTACGCGTTTTCACCCTAAAGGATTAATGATCTATTACGTGATATAGACAGTCACCTAAATCAAGAACCCTAGCACAACCCTATTATGTGATAAAGACCGTCACCAAGGATTATACGAAGCAATAAAAAATAATAAAATAATCGTCAAGCACGCATATGCACCAAGTTAAATTCCCGAAGCTTTTACAATACAAGAAAAATCCACAACCACGCCAAAAATCGAATAAAGAACCAAACTTTATTTAAACTATTGTCATAAGCCTAGGTAGTTAAAAGGTTTTAGCCAAGAAACATCATCAAGAACAAGAAGCAAGGTCATGCTAAATTCTGAATTCATCATGCAACAAAATATAAACGAACGAAGACAAAGAAACAGGAGGTTTAAACCCGTAATCTCTACTCCCGAGCGCTCCAAGATGTTACCCGATGATTCCAAGCAATACCGTAGCCTTCAACAGTCTTCAACAGCCTCCAAAAGTCGCCTCCCTTCGTCTCTCTGTGTTCCAGCCGTGATCGTGCGTCCCTTTTTTTTTCTTTTTCGTCTGATCTCCTATCCTCGTGCCAATATATCAAATTTAGCCGGCTTCCCTATATATATTCCTTTCTACGTGCACCCCAAGACTATCTCTATATTTTTCATCAATAGTTGCGGCCCATGTTGATGTTCTCACAATTCCCTCCTGATGTAATTTGGTCGTAATGGTCTTGGCCCATTACTCAGCCATCCACCACATGCAAAACCATAATAATATTAACAATAAAATGGGCTGCACATTTGTCCAAGATTTTGGAATTTTGTCTGATGTTATCGATTTCCAAACAATATTTTGTAGCCTACTTATATTTAATAATAGTAAAATATGGCAGCCCTTAGATAACATAGAGATAGCGGGTTCGGACCAATCAACGGAAATAGCGGCAATTTTTATTCGGTCTCTGGCATTCTACTCTGCCCAACTGGCTGGTTATTTCAATATTACTCGTTTTTGCTCCATTTACACCAGGATCTGCCAAAACACCAAATAATAAAATATAACACTAAAACTAAATAAAAAACAAATAAAAACTATACAATAATTATACAATCTACACGGGACAAATATGTGTATTTTACCCT